>NW_004955415.1:4427957-4486898 GCF_000276665.1 Chinchilla lanigera | reverse complement strand
TTTTTTTTTGGTTTTTCTCCGGTACCGGGAACTGAACTCACGACCTTGTGCTTGCCAGGCAGGCGCTTTTGCCGCTGAGCTAAATCCCCAGCCCCAAGGAGTCCTTCCTGATAGAAGATTCAGTTCTAGTCTTAACTAGAAGCTTCTGTTTGACCTAGGGCATAGCACTTCATGGCACTGGACTTCAGTTCTTTCTTCTGAAAAACCCTGAGTTGGATATTGAAAAATCCTTATCCTCATAGACTAACTGTGCTAACTGAAAAAGAGTAAGCGTAAATTATACAAACCAGCACCTTACAAATAGGACAAAGTCAGCGAGTTTGGACTTTTTCTCTCCTTTTCTTTGATTACCAAAGGCTTAACTGAATTCAGCGTGGTATTTTGTTCTTATAACTAAAGGTCCTTTTTGTTTATATCATGGTTCTCACCTGGGAACAGTTTTACTCCCAGGGGACATGTTAGCACTGTTCAGAGGCATTTTTGGTTGTCACAGCTGCTTGTCACGAACTTGTTGTCAGCATCTAAAGGAATGCTAAACACCCTTCAACACACTAGATAGCCTCAGCAGCAAGAGGTTATCTGGCCCCATATTATATACTTTTGTGTCTTTTTAATGATCCCTTAAAGTATAAGTAGTTACTATCCTATTTTACATATCAGAATTTTGAGATTAATGGAAGAGTTGAGATTACTTGCCCAGGGTCTCACAATTACATAATGGTTGAATTGAGCTCGGTTTTTTTTTTTTTTCTTTTTCTCAACAGCCCCCCACTGAGCTACATTCCCAGTTGTTTTTATTTTAAGACATATTGCTAAGTTTTCCATGCTGACCTCAAACTTAAAATCCTCCTCCCTAATCTTCCTGATTTGCTGGCATTATAGGCATGCATCAGCGCACATAGCTAAAAGTCTGTCTGAAGCCTGATAGTGTAAGCACTTACTATCCTCTAGTAAAGTGCTACCTGGAGCTGGGGATATAGCTCAGTGGCACAGAGTTTAATTCCTGGTACCAAAAGAAAAAGTGCTGTATGGAGATTATGCTTTGGTTTTCTACCCCTTCAATCAGAATTTACAGGTGTCTTTTTTGTTTTTAATTAAAAAAATTTTTTTTCCAGAGTTGACCTACTCACCACTGGGCCCAGGACCCCAGAGCTTAAAGGCAGAGCACGGGGCAAGCCCTCATTACTGGCTGCAGCAAGACCCATGAGAGCAATTCTGCCAGCCCCAGCTAATGTGGGGCGAGGCAGCAGCATGGGACTGCCCAGAGCCAGGCAGACCTTCTCCCTGAGTGGTAAGCGCTGACATAGACCTGGGAAGAGGGCTCTCTGGCAGGAAGGAGTGAGGTGGAGAATGGAGATGCGAAACTTGGGGAGACTAAATGCATGAAAGTCATCATTTTGTCTCCTGGTTCTCAGATAAGACTTCCGCTGTCAGGACTTGTGGCCTGAAGCCAAGCACACTGAAGCAGCTGGGCCAGCCTGTACAGCAGCCATCTAGCACCAGTGAAGTGAAGGTAAGACCCATGCCCCAGGACGGAGGCTGTGTGGGTGTCTGGCCACTTCCCTTTAACAGTTCAGAATACCTGAAAGTGCAAAAGGCAGACCTCAGACCCCAGAGTTTACAATGGTAGACCTCTGCGAGGAGGTGAGCAGAACAATTTCTCTATTGTAATTGGAAGCCTTTTATTTAGAAATAATGTATAATTTAGAACAAAAAGATTCCCCAAATAAAAGCACTACCAACGATATCCATATACACTTTACCCAAAGTCACCTATTAAGAAGTTAATTCAAAAAAAAAAAAATTTAATTCACTTTATCATTTTTATTCATACTGCCGTCTTACGTGCATGTACATGGACAGGTGTGCTTAAAATACACATAATTTCAGGGTAAGCTGCAGGGCCTTTTATTCCATAATGCTTCCTTGTGTATGTTTTAAGAGTAGAGGTGTTCTTTGACTGAAATGTCTTTGCACTGTTGAATGTATTTATATTCTAATTCTGTCAGTTTTATTCAGTTATATCCTTTATGTTGCATTTTCCCCTCCACTATAGGATCCAATCTTGGATCAGAAACTGTATTTTGTTGTCATACCTATACAGCCTACTTTTAAAAATAAATGCGTGGCTATTGTAGAAAATACAGAAAATTCATCTGTTATCTAGTATATTAACAATCTAATGTACTCTTTTAGCTTTCAGATCTTTCCGTGTGTGTGTGTGTGTGTGTGTGTGTGTGTGTGTGTGTGTGTGTTGAAACAGTCTCTCTATGTAATCCCAAATCTGTGTATTCAGATACATTTGTTCTTAGATTTTGTTTTTAAGTTTTTATATCCATGTGTGGCCAGAATAATTATTACCAAATTTTCTAAATCACCATTTTTCAAACTTTGTCATGACCTGAAGGTAACAAACATGTTTTTTTCTTGTGTGTATATGTCTGGTTTTTTGTTCGCTTTTGTGGTGCTGAGGATAGAATATAGGGCCTTATGCATGCTAGGCAGTACTCTTATCACTGAGCCGCACTACCCAGCCCAGTAATGAAAACATTTTTACATCATAGCCAGTGAACGAACATATTAAAAATGTAGGACTCAGGCATAGTGGCTATAATCACAGCTACTCAGGAGGCGGAGGCAGGGGGATCACAAGTTTGAGCCCAGCCTGGGCAGCTTAGCAATGCCCTGTTTCAAAATAAAAACTTAAAAGACCTGGAAATATAGTTCAGAGCTATGTAGGGCCTTTGGGTTCAATCTCCAGTTCACAAAAAAAGCTCTTCTTTTTTTTTTTTTTTATATGTAATCACTTTGGTATGTCTCATTTCTCTTCACAAAATGCTGGTTTCAACTCTTTAAATTAATTTCATGCCTCTTCAGCCTGTAGCTTAAAAAGTGTCATGGACCAGAGTGGTATAGGAGACTCAGTCTACTGTCTCCCATACCGTGTGCTCTTTGTCAAGTATCTTTTTATTTTTTTTTTTTTTAACCTTTCTAAACTTTCTCTGGCAAAAATATCAGTAGGTTTTTACTTAAAGGACTGTTTGTTACCCTGATGGTAGTGGCAACTCTGGGTGTGTGTGTGTAATCTTGTGTATGAAGGAAGGTACCTGGTTAACTCTCAGCTCCTATAGAATCCCTTCATATATGCTCTGTCACTTGGGTAACCCCAGTCTTTTCTATAGTTTCCCTTTGCTCAATGCCTTTGGGTTTTTGTTAAAAGGTACAAACTCTTTTGCTATTCTTAAATCAGTTAACAGGTATGTGAGATCTCATTTTCTGAAAATTAGCCTAAATTCACTGTTACAGAATAATTTTAATTTAGAATGCCTTCTTTATCTTTTTCTTTTTGTTTAGTTGTATAAGTAATATGCACATTCCCTAAAGAACACTGACAATTTTATTGATGGTGGTAAAGAGGGAAAACCTATGAATAGTTTTTAGCTGACTTCTGTGCTAAAATTGTTCAACCGTATATGTGCATGTGTTACATTCTTTTATCACCTGATAGTAGTTGTGAATTTGATTTGTGGTGTTTCTAATACACAATGTTAGAAGCTACACAGAGAAGCAGCAATCTCTAGACTTGAATAGTGTTCTTCAGTGGGCTGGTGACTGTCAGTCGGCAGTGCAGGGGGCTGAAAGAGCACAGTCTATAAATTCCCTGTGACACCATTTCCTCAAGTTGTTTTAGGAACAAGACCTCAAGAGTTAGGCTGAGGCTTAAAAGCAGCACTAAATAACTTGTTTTGATCTATAGCTGTCAAGTGGCCCAAACAACAGGACGTCTCAGGTGAAGGTTGTAGAGGTCAAGCCTGATATGTTTCCTCCATATAAGTACAGCTGCACTGTCACCCTGGTAAGTGTGTAACTAGTGCTAGATTGACCTGGGGGTTGTTTTGATCTTGTGGTTGAGGGTGTATAGGAGTCTGGCAGACAGGTTAGCAGTACTGAGAGTGAGAGCAGGATCACATATAATTATTGATGCTGAAGCTCCCAAAACCTGTACAAATAGTAGCTACAATGTTAGAGTGTTTGGGGACTTTTTTCCAGGTCTCTGTAAAACACAGGGTAGCTGAGATCAGTGTGTTTTTATTCAGAGTGGTTAGAGATGAGAATCCAGGTTTAAATTCAGTAGTCTTTGAACCTCTTAGCCTAGAAAGTGTGTTCCACAAATAGATATAGACAGAATTACAGCATGTTTTCCTCCCTAAAACAGACACATTCAAAACTAGTATCTAAAGCACTTGAGAAGTGCTTTAGTAAAGTACAGCAATTTATTTTGTTTAGCCTAATATAATGGTGGTGAACCCAGGGCATGCATGCTGCACCAGGCTGTTTGTATTACTGGAAGCTCTAAAAGGTTTGCCATCATCTGCATAGTACTTCCCACAAGAGTTTTTCCTTCCTGTTCTCCCTTTATTTTTAATGTAACAGACATCAACATCCCAGTAGTCTTCATTTTATAACATAAACAGTATGGAGCAGTGGAATAAACTCTAGAGAGTTGAAAGCCCTATTCCAAATGTAGTTCGGTAACTCTGCTGCTAGCACCATCTGAGCCAAGACAAGACTTTGCTTCTCTGGTCCTCAGATCCACTATCTAGAAGATGCTGTGTTGATCTTTGGGGTTTCTCTCACTCTTACTATTCTCAAGCTCTGTTGGTCCATAAGGTAGCAACCAGCAGAGATGTGTCCTGGCACTTTTTCTCGTTTCAGTGAGATGAACAGATTTTGTAAGAATTGCTAGATTTTTAAAATTCTCACCTGATGGTGACAGACTGGTTTATAAAGGGTCTTTCATTACTCAAAAAATATTTATTAGCCAGGTACCATAGCTCATTTTGTAGTTCTAGCTACTGGGGAAGCTGAGACAGGAGGATTGTTTGAGCCCTTGAGTTCAAGACCAGCTTGGGCAACACAAAAAAGGAGTAAATAAATATAATATACAAAAATATATAATATATAAAAAGATATTTATGAATATGTGTATTTATGAATATATAATATATATTTTTATATATGGAGGGAGGGAAAGGGAGGTAGAGAGATGTGGAGAGAGAGAGAAGGAACAAGACAGCAATTTGGTGGGTTCATGATGCCCAGTCAGCCTGATTTCTACGGAGAATATATCTCCTCCCATGGAGAACTACTGACATCATTACCTTCTCCATGCCCTCCATGTCCTCCCTGTCTTTGGCTATAGGAGGCTGCTAGGCCTCTACTGAGAACTGCCCAGAATTCTTTCTCTGTTAGGTTGATTAGATAGTAACTTGTGATAGAAAATTAGATGTTAAAGCTTTAAGCTTTATTAGTCCAGAAGTCACAGTTTGCCTTTATGTAGAGGTTGAAGTCTCTTCTTGCTTTGGTGCTGGGGTAGAGCCCAGGGAGGGCTTCATGTGTGCTAAGCAAGCACTCTGCCACCCTCATCCTCTAGGGCTGAAATCTTTAGTTTGCCACAGTCTAGCATTCCTCTTTGGAGACTGTTGCTTTATTCTGCCAACTACCTGCACCTTGAAGGCGATTGAATTTTTGACCCTTAAGAATCATCTTACTTGGGGCTGGGAATTTAGCTCAGCAGCAAAAGCGCCTGCCTGGCATGCGCAAGGTTGTGAGTTCGGTTCCCGGTACCGGAGAAAAACCAAAAAAAAAAAAAAAAAAGAATCATCTTACTTATTTCACAAATTATATAACCTGTATTAATATAAAAAATAATTACAGAAAAAGAATCTCACTTAAGACTCTTTAGAAGTTAGGCTAAATCTGGTTTGCGCAGTATTTGCCACTTGTCTGATTTACTGGCAACTTGTTTGACATAGTTTCTGTAGAACTGAACATTGATCTTACTTTTTTAGGATTTGGGCTTGGCTACATCAAGAGGCAGAGGAAAGTGCAAGAATCCCTCTTGTAGCTATGTCTACACCAACCGGCACAAACCTCGGATTTGTCCCAGCTGCGGTTTTAACCTTGCCAAAGACCGGACTGAGAAAACCACCAAGGCTATTGTGAGTTCTCCTAACATATCCCCTGGCCTGAGGCTGTGCTCTGTTGGTGAGCCTGTTTTAGTAGGAATGAAAGGATTTCTTGATACATGATTAGTAGCTAGAACATCAGGACTGGAACCAGGTTGTAAGTTCTGAACCCAAACAAGTCCCTTCTTTCTGGGCCATGTCCTCATTGCCATGGTGCGGGGATCCACCAATGCCTTAGTATGTTTTCTGCTGCAATAACAAAATACCTGAGATGGGGTAATCAACTGTCAGAACAAGGAGCCAGAGAACGCTCACTTTTGAAACAAAGCCACTCCTGCGGTAACTCTTTAATGCATTAATCTGTGGGTTAATCTATTCGTGAAGGCAGAGCCCCCGTGACCCTCTCAGAAGTCCCGTCTCAAATTCCATTAATAAGTTGCTTTGGGATTTAAGTATCTAGTACATGAAATTTGAGGGACCCATTCACACCACAGTAACCAGGTCCTTGATGTCTGAGAACCAAGAGTTCAATCACTAATGAGTTTTTAGAAGTGAATAAAAAGTGACAGCACTTGAAGTGAGCAGAATGAGGATAAGGAGAAAAAATGAAAAACAAAACTTAAAAAAAAAAAAACCCGTCACTAATCCACTTTGGGAGAGGAGAGTGTAGAGGGAAAGACACACAATAAATAGGTCAATATCCAAGATTCCAAGATAGAACCTGGCTGCTCTAGGTCTAACCTGGTCTTTGAAAGATGGGCAGGATTTGGATGGAAGGGGAAGACATTTAGAGATGGGCATGAATGAAAGTAAAAGTGTGAGTGTGGCAGGGTGGGCTGGGGGTAAGGAAAGTAGTTAACTGAAGAGCACGTTAGGACACATTGTGGAAGGTCATGAGTGTTGGACTGGGAAGTCTGCTCTTTAGGTATTGGGGTCGTGTTGGACTTCTCATCCAACTCTGTCCAGGGTGAACAGATCCCCTGAACTAGGTGCCCGCAGATGTATAAGAAAAGTAAGAAAAAATCAAACCAAGGGAACCAAAACTGTGTGATCAGGTGCTAGCAGTCTCTAGGACTGGCTGACTGCTGATTACCATCTTCAGTAACCTTTTATTCACAATCAACCAAGGAGGCAGCAGAGGAATTGGAGGATATCAACTGTTTTAGCAAGGACAGTACAACTCAGTTATCATAGGAATGCCACCTGACTAGTAAGCCATCATGTTATCTTCCTTTGCCCATATCTCAGCAAAGCATCCAGTATTGATCCTGGGGCTTACAATGCTTATGCTAGACTTCCTCCAGAACCCAGCAGTCATGGCTTGGTCAGGCCTCAGGCAATACACAAAACAGTAACTAAGGAATGTCTTTCTCCACAGGGTCCCATTAAATGTCCATGAGCCAGAGAGAAGCACATAGTAAGATACTTCAGAAGGGAGACTTACTCAAGAGTTTGGGAGTAGACAGGAATAGAAATAGGGAGAACTACTTCTGGTCTGAAGCAATTCTTTGTGTATGGCAAGGTACCTTTATGGTGATGAATCTCATTACCTGGTCTCCAGGTCTGTTTCAGTGCTTAAGGTGGTATTCTGAGGTCATTGTCCTTGCGAGGAAGGAAGTTGGAAATAAAGTATGTGGGGACTGGTGGCACAGTGGAAAAGGCATTGGGACTAGAAGTTTAGAGAGCTGGCTGGGAGTGACCCTGAAAAGCTCCAGGGCTGAGCTTTAGCTTCCCCATCAGTAAGCTGGATTAGTGAGCATTTTACTCTGTCAGGAGCTGTTAGAGAAGACTTGGAGTTGAGCTTCAGGGAATCTGTAAGCCCCGAGAGTTGCATGCAAAATGGGTCTGTAGCCTTCATCAGTTTCTCTTGCTCCACAGGATGCCTTTGGCTAGAACCGAGATTTCTCCTGGATTTTCTATGCATTTTATGTCTCTTCCAAAGCATTAATTACCATTTATTGAGTGCTTCTCTTAACTCTGTAGGGGACCGTAATCTTTTCTGGCAGGTATATCTATTTTCACCAACACTTTGTAAATTGAACTCATCTATGTGTGTGGAGCTGTAATTAGGGGATGGAGTTGAATTCTGTGTAGGTAGATGCTCTTAGCATCCCTTTCTCTTCCCATTTCATTTTGACTATTTGTGTAGTTTACAGTATGAAAATGAATGCTGCTCTTTAGGTCTAAGGTGATAAAGAGACTTCTCATATCAGGTCAAACAAGACCTCTTCCCAGTTGATTTTTAAATCCCACTCTTACATCCCTCTGTCTCTGGTTAACTTATAGCTGCCTACCCTTAAAACTCTCATCTTTAAACCTTCCCTTGCCATCAGACTTCCCTTCACCCTCCAATCTCTTAAAAGTTTGGAGGAATAAAATGCAATTATTGTTTTCCAAAATATGAAATTTTGGTCATAAACAAAGGCCTTTGTATATGCTGCCCTTTGGAGCCATGTGGTGGCTGTACATTTCCTCTCCGATTTATGTTCATCTGCTGTAATTCAGACCACAATGTCTTGAGTCCGGGATGGTACTCAAGTCTTTTCTGTCCTTTATCTCTGGTACAGTAGTAGAGGGTAGTATTCCTACCACATGATCTTCAAGCTCATGGTTCACTATAGTCATGCTTGGGGACATGGAGCCTCCCAGAGCAGCTTATTCTATTGTCCACCATGTCTTCTGAATTCATTAACCCTTTCATTCCTCTGTTAGCATATGCCTTCAGAGGTGAATTAGGACATGGCCTGTTCCCTTGAGGAGCTTACAGTTTAGCTGGGGGGAAAGGACAAATCACCCAGCTATTACAGGCAGTGAGACAAGAGTTAGCATAGGTATGCAAAGTTAATTTTTAAAACCCCTTGTTGTTAAGAATTAGTTCCTACAAAGAAGTATATGACATACCCAGCAAAGTGAATAGTGTCTTTTGTAACTCAGGCCTCATGCTGGTTTGGGGAATGAAAAAGTAAGCGGGGACCCTTCCTCACTGAAGAGAAAGAGTGGTGGCTTAGCAGCTGCAATGGTGAATCTTGCAGTAAAGGGGTGCACTTGAGGAATAAAAGGAAGCAGCGATTCATGCTGCACTGGCAAAAAGGATCCAGAGGCACTTCCACTTGGAATAAGATCCACCTGAGGACCTATTGCTAATAAGTAATTCAGAACTGTGTTCTGGGAAGTGTGTGACTTGTATGTAAAATACCCTGTGCCTAGAAGCTGTGAATAGTTGAAGACAATTCGAGCAGTTCTTTCTTGTTAGTATATGGAGCTACCATTCATCGTCTCTGTTGCATCAAAGGCACTGCGCTAGGTGCTTTACTTACAGTATCTCATTTAATCCATACAGTAGCTCTGGGAGATTAGTAGTACTTTTACCTCCATTTTATCATGTAAGGAAATTGAGCCTCAGATCCAGTAAGTTGCTATGGCACCCATAGGCACAGCCATGAAACAGGATCTTCAGAACTGAAACTCAGATCTGTTACCCTACTAATGAATAAGAGCTAACCACTGCGTCCACTCCCAGGAGGCACGTATATCCTCATTTTACTGACAGAAAAACTTCAGCCCCAGAGAGAAGCCCTGGCCTTAGTGACGCAGTAGGTTATTATCAAGCTGCTCAGGAACCTAGGTTTCCCACCCCTTGGTCATGGGGGGCTGCTACTTACAGAGTTTCATTTTACCCTAAGGCCAGCTCGTTTTGTGCCCAGGGATTGTTGATTGATCCTTTCTCTTAGCAGGAGGCGAGTTCTCCACTCCCAGATGGGCTAAGCGCCACAGAGCCCCTGAGTGCGGCCCAGAAGGAGATTCAGCGCCAGTCCACGCTGCAGCTGCTGCGCAAAGCCCTGCAGATCCCTGAGAATGAGTCTGAACTGGCCGAGGTCTTCGCCTTGATTCATGAACTTAATAGCTCTCGACTTCTCCTGTCCAACGTGAGTGAGGAAACAGTCACCATCGAGCAAACCTCTTGGTCGAATTATTATGAGTCCCCATCCACGCAGTGCCTTCTCTGCAGCAGCCCATTATTCAAAGGGGGACACAAGTAAGCACCCGTTTGCCCCTTACTATGTCTGCTCTTAGCTCCCCCATCCACTTGATTCATGTCCCTTCTCTACCTGTGAAGCTCTAACCTGTGAGAATGGTATTCTTTGCTTTCCTTGAGCTTTTACTTTTTCAGTTGCTAATAGCAAAACAATTAGTAATTATCACTTCTGTTGAAAGTGCCTGGAAGTTATTAGCAACAGCTTAGGATTTACATTACATCTGCACTGGCCAGCATCGCATTTGAGGTTGGGAGTTCAGTGGGACTGATTAAATAATAAATTTGAGAATTATATTAATTGTAGGGCCAATTTTACAGACTAGATTCCCACCAAAAAAAACCCTTAAAACCCGTGTTTCTTTCCTCATTGCATTAAAGTTTTGAGAATTTTGCCACTGATCATGAACCCAAGACCTGCATAAAGAGATTGATTTCCCTTCTGGTTTTTTTGGTGATGTTTTTGGTACCAGCTCCCTGGCCGGGCCCCAGGAGTGTTGGCTGCTGACAGCTAACCGGCTGCAGGTGGTGACTGCTCAGGTGAAGATGTGTCTGAACCCCCATTGTCTGGCCCTGCACAGTTTCATGGACATCTACACAGGTGGGTACCAGTCCTCGCTTCCCTCGGGCACCCCAAAGCAGGTTTGAGAACTGCCTTCATGCATCAGAGCTGCAGTCCTTCGCACGCTGGACCTTCTCTCCATTAGGCTTCTAAGGAAGAGGAGAAGCTTCCTTCTGAACACCTTGGGCCTAGAGAATGACCTCTGTCTCTCAGCCTTTAGGACCCTTTTCTAGCGTCTTTAAAACAAAGTTACAAAACAGTAGCTCTTTAGTGGTGAAAAGCTGGGAGATGCAGACAAGTAAAAAGACAAAACTGAAAAATAGTAGTAATCTCAGTGCCATGAGGTAAAAACATTTAACACTGTGCCCTCTAATCTTCCAGATGTGTGTTCATTCATCCATGTGGAATATAAGACATTATGGAAAGTTTTATAGATTTATAGATTTGTTTTCTAAAAGTCAGTTGTGTTGTACACTATTTTGTAACGTTTTTAAAATTTAGTAGTATATTGTAGGCATCTTTCTAAGCCAACAAGTAAGAGATACATGTGAACATTTTTGCAGGAGTATGTAGTACTCCATTTCATAGCCCTATTTATAATTAGATCTGTCCACAGATCCTTAGTTATTTCTTTTGGATAAATTTTCCAAAGTAGAATTGGTGCATATTTATGCCCTTGCTCCCCATGCATTTATTGAATGCTCGCCATATACCAACTATTGTGAGTCTTTTTTATATGTAGAACTGAGTGCTAGAGATTTGTTACTCTCTGTAAGTACTTTATGTTGCCTTATTTTGAATTTGTTTTAAAAGTTTGAGTTTATATTATTTTATGTTCTTTCCAACAGTTAAAAACAGTGTAGGCAAGTACTTAAGATTATGTAGTTTTTTAAATTAAAATGCATTTTAAAATTTACATGTGGTAACATTTGCTTTGTTGTTGCAAAGTTTTATGATTTCTGACATATGCACCAATTTGTGTAACTTTCACCCAACCAATATATAGGAGAGTTTGTCACTCCAAAGCATTGTCTTGTTCCTCTGTAGCCAAACCCACTTCCTGAGCCCTAACCTCTGGCAGCCCTTTGATCTCTCCTTTACTCCTGAAGTGTTCTCATGTCCAGAGTGTCATGTAACTGCAGCAGTAGTTGGTAGCCTTTTGCATCTGGCTTCTTTCAGCATAGTCCTTTGAGATTCATTCATGTTGTATGTATGGTGGTTTGTTCCTTTTTATTGTTGAGTATGTGTGAATATCCTGCAGTTTTATCTGTTCACCTATTAAAAAATGTTTCTGTTGCTACCAGTTTTGTTAATTTTCAAGTAGAGCTGCTGCAAGCATTGGTGTACAGGCTTTTGTGTAAAAGTTAACTTTTTGTTTATCTTAGGTAAATACCTGAGACTCAGATGGCTGGGTCACCTGGTAGTACATGTTTAATTTTGAGAAAATGCCAACCTGTTACCTAAAAGGCTGTACCGTTTTGTATTCTCTCCAGTGGTGTGTATTCCAGTTAGCTCTGCCTGCCAATTCTCCGTGGTGGTGTTGTTTTTTAGCTATCCCATGTTTTATATGTATGGCGGTATCTCATTGGAGGCTTATTAATTTTTATTTCCCCAGTAATGATATATGGACATTTTTATGTCTTCTTTGATAAATTATGTGTGTACACCTTTGGTTTGTTGAGTTTTAAGAGTTCTTTCTGTATTCTAGTTATAAGTCCCTCTCAAAGTTTTATAATTTTATGGTTCACATTTAGACCTATTATTCATTTTTATTAGTGCATATTAGTAAAAACAGAATAATGAGATTCACTTTGATACATTGGTACATGCATATAAAATATATTGATTATTTTCATCCCCATTATTCTCCTCTCCCTCCATTCCATTCCCTATCTCTAAAAGTTTACCTTCTAGTTTCCTGCTGTGATCCATTTTTAATTTACTTTCTATAAAGTGCAAGTCCTGAGTGAATATAGTTTTTTAAGTGTCCAGTTGTGTTATCATTTGTTGAAAGGACAGTTCTTTCTCCATTAACATGGAGAAAGAACATACATACCTTTAACATACCTTTGCTCCTTGATTGAAAATTAGTTAAGTATATATGTGTGAGTCTATTTCTGGACAGTTTCATTTTCCATTGACATAATGTCCATCCTTTGGAACCACAGTGTCTTGATTATTGTAGCTTTGAAGTCAGTCTTGTAATTGGGTAGTATGAGTGTTCCAACCTTGATTTTAGCTAGTTTCATTCTTTTCTATTTCCATGCAGATTTTAGAGTCAGCTTGTTAGTAGCTGCAAAAGTCCTGCTAGAATTTTAATAGAGATTGTATTGTATTTACAGATCAGTTTGGAGAATTTCACATGCTTAGTAATACTGAATTTTTCATTGCACAAACAGGATCTTTTTCTCCGTTTTACTAGGTTGTCTTTTATTTCTTTCATCAGGTTTTTTTGTTTTGTTTTGGGGGCTTTCATTGCTAAATATTTTTATCTTTAAGAATTTGGTCCATATTTGGGGCTGGGGATTTAACTCAGCGGCACAGCACCTGCCTGGCAAACGCAAGGTCGTGAGTTCGATTCCCATTACCGGAAAAAACAAAAACAAAAACAAACAAAAAAAAAGAATTTGGTCTGTTTTTGTAGCTTTTGACGTGTAAGTTCTACATGTATTTTGCTAGATTTAAAACTGAGTTTTTTTGTTTGCTTCAGTGCTAAAGGACATGGGTTCCAACTGTTCACTACTGGTACAGAGATTAGTTTTGTCTGTTGACTGTATCCAGTTACATTGCTAAAATTCACTTAATTAGCTCTAGGAACTTTTTATAGGTCAGTATTATTATTTTTTAAAGCTCATCAATTTGATCGGTAAAATAGTGTTTCGTTTATTAATCTGCTGTATTTCTTCTGTTACTAGGAAGAGTATATTTTTTCATGATCCTTTGTGGAGTTTTTTATTTGTTTGTTTCCCTATCATGAATTTCTTTTGTGAATGTTTCTGTTCTTTTTTTGGACAGAGTTTTCTCCCTACTAATCAGTTGTCCTTTATATTTGTATGTGGTGATTTGGGGGACACCAGGGTGGTTTGGGCTTTTTAAAAAAATTTTTGTGTAACCAGAGCTTTGGTCTTATGGTTTCAGCCTTAGCCTGTCATGCTTAGAAAGTCTTCCCCATTCCTCTATCCCCTTCTCTACTGAAAACATATATTCTAGAATTTGCTTTTGTACAAATTTGCTTGTTATACTTTGTACAAATGTAAAAATCACCCTCTTTTACTTGTCTTAAATTGACTGCATTTAAATTCCTCTGGTTCTCTTATTCCAGGATTTAATGTAGGGGTGATTTTATAGACTTTGTTACGTCCCCTACACATCCCTGGGCTAAAGGATGCTCCTGACCTTTCCCCATGGTGCAGTTGTGTGAGGTGTAGAGGAAGAGTGACATCTTTGGTCCTGAGGACTGAGCTAGGGGGTAGGGAAATTTTTTTTTTTTTAAATTGGGGGAAAAAACCATAAAACAATGTATATAGTACATATTTCATTATTAGATTTTTCTCATTTAACAATATGTTGTGGACAACTTCATGTCAGAAGAGTTAGGTTTCCTTTATTCTTGTAAAATGCATTGTTTTTCTGTTTATTAATGTACTATAATTTAACTGTTTTCCTGTTGATGAGCATTTAGTTTGCTTCTTACTTTTTTCCATTGAGTAAAATGCTACAGTGAATTCCTTGTTGCCACTTTTTTATCTGCAGGTCTCTTTAATGTGGGGAACAAGATGCTAGTAAGCCTGGACTTGCTTTTCGCAATCCGAAACCAGATCAAGCTGGGAGAGGATCCCAGAATATCAGTCAGTGTTGTGCTGAAGTCAGTGCAGGAGCAAACAGGTAAAGGTCACTTTCTCTCTTTTCAAGGTTATTCTTAAGCTCCTGAGAATCTTAGTAATAGACTTTGGTTAAAAGAGTCATTTTAGAGAAGAGCCTATGTTTTGCTTTGTTTCTTTGTTTCTTACGACAAGAGTCTTATTATGTTGTTTAGAATGATCTCGAACTTACTATTTAGTCCCCACTGGCCTCAAACTCATGGCATTGCTCTTACCTCAGCCTCCTGAGTGATAGAATTACAAGCGTGCACCACCATACCCAGTGAGTCTGATATTTTGAAAAGGACATGTACTTGACTACCTTTTAAATTTATAAGTGCCATACTAACTTTGGAAAGCATGGATCTTTCTCTGCTGAAAGGGACTTTCAGCAAGATGCCACAACTGACTTTTAGAAGCATATCCTCTGGTCATAGATAGATTTGCCCTCCCAGCATTTTGGTCAGACTCATTCTGAATACACAGCTCTTAGATGTCTGCTGTTAGTCCCAAGAGTCATAATAAGACTGAGGATAGGGACTGTCCTCTTCCTGTCTAGAAATTCTTGGTCCTCTTGTTCTTCTCCTCATGGTTCCAGTGGGCTCCAGGCCTCTTGTGGTTTCCCCACTGGTGGACATGTTGGAGTAGACCAAGGCGCCGCAGCTGCACAGAGCTTTTTGAGACTTGGCTCTGCCGCTTAGTGGCAGTGTGATTTTGAGCAAGTTGTTCCATTCTTGTTTCTCTTATTTATGAAATGAGGGTAAACATATTCCATGGTTCATAAAGAATTATATTCATGTGAATTAAATAGTGAAGTGTCTATAAAGCTTTCAGCACGGCCTCTGGTACCTAAGAGATGCTTAACACGAGGCACCCATCACTTACTGTGGAATTCTCCATTATAATGCCTGAATGCTTGAAGGTTAATTATCTGACCCTGGGGATAGTTGAGACTCATGGGTAATTTTAGAGGAGAATTAGTCTTGTAGGATTGCTGTTCCTGCGGCCACTGGCTTACCTCTAGTACATCCAGCATCTTTTTCTGTGACTTTCTCAGTGTTCTTACTGTTCTTCCAGAGAAGACTCTTACTTCAGAGGAGCTGAGCCAGCTGCAGGAGCTGCTGTGCAATGGCTACTGGGCTTTTGAGTGCCTGACTGTGCGAGACTACAATGACATGATTTGTGGCATCTGTGGTGTGGCCCCTAAAGTGGAAGTGGCCCAGAGGAGTGAAGAGAATGTGCTAGCACTGAAAAGTGTGGAGGTAAGTGTCTCTCAGGACCATGTGCGACCTTCAGAGCTCTCTTTCACTTTGGCAACCACTTTCCTACATGACATCCTCGTGGGTGGATGGCTCTGGTCCTGTTTAGGTGAGGAGCTGAGCCAGCTGCAGGAGCTGCTGTGCAGTGGCTATTGGGCTTTTGAGTGCCTCACCATCCGAGACCACAATGACATGATTTGGGGCATCTGCGGTGTGGCCTGTGTATTGGGACTGGAGGTGAAGCCTGAAGCCTTGTGCATGTTAAGCATGTGCTCTGTCGCTGAGGTACAACCCCAGAGTTTGGCTGGGGATGGGGATGTGACTCACTGGCAGACCTCTTTCCTACCAAGTACGAAGTCCTGGATCAACCCCTACCACCACCAAAAAGAAAAAGTTTCATCATGGAGCTCACACTCTGGTTTGAAGGAGTCAGGAAACAAACACTATCAGGTAGTAATGAGTGCTGTGGGGCAATGTAGAATGTAGTCCAGGAAGGTCTCTATGGTGTGGTGGCATTTGAGTAGAGATCTGAGACCCATGCAGCTTTGGGGAGGTTATTCTTTGCCTCCAATACTTTTCAGTCCTCTCCATTTCATTCCATGTAAGTCCTTAAAATGCCCCACACAAGCCTGGGTGGGTCTTGCTTCCTGTGCCTCAGAATTCCCTCCATTACTCACTCCAGCCAGGCTGGCCTTCTTGCTGCTCCTCAATCACAACCAGCAGGACTATCCCAGAGCCTATTCTGCTGCTCCCTTGTCTCCCTGGAATGTTCCTCCCCAAAGCTGCATGGGTCTCAGATCTCTACTCAACCTTCCTACCAGGCTCCACCTCCCTACCTCACACCCAGCTATAAACCCTTCAGTGGACAAACCCCATGATCACACACCTGTGATCCAGGTACATCCCAATAGCCTGTGAATGCATGAGGCTTTCAGGAGCTATACGGATACAAGCCATAACAGCATGTTCAATTCCCGGAACAAAAAAAGGCGGGGGGGTTGATTAGTATCAGCACTAGATAATTAAATGCTGCTTGGGATAGAGGTGGTATCTGTGTGCTCTTAGAACTAGGAGGGCCTTCTGAAGGAGGTGAAGAATTCATGAGGCTGTGGAATGTGGGCAGAATTTCTCTAAATGAAAGTCTGAGTATTCTTGCCAGCAGGTATAGAGATTGATGCTAGGATTTAGGGCTAGACCTATGTTGACGTTCTTGTTCTGTCACTGGTTCTAGTGGTCTCATCTCAGATATCCCCTAGACTTATTTATTAGTGGTTAATTGAAAATTATCTAGTATATAAAATTTATTGAAATGATAGCTCCTTTTTCCTCACAAGAAAGGGAAAGTGACATAAATAAAAGTTTAGGGACCTGGGACTGCTTCCATCTTGGAGAGTTCTTTGGTATGGGTGAAAGAAGAAGCAGTAGGTGCTAAAATGTCAAGTTTTGGGGTGAGCTGATCGTGCGTGCCTGTCAGATTCCCTTCACTAAGCCCTGGTTTCCTGTGTGTATAATGGAGGGGTGGTGACTGTTGTACTATTAACATCCTGTGGTTCCTCCAGTTTGACCTTCCTAATCTTGACTTTTTAGTTCACCTGGCCTGAATTCCTGGGTTCCAGTGAGGTGAATGTGGAGGACTTTTGGGCCACGATGGAGACTGAGGTTATTGAGCAAGTGGCATTCCCTGCCAGCATCCCTATCACCAAATTCGATGCCTCTGTCATTGCCCCTTTCTTCCCTCCACTCATGAGAGGAGCTGTGGTCGTCAACACTGAGAAAGACAAAAACCTGGATGTACAGCCAGTACCTGGTAAGGCTACTCGGTGGTTGATAGGGTCCTGGGAAAGGCTCAGTCAAGAGTGTGGGCACTGTCTATGGTAAGACAGTGCAGTGGCAGAGAGAGAGCCAGGCCCACCTAGAGGACTCCTAGAAGGATGATGACAGCCTGGGACAAAACCTCTGGAGGTAAAAGCAGGATGGAGAGTATTGAAAAGTTACTAGCCATCTAGTACTAGCCACAGAATAGACACATAGCTTACTGCCAACCTCCTGGGATAAACTGCACTGAGCAGTGGAAATCTTACAAAAATACTGATGGTGAAGTTCAACCCCAAGGGTTTTTATTGAGAAAGGGTATGGCTGATTTTTCAGATGGCTTTGTAGATGGTTTGTGGGTTATACATTGAGAAGCATTGGACTAGCAATGAAGAACATACATTTCTGACAAGTTAGGTTCAATTTCTAGCTATGCCACCTAGCAGCTATGTGACCTCTGATGAGTGGCTCATTGCCCTGAGCCTCTGTTGCTGCGTTTACAAAGAGCATGGGGTCACATCGCCACCTCCTGGGCTGCTGAGCTAGTGTAGTTAGTGATATCATCTACTTTTCTCCTTTTTAAACTGCAGCCCACAGTAAGAAATACATTTTGCATCATGGCCCAGAAATCCATATGTACACATGGGTGTGTGTATCTGTAACTGAAACAAAACTGTTATGAAACAGTACTTTTCCATACTGATGTGATGTGCTTTTAATCTTATTTTATCTTGTTTGCAAAATTTTGGTTATGACCTATTGGTTTAACAAGTACTTAATCCACTTATTTTCAAACATTGCTTTCTAACATTAGCTGTTGAGGCCCCACCTCATCTTTGCTGTTTCAAGGCCTAGGAATTATTTCAAAAAGTCCCCGCCTAGTTCTCTTGATTAGCCAGGATCATACTGTATAGGAAACGTTTGTAAAATGTAACTCCTGATCCTCTTGTTGTTGCAGCTATAATAAGCATCTGTACTCTTGGTTCTAGAAAACAGAAGACTTTGGATTAAAAGCTGGCACATCTTAGGGCTCTGTGCAGTGTCCATATGCTAGGTTTCTCATGTAGATGTTCCAGGACACATTCCAGTTCTGAGAAATGAGAGCCCTGCCTTGAGTCCCTTTTCTCTCAGCACCCTGGGATGTGCTCAGTGCAGAGCTGCTTCCTGATTGCTCGCTGTTCTGCAGGCCTGGCCCCCTTGTTCCTGTCCTCCAGCCCTAGGGGATCACCCATGGCCTCTGGCGGTGGCAGCAGCACCTCCCATCTCCACCGTCATCTCTTGCAGGCAATGGCAGTGCCTTGGTGCGGCTGCTCCAGGAAGGCACCTGCAAGCTTGAGGAGATTGGCTCCTATAGTGAAGAGGAGCTGCGGCATCTGCTGGGGCAGTGTGACATCCCTTTCACAGCAGGAGACTGCAGGGTGAGTGTTGAGCCCAGTGGTGGAGATCCAGACTTTTGGAGCAGACTGGTGGGTCTGTCTACTTCTCTGGTGAGACATGAACATGGTGACTGGACACCTCCATTGGACAGAGGTACTGGCTGTCCAGGTGCCTGGAAGGTGGCAGGAACCAGATCATGACATGCACATGAGTCCTTGGCCTATGGTCAGTTCCTCCTGTTAGAAGTAGCGCGCCTGGACTCTACAGTCAGGAATCCTGATTTTTTTAAATGTAAGACCTTAAATAAACTACCTTACATTTTCAGCTTCATTTTCCTCATTTGTAGAATTGGAATAATTAAAATACCAACCTCACAAATTTACTGTAAGGAATATGTTATAGTGTCTGCTTTTTGGGCTCTAAAACCGTGGCTACTATTGCATACATAGATTGTGTATATGTATGTATGGGTTTTACTTGTACAGTACTTTATTGTCTTTTATATTTCTGTGCTGTTGAAAGTATTACACTTCCTCTAAAATCAGATTCAAATATTTGTTTCTCTTTGAAGGCTTCTCTGACCTCTAAAAACTAGAAGGCCCCAGACCCTAGATGCTAGCAGTTTGGTCATTCTGGCTGGTCTTTTGTGACCTGATCTTGGGGGAGTGGGTCCTCCATTTGTTTACCTGTACCTAGAGAAGCGTTGGCTGGGTAGGCATAAAGACCCATTCCGGCCTGGCGGTTGATCTTTTTGCTTTGGTATGGAGTGCACATTTAATGCCGAGCACCCGGCCTAGTCCCTTAGCATTCACTCCTGTTCTTCTGATCTTGTCCTTCTCCAGGACCAGCTCTGTTTCTCTTTATTGGCCCTCTATGAATCTGTACAGAATGGAGCCAGAGCGAGACAGACCCCACCGCATCTTACAGGGGGTAAAATCTACAAAGTGTGCCCCCATCAGGTAAGAAGATAACAAAGGAAAACTTTGGGTGGACTTGCTAATGTTAAATTGCTCACACAATCGGATCCAGCCCATCCTTTGGGATTTGGTACTGTAGTTGCTGTGCAGCCTGTGGAGTAACTGCATGTGTCAGGTGCCATTATTTGGGCGGAGGCGAGAGCCTTGGTGTCTCACTGTATATTTATTACATACCCTACTATGTGCTGAGCCATGAGTCACCTGTTAAAGATAGAGTAAGCAACAAAGATGTAATTCCTCCCCAGCTGACCTCATATTTAAGTGAGGAAATAATAGTTGCCCTGGCTTGTAATGATAGATCTGAAGGCACCAGACAAGGGCTTGAGATAGAAAGTAACAGGGAGAGACTACTATCAAAGCAGAGAAGGCTCAGTCCTAGCATAGGCATGCTGCCCTAGCAATGAGCCAGGGAGGAAGTGTTCCCCCAGCAGAGGAACTACTAGAGGCCAGAGCAACCACTGGGATTTTATTCTGAGAGTGGTGAGGGGCCTTTTGGATGGTGTTGAATGGGAAATTGAGTCTGATTTTTGTTTTGACTTGGTTCAGTATTTTGCTGCACTGGGGATTGAATTCAGGGGCATATGCATGCTAGAAATGCACTCAACCACTGAGCTACATTCCCAGTTCTTTATTGAGACAATGTCTTGCTATGCTGCCCAGACTGACACTGAACTTACTTTCTTCCTACCTTAACCTCCCGCGTAGCTGGAATTATGGACATATACCACTGTGCCCAGCATGATTTTGATTTTGGGAAGACCATTCCATGTGTCTTTAGAAGGGTATGGATGCAGTAGGCACCAGGATAACTCCAGGATAGGTTGTGTACCTGATGACAGAGTAGGATCAGGAAGATTCTAGAACAGAAAACCCAGGCTATTAACAAGTACTGAATAGGGGGCAGAGGGTCCTCAGCAGACACACAGTTCATGGAGGTGTGAGTCAACAGGACGACTGTAAACAGAGAATTAATTTATTAACCCCTTGGACAAAAGCTGTATCTAAAGGCAGTGCTTCCACCTGGGCAGATCAGAGCCTGCTTCGAGGGTGGTGCTCATGGGGTCCTCCCTTGAAAAGCAGTTGATTGCACAAAAACTCAAGAGCAGTGTTGGGGCTGCGAGGGGCAGTGTATGACTTGGAAGCGACTGTCAGCTGGGTGTGAAGGCAGGATTCTCCATTATACTCAGAGCTGTCCAGCAATGGAGTGGAATGGTGCTGGAGGCTGGGGGGCCCTGGGCTATACCAGAGCCTCCTACCTAGTCAGCATATTGGATCAGGTGAAGAGCTTCCTCAAAATACAGATGCTTGGGGCTGGGGCTATAGCTCAGC
Source organism: Chinchilla lanigera (assembly GCF_000276665.1). NCBI lineage: Eukaryota > Metazoa > Chordata > Mammalia > Rodentia > Chinchillidae > Chinchilla > Chinchilla lanigera. Next base: position 4,465,720 of record NW_004955415.1, on the reverse strand, counting down.
AGCACAGCACCTGCCTAGCAAGCTCAAGGTCCTGAGTTCTATTCCTGGTACCAAAAAAAAAACAAACCTCAAAATACAGATGCTTAGACCCAGAGACCATAATTCTTTAGGTTTGGGCTGGGACCCAGGAATCTCTGTCTTTAACCAGCTACTAGCTACTGGTGCTGTGCTGCTAGGATTAGGAACCACTAGATGATGCTAGGTAGTACTGTGGAAGCAGTGGAGGTTAGAGGAAACGTCCTGAAGGGCCTTTCAGTTTAAATGGAGGACTGGATGTCCCAACTCTTCTCTCAGGAGAAGGAGCCAGGGAATTCATTTAGGGATAGAAGTAGGAGAACAGAATGTCATGGACTCTGGTAAATGGCCCCGGCTCAGTCACGAACCTGAGTGTTCACCTTCCTGGGGCGAAGTGAGCGAGGACCCTACTGTTGCAGTTGGGGTCATAGCTCCTTAACCCTGGCTGGGCCCTCCATCTCCCTCTAGGTGGTTTGTGGCTCCAAGTATCTTGTTCGCGGTGAGAGTGCCCGTGACCACGTGGATCTGCTTGCCTCTTCCCGCCACTGGCCACCTGTCTACGTGGTAGACATGGCTACACCCGTGGCCCTGTGTGCCGACCTCTGCTACCCAGAGCTGACCAGCCAAATGTGGGGGAAGAACCAGGGCTGTTTCTCTAGCCCTACAGAGCCACCTGTGGTAAGTCTCCTTCTGAGAAACTGGACTCTGTCCCCCAGTTGAATATATCCTGCTCCTCCCTTGACTCTTCAAGAGGCCCAGCTAGAATGCATACCTTCTTTTTCTCCAGCAATATGTGGTCTGGATATGCTGAAACCAGCATCTACTCCATAATTTTTTACTGAATTACCACTGGGTACAAAGCTATAGTGTGTCTTTTAGTGTGCTTGAGGTATCCCAAGTGCAGGTATCTTGTGTTAAAAGATCTTGACTTCTAGTACAGCTTGAACAATGCCACCTTTGAGAATCAGTGTCCATACCCAACCAGACCCTGGGTTAAGCCCTTAACACTGATCTTCTCTAACCTCTTTTTTTTAAAATGGAAACTAAGGCCCAGAGTAGGAAATGGGCTTGACCAGGGTCACACAGCAGATCCCTTGTCTCTGTGTCTTGGTAAATTATGCCGGGCAGTAGGTCTCACCAGAATTTACAACCCTCCAAGGCTCACCCTCAGCCCTTGCTGAAGAGTCCTTAGGACGGAGATGAGGAAAAATGGAAAGAGCAAAAGGAAAGTGGGTGCCTCTGCCACTGTATGTTTGGAGAAGGAGGCCTCCAGCTTTGCCTTGGAGGGGACGTCATTATCATCACTCCCGGGGGCTCCCAAGCCCCAGAAGCTTGTGCTGAAGTCTCCAGAAAGGCTTTTGGCCTTCTTCCTTCAGAGGTGGTTCTCACCCTGTGGCCTGAATTGACTCTATACAATGATAATAGCAGCTGAAGCAGTCCAACGTCTGTTCTGTGGGGTGGGAACTATTCTGTTCCCCTCGTCACCTGAGGAACCAAGTACACAAGGAGAGGGGTGAGATTTGACTTAGGAGATAAACTACACGGTGATGCTAGGATTTAAACAAGGCTTGCTGACCCCTGGGCCTTTACTCTCACCAACTACATTATATAACTTGGTCATTTCCTCTTGTCAAAATGGCTTCTCATCTCTCTTCTAGACCGTGTCCTGCCCTGAGCTCTTGGACCAGCATAATTCTGTGGATGTGACAGAGGCTGAACACTCTGTCCAGCACCCAGTCACCAAGAGTGCTGTGCGGCGCATCGTCCACGCAGGCACACATCCTAGTCCTGGTGACCCCAGTGCTGGGCACCACTCCTTGTCCCTGTGCCCTGAGTTGGCGCCCTACACATCTGTCCTGGCCTCCGTTATGGACAGCAAATCGAACAGTGTCCGCCAGCGTCCCATTGCCTTCGACAATGCCACTCACTATTACCTCTACAACCGCCTCGTGGACTTCCTCACCAGCCGGGAGATTGTCAACAGGCAGATCCACGACATCGTGCAGAACTGCCAGCCTGGTGAGGTGGTCATTCGTGACACCCTCTACCGCCTTGGGGTTGCTCAGATCAAGACAGAGCCTGAGGAAGAGGGCGAGGAAGAGGAGGCGGCCACAGCGGCAGAATAAGCTAGAGTGTTGTACAGGGACTGCATCATCTCTCAAGCCATAGTACAGCCTTTACTCAAGGCAGATCTGTCCAGGGACCTGCAGGGACAGTCACCTGTAGGCAGGGTCTCTGACTGCTGGGACTGACCAAAGAGCTTCCATTTCCTGAGCACACGGGGGCCCAAAGTCTATGCTTCTCTGCCCTCTGGGGCTTAGGAGAAGGGTCAGGAGACCCCTTACTGGCCCTGAGAGAGCACTTACGAGGTAGTATGCTTATGGGAGGGAGGGAGGCTGAGGGAAAGGCTGGTAGCCAGCTCCCTGGGGCCTGACACAGGTGGGGTGGAGGTCCTGGGGTGGGCTGAGGCAGGAATCCGCACTAGGTGAGATGTCTCTTCCACGTGGGGAAACCGTCCAGCTCTAGAGTCACATGGGCTCCTTAGCCTGTGGCCTCTGACCTGGGGTCTTGGTGGCCTCATTCCTCCTAGGCAACCCTTTGGGCTCTTGATTCTTCCTAAAGGAGGGATGAATTTTTCTCCAGTTCTTCCTGCGCCACATTTGGGGGAACAGGAGGGAGGAACAGTCAGCCACAGCTTTCTTACAGGACTGTCCTCTTCCTTGAGCTTTGGGGAAGATAACCCCCTTCCTCCTTTCCCTGGCCACTACTGCTGCACCCTGCATCCTCTTTGGGCCCTGGGATCCTCACCGCAGAGAGGATGTGGCCCATGGTCCTCCGACATAACCTGGCAGCAGTAGGAAAACTCCCTTCTGTGAAGGGGAAGCAGACTGGGCCATATGGAAACAGCAGGACTGGCTCAAGTGCCCATGGTTTGCTTAGGGCCCAGGAACAGGCCAAGTGTTTAATTTATTGATAGGAGTGGAGTAGGTGGCTCCCCCGCTTCTCTTTCCCCATCAAGAATAAAGTTTATTAAATTATCTGGTTTTGACGAAGCAAGAGCCAGTTCCGTGCTCATTGTGTGGGGCACAGTGTGGTCAGGCTTCTGGGGTCCTGGGCTTGTCACTTCATGCGAAGGAGGAACAGAGAAGATTCTCAGGAATTTGCGGGCACTTACGTGATGCAAAATACCAGAGGCTGGCTGTGTTAATGCGGTTAGTTTAATGTTTACAAAGAACATCCCGCAGCGTGACTGTTAGTTATGTGTCAGCTTGGGGGACTGCGAGCTTCTTGATTGGTGTGGCCAGCCACACACCAAGGTCTTCTGCCTTCCAGCCCAGAATGGCAGGGAACTGGGCAGAGCCCCCTCACATTTAGCTGCCACGTGGCTCATTACAGCAGTGCCAGATCCAGGGTAGGATGGGCTGCCAGGTGAAGAAGGCTGTAGGGCAAAGGCTGGAAGGTCCTATTAGAGTCATAAGGGGAGCAACCTTGCTCTAAGGGACCTGTGGCCTGAGAGGTCCACTCCTGCTTCTCCACTGGTTCAGAATATAGTCCCACCTTTTGCTGGGCCCCAAGGAGCCTTGTTTTCTCAGTATCCAGACACTTCACCCGAATAGTGCATTTCCACAGAGATGGGAGAGGATTTGGGAAGCGAAGTGCAAACAAGGATAGGAGTGAGCTGGGGGTTTACCAGTTGTCAGCAAACGTGAGTCCAACATCATGAGAACAGTGGGGGAGGGTTGAAAGGGCTTGGCCCTTAAATGGCAGTGATGGCCCAGGCTCTGGGAGTGGGGTCTTTTGACCTCCCCCATACCCCTGACATTCCCAAGCTTTAGAGCTGGGCCAAGCTGTGGAAACGATGGAGGGCAGAGTTTGTCTGTTCTCCCCATGCTGCCCCATCCATGGAGGAGTTGGAGCTTGGTGGTGGGGAGGGTACTCCCCGTCATCACCACCTCAGCAGAACTGATAGTTGTTGGGCTGCAGCAGCGGCTGGGCGATGTCCCCTGGCTCACAGCAGGCCAGGTGCTCGCCGGAGCTTTCTTCCTCCAGCTCGCTGTTGCTGCTGCTGCTGCTGCTGTTGCCACTGCTGCTGGTGCCGTCACCACCACTGCCACTGCTGCTCCTTGGCACATTAGCATAGTCCTGGGGTGGGAGGGGCCGGGGACAGTCCAGAGCATTAGGCCCAGCCCTGCATGCTCTAGCCAGCCCCCCACCCTCTCCGTGCCCAGCCCCTCTCACCTGCTCTCTCCTGTCTGCTTGGGCCTGCTCCTGGAGGAGGGAGCAGATCTGCTGGAAAGTGGGTCTGTGGGTGGGCTCCAGGTCCCAGCAGGCTTGCATAATGCTATATCTGGAGATAGGACGGAAGTTGTTCATGTGAAGCTCCTCGGGGTCTAGGGAACATTACATACATCCCTACAGAGACCTGTCCAGTGGAGGTCCTATCAAACATGAGTTTGTGGACCAGATGGAGCTCAGTGGTGGACTGCTTATCTAGCAGGCATGGGGCTCCATGTCCCATCCCCAGCACTGGGGGAGAAAAGAGTTTGGTACCAAGCTTAATCTATGTCTTCGGCATGCTTTACCTCAGTCCTATGGTAACCCTTGGACGATGTTCTCATTACCCTCCTTTTGACAGATAAATCCTGTACCCTCAAGGTCATTGCAGTAACAGTCTGAGTTAAAAGTCTGGCTGAGGTTAGGCCCCGCCCTAGTTCAGAGCCTTCTCTGAGATAGTCCCCCAAGCTACCTGGGAAACCAGCAGAAACCCTAAACTAGATTGTACTGTCGGGGGATGAAACCTAGCCCTGGAGCATTTTGGGCAGAGAAAGACATACCCTTCTAGCCCCTTCCTACCAAAGCCTGGGCATCCTCTTCCCCCCGGGACCCTTTCACATACATGTTCTTTGGGGCAAAGGCAGGCTGGGCCATTTGGTATCCATCTTTCACCAGTTTGTAGAACTTGCTGTTCACCAGGATGCCAGGGTAGGGGTTCAGTCCTGCAAAGGCCAGGATCGTGTAAGCGGCCACACTCTTGTCTTCCTCTTTCCCCACCCACGAGCATCCCGGTGAGGTGGTGTGTGAAGGGCCCCACCTGGACTCTGGCCCAGCACAGCAGCTACTTCTCCCCAGGGCTTACTGTATGAAATGCCCCGGACACCAGGCATTACCACACAGAGAACTACGGCATAGGCTGTGCAATCAGGCGGACCAAGTGGGGACCATGCCAGGTATTAGGAAGTTGGTAGAGAGGTGCATTTGAGGACTTAGCACAAATCCCTGTGTCTAGTCCTCAGGAAATAGGGGCTAGTAACTAGTAGATATGCTAGAGCATATCACTTTTGGACAAAGAGCGCCAACAGTGTCATAGAAGCAACTGCACAAGGGAAACAAATAAAAGGGCTCAGAGGCCATGTGTGTCAGCACTGACAGGTCTGCCCAGCCCACAAGGGTTGCGATGCTCTATGTGAAAGCTCTTGTCGTCTCACTCCCACCAGCCCTTGTGCCATCCTGGGCCCCAGGCATCCCTGACTAGATTTCTCCCTGAGGTACGACACACTGGTAGGGTAGCCAAAGAGGAACCAGCACCAGGGTGGGCCTGGGATGGACCCAGTGCCTCACCAAGTGAGAAAATCTCCCAGAGAAGGATGCCGTAGGACCAGACGTCACTCTGAACCGTGTAGACACAGTCGAAGATGCTCTCTGGCGCCATCCACTTCACAGGCAGGCGGGCCTGGAAAGATCATCCCGTTACTTGGAACCCTGGCTTTCTATCCCTTCTCTAGCCCTGCCCTTCCCTTCCCAGCACTCACATTGCCTTTGACGATGTAATTGGAGTCATTCATGATGTCCCTCGCCAGCCCGAAGTCCCCAATCTTGGCCACATGCCCATTGGTCAACAGCACATTTCGAGCAGCCACGTCCCGGTGGATACACTGAGGGGAAGCACTGCAGTGTTAGTCTCAGTTCTCTCCTCTCTGAGCCAGTCATGAGGAGAGGCAGAGGGGGCCCTACAAGGCTTTAGGGTCCCCCCTGAGGGCGTAGACATCAGTTGTCCAAATCTACTGCAGCCAGGGTTTGAGAAAATTTAATGCACCCAGACAGTGTTTAGAAGCCACCACCACCCTGCCTCCTTAGCCCTTCTAGCTATTTGTCTCTGAGCAGCAGGAACTGCTTTCCAGTGCGTTGGGTGGTCCATGGCCCAGAGGCAATGATCCCCTGTGCTGTGCACCATCCCTGGCCCATCCTGTTACTGCAACAACAGCTGCTACCTTCAAGGTGTCCCAGCACCAGACCCAGTGTCTCCCTATGTATTCGTACACATTAAAGCTCAATTTTATCCTCAGACAATTATGATTATGCCATTTTTATAGATAGAGGATGAGGTTCAGAGAACTTAAATCAGCTGCTCAGAGTCACACAAGTGGCAAAGTCACCATGAAGCCATTGACTCCCAAGTCTGTTCTAAGCATGATAGAACTCCCATTCCTGGGCACTTAATCCTGGGCTAAAAGTATTTGATATGTTCTCTGATGTTCTCACCACCCTATGGGGAAGGTCCTGGTGTCATCCCATGAGACCGTGTGCTTCACCAGGGGAGACCACTGTTGTCCCGTTTATAGTGTTGAGTAAGAATGAAGGAATAAAACCTGTTTGGGACCTGGTACCCTCTGGACCACACCCAGAAGCAGACACTCCCCTGGTTGGAGGCCCCACCCCTCCTGAAGGAACCAGCCTGGGCACAGTTGTCTTCCAACCATTCCTGAGGTCCTCTGAGGCCACTGCCTGCTTGCTGTCTTGCAGTCCCCTTCCTCCCTCACCCCTTCTTACTCCCCTTTTCTCCCCCTTCTCATTCATGCAGTCCCATAGGGCTCTGACTGACCGCATCGGCAACCTAAGCACTAGAGTGGTTCTGACTCACAATTTTTGTTTGTTTGTTTTTGTCTTTTTGAGACAGGGTCTCCCTGTGTAGTTCAGGCCAGCCTTGAACTCACTTTGTAGCCCAGGCTGGCCTCAAACTCACAGCAATCCTCCTGCCTCAGCTGCCTGAGTGCTGGCACTGCAGGTGTGCACCTCCATGCCTGGCAGTGACTTACATTCTTGGAAGCCAGGAAGGCCATGCCCTGGGCCACTTGGCTGGAGAAGTGCAGCAGGTCCCAGAGCTCCAGGGGCCGTTTCTCCTCCTTGTCCAGGTCTGCAATGGGAAGAGGCATCAAGGCGGCCCTGCCACAGCCCCGCTCTTCCCCGGCCCCATCCCCTGCCTCCCAACCACCTTCTGCCTCTCCCCTGGCTCTGGCACATCCTCACCTTGTTCAGAAAAGGAGTCACTTGAAGTGGAGACTGGCCTCATCTCCACATAGGTGTCCAGGCCCTGGCTAGAGAAGCCACTGTCCCTGCATAGGAGAGAAGGTAGAGGGGTGGTCAGTCCTCATCAGTATACTTCCCAGTTTAGGCTTCAGCCTCCAGCTGCCCCTTGAACTCTTCTAGCCATCAGGGAAGTCAACCTGAACCTCCCTTTCTGATGAAGAACCCCTGCCACATCCTATCTAAGTGACCACTGGCCTCTACTTGGACATCGCCCATGCCAGAGATGTAGCCCATCCTGTCTGTGGGCAGCTCTGCCTGTTAGAAAGTTCTTCCCTGCTCCTAATGTCAGTGGGACTTTCCTCTTCCGGTCTTTGCTTTATCAAGGGCCACCAAAAAGTTGTGCTTTGCCCCATAGCAAGCCTGCTAGAATTTGAGCACATTCTGTGACCCTTCTTAGAGTCCTCTCCTCTCTAGACACCTGACTCTCACCCCTGGCTTCACGCAAAAATCCTTGGGGAACTTTTAACATTGCCATGCTCGGACCACTTTTGGAAACCCTAGGGGCAAACAGTCACCCACAGCTTTCCCTCTCCCTGGAGCGGGACCCGTGTGCAGAGGGACCCCCTGGGGAGTCTCCTTACTGTGTAGACTGTGACTCAGCAGATCCGAGTGGGTGGGCCTGAGATGTTTCTAGCAGCCCCACGGAGATGCCTGCTCTTGGGCAGTAGGTGAGTTTGAGAAGCACTGTTCTAGACTGAAGAGCCACTACTGCTTCTAACAGTTCCAACAGGTAGGATTTCTGACTGCCTTACCTCCTGTCCCTCTGCACTGGAGATACATGCCTTGACAGTGCCCATACTCTAGTGCTCCCCGAAAGAGAAGCCAGTGATTGGTTTATAGATGTGACCATGGCAGAACCACCCTCTCCTTTGTTCTGGAAATGATACCTCTGTATTAGCACAGCCTAGGATCCCCTTGGAAGAATTGGTCCATATGTTACTTGCCCTTCAAATTTCCCCACTGAGAATACTTTCTCTGCCTGCAGATTTGAAGATAGAAGCTAACACTGTGCTTTGGTACTCATTTTTATTTGATCTGGCTCTGCAGGTTCCATCCCGCAGAGGCCTGGTGTGTGTCACCCTCTCAGAGGGGTGTCAGTGTCAGAAGAGGAAGTAGACCTCTCAGGCCCCCTTTTCTGAGGGGACAGAGCAAGAAAGATGGCCTCCTTCACCGTTTGCTTCCCAGGGCTGGCAGCTGCCAGTACTTAGGATACAAGCACAATATACACCCCTCTTGTTCTAATTTGGTTCTCACTGTGGGGTCCCACCAGTTGTCCAAGAGCAAGACCCACAGGACAGCAGTGGCTAAAGTTAGCACTGCCCCCAAAGCAAAGAGGGCAGAGTTTTAGCTCAGCTATGCTTCTGCCTTGACTCATGGGTGATGTGCAACTTGCCGCTTACTCTCTCTGGTTCCCCGTATTGTATGTTTCTGTCCATCTGCCTCTGTGTGGCTTCCAGGAATCGCAACATTATAGAACAACAGAGACAGAAAAACCCTGAGCAGTTCACCACTTTGATGGCTCACTGAGGCCAGAAGAAAGCAGGAAGCTGCCCAGAGTCATGCTGCTTTGCCCCCTCTCACTCAACAACTGGTTCTCCCCACTTCTCTACGGTGATGTGGGGGCTGAGGCCAGCCACTCCTAAGTGGAATGGGTATTCTGCAGCCTCCATAGCACATGTGGTGGGAGAAACCAAGTATTCCCCAAGTCTTCCCGTCTCTGTCCAGGGCTCCAGGCATGAGTCTGTGTTGATCTTTTACATATGTTAGGTGATGATTTCATTAACACGTCTTCCTCAGCCTGTGAGCTGCCCATCATTGCCCTCTGCCCTCTCACAGCACGGTAGGAACTCAAATATTGGATGGGAATATGTGGTAGAGAACTGGAGCTCCTGGGTGGCTACTCCTCATGGCATAAATTGGCTTTGCAGACAGACCTGGGACCCACCTCCCCGTTCTGGCCTCCTGCCTGTCCTGTGCCAAGGTACTACCTGCGGACATATTTCTTTTCCAGGTGGATGTTCTTGTAGCCAGTATCCCCTTCAGGGTCCTGGCCTGGATTCAGGCTGGGTCCCAGCATGGCCTCGGCCTTCTTTCGAAGAAAATTGAGCAGGTCGCCATAGCAGCAGTACTCAGTGATGACCAGGACAGGGCCTATAGCAGCCAAGAGTGTGTGTGAGCAGCAGCATGGGGTTGGGGACAGTCAAGCCCCAGGCCTGGGACCCAACACCTGAATTCTAATCCTGTCTCTGATCAGACTTCTTGGTGCCTCAGTAAACCCCATCAGTCTAACGCAAAAGCACTTAAAACAATTTAAGGCCAAGAATTTTTTCTTCAACTCTATGGCACCTTGACATAAGGTGAAGGGTTCGGTCCTGGAACACTGCTGAGATTCCTGGAGTAAGTGTTCAAGCGTGTTTGGGTAGGAGCTTCTTAAAACAGATTTGGGGGCTTTATTCTAGACCTACAGAATCAGATCCTCTGGAAACAGAGTCCAAGAAGCTGCACTTTTTTTGATTGTTGTTTTCTGTTTTTTAAGTAATGGTGTCACTATGTAGTTCCAGCTGGCCTTGAACTCCCTGTGTAGCCCAGGCTGGCCTTGAACGCACATCAATCCTTCCTGCACCCCTCCCCTGCATGCTGGATTACAGGCATATGTCACCACGCCCAGCCAGAAATTTCTACTTTCATCTCCTTCCTCCAGTGCTCCCGTGCTCAGAGATGTCTATGAGCCCCTGGGCCAGAGCTTTACACAGCTGCCTGCTTCACCCCTTAGTAGCTCCTGCCTAGTCCAGGAGTCTGGCCGAGGAATTTCAAGGGTGCTAAGGCAGGGTTTCTATTCACATTTGGAACAGATCAGAAGAGGCGGATAGAGCTAGGTGCCCCCAGGGCCCTGAGATACCCACCCCCAAAGGCCCCAAGATCACTGGCCCCGTTCCCACCAGGCGCCTCACCTCCGTGGGTGCAGGCTCCCAGAAGGTTGACTATGTTCTCATGCTGGCCCAGGTGACTCATGATCTTCAGTTCAGACATGAGCGCCTCCTTCTCATCCGCATGAGCTGTGGCTGGGAGGTGGGGCCACAGGCCAGAGCAAACAGGGTATCCAGAGGCCAAAAGAGGGAGGAAGAAAAAGGCAGACACCGAGTGGAGGGAGAGAGGGAGGAATGGGCCCGTTACTGACCTGGTCTCCAAGTAACAGGAAGCTACGCTGTAACTAGGCCATGCCTCTGGATGACTTCCATGCACCCCAGCCTCCCTGGGACTCTCAGAAGCCCTTCCCCACCCAAAAGTTGACCAAGGCCTCCTCCAAGCCAGGAGTCACAGGAAATGGCCTCCCATGAAAAGCCAGGTCCTACCCCTGACTCCTGGGCTCTATCCCCCAAGTTCCAGCCGGCTGAAATGGGATTGGTGCCACCCCCAGCAAATACTGCTTCCCAGCTCTGCCCCAGGTCCCCATCATTCCCCTCACTCACACTTCAGCATCTTCACAGCCACCTTCAGGACAGCGTCTTCTTTGCCCAGACCAAAGGCCGTGGCCTCTACCACCTTCCCAAAGGCGCCAGCTCCAAGGGTCTTACCTACCATACACACAGGCTCCTTAGGGCCCTGAGTACTGAAGGGTCTACTGCCCAGGGCCCACAGGCTTCCTGCCACCCCTAATGGACCCGTGAAGGGAAGGCACAGGGTGCTGGGACCCCATCTCACCAAACTGCAGGTTGTTTCGGGGGAACTCCCACTTCTCATTGTAGGGCAGCTGGGTGGGGTCAATGAAGGTGTAGTTGTTGCCCTCGTAGCTCTCAATGATCTTCCAGCGCACTTGGTACTTGGGCTTCTGCAGAAGGAGGGAGAGCCATATGGCAGCTGGGTCTGGCAGGCTGATCTTGGATCTCATCTCCCAGAGCAGTGGGTGGGGAAGTTCCAAAGCACTCAGGGAGAAGGACAGGCTGAGTCCTGCTATGTGCTGAGCACCATGGCACCTCAGGCATGTGACGCTGACAGCCAGTCCCTGCTGGACTGTCTTACCATGAGACCTTCCCTTCTCCAACCCTCGGTTTCCCTATTTGTGTATTGAAGGTCTCTGAGGATCTCTACATCTCATAATTTTGGTAACTCCTGGGCCAGGAGGAGAGTAGAGCTTGAGATATATCCATTCATTTACCTACCTGCCTATCTTCTCATCTGACTATTTTTATTTTTATTTTTATTTATGTTGCTGAGTTGGGGATTGAACCCAGGGCCTCACACATGGTTAATACATGCTTTACCACTGAGCCACACCCCATGCCCTATTTTCATTTTAAGTTGTGGTAAAATATACATAATGTAACATCTACCATCTCAACCATTTTTAAGTGTACATTTCAGCAATAAGTATGTTCACACTGTTGCAAAACCAATTTCCAGAACATAGCTTGCAAAACTGAAATCCTGTAGCGATTAAAAGACAACTCTGCATTCCTGCATTCCTTTCCTCACAGCCACGGCCTACGGTGGTACTACTTTCTGTATCTGTGAATTTTACTGTTCTGTGCTTTATGTAAGTGGAATTACATATAGAAGGCAAACATCAGCAAACATTAGCCTTCTGTGACTGGCTTATTTCACTTAGCCTAATGTCTTCAAGGTTCATCCATGCCTTAGAGTGTGTTAGAATTCCCTTCCTTTTTAAGGCTGCGTAACAGTCCCATCCATACATTTTATGAGCATCTATTTGTGCTAGCTGAAGCTGTTTCAGCATTAAACAAGACAGACTCTGGGCTTACATGGAGTTTGCATTTTAGTGACTAAGAATACATTCAACTCAAAGAAGTACACATGTGGGAAATTTTCAAATAGTTCTAGGAAGAAAATAAAGCAGATCAATGGGAGAGAGTGATGAGCAATGTAGGACAAAGCCTCTACGGAGCCAGCTGCAAGGACTTTCCAAGCACAGTGTACACAAATGCTGTAGTCTTGAAGAGGGAAATATCCTGGCAGTCAAGGCACAGGAAGCAGCCAGGATGGACATGGAAGGTGAGGGGAAGTTCCAGAGGCAAGAAGGTCTCAAAGGCTGAGACGGGTGGGTAACAGATCCAGCCTGGGGAGAAGGAGCAGCCACCTCTCCCCCCTGCTCCTGGGCAGCTGGACAGGAGCATAACGCTCATGCTCACGCTCATGAGAGGTGCTGAGGGCAGGCCAAGTTTAGGGGGAAAGTGAAGCTGGGATGGGAGGTGGAGGACACTGAGGTATTGGTCAGCAGACCAGCCCTTTCAGGTCAGGCCTTGGGCATAGACCAGCTTGGCTGTGCTTAGCAGCTGGGGCCCTTCCCTGAGCACTCCAGCTTGGGGAGCGAGAGGGTGCGCGAACAGGTGTCAAGGAGGAGGGTAACCTCCGGCTGTGTGTCTTGCTAGGTTAAGAGAAACACTCCAGACAGCTATAGCAAAGAACTTCGAGCCGGTAATTTGGGAGGATAAACTAGAGCTAGCCATGAGGAAGGACTTCTGGGCTCTGGCTCGAGAGGGCAGGCTACAGGCAACTTAAGCACATCCATGTTATGGCCTGGGATGAGTCCAAAATGTGACCTGGAGAAACTTGCCCAGCCTCTGAGGATTCACATCCTGCAGGTGGGCACCTGTGTCACCAAAGAGGCAGAGCCCTCACACAGAGCAGAAAAGGGGCGTCTGGCCTCTCCTGGCCACTTCCATCTCCAGGAGCCTCTGTGGCCAGGGCTGTTTTTTCTCCCCGCCACTTCTCCTTCCTCTGTCCCCCTGCAGCTGGGCTGTGTCAGCCCCTCCCCACTCTGGCTGGTGGGGGCAGAGGGAGGGGTCGGGAGGGGGGTGGCTTGGCTGGAATCTCACATCTCTAAATCCTCCATGCCAGTGCTGAGCCCCTGCCCATTTGCTACCTCCAGAATCCCTGCCCTCTTCTTGCCCTCCTCCCCCAGGGACCTGCGCTGTCTTGCTGTCTCAGAACAGCCTCCCGTGTGGCTCCAGTGTGGCCATCTTGGCCAATTTCCTAAGAACAGGAGCAGATGTTGGAATAACAGCAGCGGGTGCTTACTGAGCACTTCCGGCGAGCAGGACCTCGGGCTGGACATTCACCGGATGTCATCTCCTCTGTTCCTGGAACCCAGCCTAAGCCCCTTGCTTGCCTGTCACTTCCCTTCTGGGGTTGAAGTGAGAACGGAGACATTACAGCCCCAGCACCCTCCCCATCCAGGCCGGCTAGGTCTATGAGGTGGATGCTCTGCCTCAGGAAGAGGGAGCGCTGAGCAGTTCTGTGGGAGAATCCCTGGGGGTCTCTGCCATCCTCAGAGCTCAGTTCCAGGCCCCGGAGTCCTAGCCTCTCTCAGCCACTCCTGTGTGCCCTCCCTCCCTCTGTGGGGCCCTCCCTCGCAGCCTGCTGACTCCTGCCCTTTCCTCTTCCTCCTTGACCCCCTCCCCTGGTCTCTTCTGGGGACAGAAGGTGATGACTCAGCCCTGAGTCAGAATCAACCCTTCCACAGATGGGGCCACTCCTCACGCCAGGCCTGGGCAGTGAGGACAGGTGGGGCTAAGTGCCCAGCAAAAGCACCAGGCAAAGAGGACTGGATGTGGGCTCTGAGGCAGGGGGTGACTGACTTGGCCCCTCTTGTCCAGTGGGGGACACCCTAGTTTAGGGGAGCTAAAGGGTGTGTGAATGAATGGTGGGGAAGAAGGACCCCAAGGCCTTGGGTTTGAGCCTTGAGCAGGCTCAGGGGGCAGTTGGATTTCCTGGATGGGAAATAAAAGTGACTGAGAGTACAGGTTCCAAAAATGTCCCCATGGAGAAAGCAGAAAGTGTCCCTAAACCACAGCTCAGCAGGCAGAAAGGGCTGTAGGGGTCATAGGCCCTTCTGAGCATCTCCAGAGCTAGCTGGGCTGGGGCCTGGAGGGTAGTTCCATTTCTATATAAAGAAAAACTTTGTACTCGCTGAACGCTCAGAAAAGGAACAGGCAGCACAGGAATGAGTAAGGTCTACTCTCTGGAGGTGGCAAGTGGGATCTCAGAACGCCCAACGACTTTGGGGTGTAGTCAAGGAGATAGCCAGCCTCAGACTCACTTGGGTTCCCCATTTGACTTCCTCCTGGGATGAGGGCATGTGCTCTGCCACAGAGCACGTCTGGACCTTGCACCCTGTCAAGTCCTTTACAAGCATCAGGCCAGGGGGTCCTCACAACAACCTTCCAGTGCGATCCCTGTTCTACAGAGGGAGAAACAGGGCCTGGAGACACCAACTTTCCTGTGGCCCATACACAGAGGCCAGCAGAGCCAGGAGCTAGACTAAGATCATCCACTCCTGCCCCTGGCTCCTATAACAGACCAACAGGAAGTTTCTACTTTAGAGGAGGAGGGTTGTTTAGGATCACCCAGCTCCACCGTAGGAGAGCGCCAAGGGTCACAGTGAGTCGGCCACAGTCACCTGGCATACAGGATCCAGCTGGGTCCAGGCCGCTGGAGTCCTGACCTGGTTCTCTTTCCCTGGGGGCTCCATTCACACCCATCTTCTCATTCAGGGTGCTGCACAAGCACAGGGAGCCTGAGCCAGAACTACCCTCATCTGTCCACCGGTCCTGTCTACTCCAGCTCAGGTTCTTTTCTCCCCAGCCCCCCAAGGATGGCCAGGAGAAGGCCACAGAGGGGACACAACAGGGGTTATTCATCCCTTACTCACTCTTTGTTCAAACCCAAGGACATCCTGGGACCTGCAGGAAGGGCTTCCTCCCCTCAGAGCCTCACCTACACCCTTTCTGCCTTCTCTTCCTGGTCCCACCTCCAGAGCCCACCCTGGTCTTCCACTCACCTGCTCCTCTGCACACCCAGAATACCTTTTCCAGGATCTTGTCTTCCCTGCTGTTTCCCTGGCCTCCAAGGCCTGTCCCACTAAGGCCAAGCCACCTCTTCTAGTCTCCCTTCCCCACAGCTACAGGAGAAGCCACCTTCTCTGACACCACCTCCCTGCAGGCTTCCGGCCAGAGCCTCTGGGCCTCTGAGTGCAGTGGTCCTATTTTGTGTGAGAAGGTAGCTTAGCAGGCCAGGTGGTGGAGGCATTGGGATCTGGTGCCAGCCACAGCCCTCTGTCCACGGCAGGTTCCTCAGGGTCGCTCGCTGAGCTCAGGGTCCCAATGGGCAGAATGCCAACTTCTATCCTCCTTGCCTCTGAGTTGTTGTAAGGGTAAAAAAAGAGGATCTGATGTTTCACAGAATAGCTAAATGCATGGTTTGGGGATTAGTCCCATCTAGGTTAAAAACCAGACTTTTGTCATTGACTAGCCACAGACAAAGGCAACTGTCTCAGCCTCTCGGGACCTCGGCTTCTGACTCTGTGAATGGGGCTAGTAACACCACCCGTACACCACAGCTGCTGAGGGCATTTAGTGAGGCGTGCCTCATAAAATGTGCCTGAATCACTATAGTCTAGCAGGCAGACAGACAGTGCCCTAAATACAGAGCAGGCAGTGAATGGCAGTTGTCCTCAATAATCATACTAAATAATAAAGAGGATGACAACTGTGGCACTTCCTCCTCCATGAGTCCATGTGCCACATAAGGGCAAGACTCAGGCCAGCCCCAGAGATGTCCTCCACACAGAGGTGATGCCCGTCTCACCTGCTGGGCACCTAGAAGCCTGGGCTAGAACAGGATCCCATGATTAAGCTCCCCCAGGACCTTGTCACCAACTCTATAAGGTGTTCCTTATAGAGGAACACTAAGCTGTGAGGCCTGCTAAGCTGTGACACTGTCTGTCACAGCTACTCCTGTCCTGGACAGTAAAGCCCACTGGGCAGGGTGTCAGAGGCCGACTACATGCCTTACAGAAGGAGGGAGGGAGAGAGTGGGGGCTGAAAAGTGGGTCTGTGCAGCCTGCTGGTGACGCCCAAACGTGGCTGGCCCAGGGCCTGGTCCACAGGGTCTGGCCACCCCGCTGCCTCCCAACCCCCCGGCTCACCTGCTTATACTTGTACAAGAGCAGCAGCAGCAGGAGCAGCAACAAGGCCATGAGGGAGATGCAGGTGACCATTACTGGTGTGAAGAAGGGCTCCTCAAGGCTCCTGGTGTGGGCTTCTAAAAGGGGCAGGCAGTGCAGTGAGCAGGCAGTGGGGCGTCAGTGACCCTCTCCACTGAGACCAGGCCAGCTCACTGCCTGGAATGTAGTAGGTGCTCAACTGATGCTCATTAACTGAACATAGTGTCCCCTTGCTGAGCAAGAGCCCCCTAGAGCTCAGTGAGCTCTGTAGACCCTGCTCCAGGACAGGCACAGAGGCCACGCCTCTCCAGATCCGTCCTGCGCAGTTCCAGCCCTGTCCAGAAGCTGTGGGGCCCCCAGGTCACGCAGTCCCACCCCAGGCTGGTCCCAGAAGCCCCTTTCCAGGAGGCTGGCCCAGTGCCCACCCCCTGCCTGCGCACACCCCAGTGATGGAGATTCACCTCCTCCACCTCTGGGCAGCTCAGACAGAAAGGCCTAGAGGTTGCCCCAGGATCTACCTCCACTGTAGCATGTCCCCGACAGCTTCTTCACATGTCTTTGGAGCTAAACAGCCCTCTGAGGGTCTGAGAGCCAGGCTTATGGTCCTGGGCTCTCCCCTTCCCTGATCTATAACCTTGGTTCTCTTGATGCTATTTGAAGGACATCATTCTCTTGCTAGATCAGGCAGAAGCTTGGGTCTGAGGTCAAATCTCACTTATGCTACTTAGGGCATGGGTGACACTAAACCTATGTCTTCTCAGTCTCAGGTTTATCATCCTCCAAATATAAAGTAAAATAGGACTTCCCTCCTTGGGTTGTGAGTAAACTGAGATAATACCAGTGAAAAACTTAGTAGAATGCCTTGGGTGGTTGGCTTTATTATGTAAACTATACAGCCACCAGCAGTGAGGCTAAAGTGGTGGGGCCCTGGCAGTATCTGCTCCAAGGCCAGCAGCTGCTGCACAGGAGTGACAGGATCTCAGAACTCACAGGGGCCAGTCAGGGGCTGCTCTGCGTCATCTGGGCCCAGACAGCCTCACCAGTGTCTGGCACAGAGGGGGCACTGAGACCTGATTGCTAAGGGCTAGAGGTTGCTGTGGGTCTCTGAGAACCACAGAACTGGTCCTGGGGAGCTTTTGTGCTGAGAGAAAGGCAGCCTGCCTTAGTGTGCAGAGCTGGACATCAGCCCTGGCAGCCGCTCCCACAGGGACCCTGAATGGATAGGACTGTCTCAGGGGAGGAGGGGAGTGAGGGACAGATGGAGGAAGCCGTTCCAGCTGGCCTCAGGCTTGGGACTGCCTGTCTCTCTAACCAGACTCTGACCCCTGTGGGGCACTGGCCCTTGCACAGAACAAGTGCCCAGCACACAGCAGGTATGCCAAATACGTACTTGTGAATTAATGACTGAGTTACAGGGCATGTCATCAGAGGGTCAGCTTGCTTCAGGCTGCTTTTTCTCTGCACTCGATGCTTCCCCTGCCTTTTCCCCTGAGTTTCAATCCCACGGATTTTACCTGCCCCTGCCCTGCCTCTGGAGCTCTGTTTCCAGGAGGAGCCCAGGGTTGACACAGAGAAGCAGATCTCAGCACTGCTGGGATCTGCTCCCAAGAGGACTTCTGGCCCTGGAGTCTTGGGGGATGGGCAGCATCCAAGCCTCCCCACCTGTGCATGCTGCTCAGGAGCGGAAGGAGCAAGGCTCACCTCTCGCGACTGGCCCGATGGACCCGGAGCTGTTCCCCAGGCTGTTGCAGGCCCTGCACTCATAGGTCACATTGGGCTCCACGATCCCAATGGTCAGTTGGCTCCGAACAGTCACTTTGTGGAAGGGTTCCTGGCTCAGGACCTCAGGGTCTGAGTCCTCCCAGACACGCAGCACCTGGGTCTTGTCACATCTGGGAAGAGCAGAACATGGTTCAGGGTTTCAGTATCCCCAGCCTGGGATCCCCTCTCACGTATGGGTGTCCAGCCCCTAGCCCAAGTGAGGGAGGTGAGCAGAACCCACTTACCTGTCAGTGTGGCCCCTGCACTTCAGCCAAGTTACATTGGGTTGGGGGTACCCAGTGGCTTCACACAGCAGCGTGTAGGAGCCATTGATAGCGTGCCATGTGACACTGACCTCTGGGCGGTCTGAGGAGGAAAGGAGGGTGGAGGAGGGTGGTATCAGCCCCAGAGGCTGCCACACTGACCCCCTCTCCCCACCCTCCCAGTGCACCCAAACCTGGGCCACTCTGGGGACCTATGTGCAAAGCCTACCCCATCACTCACATCGCAGGGTGAGGTTGAAGGTCAGAGCACTCCAGCCTCCCTCGTTCCAGGCCTGGAAGGAGTATCGGCCAGCCTCGGAGGGCTTCACACGGGTCAGGAAGAGGCTGGAGGTGTATCTGCAGAGAAAGGCGGGGTTGCCGCGAGGGCCAGACTGCTTGGCCCCCACCGGGGCTCAGACAACAGCCTTAAGAGGGTTGCTTTCTTCTTGAAAGAAAGTAAAGTGTCTGGGCCATGAGCCCCAGATGAGGTATCATGGAGACAGGTGAAAACCACCAACCCTATTTCCTTCATTGGTCTATCTGAAAGTATTTTTCCTAAGACTTAGTAGAGACGATATTTGTAAGGTGCCTTCACAAGCAAAGCAGTCCCTGCAGAAATTCCTTAAAGTGCTGGTCCTGCCATGGGGGACTATGAGAGAGACAGGCAGCAGAATATAGTGCCCTAGTTCCAGGGATCAGGTCTGTGCCAACATTTCTTGTATGTGTGACCTTATACAGATCCTTAACCTCTCTGCTTCTCCACTTTTTTTGTTGTGAGGGTGATACATGGTTATTCATCTTAGCCTGAGAGCTCATGGGCTACATTTTTAGGGTGACTGACACAGAATCTGACTCATTTAGGTACTCAGATTAATGATCCCCTTTTTATAGAAAAATCCTGGAAGCAAATGCTAAAAACAAAAGTCATCTTGGCTGATTCCAGGTCATTTTTTATTTTATTCTTTTCTTAACTTCTGTTTTATAATTTGTCCAGAATGAATGTACTACTTAGATAATTAACACATTTTAAAAAAATTAACACTAGAAGATCTGGAGATGTAGTTCCATGGTAGACAACATGCTTAACTAGTATGAGTAAAATTTTGGGATCGATCCCTAGCACTACCAAATAATAATAAATTTTTTAAAATGGTAAATGATAGCAAATCACCAGTGCTTGCTTGGAAAGTGGTACAGCTCCTACTAGACTAAAATCTGTGGTATTCAAGAGCCATTCTCATTCTGCCAGACCTTTGGCATTTGGAACCTTCTGCATATGTTAATTCCTTTTTTTTTTTTTTTTTAACATAACATGGATTACTTCACAAACATTTACATTACCCTTGGGCAGGGCCCAGGCTAACAATATCTGTATTGTTCCAATTTTTGCATATGTACTACTGAAGTGAGTACCACACAGCAAATCATGAGACAACTAACATCTACTCCTTCAACTGAAAGGAACTTAATTTTGGGGGTGACTCAAATGCACCACTGTGAACATGCCATTGCATGAGCTAAACTTCTGTGGACTCTGGTGCCCAGGCCTGTCTTCCCTCTGTTAAATGACCCCCAAACACTTTGTCTTAGGGCATCTCATGGCTCCTTCCCACAGTCTCTGTTGCTTGTGGACCCCTGAAACTTATTCATGGATCACCCCAGTCCCAGAGCTCTACAGGCTCTGGGTTTGGAACTTCAGCTTTAGGTGAGGGGAAGAGAGAGGCCCTGGTCAGAAAGCACCAGATGGGAGCTGAGAGCAGAAAGATGAGGACACAGGGGCATCTTGCTGCTTCTGACACTGGACAAGCAAGATTCTAGGAATCACTGAGGGTTATGGTTTCAAAAAATGGAACATAATCCCCAGACAGTCTTGAAGTTGGAAGATGGCTCGGAGATTGTCCAGCCCAGGGATAACAAAGGGGTCTCCTCCTGGACCAAGCATCCAGGAACTGTATCGAAGACTCTGAGGCTACTCAAGAAGAGTAGCAGAAAAATGGCCTAGGGAGGCCTGTGGCCAGTGCAGGACGGGAAGCGGTAAGCATGCCCCATATTAGCTATCCTTGGAGCTGCACTCTCTTATCCTGGTAGAACAGGGTAATACACATATTTTAATACCTGATAACAGTGATCCTCCTAGGGAAGCAACTTTTGTGTTTAAAAACTACCTGTTTAGGCCGTGTTGGATGGGAAAATAAGACCCTGCAAACACAGTCCATAAGGAGACAAGAAAAATGTTTCTAAAATGGTAAGAATGTGGGAAACAGGCTTCTGGGAGTGGAGAGATGACAGAAAAAAGGCCAGGTTAATGAGGCTACACTTTATGTGAAGAGTTTTGGAGAGGAGCAGCCAGAGATCAATTCTTGGGGGCAGTGATCAGGACTCTCAAGAATTTCTGGATTCTCTTTTTTGGTTTTTTTTCTGGTACCAGGAATCGAACTCACAACCTTGTGCTTGCCAGGCAGGTGCTGTGCTGCTGAGCTAAATCTCCAGCCCCTCTCAAGAACTTCTGACTCATCTGTGATCGCGTGACACCTATTTGCTCTACTTGCCAGACCTGTGTACATAGCAGATACCTTGTACAGCCATTATTAGAAATGTGTCTCTGGGGGGAAATCATGGAGATAAGAGTTGTTTTCTATATCTGGACCAGCCATGAAAGAAGAAAAGGAAAGGGCCTGAGAATTCAGGAGGGACCCTGAGAAGGTAGAAATGGTAGAACTTTTGAGGATAGCATTGGGTTTCCCAAGAATGTGGGACAGAGAGATAAGCCAATTCTATCCAAATCTCAAACATCAATGTCTGATACTGACGTTCCATATAGTCAGTGAGACCTAGAAAGGAGACAGTCCATGTACAAGGTCCTACAGCAAGTTTGGGACATGAGCCGAGTATCCTGATTCCTAGCGGAAGCATCCCCTATCTGCCTGTGGGGCCAGGCAGACAGGAGGTGACGGGTGGTACCTGTATGTGCTCTTGATGGTGTTAAAATTGGGCTTGTGCTTGTGGTCAGAGAAGGGTCCCAGGTAGGTCCAGTTATAACCTTGTAGGCTAGGATAGGCCTCCACCTTGGCTTCGAGTTTGAGGCTGTCACCCACAGTCAGCTCCTGGAGGAGATCCTGCTCAGAGGTCAAGTTCAAGTAAGCACTCTCTGGAAAGAAACACATGGAGATCTAGCCTTAGTGGAAAGGTGCCCTAATTTATTTGTTTACTGGCTTCTGTGTGCCAGCTGAAAGTCTCTACCCTCAACCAAGACTTGCCTCTGACACCTCTCTTCCCACTCTCCACCCATCCATCTGTCCATCCAAACTCCAGCCACTTCCCACTACCCCCACCATTGCCATGCTGGTCTCTAACTTGGACCACTGCAGTAACTTTCTGACATGTCCGCCTCCTTCTTTCCTTGTCTCCCTACAGAGAGTCCTCAACAAAGCTCTGTTAAATCTTGCTACATCCTAGCCCGACAGTATCTCTCCACTGCTCAAACCCTCTAGCAGCTCCCCATCTCTTTCAAGAGGAAAGGCCCAAGTCCTTACATTGGCCCAGAGGACCTTCTGGATCTGCCACCCCCTCAGTTTTTACCTCTCTGACCTCATTTTATACCACACTCCCCTGGGCTCATCCACCCCAGCCACTCTGGCCAATTCATCTCTCGAACATGGCAAGCACACCTTGCATCCTCGGGAGGTCGCAGCTGATCTCTTGTCTTAAACTCTGTTACATACATCCAACTCATAGGTTCAAGGTCACAAGTAGCTGTGTGTTTGTACAGGACTAATGTCAAGGCATAACATTTAAGCCATCAGTTTAGTTATAACATGCGTTTTGCAAGGGTGTGTGATACTCAATAGTGCATCATCTGTGACAGATACTGAGAACTCTGGTAAACATTGCTCTATTTCTTTGTTCAATGATTTCTAGATTGTAACTAAAAGTAAATTTTAAAATCATGTACTTTTTTATATAAATAAAATAAATGCAAATGTGCAGTGTTTTAATTTTTTTTCACACTTCAGCATATGCTAGTAATGAATATATCTCTTTAAGACACGTGACCTCTGTTGAGTTTTCAGACCACAACCTCTTAAGGACACTGCTGTTCCCCTGCCTGGAGCTCTCTTCTCTGAAACATCTATACGGTTTGTTCCTTCACTGGCATCAAGTCTTTGCCCAAACGCTGCCTCCCAGAGAGAGCTCCCCCCATGGTCACCCCATTTCACACTGCAAGTGCTGTGCAGCTCCTTTGTCCTTTAAAATTTATTGTGCTCATTGCTTTTCTTCCCTCCTCTAGAGCAGACTTCACTTGGGCTGGCATTTTACACCTGTCTCACAGCTGTATCCTCAGCACGTAGAACAACGTCTAGCCAACAGTGTGAATGGTCATAAACACTTATCGAGTGACTACTATGTGCCCACACTAGAAACACAAAGGAATAGTAGCCATGACTGGGGGACAGCTATACTGGCTTTTCTCTGCTTCCCCTTTAGGACCCACTGCCATCCCAGACTCTGCTTCCAATAAGGGCACTGTATGTATTCTTGGGTAGTGATTCATGCTTCCTCTCCCCTCCTCCCTCTGACGCTTATAATACTCAACACGTAAGCCATGGCCGGACTAAAATGACTCAGAGCTCACTCCCACCTTAAAGGCCCCCTGCCTGCCTCATTTTCAGGCTCCCAGTCCAGTGCTCCCTTACCCAATTATCCAGGCCCCGCCTTTTCTCATCCCTTATCAAAGCATCCCACAAGTCTAGTCAGTAATCCCTCCTAAATCATCCTGGATAAGATGCCTCGACATTCCCCGCTGTGGTCTGAACACTATCAGCTGCCCAGATGGCTCTGCACTCTCCCATCCCTCCACCTGACATGAGATGGAGCCTTCTCAGGCAGTGCGTCCTCTATGCATGCCTAGACTGGGTGAACTCTGTGCCGGGCTGTTCTGTTTTATGAATATGCTCATTTAAGTCTTACGACACATCTGGGGCAGTTACTATTACTATCCTCACTTTGCAGATAGGCAGATTGAGGGACTGGTAACTGTTGCTGCAGCCAGGTAGGGGCGCTCGCTGCCCGGGAGTGGTTGCTCCTGACCACCACACAGTACCCACTCTGTGCAATCACTGTCCTCCTAAAACCTTTAGGGGTCTCCCAACAGGGTCAAATGCAAGTGATCCCCCATGTTAAGGCTCCTTCTCCATCTGGTTTCTGCCTCCATCTCCACTCCCCTGTTATGGCCACTACTCATGCAGCTCCACATCTCTGCTGCTGTCAACTCCTTTTGCTTCTCCAAAACTCCAGGCTTTCTTTGCCTCTGGGCCTCACATATGCTGTCCCCTCTGCCGAAAGTGCTGTTCCTCCTCTTGCTCCACCTCCCAGCCCACCTCACCCACCTTCATTCTCCTGTGCCAGTTTAGAGGCCACGTTCTTCAAGCCTGAGTTGGAGGAACCTTGGAGTTTCCAAAGCGGGAAAAATAAAATTGCGCTGAAGCAAAATGTAGCAAGGCACAGGAGTTCTAAGTGGGGAGAGAGGGCCCTGGGAGAGGGGCCAGGAAGGCTCTGTGGGTTGCAGCTCCCCGGCCAGGTCCAGGATAAAAGCAGTGTCCTCCTTGCTATCAGCTCTCGGCTACTTGGACCCTACTGCCCCTCCTTCCCCAGTCACCCCGGCCCCTGATGCTCACCGACCACTCGGAAGATCATGGAGGTGGAGTTGGTGAACTGGGCATTTTGGGTGGTGCAGGAATAGTTGCCAGCATCGTGGAAGCCTACATCATTCAGGTTAAGGGTCAGGACTTTCTGGTAACGGTCATCATGGAAATCAGATTTTTGAGGGATTCTGAGCTGCAGTGAGAAGGGGTGGGGATGATATGTCAAGGTTGCTAAGGAATTAGAACCATTGGAGTCTAAATCTTCAGCCTTTAAGATCATTATCTGCCCATCCTTGGCCAGGGACTGAACTCTGAGCCTCTGTTTCTTCATTTATAAAATGGGGCTGATTCTGGCCCCTGCCCCTGGGATTTAGTAAGAGACAATCAAGGTATGACACAAAGAGCCTAGGGCTGTGCCTGGCATACTGCATGAGCAGAGCTTGGGGAGCTGCTGGGGTGTGGGACATTCTGAGAAGCAGCCTCACACTGTTGTCTCCTGGAAATTCTCTCTCCTTCTCCTTCCTCTCTCCCAAAGTCTTTGAAAGAGCCCTTTTACCGGTTCTGAAGGTGGCCTAGAAACTCCTTCCAAGACAGGGGTGAGCTCATATCTGGCTTCTGTCTACAAACTGGAGCAAAGATTAAGGAATTTGAGTCCTGCCTCCCACACTTCCCCTCCTCACAAGATTAAGCGAGCTGAGCTCTGGTTCTGTATCAGCTACTACCTGCAGCGAGATCTCAGACAGAAACCCCTTTAGGGTGAAGCTGGAGGCTCCGCTCTGGGGGCCTGCTGTGCTGGAAGGATGGCTGGGCTTCCCCTTTACTTCCCTTCTTCAGACTTCATACCAGGCAGGCACTGACCTTGGTGTCTCCATGTTTGAGGAAGACACTGAAATCGACGTCAACATCGCTGGCTGAGCACACAATCTGGGCAGGCTCCCCTCGAATCCGTGTCAGCTCTGCAGGCTCCAGTGTCAGAGTTGGGGGTCCTGGGAGGACTGAGGCCAGAAACGAGATCCCTGAACCTCTCGGCCTCAGCTGTCACCCTTCTTCCTGTCATGAGCCAGGCTACTGCCAGGTCCCCACCATTCTCCCATCCCAAACCCTGGAAGGTTTCTCCCACAGCAAGTCCTATTCCCTACAGAGACCTTGGAAAGCCCATTTCCTCCATCACCACCACCTCTGCAGCCTCAGTGCCACTTTCTGCCCTGGACTTCTGCAACAGCCATCTTGAAAGCCTCCCTGTGTCCCTCTGAACTCCACATAAGTTAGCAGTCAAAGTGACCTCTGAAAAGTATGCGTGGATCCTGCCTCTGTCCTGTGTGAACGTTCAGAGGTTTCCTGTCACCTTCAGCATAAGTGTCAAAGCCCATCACATTCCTTCAACACTGCTCCAGACACCCCGTCCCTGTCACCCTTGTTCACCACACTGCAGCCGCACTGGCCTTTCCCACCTGC
This sequence comes from Chinchilla lanigera, assembly GCF_000276665.1. Taxonomy (NCBI): domain Eukaryota; kingdom Metazoa; phylum Chordata; class Mammalia; order Rodentia; family Chinchillidae; genus Chinchilla; species Chinchilla lanigera. Next base: position 4,440,257 of record NW_004955415.1, on the reverse strand, counting down.
AGTGCTTCTCCTCCCAGGCCAGGAAGAGGGGCTGTTCTCACTCTGCAGATCTTTAGCTTAAAATTCCTTAGAGAAGGCTTCTGTGAATTAGCAGAATTAGCTTCACCCCCACACCCCTGCCCCTACTTTCACACTATTCTGACTCTTCGGTAGGGGATCTAATCCATGAAGGTGACATCTCCCACAGTGGGCACAGTGCCTGGCACATCACAGGCACGGAATTAATCTTCTGAGATTGAAAGATGCATTGATTTGACTTCTCTAAGCCCAGAAAAACTCCAGGCCAAAAAATGGTCTCCTGCTCGGCGAGGGTCCCCAAGCCCACACATGCGTAACTCACTGCTGTGCTCAGTGATTGTCTAGCAAGATGATCCTGTCTGGTGAGTCGGTTACTTTCATGTGGTCTGTATCCCACCCCTGACACCTCTTGCCCTTCGTGGTCAGAGATGACTGACGTATGATTGAACAGAAGTGAAAGGAAACATCTTTCACTTCCTGGCTGCTGCCTGCATGGCTGCCAGCTCTCCCTCCTGCCTTCCACACCTGGCCAGTCCCGCCCCGCCCCACCAACCTTTCTTCACAATGAGCCGGATGCCAAGGGTCGTCAACTTCCGGCCGCCCACTGAAGCACTGCACTGGTAGTCCTGGCTCTCAATGTACTTGGCCTTGTGGATGGTGAAACCGTACCAGGGCGAGAAGGAGTAATTGGTTTGGCGCAAGACAGGCCGGCCACGCACACGGACCAGAGAGACGCCCCTCTCCAGCTGGGGGTCAGTGAGCAGGCAGGGCAGCAGGGCGTCCTGACCCTCGAACACTGTCACTTCCTCTGCCAGCAGGTTCCAGGGCCGGTGAGGGTCTGGGGTAGAGGGGCACAGCATTACCACTCCCCTCCCTCCCTGAATATTCTAAAGCTTCTCTGAGTCTCTGGAAAACGGGCATCATCGTCATGTTTACCTTAGTGAGTTATTCTGAAGATGACATTGAATTAGAAGCACTGCCACAGGTCCTCTTTGTGGTCAGTGCTCAAGACACGTGGAGCTGATTTATTATGAGTGTTAGCAACAGGGGTCAGCTGTCTGCTTCCTACAGTGGGGCCTAAGTGGCCAGGCCTCTTGGGAAGGGCTGAGTTCTCACCTGTGACATAGAGGTGGATGATGGCACTGCCCCCCTGGGGGTCTCCAGACTCAATGCAGCGATAGGTCCCCGTGTTTTTGAATGTGGCATTATTGGTGATCAGGTTGTTGCTGGGGGCATCGGGGTCCAGGTTCCAGTGAGGGGAGATGGGGCCATCCCATTCCACACTGCCATTTCCCATGCATCGCAGGGTCACCTTCGTACCTGGCTGCACGATCAGCTCAGGGCCGCTGGGCTCTATTACTGGAACCGTGTGACCTGGGGGGTGGGGGTGGTAGACAGAAGTGAGGCCTGGGGTGCACCCCCTGGGTCATACCCTGGTGCCTTGGTAGTGATGGTACCGGTGCTGAGAGTTACCTTGAACAAGTCTGTGCCCCTTTGGTCATTTGTTCAACTCCCCAAACCTGCTCAGGGATGAGTGGCCATCTCTGATGTCCAGGATGCCACTCCTCTGAGAGAGAGATCTAGGAGCTTCCTTGACCTCCAACCCAGGCCCCTGTCCCACCAGAGTCTCCATCCTTCATCTTCCTCACTGTGATAACATCATTCTCCCCAGGGATAGAAGCCTTCAACCTGTGTACAGAGTGGCCCATTCCCCTAGCACCATGCCCAGGTTCTAGCTCAAGGCAGGACTCAAGCAAATGAAGAAACAAATGAAATGGAATATTCATGGCCAAGTCCTCGGGCTTAATTCACACGGGGAAGAGGCAAAGGGATGTAAGATCTTAGTTCAGCAGAAGCAAAGAGGTTCCAAGAGTGTTCTGATGTGTGCACTCCCACCACTGGGTATCTGGTCTATGGCACAGGGAAATGGCTCAGAGAGTTGTGCCTCAGTTTCCCACCTATAAAGGGAGGACAATAATTGCACCCATGCATTGGCTTGTTAGATGATTTAAATACATAGAGGCCTTTAGAACATCACCAGTGTTGGAATAAGCCTCAGCCTTTATGTTTATGGTCTAGAACATCCCCAGGAGCCCACCATGCACCCCAGCATGCCTATATTTACTGGGGAGCCAATCTCTTTTAAGGAAAATTTTCTTGAAGGAGAATGGAGAACTTGAAACCCCTGCCAGGCCTTCAGGGAAGGAGGCCAGTTGTTGCCTGTGCAGTGTCAGCATTTTTCCAGGGCCTAAAATAGGGGTAAAGGAGGGAAGTGAGAGCTGATTCACAGCCTCCCAGTGGCTGCCAGGCGCCCCCCAGCCTGTGTGGGCGGAAACACATTGCTAGTGCCCGGCTTGGCCCCCAGTTTCCGTTTAGCCTGCAACCTTCTACTGGGGATGGTCTCACTTCTGCTTCCCTGCCCTCCTGGCCCCTGCCCCTTCTCCAGGCAGTGGGAGATCCCAGGAGAGGTGGAGCCCTCCCTGGGCCTCAGAATGCCCTGGATTATGAGGCCTGGCTCTGTCACTGCCCCCTGCTGGGCCGCAGGCATCCAGCCCTCCTGTTCCAGCCCTTTCTGTTTATGGTGACGGGGTACAGCCACATGCCAGCCATGGGGGCTTTGGGGCTTCAGGAGAACTTGACATTCTCCATTGCTCTCTACAGACACTCCTAAATGGGGATTCCCCATCCTACCCGCACTCTGAAGCCCAGGGTTGGAAAGTCTTCCTCTCATTTCAGGATGGCTTCACTTACGTTCTGATTTCAAACCTATCAGAAATCAGCAGCCTCTCTACCTCAGCTTCTGATCAGTACAAGGGACCCAGTGACTAAGAGTATCCCAAGGCCAACACCTGGGGCTGAGGCCCTCCTATGCCACGTGATCCCTGGAAGACAGACGAGTGTCATTTCTCACAGCCCTCTGACAAATCTTGCCAGAACCAGCGGGGCCCTATCACTGCCGCTCTCTCCAGCCCCAAGAATTAGCTGGCAAGGTGGGCTCACACCAACCTGGTCTGGGAACCAGGGTCTCTTTCCCAGCCAGCTAGCCTGCTCATCGTCTGATCCCAGGAACCCTCCAGCTCTCGGAAGCAATCCCAGCTCCTTCCCCAGGTGTCCCAGAGGCTGTGAAGTGTGCACCTGGGCTCCCTCAGCTGCTCCTGCCCTAGGCAAAGGCTTTTTGCTGCATTCTTAATGTCCCCTCTGGGCCTGCTGTTTTGATACCTAAGGATTTTAATCTCTAAGACCACAGGCTCTGATGGGAACACCCTGCAGCCCTGGGTCTTGTGGTTCTGCGCTTGCTCTTTTTGTGCCCCAGGCTTGTCTCCCAGGTGGCTTCCCCCTTCCTTCCCTCTTCCTGTAGCCCTGCTTTGGCCTCCTGGAACTGTGGTCAGGGAAAAGCGCTGGTCTCATTCTTACCCTACCTCACTGTCCCAGATATCCATGTAGGACAGTGTTGACACCCTCCACTTCTGCCACTGCCTTTCCTGCAGTGGGCTGGCGGGTGAGGAAGGGAGCCTGCTCAGACCCACCCCTCCCTAGGCTGAGAACAGAGGCTTGATAAACACTGGCTGAGCCCCCTCCCATCCTGTCCATGATTCTTTCTTTTTTTAGTACTGGGGTTTGAACCCAGAAGCTTTCCACTGAACTACATCCCTAGCCCTTCCAACCTTACTCCTCACTTTTCTTCTTTCTTTCTTTTTTTGGGGAGCATTGAGACAGGGTCTCACTATGTAGCTCAGGCTGGCCTTGAGCTCACAGTGATCCTCATGCCTTAGCTCCTGAGTGCTGAGATTACAGGCATGCGCCACCACACCCAGCTTGCTTGCTTGCTTGCTTGCTTTCTTTCTTTCTTTCTTTCTTTGTTTCTTTCTTTCTCTTTTTTCTTTCTTTCTTTCTCTTTTTTCTTTCTTTCTTTCTTTCTTTCTTTCTTTCTTTCTTTCTTTCTTTCTTTCTTTCTTTCTTTCTTTCCTTTCTCTCATTCTTCCTTCCTTCCTTCGTTCCTTGGCAAGATCTCACTAACCAGCTAAGTTGCCCAGGCTAGCCACAAACTTACAATCCTCCTGCCTCAGCCTTTGCATCTGTCCATTCTTTGCCTCTCTTATCTCAGTTCTCCAAGTCTCCCAAGGCCCAGGCCCCTCACCTCTTCCCACTCATCTGTCCGACACCTCCATGACAGCTCCTGGGAGGTGCTCCAGTCTCCAGGAGTGCACGCACCCTGCACCCTGGGCCCTCTTCAACCCGAGTGCATCTCCACCATCTGATAACACCCCTAACCCCTCCTGGTAGCCTCTACAGTCCAACTCACCACTGCTCTGATGGGCTGAAAACTTAGGTCTCCAGACCCCTGTACCTTTTCTTTTCCCTAGAGCTGCACAGTAGACCCCCCTACACACACACACACACACACACACACACACACACACACAGAGCCATACACACAGGTTTCAGGGGTAGGCACAGGACAAAGCAGTACTTTCTGAGGTGAGAATAGTCTCTCCCTTAATCGTACACAGTTATGTGCATTTCTCAAACCCCACTGAACTGTATACTTAAGAATCTGTTTTTTCTGGTGCTGCAAATTACAGCCCAGTAAAGAAGAACTAACACTCAAGCTAGTGAGATAGAATGGGGCAGCAAAAGACCCTTGGTGAGCCATCTCCTAACCAGGGACCAGATGCGCCTAGTCCCTAGGGACCTCTGGGGAGAGGCCAGAGTGAGACTGCTCTTCCTTTCGCCAGACTCCATCCTCCTTGAAGGCTCCTCTGTGGAAGGCAGTGTCACTATGGAATGAGATAGCAGTCTGCAATGCTTTGGCTGGAAGACGCTCACCGGCCATCCCCAGGTCCCTTCTAACACTACTTCTCCCTCATCACATTCCACGCTCCTGAGCCCTGGGCCAGGGAGGCCAACCTTTAGTCTCTCCCCTTAACTCCTGTTACAAGCCTCCCACGGAAGAACCACTGCCCCTTCAAACCTTTCTGAGCCGAGCCCTGCCTGGTCCCTCAGAGCCACAGCCTGACAGGACTAGGAGAGCCAGCAGGGGCTCACTGTATTCAGGGTAGAGTTGCACCAGCATCTCCCACGAGCTTGTCAGAAACGCAGGATCTAGGTCACACCTGCAGCCTACTGAGTCACAGTCTGATTTGTAATAAGACCCTCAGGTAATTTCCAATAGGCATAGAAATGTTACAGAAGCGTTGCTCTAGTCTAGTCCATCACTGTCCCCACCACCAAGTACGTGTGGACACTGGAACCCTGAGAGGGTCAGGGACACGCTGAGTCAGTGGCTAAGCTGGGACAGATCCACAGCCTCAGTTGGACCGGGTCCACCCCACCCACACCCTCTTTTCCCTCCACTGCCTCTCCAGAGCCGATAGCCTCAGACCTACAGTCCAGGGCTAGGGAGGTGAAAGCACAGACTGGAGACACCCAGAGAGGCAGTGACTTTTGGGGTCTTCTCAGGGGCCCTCTCTGTCACACGCTCACCAAAGCCCCCTGTTCTGCTCTTACCATGCCAAACTGTGGCCGCTAGCAGGACCAGCAGAGCCCCTGGGCCCATGGCCTCCGTGGGAAGCAGCAGGATGATGCAGGGTTGCAGGGTGGGCAGGGAGCTGGCTCCCAGCTCTGAGCTCCGCAGGGATGGGGACCGCTGGACACGCACTCCTCCCCTCTGCACTGGCTGTTTGTCTTGTTTTCCTCTTCCTCTTCCTTCTCCTCCTCCTTGGGCTGATCCACTTCTTCCCCTTTTAACTGAGCAAGGCGACCACAGAGTTTGGAAATCTAGGGTGTCTAGAAGAAAACAAAGCCATTACCCCCAAGGGGAGGGGTAGAGTCGGGGGAGGGCCACACTGATTCTGAGAAGAGCTGGCTAAGTCATGGGACCTTCTGGAGCCACCTCCAAGGGGCCCTGTGCAAGAGCAGGTAACCAGTCCTTCAGTGACATGAATGGGGGTCCCCCAAGAAACCAGGTGACTCGGGCTGAGCCAGAAGAGCAGTTGTTACCAGAGTCCTAGGCCAGAGGCCTGACCGGGGGGTGGGGTGGGACAGTCCTCAACAAATCGGATCCAGCTGCTTTCCTCAAAAGACAAATGAAGTCCCTCAGACAGAGGACTCACATCTAGAATAAATAAAGATCTTTTTTAATTACACCTCCCAACATAAAAAGAAACAATCAAAAATTGAGCAACTGAAATGAGTAGACATTTCTCAGAAGGAGAAGTACAAGTGGCTACAAACATGAAAGAACTGCCAGGGGCTGATCAGACCCCTGGATACCTGAGGAGGAGAATGGTGGGGAATGAAAGTAGACAATATTCAAGGTGCAAGGGGACTGGGAGGAACCCGCCTCTAGGGGACAAACACACAATCTCTGCAGCTGACTCACTTTTCCTAGCCTGCGAGGCACTCAGCAGAAGGGATGGTGTGTGTTTGATGGGACAGGAACTGCAGTGGGTAGGGAACAAGCTAGTGGAGAACAAGTCCTTCTCCCTCTCGATACACCCACATTCTTCAGATTGTCCTCTGCAGATGTTATCTTGCCTTAGGGATGCTGTGGTTGCCTCCTCTGCACAGCCAGGAGCCAGGCAGCCTTCCGCGTACTTGTCTGTTCCTAAAGCAAGGTCACACCAGCCTCAGGACCACGGGACCCCAGTCACACACCCTGCTCTCCAGAGTAGTAAAATATTAGTTCATATCCTTTGGTCCCAGCAAGAAATGTTCAACGTTGCTGGCCACTAGAGAAATGAGAATTAAAACTACACTGACATATCATCTTCCCCAGAGAGAATGGCCTTCATCAAAAAATCAAATAATAGAAAATCCTCTGAGTATGTCAGGAAAAAGGACCTATTCTACACTGTTGGAGGGAATGTAAACTAGCGCAATCACTATGGAAGTAAGTGTGGAGATTCCTCAAAAAATTAAAATAGAAATTCCCTTTGACCCAGCTGTACTCCTTCTAGGTATCTTCCCAAAAGTGTTGAAGACATATTACAGGGGGACATGCATGCCCATGTTTATAGCAGCACAATTTATAATAGCTAGGTCTTGGAAACAGCACATATGCCCATCAACAGATAGATAGATTTAAAAATGACGTATTTATACACAATGGAGTACTATTCTGTCATAAAAAAGATAAACTTGAGGCATTCATAGGCAAATGGTGCAATTTGGGACCGCAAGTTAGTTATTATCTCAGTTCTGATTCTTCAAGCTGGCTGTGAAGGGGGTCGATTTGGTTCCATGAGGTCTCTGCTCCTGTCCAGAGGGCCAGCATCCGTGCCTGTCGGGGGTCATTGACCCCACCGAGGCAGTGCTCTCATCATGGGACATCTGTCTGTGAGGCTTTCTGTTCCTGGAGTTTAAGGTCACTGCAGTTTTGGACAATGCCTGGAGACTTCTAGGTACTGCTCCAGGGTGTTGGAACAGGATGTTGTGTAAACTGACAGATGAATCTCCCTGCAGATACCTTAATTACTCTTATTTTGACTTCCTCAAACTTTTTTTTTTTGAGACAGGATCTCGCTATGCAGTTCAGCTGACCTCGAACTCACTATGTAGCCTTAGGCTGGCCTCAATCTTGCGGTGATCTTCCTGCATCAACCTCTCAAGTGCTGGTATTATAGGCCTGTGCCACCATGCCCAGCTTGATTTCCTTAATCTTGAAGGATGAGGAGGTAGGTTAGGTAAATTCAGGGGGAATAATCCCTGTGTTACCAGTTTTTAGACAGACAGTTTTTATGTGATTGATATGCCTACATGCAGAGGAGCAGGAATCTGATTCAAAGTTTAAGGTAATAAAGAAGACACAAAACGTAGGCAGAGATGCCAAGCTTTCTCTTGCTTTTAGGTACCCATTGGCCTTCTTCAGGCCAAAGTGAAGTCAGTGAGTTTTTTTACCAAACAGCCTCTAAACCCTGGTTACAAATTTAGCTTGGCCTGGGTGTCTGATTAACAATGCAAGAAGCTTTCATTCACAGCACAGTCCTTGTCATACACAGTCTCCCTTGGTTCCCACAAAGCTTTATGTGGTGTGCGATGTTGTGAAGTATATGTCTTTCTTCACCCCTATCTCCTAGTATTCAACTTTTTTTTGAGACAGGGTCTCTATGTAGCCCAGGCTGGCCTCAAACTCACAGCGATCCTGTGCCTCAGCCTCCTGAATGCTGGGATTACAGATGTGTGCCACCACACCTGGCCGCATTTAACCTTTGAAATCCTTGCAATCTTAAAAATAATGAATGTTCTTTCATCAGCTAATGCATTGGCTGGTGGCTGGCAGTTCCTAGATAGCTTCAAGATGGTCACTGATCACCAGAAAGACCAAGGCAGCATTAGAGTTTAGGACTTTCAACCTTACCAAAACAGGGGGAGACTCCCAGTGGGCAGCGTGGGTCCTTCCCCCACACTTTTCCCCACCCAACTCTTTATCGTTGATGCCCTCTGTCACATAGTTTATTCTATTAATGTGATGAAGTACATTGACCTTTATATGTTTAACCACCCTTGTAGAATAAGTCCCACTCGGTCATTGGGTGTAACTTGTTTAATCATTTTAATATGCTACTGGACTTGGTTTTTCTAGTATTCTGTTGGGGATGTTTGAGTTTCAAAAAAAACTGCAAACCAGTAAACGTATTTCCCTGAGTTTTGTGAGTTGCTCTAGCAAATTAATCAAATCCAAGATGAGGGTTGTGGGAATCCTAAATTATAACCGGTAAACAAAGAAGTACAAGTAAAGTCTTCTGGGGCTTGTGATTGGCATCTGAAAGGGGAGGGTACCTCGAAGACTCCCGGATCCAAGCTATCTCCAGGTGGAGAATGAAAAGATACCTGGCAGGGGCCTGCTGCAGAACAGATTGTTTGGTGTGTGGAGAAAACCCCACACCACACACAGGGTCACAGATGTCTTCTGGGTTGGTTGTGTAAAATATAGGTGAAACTGAGTTTGTGAATTCCTATATTCTCAGAGGGAGCTACTGATGTCACCCATCTTGCAGATGGGAAAACTGAAGCTCAGAGAGATCAAGTGCCTTGAACTTGCCCATCAGGTATGAAATGGTAAGAGTAAGACTTGGATACAGTCTGGTTACAGAACTGTCTTTGGTAGCTCATGTTATTTACTTGCTTTTACAAGAAGTACTCTAATTATTTTGCCATAATTTGTAATAAAAAAGTATTAATCTTTTCTCCTTTTCTGGAGGTGATTGATTTTACCTCTTTTAGTTGATTCTCTTAGATTTTCCTTCTTATTTCTAAGTAATATAGTTGTAAAGTTGCTTTTGGAAACTGAAACACCTCAATGTAACATTGATCCAGGAAAATGACTATCTTTCCCTTGGACTTAGATATGTATGTACGTTCATAACCTTTAATGATCATAAATACCAACCAAAACTGACTCAAGAAGAAAGAGAAAATCTGAATCAATCTACAACATATAAAGACATTTAACCAGTAGTCCAGAATCTCCCAACAAGGAGAAGCCCATATGGCTTCACTGGTGAATTTTCCCATTTTCCCATTTCCCCAAGCATTTAAAAAAGAATTAACACCAGCCATTCTCAAACTCTTCCCAAAAAATAGAAGAAGAGGGAATACTTCCCAACCTATTTCATGAGGCTGGCAATGCACTTGCACCAAAACCAGAAAAAGGCATCATTGCAAGAAAACTATAGAACAATATCAATGCACAAATATAGGTGCAAACATCCCCAACAGAATACTAGAAAAATCAAGTCCAGTAGCATATTAAAATGATTATACAAGTTACACACGATGACCAAGTGGGATTTATTCTACAAGGGTAGTTAAACACATAAAAGTCAATGTACTACATCACGTTAATAGAATAAAAAAATCTTCCACAATCATCTCAATTGACTCTGAAAAATCTTTTGACAAAATCTAATATGCTTTCATGGTTTAAAAAGACACAACACACTAGAAATAAAGTGGAGTACTCTCAATATGATTAAGAGCATATCTGAAAAAGCACGATTAACTCAGTTGTAAAAGACTGAAAACTTTCCCCTTTAGATTACACATGCTGCTCTTGGCATTTGTATTCAACAGTTACAGAAAGTTCTAGCCAGAGCAATAAGGGAAGAACTGACATCTAAATTAAAATGGAGGAGGTTTGGGCTAGGGATTTAGCTCAGCAGCACAGCGCCTGCCTGGCAAGCACGAGGTCATGAGTTCCATTCCCGGTACCAGAAAACAAAACAAAATAAAAGAAAAAAAAAAAAAAAAGGTAAATTAAAATGGAGGAAGTAAAATTATTTCTGTTCATACACGACTTGAGCCTAGTATAGAGAAATTCTAAAGGAGCCACAAAATAAACTATTAGAACTAATAAGTGAGCTCAGCAAAGCTGAAAATACAAAATCAACACTCAAAACTCAGTTGTATGTTTATACACTAGCAATAATCCAGAACAGAGATTAAAAAGATATTATTTGTAATAACATCAAAAAAAAAATTCCTTGGGAATCAATTTAATCAAAGACCAAAAGACATACAGTGAAAACCACAAAATACACCCAAAGAAAATATAGAAGAGCTTCATTAACAAAATGGCACTGTGTTTTCATGGATTAGAAGATTTAATAGTGTTAAGATGGTGAGTCTCCTCAAAGTAATTTGCAGATTCATTGTGATCCCTAACAAAATCCCATGAGAATTTTTTTTCTGAAATACAGAAACCTGATCCTTGAATTCATGTGTATCTTCAAAGAATGCTGAATAATCAAAACGATCTTGAAAAAGAAAGGCAAAGTTGGAAAGTCACATTTCCCAATTTCAAAACTTACTATAAAGCTATAGAGATCAAAACACTGTGGTATTAGCATAAACATATATAGACCAATGGAATAAAATTGAAAGTCAAGAAATAAACTTTCACTAATAGCTAAATCTTAGGAGACAGCCCAAAGCCCTGTCAACTGGTGAATGGCTAAAGAAGATATGGATATTTATATTATGGAGTACTACTCTGCCATAAAGAAGGATAAGCTTGAGACATTTCTAGCTAAATGGATGCACCTTGGGACCATACTCTTAAATGAAATAAACTGGACACACATGTGTAAATAATGTATTGTTTCTCTGGTGTGAGAGACCAAAAGGGTAAATAAGGAACAAAATGTATAATAGATATTGTGAAGTAGGAAATATTCAAAAGGGAAGGGGAACTAGGGATGAGGGAAGGAAGGAAGGAAGAGAAAATTATTTTTTTGGTACAGAGAAAAGAAAGTAAATTATGAGAAAAGAAGAAAAAATGGAAACAAAGCTTTTGCAAAGAAGGAGAGGAAGCAGGTGTTGAAGGGAGGGGAGGGGAATGGGGAAAAAAAGAATCAGGTTGTTCCAGGTACAGGTACAAGTTCCCTGTGATGAATGTGATCATTATGTATACCAAAAATGTACCAATAAATGTAATTAATTAAAAAAAGAAATAAATTTTCACAAGTTGGCAAGTGATACTAAATGAGGGTGATAAGACCATTCAGTGAGGGAAGAATAAGCCTTTTAACCATGGTATTAAGTAAACTGGATGCCTACATGCAAAAGAGTCAACTTGGAGCCTTCCTTTACACTATATGTAAAAAACTAACTCACAGCAGATCAACGAATTAAATGTAAAGCTAAAACTATAAAACTCTTAGGATAAAACACACAGTATTATTGGCGACCTTGGAGGAAGAAATGATCCCTTAGTTGTGTCACCACGCAAGGCAACCAAAGAAAAAATATGTAAGTCGAACTTTTAAAAAGTTGATTATTTTTGTGCACCCATGGGCACCTGAGAATGAAAGGACAGCACAGAAAATGGAAGAAAATATTTACTAATCATATATCGAATCAGGGATATGTATCCAAAATATGAATACAGATACACACAAAAACACAAACACATACCCATAATAATGGAATAAAGTAAAAAAAAATTGTAGCCATTCAATAACAAAAAGATAAAAATGGGCAAAAAAAATCTGAATAGACGAGCATTCAAAGAAGATACACAAAATCACATGAAAGGACACTCAGCATCCTTAATTATTAAGGAAGCATGCACCAAAACCACAGCGAGGTAGCACAGCACATCTAGGAAGTTGGTCACACTATAAAAATTAGAAAATGAGAAGTACTGAGGATGTGGAGAAATTGGGACCTCTGCATGCTGCTGGTGGAAATGTAAAATGGTACAGCTGCAATAATAACTGGTTCGATAGTTACTCAAATATTTAAACATAGACCCTCCATTCCACTACAAGGTCTAAACAA
>NW_004955415.1:4332805-4427400 GCF_000276665.1 Chinchilla lanigera | reverse complement strand
TGTCTATATCAGACATTGGAAAACTTATTCCATAAATGGTCAGATAATACATATTTTAAGTTTTGTGGCCAGATGGTTTCTGTTGCCACAACTTAATTCTGCCATGGTAGTGCAAAAGCAGCCTTCAGTAATTCACAGACCACTGAAATAGCTGTGTTTCAATAATGCTTTATTTACAATATCGAGAGAGGTTACATGCGATCCACAGGCTGTTTGTCAAACCTTTATTTAAAACAAAAACAGCAGCAATGTACTGTATGTTTAGGGTATCTATAGAAAGAATATGTACAACAATATTACAAAAAATGGGAGGGAAAGATGTGAAGGCTCTCACTGTTGTAAGATCCTTATACCTTGTCAACATGATACTATTTTAAGGTAGACATTCATTAATTAAAGATATGTGTTGTAATATCTAGACTAATCACTACATTTTAAAGCTATACACCAATAGCAGAGATAAGACTCAATGACACGCTCAATCTAAAAAAAGGCAGATACATTGTAAAAAAGAAAAACCAGATGAAAAACATAAAAATCACTTAAGATGGTAGAATTAAATCCAATCATATCATTTATTACCTTTAATGTAAGCAGTCTAAATATATCAATTAAAAGAAAAAGATAGTCAAGTTAAAAATTAGAATCAAGTATTTACTACACTTGGATTTGTTTTGTTTTGTTTTGTTTTGTTTTGTTTTGTTTTTTTGGGCCAGGGTCTTGCTATGTAGTCCAGGCAGACCTTGAGCTTGAGGCAATCCTCCTGCCTCAGACTCCCAAGTGCTGGAATTACAGGCATGTGCCATGCAGATATTTACTGTATACAAGTAGCCTACTTAAATATAAAGATATAGATAGGATAAAGTAAAAGGATGGAAAAAGGCATCAAATATAAATAATAATCAAAGGAAAGCTAGAGTAGCTATATAAATATTAGATAAAGTAGAATTCATAACAAGAAATGTTAATATAAGGGACTTTACATAATGCAAAAGGATAAATTGCACAAGAAGACAAAACAATCCTAAATGCATATGCACCTTAGAACAGAGCTTTAATTTAATTTAATTTAATTTAATTTATGTGAAGCAAAACTGATACGACTATAAGAAGAGATATATAAATCTCCTGTAATATGCCACACTCAGTAATGGATTACCTGTACAAATAAAGAAAAAAATAGGTAAAGATATATAAAACCTGAACAAAACCTAAGCCAACTTTAGCTATTGATATATATTCACCTAACAATAGCAGAATACACATTCTTCTCAGAAGCACGCATAACATTCACTAAGACCATATTCTTGAGCACAAAATAAATCTTTAAAAGTTTAACTAATTTATACAAAGTATTTCTTCCACCATAACAGAATTAAACTTGAAATCATTAACAGACAAATATCTAGAAAAATCTCACATATTTGAAAATTGAAAAACACAATTACAAACAACCTATGAAGGTCTGGGGATGTAGCTCAGTGGTAGAGCACTTGCTTAGCATGTGCAAGGTCTTGGGTTCAATCCTTGGTGCCTCAAACAAAACCAAACAAGCTAAGCATTGTGGTGCACACCTGTAATCTCAGCACTCTGGGAGGCTAATGCAGGAGGATCACAGGTTTGAGCCCAGTCTAAGCAACAAAGGGACTTAGAGAGATTCTGCCTCAAAATAAAAATATATTTCTTAAAGGGCTGGTGATGTAGCTCAGTGCAAAGGCCATGAGTTCAATCCCCAGTACTAAAACAAAACAACAAAGCCAAGAGATTATTGGCCTGTACTGCTTCTACTTGTGAGGCCTGTAAGCCAGAGTCTTAAATCCCAAGTAGGCATCATATCCAAAGCCATTTAGCTAAGTTTACTTTTAAGATCTTGGTCTCCTTAAGACCAAAATCCCAAGAATTTTTATTCAACACACAAACATCAGAATAGATGAAAAAAAAATTTTTTGACAGAACTCCATGTCCGTTCCTAATAAAACCTCTCACGAACTTGGTGTGGGAAGAAGTGCCTTCAACATCATAAAAGGCATCTACACAAACCTGTTTGGTGGGAGAAGGAGGCAATGTAACAGACCTCAGGCGCAACTCCAACAAATTCCAGCAGTAGAGGGCCCAGACAGGAACTCCTCAAATTTAAACACCTCAGACTTTTTTTTTCCACCTCAGACTCTTTTCTAAAAATCTAATTCTATTTATTTTTTAAATTATTTAGATTTTTTATCTTTCATTGTTTTCTCCTCCTTTCATCTTCTTTATTTTCTTTTAAAATTTTTACTTTTTCTTCCATTCTTTCTTCCACCCCTTCAATTTTTATTATTAGTTTCTTATCTTTTTTTTTTTTTTTTAACTTTTTGGTCTTTTTTTTTTTTTTTTTAACTTTTTGGCTTATTCTGTATTATTTTTGACCCTGTCTTTTCTTCTGTTATTGGTAGTGTACTTGTTCATTTTAATTTATTTTTACTGTATTTCTGTATCTGGTTTGTCTTTAAATTATTGCTCTTCCTAGAGTTTGTTTCTCCTCTTTGTGTGGCATTGGGCATAAAGCCCTCAAGTGACCCTCACTAAGGAGATCCCCACAGAAGATGATACGTTCATCCCAATAGATGCACAGATCTCCACACAGAAGCCTAGGGAACGTAAACAAGCAAGGCAGTGTGACTCCGCATATGTTTATAACTCTTCAGGAACTGCACCCAAAGGTATCATGGGTGAAACGGGATGCATATGGATTTCAAATGAATGAAATGCTGGAGAAAGAGTTCAAAAGGTTAATTTTTTTAAATGATCAATGGCTTCAAAGAGGATACAAATAAACAACTGAATCAATTAAGGAAGACAATATAGGGTATTGTCTACAATTGAAAGAGCAATACAATAAAGAGATAGAGATTTTGAAGAAGAACCAAATGGAAATCTTGGAAATAAAAAGCTTATTAATTGAAATTTAAAAATCAGTTGAAAGCCTCACAATAGAGATCAAGTGGAAGAAAGAATATCAGGGCTTGAAGGTAAGGCTGGTGAATTACCACATTTAGATAGTATAAAAAAATAAGAACTATGAACAGAACATAGAAAAACAAGCACGATTAACAGACCAAATGTATGAATACTCAGTTTCGACAAAGAAGCCAAGGTAGAGGCTAAGGCATAGAAAATTTATTCAGTAAAATAACAGCAGAAAAATTCCAAAGTCTTGAGAAAGAAATGTGTAAGGATCCGTTGGGTTCTTGCTGTACCCGGGAAGGAACGGCGGCAAGAATGAGGAAAAAATAGACAAGAGACAAAAGCTGAGATCAGGTGGAGGTCCTCTCAGCAGAGAAGGGGAACCACCCAAGAACAGTAGCATGTTTATTTATCCCAAGAGGTTGGTTAATTTTCGCCTCGCTGTCCAGCAATCAGTTAACAAGCTACAACGGCTTGTTTATGGGCTTCGAAGAGCTCGCGCGTTCTCGGAGCTCCCATGTTCTCAGGCTGGCTTCCACCTGCAGGCGTAATTACTTTCCAGGTTCAGCGGCCCCCAACAGAAATGGACATCCAGGTACAGGAGGCATTTAGAAGCCCAAATAGACAAGATCAGAAAATAACCTCTCTGGGGGCTGGGGATTTAGCTCAGTGGCGCAGCGCCTGCCTGGCAAGCGCAAGATCATGAGTTCGATTCCCAGTACCGGGGAAAAAAAACAAAAAAAAAAAAAAAAAAGAAAGAGTAACCAGAAAATAACCTCTCTGTATTATATTGTAGTTAAGCTGCCAAAAGTACAGAACAAATAAAGAATATTAAAAGCTGTGAAAGGGATGCACCAAGTTACCTTGAAAGGCAGTTATTGTGTATCAGTAGACTTTCAGGAGAAACTCTAAAAGCCACAAAAGCGTGGAGTGCTGTATTCCAAGCCTTGAAGAAAATAACTGCTAACCTAAATTACTATATTCACCAAAGTTATCCTTCAGAATCAAGGTGAAATAAAGACCTTCAAAGATAAGCATAAACTAAAGAAATTTGTCACCACTAAGCCAGCATTTCAGAATATACTTAAAGGAATCCTATACACAGAAGAGGAAGCAAGACAAACACAATCATGAAAGCACATGAAAAAATAAATTTTAGTACAAGTGTGGAGAAGCAAATGAGAATTAGGAAAGAATCAGTCAGGATTAATTCAGTAAACCATCAAAACCACAAGATGAATAAGGGAGAAAGACGTGAACATGGATGATTCAAAATAACCAGAAGAGAAACTACAAAATGACAGGCACTAGTACATACCTTGCAATAGAAACCAAGTTCTATAAATAGTGAAAATTCTCCAACTAAAAGGCACAGACTAGCTGATTTGATCTGACTGTTTTTGTCTGCAAGAGGCTCATTTCACCAGCGAAGATATACACAGAATGAAAATAAAAGAGTGGAGAATGATATTCCAATCAAATGGAATCTGAAAGCAAGCGGAAGTAGTTCTACTCATATCTAACAAAATAGACTTCAAGTTAAAAGTGGACAGACACAAAGAGGAGCACTAGATGCTGCTGAGGGGAACAATGTGTTGAGGAGATATAATTCTTAATACACATGCACTGAATGTCAGACTGTCCAATTTTGTAAAACACTACAAGACATAAATGGAAACATTGGCCCCAATATAATAATAGTGAGTGACTTCAATGCCCCACTCTCATCAATAGATAGATCTGCTGGATTAAAAAAATTAACAGCAAAATATCAGAGTTAAACTAGACTACAGATCGAATGGCTTTAACAGACATCTACAGAATATGTCATCTGTCAGTTGCAGAATAACACTCTTCTTATCTGCTCACAGAACTTTCTCCAAAATAGATCATATTTTACTTCATAAAGCAAATCTTAACAGATACAAAAGAAATTGAAAAAGTTCATGTATCTTATCATACCATTGTAAAATGAAACTAGACATATATAGTTATCTATCAATAACAAACAATGAGATTGAAGCCGTAATAAAAATTCTTCCCACAAAGCAAAGCCTAGGACCAGATGGATTCTTTGCTGTATTTTATCAGACTTTTAAAGAATTAACATCAGTGCTTATCAAACTATTCCATAAATTAGGGCAGAGACCCTTCCAAGTCATTCTACGAAGCCAGAATAACCCTGCTAACAAAAACTGATAAGGACACAGCAAAAACAAACAAACAATAAAGAAAACCAGAGCTCAATATTCTTCACAAATATAGATGCATAAATCCTTAATAAAATACTTGCAAACTGAGGTTCAGTAACACATTAAAAAGATCACGCACCATGGTTAAGTTTGTTTCATTCCAGGGGTGCAAGGATGGTCCAACATATACAAATCAATAAACATAGCACCCCACATAGATTTTACTAGAAACACACACACATACAAAATTTTAATAGAGGGTCAGGAGATATAGCTCAGTGGCACAAGTGCCTGCCTGCCAAGTGCAAGGTCCTGAGTTCAATCCCTGGTACCAAAAAATAAAACCAAAAACCAAAACCAAAATTTTATTAGAAACATTATACACTGCATAAATAGAATCAAGTATAAAAATCACACAATCATCTTAACAGATACAGAAAAAGCCAGCAAGAAAATTCAACGTTGCTTTGTGATAAAAACCCTGAATAACTTGGCATAGAAGCATCATCATACTTCAACATAATAAAGGCTATATATTACAAATGCACAGCCAACATCATACTAAATAAGGAAAAACTGAAAGCATTTCCTTTAAAATCAGGAATAAGGAAATGTTGTCCATTTGTATCACTCTTATTCAACATAGAATTTGAAACTTTTCAAAGCAATTAGGCAAGGGAAGAAAAGAAAAGTGATACAAATAGAAAAGGAGGAAGTAAAATTAGTTTGTTTGCAGATAGTATAATTCTACTCCCTAGAGAGTCCACCAAAACTCTCCTAGAATTGATAAACAAATTCAGCAAAGTAGCAGAATAAATCAACATACAAGAATTTGCTCCTTGAACATGGTGGAGTAGCAACCAGCAGCAAAATTCAGCCTCCCTGAGACCCAAAGGCCAGATACCTGAAAAATAACAATTGGCAAAGAGAAAAACAGTAGATCTTCGAGAATTGGGAAAGAACTGACAGGAAAATGAAACAGAGAAGTTGGAGAAATAGATCACAACTCAGAAAAAAAGAATGAAGCCGTCTGGGAGTTTACCCCAGTTCCCCAGAGGGCAGCTTGACTCCACTGAGGCAAAGTAAGGCCCTGGGACCAGAAACTCAGGGGGAGAATCAGCAGACCTGGCTTGCAGCATAGCCCTAGGAGAAGCCCACAGCTGTTGTGAGTTGAAAAAGTAGTGTAGGATTTTGGTCTGAGGTGAGTCCTTATACATGCCAGGCTGGAGAGGGAAAGCAGTGTATATCC
The DNA here is from genome assembly GCF_000276665.1 of Chinchilla lanigera. Lineage (NCBI taxonomy): Eukaryota > Metazoa > Chordata > Mammalia > Rodentia > Chinchillidae > Chinchilla > Chinchilla lanigera. The sequence goes on along the minus strand of NW_004955415.1, from coordinate 4,421,016 downwards.
ACCATAGTGCTCATGTTTAATCAAGTGCCATTTTTGGAAGAGGTTGATTATTTAAGCCTGAGAATCAGGACAACTAAAAAATAACTTTAGTATTCCCAGTGTAACCTTCCCACAGTGGCTGGGTGAGAAACAGCCACAGGAGATAGTTGTGGACTGGGAACAAGCTAGACACACATTCTCTTGAGCAGTTTAAACTCAGGATAGGAAGGGCACAGGACCCACCCTCCGGGATCAGAAGCAAGTCCCAGCTTGTGTTGCACTTAGAAATGGCTGGACCTGAAAGTGCTGGTGGTAAGTTAGACAGCTACTTGAACCCTTGCCCTGCTGTCTACATCCAGCACAGATCAGAGGTCTGAGCCTCACCTACCATGATCAAGGACATGCCTTGGCTTGAATGGTTGCCATATCTGGGGGTTGATGGAAGCTGGAGCCTCTGAAAGAACTGGGTACCCCTCTTTCGGAGAGTGGGCTACACAGGGTTAATAAGGTGCTGAACACGGGACCTGCTGTGTTGGAAAAGTGCATATGCACAGTGCTCTGAAGTCAAGATAACACCACAGCTGAGGCAGCCGGGACGCAGGCTGCTGACACTGCCTATTCCAGAGCAATAAAGCTCTGCCAGCCTTAGAGTTCAAACAGTTCTCTTACTTGGTAAAATTTACTGCCTTTGTTCCAACTTCATGGGCTTTGAGCTTTCGAAACCCCCACTTCCTGCACCACCCAAATCTGTGGAATTAATAGGGGATATCTGGAGAAGTTCTTTGTCTTTACCCCCAGAAAGTTTTTACTCTAGAGAGAGAGTTCTGACCTTCCTGGAGCCTCCAAATCATACTATTGTCTCTTTTATTTAAGGTGTTCACCGTACACTCATTTAGGAGATTGGGGCTAGGCCAAGACCCTGATATCTCACAGACCCACAAGCCATAAAGCTATAGGACAAAACCATGACTTGCTGGATCCCAAAACTTCAGATTCTGGAAAGAAGCTACTCATTCAAAACTTAGAGCAATTTTGTTCTTTCTTTTTTTAGATTAATCTGCTCTCCTTTTCTCTTCACTTGTTTTTGGGGATGCAGAGAATTTTTTTTTCCTTTCCTTTTCTCTTTTATTTATTTTTTCTTTCTTAGGCTCCTTGCTTTTTCTTTTTTCTTTTTTGGTACCGGGAATCAAACTCAGGACTTTGTGCTTGCCAGCCAGGCACTTATGCCACTGAGCTATAGCCCCCGCCCTTTTTTCTTTTATCTTCTTTTTTGTTCTTTTCTGTTACCTTTAATTAATTCTATTAATATTCTTTTACTTTTCAATAGGATCTTTTATCTCATTTTCCTCTCCTCCTTCTCATCTTCTATTGCTTAATTTTTCAAACTTTCCTTCTTTCATTCTCCTATAATCTTTATAGTTACCTGTTATTACTGTTGAATTATTTTCTATTGTTGGTGGAGACACAGTTATTACATTTAGTAAGCATTTACTGTTTATCAGTATTTGGTTTGTCTTAGTGTTTATAGTATAATTATAGATCTCCTTTCTGGGGTTAAGGGTGGTATATTCTTGGTTCTTATGGTATGCCAATATTCATTTTGTCCTGGATGATATTACTGTTGCTGATTTACTTGCTATTGCCAACATAGAGTAGTTGTTGCTGTTAACAGGTTTTATGTGTATGCCAATATTCAGATTACCTTTGTGTCATTAACCATACTGTGGCCCATTCACAGAGAACTAGGTGTAGGACCAACTACAATGCATCCTCTCTGTCGCAGTCAGGGTTTGCGAGAGAATAGATTTAATACAGGACACATAATTTATAGCATTATTTTGTAATATTCATCCAAAAAGTCAAATGCAGAAGAGTTCAAGAGATCTGTCCATGCATTAGAGACTCAAAGAATCCAACTAAGGGCATGGATCCCACAGCAATGTCCTGCATGAGTCCAGCTGGAGTCCTTGAGCCCACAACAATGTCTCATGCAAGTCTGTATCAAGGATCTGCACTGGGAAGGCCCAAAGGTCAGTGGGCCTAGAAAGTCTGTGCCAGCAGGGGTGAAGGATCTGTGCTAGTAGACTGAGGGATCTACACTAGATCCAGGAAGACTCTCAAGGTGAGGACCAGAGTTTCCCTGAAGAGAATGTCAGCCATCCTCAGCAACAGTGAGGACTAGAGCTCCTCCAATGATGAGAACAGCTGAGTTCATATCAGAAAAACCAGGGTGACAAACTCCTCCAGGAGAATCAACAGCACACCATATTTCCCTCCAGTTCTGCTTTTATGTTGTTGGCAACAATCCTCAGGTGGGCCTTCCATACCCAGAACCATCCTGATGCAGTTCAGCAGGTTGTTACAAGCTGATCATTAGTCAATCCACCACACTCTGCTCCCAAATTAATAGAGGTGGTTAGATTTTGGTATAGAGAAAAAGGCCTATAGTTACCCATATCCAGAGTATATCAACAAAAAGTAGACGTTAAATAAAGTGCTCTCCATACTAACAACAAAAGTCTTTCCATGACAAGTGCCTGCAAACCTCAGCACAAAGCAAACAAACAAAACAATAGAAATGAGAGCAGATCTGGAGATATAGCTCAGCAGCACAAGCACCTGCCTGACAAGCACAAGGTCCTGAGTTTTGTTCCTGGTACCAGAAACAAAAAAAAAAAAAAAAAGAAAAGAAAAGAAAGAAAGAAAGAAAAAAATGTGAGTAGACAAGGCAGCAAAATACCTTCAAAATCTCCCAACTTCCCTAAAGCAAATCCATGGGGCATCAAAGGGAAGAAAACAAAAGCCACACAGCTGAATTACGTGAAAGGATAACAAAGATTAAAAGATTAAAAAAGATTAAAAAAGGTGTTTGGGAAACTCAAAGAAGATACCAACAGATAATGGATGTAATAAACAAAACAAACAGGGAGTTTACAGGGGACACTAATAAAAAACTAGCTGAGCTAAACAAAATGATATAAAATATAAAAGACCAGTGCAGTAAAGAATATAGTCCATGAAAAGGTACCAAACAGAAATACAGGAGATTAAAACTTCTGCTGAAACTGGCAGAAATGACCAGTGTGAGAACAGGTCAGAACTAGAGGACAGGGTGACTGTCAGATACCAATTATTCAGAGACACCTTAAAGACAAAAGAGAAAATGAAACATGGATTTAACAGCTGTGTTAAATCTTAACAAAGAAGAGTAAGATTAATTGGAATTAATGAAAAATCAGAAGACAGCATAGATGGCATAAACACCCATTTTTAAGAGCAGAAAAAACTTTCCATATATAGGGAAAGAATAAAACCTCCAGTAAGTGAGGCATATAGAACCCCAAATAGCCACAGTCATAAAAGAACTTCTCACAGCACATCCTAGTTGAAATTTCAGGAATCCAACACAAGAACAGAATCTTAAAAGCTATTAGAGAAAAATGATGACTCACTGTAAAGGTAAACCCATTAGAATTACAACAGATTTCTCAACCCAAACATTAAAGGCCAGGGAATCTTAGTGTGAAGAGTTTTAAGCCCTAAAAGAAAACAACTTTCAACCCAGACTTATATATCCTTCAAAATTATCTTTTAAATTGATAGAGAAATAGGGTGTTTGCATCACAAAGTGCACCTCAAAACATTTATGAGCACCAAATCTGCACTATGAAGAATTCTCAAGGATATTCTAGAAAGAGAAAATAAAGACAACAAAGTCAAAAAGTTTAATGAAATGAATATACAAGGCATGATGAGAAGTTCAGCTTGTGGGGGTGGTGAGGGGTGGTGGTGATGGATTAGTAACAGAAAAATAGTACAATGACAGAATAAATCAATATTCTTCAGTAATAACTCTCAAGGTGAATGGTTTCAATTTACCAATCAAAAGATGAAAGATTATCAGAATGGACCAAGAAACAAACCCATCTATGCACTATATATAAAACACGTTTTTGTTTGTTTTGAGACAGGGTCTTACTATGTACCCCAGGCTGGCCTCAAACTCACAGCAATTCTCCTTCCTCATCCCCTTGAGTGCTAGGATTACAGGCATGTACCACCATGCCTGGCTGTATATAACACATTTAATCAAAAAAAGGAGATTCAAAGCTTAAAAATCAAAGGATGGAAAATAAAATTCCATGTTACAGGAACCCAGGAAAGAGCAGAAGTAGCTATCCTATTTTCAAATAAAATAGACTTCAAGCCAAAACTGATCACAAGAGGCAAGGTATATCACTACATATTGGTTAAGAGAAAAATTCAACAGGAAGAGATAACAATTATAAATGCATATGCACCAAACACTGGCACACCCAACTCATAGAACAAGCACTACTGAAGATAAAAGATTAAACACCAACACAGTTTCAGTTAGGAACCTCAATACTCCACTGTTACAGATAGATCAACCTAGGCAAAAACATCAACAAAGAAAAATCAGAGTTGAACCAAACCTCCAAACAAATAGGCACAATAAATATTTAGAATGCTCCTCCCGATAATAGCAGAATGCATATTCTTCTCAGCAGCATATTTGGACTTTTTCCAAAATAGATCACATGCTTGCCCATAAAATATGCCTAAGTAAATGCAAAAGAATTAAAATTAACCCATGCATTTTATCAGATCATGATTTGAGGAAACTCTAAGTCAATGACAAAAAAAAACCACAGAAATTATGCAAACACATGGAAATTAAACAATACCCTCTTGAATAATCAAAAGGTCACAGAAGAAATCAAGGAAGAAATTAGACGGTTCTTAAACTCAAACAATAATGCCAGTGCAATATATCACAACATATAGGATAGGATGAAAATGGTCCTAAGAGGAAATTTTATAGCTGTGAATGTCCACATCAGAAAAACAGAGTGAGTCCAAATAAATAACCTAATGATGCACTTCAAGGTCCTAGAAAAACAAGAATAATCCAAATCCAAAGCTAACACGAGGAAGGAAATTATAAAGATCAGAACAGAAATTAATGAAATTGATACTAAAAAAAGTACAAGTATCAATGAATTGAAGAACTTGGATTGGGTGTAACTTGTTCTGCAAAATGAGCAAACATTTCTAATAAACTTTAACTTGATAAATGAGTGATTTCTTGCAATACAAATAGCACATGATACCAAGCATCAAATGATAACTGAGCCAGTGGTTCCTCTCCCCCTCCATTGTGAGTGATCTTTTCCCAACAACAAGAGATTATGGAAGAGATCTTGTCTGCAAAGGAGGAAGAGAAAAAGGCAGAGGAATCCCTCACTTTAAGTGAGATAAGGGAGATGTGTAAAATGTGGGAAGCTGCAAAATTTTGTAGGAAAGCACCACTTGAATAAAGCTGTAGTGGTCCGAGAAATGAATCTATTTATTGATCATGCAATGCCACATTTCCACAAAATTCTCAAAAGAAAGCAAAAGCAAATGCCGTTGGATAGGTTCTTTGTTAAAGTTGCATGAAAATAAAATGCACTGAGCTAATAAATAGCAGCGATTCTGTTAGTGACAGTGAAATTTGTCTTACACAGTAACTCTCTGCTCTCAACCAGCCATGAAGGTTTTCAAAGGTAAGTGCATTTATATCAACAGAATTCATAATAGCTAAATCTTGGAAGCAGCTTCTATGTCCACCAACAGATGAATGGGTAAAGAAAATGTGGTATTCATGCACAGCGGAGTACTACTCTGCCATAAAGAAGGATAAACTTGAATCATCTGTAGGAAAAGGGATTTGAGACCATAATGTCAAGTGAAATAAATCTGACACACAAGCTTAAGTACCACATAGTTTCTGTAAAATGAAAAACCCAAAATATAAATAAAGCACAAAATAAAAAATATTGGTTAAGAACTTTTGCAAGTGAACAGGGACCAAGAGATGGACAGGGAGGAGGGGATAAAAAGAATTAAGGTGTGTTAGGTACATGTACCATCCACCCTTGGGGAATGTGATTACTGTGTACTACAGACAGGTATTAATGCAAAGAGTGGAAAAGTTCAAAAATATATATTGTTGCTGTCTACCAATAATGAACTTGCTGAGAAATAAATCAGGGAAAAAAATCCCATTCACAATCGCTTTAAAAAACTCACGTAGGAGTAAGCCTAACCAAGTGGGTAAAAGATCTCTATAATAAAAATTATGAAACACTGAAGAAAGACATTGGAGAAGACACTAGAGGATGGAAAGACCTCCCATATTCACAAACTGAGAGCATTCGTACTGTTAAGAGGGCCATTTTACCGAAAATGATCTGCAGATGTAATACAATCCCCAATAAAATGCCAATGCCATTCTTCAAACAACTAGAAAAAAAATCTTAAAATTTATATGCAAGCACAAAATACCCCAACTAGCCAAAGCAATCCTGAGCAAAAAGAGCCGTACTGGAATCATCATAATGCCCAATTTCAAAATATATTATAGAGCAATTGTAAAACAAAATGAAACAGCATCAATAGCTTGGTATTGGCATAAACTAGACACATAGACCAAAGGAATGGAATAGAACAACCACAAATAAACCTACATGGCTACAGCCATCTGATTCTCAACAAAGGTGTGAAAAATTCATTGGAGAAAAGGCAGCCTCTTTAACAAATGATGTTGGGAAAACTGGATCTCCTTGTTTAGAAGATGAGACTAGATCACTGTTTCTCACTTTGTACAAAAATCAACTAAAAATGGATCAGAGACCTTAGTGTAAGACCTGGAACTCTGAAACCACTAGAAGAAAACAGGGGGAAATATCTGAGGATAATAGGCATAGGGAACAACTTCCTGACTGGGACTCTGATAGCTCAGTAGATAATAACCTAAATCAGCAAATGAGATTGCATCAAATTAAAAAGCTTCTACACAGTAAAGGAAAGTGTAGAGACAAAAAGACCATCTTTGCCAACTACTATTCCAACAGAAGAATAGCATCCAAAATATACAAAGAACTAAAAAAAAACACAAAAGATCAAGTAATCTCATTGATAAATGGGTAAATAAATGGAATGTCATCTCTCAAAAGAAGTATAAATGACCAATTATTATATGAAAAAATTTCAATATCTGTAGCTATTAGGAAAACACATCAAACTATACTGAGATTTCATATCACCCCAGTCAGAATGGCAAAAATACAAAAACACAGCCATGCATGGTAGTGTATATCTGTGCCTCCTGGCACTCTGGGAGGCTGAAACAGGAGGATTGCAAGTTCAAGCCAACCTAGGCAATTTAGCAACATAGTGAGACTCTGTTTCAAAAATAAACAAACAAACAAATAGGATGGGATGTAACTCAGTGTGAAGGCCTCGGGTTCCACTCTCAGTACTGTAATAAGGAGAAGGAGACAAAGGAGAAGAACAAGGAGGAAGAGGAGGAGGAGGAGGAAGAGAAGAAGAAGAGGAAGAGGAAGAAGAAGGAGGAGGAGGAGGAAGAGGAGGAGGAGGAGAAGAAGAAGAAATAGTAGTAGTAGTGCTGATAAGGATGAAGGGGGTGCTTATACAGTCAGTTAATTCATGTCAGTACAGCTGCCATGGAAATCAGTATGGAAATTCTCCATAAAGCTAAGAATAGAACTACTGTTGATCAGCTATCCCACTTATGAGCATATATCCCAAGGTATCAAAGTCAGCACACTACAGAGATAGTTACAAACCTATGTTTTATTGGGATATTACTCACAATAACTAACGGATGGAACCAGCCTAGGCACTTGTCAACAGATGAATGGATAAAGAGAATGTGGTATACATACACAATGAGGTATTATTCAGCCATGAGAAAAAATGAAATCATGTCATTTTCAGGAAAATGGGCGAAACTAGAATTATCACCTTCAGTGAGATAAGCCAAACTCAGAAATTCAAGTATCACATTTTCTCTCATACATGAGATCTAGAGGGGGAAAGTCGATGTGAAAGTACAATGGATGATGCATACCTGTACTCTCAGCACTCAAGAAGCTGAGGCAGGAGGACAGTTGTGATTTCCAGGTCAGCCTGGGCTATAATAGTGAGTTTAAGGTCATCCTGGGCTACATAGTGAGTTCAAGGTCGGTCTAAACTACATAGTGAGACCCTATCTCAAGCCACCACCCCCTAAAAGAGAAAGAAAGAGACAATTAGAGCAGTGAAAAGTGAGCCAGGGCCAGTGTTCGGCCCAGGGAGCGCTGGAGTTTGCTGGGTGAAGGCAGGGAAGAAAGAGCAGGTTGTCTGGAAAGAACAGCAAAGGCAGTCAGCAGCCCCACCAGCCCACCACAAGCTGTCCCAGGACCCAAGCTAGGACAACGGTGCTGGCAATCCCCCCTCTCATTCCATTTGCTTTTACCTTCCCTTTTTCCTATCACACTGTAAGACAGTCATCTATAAAGAAGGATATACAGGGGAGTGTAAAGGGGGGATAGTTCCCCCAAACAGAAGTCCTCCCAAACCCTTCTCCTTCCAATTATGGCCCCATCCCGGCGACAACCACATGTGAATTAGGTGTGTATGCCTTTGCCAGTGCTGGCCTCTGCACACACACGCACATCCATCCATCCTCTAATGTTAAAAAAAAGTACCAAAGCTATACATTGCACTGAGCTTTATCACTTAACAATACATCTTAGAAATCTTTCCATGTTGTTACACTGAGATTTACCTTGTTTTTAAATTACTGCATTTGTATCCCAAAGCATGAAGTCACCTTAATTTATCTCGCCATTCCTCTAACCAATGGACACTCCAGTTCCTTCTAATTTACTCTGCTGTAAACAGTGCTACAATGAACACCCTTGCACATGAACATTTGTGCACATGTGTGATCATCTGAGCACATTCCATTCCTGAAGAGGAAGGACTGGGTTACAAGTAGGCACATTACAAGTGGACATAGGCAGAGTGTCACAAGCCTATACCTCCTTGGGGACTGAGGCAGAAGAATTGTAAGTTCGAGCTCACCCTGAGCAATTTAATGACTTAGTAAGACCCTCTCTCAAAATAAAAAATTTTAAAAAGGGCTGGGGCTTGTAACTCAATGTGAAGGCCCTGGGTTCAGTCTCTAGTACCCTCACCCCACAAAGAATAGAGGAAATACTATATTGTTCTCTGAAAAAGGCCATGTGGGTCTGTGCACTCCCACAGTAGTATGTGGGAAACCAGCATCACATGCTTGCTGACACTGAATGTTATTGATCTTTAAATTTTTTCACAAGGCTGGGATGTGGTAAAGTGCTTGCCTAGCATGCATAAGTCTCTAGGTTCAGTCCTCAGCACCACCAACACACACACACACACACACACACACACACACACACACAGAGAGAGAGAGAGAGAGAGAGAGAGAGAGAGAGAGAGAGAGAGGTTAGCGGTAGATAGCCAACCTCAACCAAGAAGATGCAATTGAAGTTTGGGAGAAAAGAACCTCAGCCTCCAGCTGCAGTTCCTAAGAGGGCAGCGTGAAGCCAGTGGTCTGTTCCTGAGCATCTTTGCCCAGCAGGGAATGGAGCCCACCCAGAGGGAGCAGAGCTGAGAAAGACAGTGGTACAGTAAATGTTTTCTTCCTATGTTTACTGTCTACTGGTTTTTCTTCTATAGATATCTCGAGTCCATTTTCTTTTTTGGGTTTTATTGATTTATCAGGACAATCTATAATCTGCGCTATAGCTCTTAACCTGTTGTCGTAAGTGTCGAAAATGTTTATCCAGCAGTTTGCCTCTCCTTTTTTAATATGCTTTTGGTATCTTGATTCCCACAGAGGCTTCTACTTTGCATGTAGTGAAGTCTGGTGTTTTTCCTTTCTGACTTCTGAGAAGAAAGGCTGAGTGTTTATCGTTTACAAGGCACTTTCATTTCCATTTTCTCACAGCCCTGAACCATCAGGACTCAGGGCAGTGCATGTTATCTCCACTGTACAGATAAGGAAAGGGAAGGTCAGAGAGGGTCAGTGACTTATCTGGGCCACACAGCTACTGTGGGGAAGATTCAGAAACAATTAGATTGTCAGGGTCTCAGGCCTAGGCAAGCAAAACTCTACTCCCTGCTACACAAGCAGCTACCCAATCGGCCCAAACAGGTCCTGCATACCGCGAAGCATCCTGACAGCCCCCAGCATGCCTTCTGCTGCTGGAAAGCCAGGGATCAACACTTCCCTATTTGGGGACACAGCTGTGTCCCTATGCCCCTGCCTGTCCTCCTGTGACTGCACTCTGAGCCCCTCAGCACCCCTGTTCCCTGCCCTGCAACTGGCCTGTAGTGACATGGAGGCCACCACCATGGACCTCATAGGTACCACTTCTCCAGGTTGTACACACAGGTCCCCCTCCCTCCTGGGGCAGAGTCTCCAAGCACATCTGGTCATCCTCACCCTCATCAGATATACAGCAGCATGAAGGCTTATCAGTCTGACATTATGCCTTACAGTCTGCCACATGCAGCAGTGAGCCCCTAAGTGTGGTGGGTGACATGGGCACAGTCAGATGCTATGGGGGGACACAGAGGCTGGTGAGTCTGTGAGGGCTTCCAAGCAGGGGCATGAGGCTGACCTCAAAGGAGGAGCAAGGGTCCTCCATGCAGAAAAGGTACCCCAAGACAAAGAGCAAGGGGAGCAGTGGAGGTGAAAAAACAAGGCTCCTCCTGGCCCCTGTGAGTGTGAAAGAAGACAGTGGAGGTGGGAGTAGGAAGAGGGTGAGGTCCACTTGCTCACCACCTGGCTGTCTGGACACCCAGCCTTGATCTTGCAGGCTGCAGGCTCCTAGTGGCCTGAACTTGCTACAGGAATGTGCCTCCAGAATAATCCAGCACCCACCCTGAAAGCTGAGGGACACCAGTGACAGGGCAGGCTCCAGGACCACTGGGACTGCTGAACTGGGATGATGAGGGTGAGAAGTGGAAACCTGCATAGAAGTGAGCTCTCTGGGGGATTCTTGTGCTCACTTGTGGCTGAGGCCACTGTCCCTGAAAGGCCCTGGCAGGCTCCCAGGAAACCCAAGGACCCCTGACTTGTATGGAGTTGACACCTGGTCTTGATCAGGGATGCCCAACTCTCCTGCCATTCCCAAGAGTTCCCTGGCTCAAGCACAGATCCCCTTTATGGCAGAACATGTTCAGGTAGAGAAAGGCTAGACAGATGAAGGCCACCTCAGCAGGATCTAATTTGGTGCCCAAGATCAGCAGAGGCATCTGGTCTACCTGTTATTCCTGTCCACCCAGCAGACTCCTGTAGCTTCTCAGACTGTCCCCCTCTGGAAGCTTCCTGTCCCCATCAGCCCAGTAGGTGTCCTCCCCACGCATCCCAGGCCTCCTGGGCTCGTTTCCATTCTAGCACTTTCTTCATGCAGCAGGCCCCAAAGGCTTATCTGGTGCTCATTCTGCGTCAGGAGCTTACCAAGTGCTCTTTGGCATCTTCTCATTGAATACTCAACTCTAGAGGTAGGAGTAGTTATTATCCCATTTTATTAAAGAGGAAACTGAGGCCCAAAGAAGTTACGACACTTTCCAAAGATCACACAGCCTGTGAAGGCACTTCAGCACATTCACTGGTGTATCTGATCATCATGATCCACTGACTTTAGACAAGTAAAGAATGGGTGAGTCAATGAATGAATGCTGCATCTCACAGCACTATGAAGAGGAGGGTGCTCTGCCCTCCTGGGAATATTTAGAAACTGAACAATTTCTGGGAATTGCTTAGGTGCCAGGCCAATGCCAGGCTCTATGCATGTACATGTCATTTCCTCCTCTTACACCATGAGACGGCTCTATTGATTATTTCCATTTTGCTGACGAGGGAATCAAGGCACACAGAGATCCCAGCATCAAGGTCCCAGAGCTATATTTGGGAATAGGCCTCCTGGCTACAGAGCCTGTGCTAATGACCACCATGCTGCACAGGGATGACCTGGGGTTTGCATATCAGTCTCCAAACTGGGAAAGTTGGTGTGAGTGTGGGCCATGTCAGCTTCTGCTCAGGCTAAGGCCTTGGTCCTCATCTCCATGTCTTACTCCTGGTTCCTGGAACCTCCAGGCCCCATGTCAGAGACATCTTAGCCACTACCTGCTGCCCATGCTCTGGAACCCAGGAGATTCCTTACAGAGTGAAGGGCCCCAGCCAGGAGCCAAGCACCCTGCATCATGGCAGTTTGGCAGCCAGTCGTACATTAACCTTATGCCAGAGAGGTAGACCACACCTAACTCTAGGCTGAAGATGAAATGGGCTCTGGGCTGTGTGTTATGTATGTCTACCTTCTATCCCAGCCACAAAGAGCAGAGCAAGTCTGCACTCTGCAGCAGAGCTTGCAGATAGATGCCTGTGCATCCTGTCTGCTGGGTCCAGGCTCCTTTCTTCTGGCCATTCGTCCTCCCAGCTGTGCTCTTCACTGAGCTTTCTGCACACAGTGAGCAGGTGCACACGCTCCTTCTCCCTGTTCTGTGCACCTGCTTCCATCTACACTATGCTGACTGCTCCTCTTTTTGTTCCTCTCTGCCAGATACTCTCATGGCCCCTTGAGCTTCACAACACTTCTCACTGTCTGCATAAGCTAGTTGTGATGGTGTGGGGGTGTGACCCTCCATTGCCACCACCACCAAGCCCTAGCAGGAGTCCTGGCAGGGCCCACAACCCTCCTAGTCCTCTATACCTTTTTCACTTGGCCATGCTTGGCAGATAGGAGCTCAGTCATGTCAGATTCACAGAAAAATGCACACATGGGTGAACAAATGAGCAACACGAAAGGTTCGCTTTGCTCTCAAAGCACACAAGTCATTTAGTGAATGCTTCATGTGTTGGACCTATTGTGGGCTCAGGAAGGCCAGGAGGCAGGTTTTTCCCTGTACATAGGGCCCTTACCATCCCTGTGAGAGGTAAGCCAGTAGCTGGGTGGCTGTACTACACCACAGCTGGTAATCTAGGGACACTGATGTCATCTACTCAGATGGAGACCTTTGGGACTGAAAGGTGTGATGTTAGCAATTGCAGTAATGCAGGGACACGAAGAGGGACTGTTCTGGGTCACCTGTCCAACGGACATACTCTGTGCCAGTCTCTGGACTGAGCTTTTACACAAATCATCTCATTGATCCTCATGCTATAGTTGCTCCATTTACAGCTGGGAAAAGACAAGCTCAGAGGTGGTAGGTGATTGCTCTGAATCCACTGCTACCAAATGGCAGAGGTGAGTTTTGAATGCAGAAGCAGAGTTTCAAACTCCGCATGTTCCACCACGGACCTTTATCGATGGGAGGGATTCCCTGGAAGGGGAGCAGCCTGAGGCTCAGAGCTGGATCGACCAGGCACCGCAGTCCCCACTTCTAACCGTGTGACCACAGCCAGGCCCCACCTCCAGCCTTATCCCTTCTCTGCAAATGAGAGAGGTTTTCGACTTGGATTCGGTGAGATAACAATGCAGGTGAAGTGCATTCAGCAAATATTTATCAAGAAATTACTCTGTGCCCTGACCTTGGGACCCAGTGTTGAACAGGACATAATCCCTCCCTGCTGAAGCTCACAACCCATTGGGGGAATTGCAGGAAGTCGTGGGGGCACTGAAGACGAGGGGGCCAGGAGAGGCTCCACCCAAACTGAGAAATGGTTGGGGAAAGGTATAAGGAGGAGCGGGGAACGTTCCAGCAAGGAGTTAGCCTGGGAAAGGCCTGGCATGGGAGGCAGAGAGGGATGAACAAGCATGAAGGCCCACAGAAGGTGCAGAGGAATGGGAAGAGAATGAGTCCCAGGGGAGGAATCAGGAAGGCTTCTCAGAGGAAGTGGCTTGTGCTGGCTAAAAGCTGGAGGAAGACCCTGACCTTTCATGAGAGAGGACTTGGTGTTCTAGATGGTGAGGACAGCACCCACCGAGATGCACAGGCTTATGACCCGGAGGGAGAGGGCAGCCTTGGAAGGCAGGTGCAGTGGACAGGCTGGAACCAGGCCGTGAGACCTGAAAGACCACATGAAGTCTTTGTTGAGCCATGGGGAGGTCACCGAAAATCTCTGACTAAGAGAGAGCCAACCAAAAACACCACCATGCTTCAGGTAAATAAGAAATTTCCATCTCGTCCCTTCAGAGGGAGAAATTCCCAGACTGAGGATTCTGTGATTTTCCAGAGGCTTTGCTACTTCCTCACATTCATGACTTTTCTAGTTCCTTGTAGTGATTACCCACAAACCCTAAAACCAAAAAGAGACGGTGGAACTGCAAAGCCAGCCGAGGGTGGAGGACAGCTGGCCAGGGGCAGCTGGCTCTGAGCTCGAAAGGAGAAGGAGCAGCCCCAAGGTTGGGGTGCCGAGTGCAGACAAACATGCATGGGTCACGCAGAGGAGCATGAAGGGCGAGTCACAGGGACACAGTCTGGCTTCTGGGAGGTCCCCTAGTCCCTAGCTGAGCCTGGGACCCTCTCACTAGGCCCTGAGGCAACCATGGCAGATTTTATTCTAGCTGTGGGGAATTCTTATGGCCCAGAGGAGCCCCAAAAAGAAACCCACCCAGGGAGCTGCGCCCTGATCTCAGGCTCAGCCTCAGGCCCCCTCCAAGGCCAGGCCCCGGACACAGACATTCCCCAACGAAGGCAGTAACATGGACGTAGACTGCAGTGACCTTAAGCAAAGCAGGCCCTGGCTCTAAGCCTTAATTTTCTCACCTGGGCTCATCTTCCCCAGCTCCTCTCTAGGTTTACTATGAGGGTGGGATGAGACCACAACGACACACTCTGTGTACTGTGAGGGCGGCTGCCCCTTGAGGCGCGTGGATGGCTTAGCAGGCACAACCCAACCTGCCGGCACATTAAGTGGCATGATGGGAAAGTTCTGCGTGGCCAGATGGTCCAGGCTTCAATGATGCCAAGGAGAAAGACTTTGCCTGCTGTGCCTCTGTTCTCCTCTCTTCTCTTCTGATTTTATTGGCTTTTTCAACAAACCTAAGAGGTTCCAGGCTCCTCCAGGTCAGCGCATTTCACTAGAATTAAATCACGCTGTTCTTATCATGTCTGTGCTTGATTTTCTTCCCAGAAGCACTATGATTCTGTGTATCTTAAAGGGAACTTTTAGACTCCAGTAGCATTTTATTTTATTTTATTTTATTTTCCAGTAGCATTTTAAATGCTTATTTTCTGTACTCAGCAACTATGCATCTAGAAGTCTATTCCGTGGAAACAAGCACATAAATGTGCAAGTATAAATACAGTTTCAGCATAATTTGCAACTCTAAAAGATTAGAAGCAGCATAAAATGTCCATCAGTAGGGGATATCTACATCATTGATGGTACAGGCATGGTTTTAAATGATGTGAACTCTTCACAGTGGATGAATTAATATCTTTATGTATCCCTGTCCTATAAGTACATCCATAATGTACTGTTAAGTAAAACATAAAAAGTTACAAAATGGAAATGGTGGTTTTAAAAATGACCATAATTTAATTAAACAAAAATACAAATATTAGTATGGCTAATAAGGCAAGGGTCCTAGAAAAGTATAACTGAACTATTCATAGTGAGAAGCAGAATTTCCATAAAATAGATTCTTAAACACAGATTAGCTGTGATACTGGAGTCTAGAATGCAGAGTTGGGTAATGATTTTTTAAAAATACCGACAGATGTTATTTAAACTTTCATAACATTAATTAATTGTTGTAAAAACTGGACAATAAACTCAAATAAAAGAGGCCTGTGGAGACAGGGCCCTAAGCCAAAGCAGGGACATTAATGGGGGCTGGGAGGCGCCTCCCTGGCTGCAGGTCTGAGGCCCAGGAGGAAGAGCCTCTTGTAGCCTTTGCTTCTTTTTCCAGGAACAAGGACCCCTGGCTGAGAGCAGGGTGGTGGAAGAACTGTGTAGCAAGCAAAGTGGCTCATCTGTCTGCACGGAAAAGACCAGCTCACCATTTTCCTGGCCCTGCCTGTGAGAGAGACTCAAAGAAAGATCCCAGTAGGGCTCTTAGGTCACCCCAGACCCTTGCACCCCCTCTGTATGGCAGCACAGGAGACCCAAGCCCCCACCCTATTTTTAATATTTTTACATAATCCTCAGATTCACTTAGCTCTTCCCTGTCGTCCAGCACTTTTCTGTTCCTTCTCTTGGGGAAAAATGGCACCAGAAAGGTCTGGAGACAGGAGACAGGATCGGATCCCAGACTTCCCAGGCCCCTGGCTCTGTACCCTTTATCTCCCTGAGCACCCATCTGGAAGTCAGCTAGGCCCGGTTCCTACTGCACCCTTGCCACACTGGCCAGATGACCCTTTGTAAGTCACCAAGAAATCTGCCTTCATCTGCACCGTGTGCTGGGTTCAAAGGCTCTGTGTGAGGGGGAATGAGAGACTGCGCAGCAACCAGATGGCCCGGATACACAGTAACGGTTGGCTCCCTCGCAGCCAGAGCTGATCATGCTTTGTCTCTGTGACCTTGTTATTCCCACTCACTGCCAGGGAGACTGATGTGGCATCACCCATCCAAGGTTGCATAAGGAGCACTCCGAGGTGGGGAGTGGAGTCTCCTGACCTCCAGACAGAGGCTTTCCCAGGAGCAAAGATAATCCTGTGTGGAATGGGGCTTGTTTATTCTCTTTATGGAGCAAATCTGGTATCACCTTACCCAACTCGTGCTGCAGCCAGGAGAGAAGGGAGTCATAGGCTCTGGGTGTCCTCTAAAGCCAAGACCCCTAGGAGGGTGGGCTTTGGGTAACCATGTCCTTCAAATGACAGGGATTCCTCTGGCATGGCTCAGCTGTCCCTGAGTTGGCGGCTGGGCCTGAGTCAGAGATGCCCACAGCTCTGTTCCTCTCTGCACTTGAACCGCAGCCCCAGACTCCTGGAGATCGTCCAGGAAGACCTGCGGCTCCTAAAGGAGGTTTTCTTCCTCCAAACCCAAGGAGAGATGCCTTCCCTGTACTCAGAGACAGCAAGGGATGGCTGGCGGACACACAGTGAGCAGGTTTTGGGTGACCCTCCAAAAGAGCCCTGGTGGGAGGGCGGGGAAGCCCCAGCCTTGGTTCAGCATCTTGCACTCTGACCCTGCCCCAGCAGCTCCACTGTCCCTAATCCCATGCTACTCCCAGGGTCCCACAGGCCTGGGCTTAGCAAGGGAGTCTAAGGCCAGTACCAATCTGGCCAGTGGGGACCAGATGCCCACCTCATGCCAGCCCCACAACCACTGAGCTGTTGCAGTGGTGCCCTAGGAGTCTCGGGGCTGCTGGGTCCTCACACCTGTCCAGCCTAGCTGCCCTCAGAACCACAGCCCGGCTCCCCATCCCTTCGCTGGCCTCACCCAAGCCACAGCCCCCTCCTCTTCCTCCATTCCGCTTCCTCTTCTCTCTCCACCACCCTCTCCTCACTTCTTGTTCCATGACACCCTTGGGTGCTGTCTGTCCCGTTTCTACCCGGGTCCTGACCATGACTCACCTGGACATGGAATCCGGGCTCTAGCAAGCACCTCTCACAAGCCACACCAGCCTCAGTCTGGCCAGTGGGCAGAGGAGGGGAGGGCGGGGAGGGTGATCCAGCTTAGGAGCCAAAGCCAAAGCACATGGTCTGTGGGCAACAGGCGGCAGGAGGGAGCGCAGAGGCAGCAGTGACTCTGACCAGTCCTGCCAGCCCCACTCTCCCACCCAGCCCCAGGTACAGCAAGTGAGCCTCAGTGCTGAACAGAAGGACCGACCCCGGGACCTGCCTCTGGGATGAGCTCCGTCTGGTCCACTCCACACCCACCGCCCTCAAGCACAGGGATCCAAACCCGAGAAGGACCACAGAGTCTGGAGTGAAAAACATCAGGTTTAATATTAAAATCTTTCCCTTAAAAAAGTACACAGGTAGGAAAACTTAACAGCATACAAAATAGCACTTCTGATGTATAAATGTGAGTTAACGTGAGTCCTAAAAATACTTGTAAACCTAGGTGATTATATCTTTGGTACCGTAGTGAGAACCCACTCCTTCTCAGGCCAGGCAGCGGGGCCCCTGGGCTGGGAGGTGCCAGCCAGCGTGGGCAGCCCAGAAACGCAGAGCTTCTCTCTCCCTTTCCCGCCCTCCCCTCCTGACCCGTCTTGGCCACATTCCTCACTCACCTGGCCCCTCCTGTGTCCACTCATTTGAGGACAATAACATGTCACTGCTAGACCTGGGCAAAACCATTCCCCAGTAGGGTACTACCTCAGGGACAGGGCAGCTGGCAATTGAGAAGGGAACACCCAAGTACCTACTTCTCACATTCCTTTGCTCTGTATCCAGCCTAGGCCTCCTGTCCTGCATGGGACACAACTCCTCACCACTCATCACTTCTGCAGCACATACCTCGGCAGTGGTGGGCGGCATGAGGTTATCTGATGTGCCCTCTCTGCCCCACCTTGTCCAAGATATCTTCAGAGTTCATCGTGGGTGTTGAAAGGGGTCTTGTGATGCCCTTGTTCCTGGGACAGCTGCCGGGGGCTTTCCAGGACCCTGGCTGCCGCCCCAAGTCAAGGTCCAGGCAGCTGCACTGGGGGCCTGAGGAAGGGGATGGTTCCTGAGTCCCTGGAGCGTGATGTGTGATCGGGAATCTCCCCAGAGCCCCGCTGGCTGTGGGGTACTTGGCCTTGCTTCATCTGGACAAGTGTGACCCCCTAGAATACTCTAAAACATTAGTGTTGACACAGCACTCAGAGTTAATGACTCCAACTTGTGGATTATACAAGGGGAAAGAAAACTAGGGCCCAGAGAGGGTGAGAGCTTCCTCCGAGGTGTCACAGAAGGTCCAGTGCAGTCAAGGCCAGCTACTGGTGCACACTTCACGCTGGCTGTCAATACACTCGTCACCAACAGGGACTCATGGGCGGATTAAAACTGAGAGTGATGAAGAAAGTCACAGGACCAGTGGGGCCTGGAAGACATGGGGACTTCTTATGGCCCGGTTTGTCCCATGCGTTCTGGGCAGGGGCTCCAGGCCAGGGTGTCCTCATTTGGCCCAGCCCCCAGCACGCATGAAGAGCATTAATTAAGCATGTTGGCCCCAAACCAGCTCGGGCCTGGGAAAGCAGAAAGTAGCATCAAGAGAAGTGGCTTCTGGGTAGTGTAACACTGTCCAAGGTAGGCCCAGCTCAGCCAGGAGCCAGGACAAGGGGTGCCCACCCAGTTCTTAGGCAGCTCAGAGCTGCAGCTTCCTGAGGGGCAGCTGGCTTCCTGAGGGGCAGCTGCATTACTGTGCCACCTCATTGCCCAAGAACCTCCCCGGGGATTCCAACAGCCCCACTGTCGCTCAGGGACATCCCAGGCAGACTGAGGACCACCAAGTCCAACTTCTCATCTTATATTTGGGGAAACTGAGTCCTGTGGGGGCACCCTGGCTCGGAGTCACAGGACCTCCCCAGAAGCAGAGCCTGGACATGGTCCACACAGTCTTCTTGCCTCATAAGCCAGCCCCAGGGTTTGGAGCACAGCAGGTCGGGACAAAAGCCTTCCACAAGGGGACAGCTGGCAGCATCAGCGTGGTGACAAAAGCCCAGGTGGGCCAGGAGGGGCTGGATGCTGGGTGGCAGGGGCAGCTTCAGGCAGGGCGAGGTGGGGACCAGCCCCTACAGGAAGCTGTCCTCTGTTTCGACCTGGGGCACTGGGCAGCACGAATTCGGAGGCTGCTCCTGCTCTGGTTCGGGCTCCACCTGCGGCTCTGGCTCTGGTTCCTCTTGGGGGTCCAGGGGGCTGTCACAGGAGATGGTAGAGGAAGTGTTGGCCTCGTTCAGGGTAGAGCTAGAGGAAAGAGGTGAGTGAGAGGTTGGAGGAACCATAGTAGAGCGAAATCACCATTAAGTAAGCTTTCTATTCTACATGCAATTCAATCCTTGCAAAGATAATGCAAGGCCTGCCCCATGAGCAAGTGCAGCTCAGAGAGGTTATGCCACCACCCTACAGCACACAGCAGGGAGAGGAGGAGCTGGGACTCTGAAGCAGGTCCTGCTGGCTCCATACTTCACTTCTCACCCCTCAATGCCTCCATCCTCTGCACTCTAAGAGGTTTCTCTCACTTAACCCTCACAAGTCCCTAATAAAAGTGATGTACTGTTTTCACTTTATGGAAGAGGGGACTGAGGTTCAGAGAAGTGGAGCAGCTTGCCTGAGGGCACAAAACAAGCCTGAGCTGGGGAACTCCGGGCTGTACTGCTCTGCACTGTGTACCCACGGCCTTGGGGTGTCCGCCTCACCCACATCGGAGCAAAGAGAGCCTGCAGGGCCTGCGAGGACCTGTGTGCACTACTAGTCCACATGGAGAAACTGAGGCCGCAGAGGCAGAGCCTGCCCAGCTCTCAGTGGCAGAGCTGAAGCTAGAACCCAGCCTGGGGCTCCTGCCACTTCACCTTGGGCTGGACCTTGTTTAGGGGGTGGTTCTGGCCTCCCTGAAGCCCCTTTTTCAGCCCCTCCCTGAACATCAAGTCCAGCACTGGCTGGGCCCTCCTCCACATCTCTGCACACCAGCACTGTACCACACCCCAAGGGAGGAGGAACTCGTGGGCCTCCTTCCAGCTTGGATTCTGGCTTGAACTCACAGGCAGCTACACCTCCTAGAGTCAGGCTCCCAGGAAGGTCTAGGCCTGGCACTTAGGACGGACCACAGGCTAAAGCTGGCCATGACCCCACAATGACCACCGGGATTCCAGGGGGCTAAGTAGGTCTCATCCTTCTCCTCAGGGATAGGACAAAGCCTAGAGAGGGACCCGATAAACAGCCTGCGGGGACTCCCTCAAAGGTCAGAGCACCTTGCAAATAGGTCCCCGCCCATCCTTCTTCCCAGCCTGCCCTTCTCACTTGAGGACCCCAGAGGTTGAATGGGCTCCATCTCCTTCTGCTCATGGGCAAGAATAAGTGCCCACCTGAGGTCACTGACACACACACACACACACACACTTGGGCCCTGGGCCGACGTGGTTACCTGGCAAGGCTGGGAGAACCCTCCAGTGGGCCCTCCTCAGCAACCTCGGGTTTAGGGTCAGGCAGGGGGATGATATAATCGTTGTCACCCTCGTTGGGCTGTACAGCAGTGTAGAGGACAGAGCTGGTGTCCAGGGGAGACCGGAGGCCGTGGAACCCTGGCAAGCGGGCTTGGGACCGGAGGATGGCTGGGTGGTCGCTCCTCAGAAATTCCTCATCAACCTGCTGGTACTTCTGCTCCGAGGGTCAGGGAGCACCGGAGAAACATGATAGATGGGCAATGGCTCAGGGGTCACCAACCCAGCCCCCCCACGCTGGGCAAAGGGGTAAGCCGGCACTCAGAAAGGAAGAAGTTTTACCCAAAGCCACACAGCTGAGCTGCCTGCCCACCTGGCGTCACACAGACCAGGTGATCACCAAGAGAGGGGCAATTAATAACCAGCATTGTGACCCTAACTCTCTCCTGACTTCATCTTTATTTTATTTTTGCAGTGCTAGGGCTCAGACCCAGGACCCATGCTAGGTTAGTGCTCTGCCACTGAGCCACGTCCCCAGTCTCCTCCCTAATTCCAGAGTAGATGGGTGTTGGCTCTCACCCTGCCTCAGCCTCCTCCCATGGGCCCTCAGTGTCCGTTGCTATGAAATGGTGATGACTTCTCTCCACCTCACTCCCCAAGGACCACCCTGGGGTGGACAGGGGAGAAATGAAGCTAAAGACTGGCCATGCCTGTGCCAGAGGGGATGGACGTCTCCTCTCCCTGCCTGCTGTCATCCACGGGACAGTGGTTTAGAGCTCTACGGGCCCCACTGGCCACAGACAGGCTGTGTCTGGGTTTGTGTCAGGCATTAGAGGTCATGCAACTTGAGGTCGTTCACACTCCCAGAAGAGCCCTAAGGAGCTAGCATGAGTGCTGAGGTCTGAGGATGGACAGGGCTGTAGCGCCTGCTCCCTGCGTCAGCTCAGCCAGCTTCCAAGTCTCTGTGCTGCTAAGGTGAATCAAACTCACAGCTCCAGCCCATCTCTTCCTACTACCAGGAGCAAAACAGAAGCTCAGAGTTCTTCCTTCAAATACCGGCACATCACATACAGCCTGGCACCAAGAGTCTGGCTTCTGTCCCAGAATGCTCTGCTCCCAACCTGCCTCACCTTACCTTTTTGTACCCCTCACCCAGCAGTCTCTCCAGAAGCAGCACCAGCTGGGAGAAGGGAGGCCGGATCTCAAACTTCTCTTCCCAGCACTTCTGCATGATCTCGTAGCTGGGGAGGGGGCAGAGATGGTCAAGGCCTCCGGCTCAGGATGCCAGCGTGGAAAGGGTGCTGGGGACCTGGAGGCCACCACCCCTCAGAACAAGGTGAGCAAGGAGAAGGAGTTGCAGGGGGCACTGATTTCACATTGTCACTCTGGCTGCCCCTTGGGAAGCCCTCCCAGCACCCACCACCTTGGTGAGAACATGACTCAGGCTTGGTCAATAGGGGTTCTCACCCCCTCAGCTCGGTGGCTGGTTCCGACACCTGTGATCCCTACAGCCCTGGAAGTTAAGCTCTGGGACTTTGGCTGAAAGCACAGTGCCAACAGTGAGATGTAAAGCTGGCACTGTTGGCAGCCATGTGGGCAGCACTGGCCTGAAAAGAGGGAAAGCAAAAGCCCAGGGCACGCACAAGAGCACATGATGAAACCATCTGAACACCCAGAGCCAGTCACTGCTGCACTTCCCCAGATCTCTGAGCTAATCAAGCTCTCTTCGGGGGTTAAGCCAGTAGCACTGCATACCCATGATCTGCACCCACAGCATCCTCCCTAGTGCACAGGGTCCCACTCACATCTCATCAGAGGCATGAGCAGGCTGCGCCATGCGGTAGCCCCGCTTGATGGCATTGTAGAACTGCTCATTCATGGGCAGCTCTGGGTAGGGGGTGCCACCTGTTGGGGGCAAAGACAAGGAAAACAGGTTCAGCGTCATGGAAAAGAGGCCGGGTGCCCTCTTCTACAGGATGGGGGAGGCATGTGGTCCTGGGGTGGGTGAGGGTACAGTGCCCTGGCATTGGGAAATGTGGGCTCCTTCCTGGGCACTGGACAGAGACCGCAACATTCCCCAAAATGGAGAACACCACAGCCAAGCAGGCCAGAGAGACCCAGAGAGGACCAGGGCTTGCCAAAGTCACACAGTAAGCAGGAAGTAGCAGAGCTGGGACAAGCCCCAGTGGCCCTGACCTGTGTCCCAGCGCCTGCGCCCCAGCCCTGCCAGGCAAGAGGTAGCAGTGGGAGGGAGATGCCATGCCGGGTGCTGAGGCAGGAGAAGAAGCACGCACCCAGGGTGAAGATCTCCCAGAGGAGGATCCCGAAGGACCACACGTCACTCAGAGTGGTGTAGAGGCTGTTGAAGATGCTCTCCGGGGCCATCCACTTCAGAGGCAGGAAGGTCTGCAGGGGCAGCACGGGCGCTGAGTGTCCGGCCCCACTCTGCCCCCAGGTGGGAGAGGAGGCCTGGAAGCTCCCACCGAGGCCGACGGCTCACTCCCCCTCCCAGTGGCTGCTGCACACCGCTCCTGTGTCCACACCACTCCTGTCCCAGCACCGGCATGCCTTTCCTTTTATTACGAGGGATGCAGCCCCCATCCCCGAGAAAAGCCACATGGTCTGAGCAGAGGCATGCGGACCCAGGGACAAGACACCGCCCCACTCTCCTTCTGGCTGCCTTTGATCTCTGGGAGTCTAGAGTCCTCCACTTCTGGGCTGTCTGGGAGCAGGGGAGAGAAGTGGGAGGCAGACGGTCACATTTAACCAACTCAATCCCAGCCACTGTCTATGGCCAGCTCATCTGTCTTTCCATGTCACCGGGGCTTCTTCCTCTGCCCAGTACCCTGGGATAACAGACGTGTCCTGAGCCCCTTCCTCTCCATCCCTGGGCCCTCATCCCTGATGGTCCCTCACCCCTGCCAGAACCAGTGGACCTGAGCGTCTCTGCCTGTCTCCACTCTGGGCACAGAAAGGTCCCATCCCTACACACACAGCTGGGCAGGCAGTGACCATGTCTCCTGGGCGAGACAGGCCAAGAGGAGCCTAGAACAGATCTCCTATGAGCTTCAGCGTGCCAGTGAGGAAGGAAACTGTTCCTGGGGTTGGAGGCACATACTGCCAACCCCGTGGGGCTGCAGAAGGTACTCACGCTGCCTTTGGAGATGTAGTTTGAGTCTCGCATGATGTCTCGAGCCAGGCCAAAGTCGCAGATCTTGACTAGCTTGCCTTCGCAGATGAGCACGTTCCTAGCTGCCAGGTCTCGGTGGACACACTGGATGGGGAGGCACAGGAAGGAATTAAGCCCCGAGGGGGAAGGGCTTTAGGGAAACGCACCAATGCCCAGGTGTGAGGGCACTCACTGTCCCGCCCACCACAGGGGAGGTGGTGTAGTATGGCGCTGCGTACTGGGACGCCTCTGGCTGGTGAGGTGACCCTGGTGAGGTGACCCGCCTCACCACAGCCCCACCTGCCCCATTGTGACCTCACGTACATTCTTGGAGGCCAGGAACTCCATGCCATTTGCCACCTGGTAGCTGAAACCTACAAGGTCAGTGTAGCTAAGCAGTGGGGACTCATTGATCAGAGTTGCCCGGTAGGTCCTCTCAGGAGCTAGGAGGAAGCAGAGGATCATGTGTCACCTGCCACCCCATGGCCCAAAGGACCTCAGTCCTTTGGTTTGTGGGAAGCTGACTGTCTGAGACAGGTGACTACGGATCCTGCTAAAAGCTTTTGGCTAGGCTGGGCCAGCATCTTAGCTTTTTGCCTGTTTCTCAGGCACACTGAACCAGCCTTGGGCCAGTTTGGAGCTGATCACTTTTCCTACAGGCCCCAGGAGGTCAGGTACTTGCTCACACCCTACCCCAGCTCTCCCCCTCCCTGCAGGCCCACTCGTGCCTCTGGATGCACACACAAGGGTTCACATTGAGGTCCTACTACGTAGCTCTGGGCAGGTGGCTAGCCCGTTTCCACATCTACGACATGGGCACTGGGCCACCTTCCTCCCAGGGCTGCCGCGAGGCAGGGTGCATGAAGGGCTCTGGAAAGAATGCACCCTGCACAGGTGAGAGCTGTGTCCACCCACCGGAGGGGACGTAGTTGTCGTAAGGGGCCATATAGTTGGAGGACTCGAGGTCTGCGTATTTGACATCTCCTTTCATGTCCAGCATGGGCACGTAGTCCACTGACTCATCCTTGCTCATGTCCATGTAGCCACCATCGCTTTCTCCACTCAGGGACACGGGGCTGGGGGTAAGAGGAACACAACGGGGAAGGTCATGGGCTTCTCCTTCCCTTCCCCCACTGCCCCCTGCTCATGCCGGGGCCCGCGAGGTCCTGTCTGCACTCACAGATGCCTTCTCTCACTCACCCATCACCCTTCATCTGTCACTGTGTGGATGACCCCAGATGAAGCCCTTCTGACTAAATGGCGTAGCCCTGCGCTAGGCACCAGCACTCCCGAGGTGATTGTGTTAAGGACATGTAAGACCCAATAAGTGTCCTCAGAGAGCTCACACCCAGAAGTGACCACAGTGCCCAGGGAAAGGTCACAAGATGAACACCCACAGAGGTATCTTCCTGGGCCTCTCCCGCATACCCAGGGTGCCCCACAGGTGCCCAGCCCACAGCTCTGCCTACAGCTTTAGCTCCCTACGAAGCTGAGCGACTACATGCAGATGTCTCCACCGGTAAGTAAAGGACAGAAAGGAAGCTGTCGGAGTGTTGGGAAGGACAGGGCTGAGTTTTAATGTCTTCTGTGTACTTTTCTGAAGCCATTCTTGTTTTCACTTTTGTAATCAGCAAAAGAACTTAGAAATTATCTTTTTGGAAGAGATGCACTCAGGAGTTGAGCTGTCTGTGGGGCCTGGAGAGGCTGTAGCAGGGGCAGAGCTTGCAGCACTGCGATGCTGTTGGACAGCATGTCTCCCTCCCCATTGTCTCTGCCATGGGGGTCCCTGGGGCAGGAGGGCAAGACCCACAGCACAGGGATGGTGTGCCGTTCAAGAGAATCAGCATCTGCAGAGGGCTTAGTACAGGGCCTCGCCCACTGGGATCCCACCGCTACGATCATTACTGTGGCCTGGTCTAGGGTGGACCGGCCTGGGAAACAGCCCTGGCTCCAGAGAGACTCTGCCCCGCACTCTACAGCCCCTACTCCCTCTATTAGACAAGGGAGGCATGCATGGGCGCTCTGCAGGTGCCGCCTGGACTCAGAGTACCTGGGCAAGGGGAGCCCCACAGGTAAGGTGTTGCTGTAGAGCTCGATGCTGGGCGGGTGGCGCTTGTCCGAGTGGTGTTGCAGGAAGGTGTGCTTGTTGCGGTGCAGGTAGTCCACCAGGTCGCCGTAGCGGCAGTACTCAGTAATGATGTAGATGGGTCCTGCGGAGGGACAGGCTCAGCGACAGTCCCCGGGGTGGCTTGGTCTCAGGCTTCCCACATACATAAGCTGGCTGTGGGATAGGTGGTTGGCATGACAGCTAAGAGAACCCTACAAACCTCGGATTTCTCCTGCCTCTGTGACTATGAGCATGATGTTTAGTCCCCTGGGGCCTTCCTTTCCCCATCTGTAAAGTGGGCTAGTAACATACATGCAGAAGACTGTCAGGAGGACCAGTGAAATGCTGCCTTTCTCCATGTGGCATGTGGCAAACAGTGTTAGCTGTTAGGGATGAGTTCTCAAACTAAAGCTTATGTTGAAGCACATAAGGTGACTATTATTTTCAGTTTACTGGTTACACTCAAATTCAATACATTTATTTAAAGTCAACTGGTGAGAACTTGAAGAAACTGATGAAAACAAAACTTGTGAAACTGGTGATCACTGCAGACGTGAACTGGCCTACGTATGTAGTGTACTTCTGTATTTTGATTTGGTTGCACAATGCAGAGGAAAATCCCAAATCTCACAATAAGCAGCTGCAAAGGGCAATTACGTTTTTTCAGCCCAATCTGCAATCGAAGCTTCAGATAAACACAACTGGACAAAACCACTTGCCTCTGTGATCAGAACAAAAGCATCTCCCAGGTCCCGCCTTGGTGGTCTCTAAGGGGGTACGTAACTCATCTCGGTGTCACATTAACTGTTACTCATTACAGTTTTCAAAGTGTATGAAAACACTTTGATTTGGAATCCGCTGGGACTGGGGGCCTGAAGAGTCCTTCAGCCACAAAGGTGTTGCAAGTCTGAGAGTTTCGAAGTCTCACGCCCACCTGGGACTGTGGAGTGAGGGCACTGGCCAGGAAGGGGTGGGGACCCTCCAGCTGGGGTATCCCACTGTCCTGGACCACGACGGGGACTGCAGAGGCCAGGTCTTGCAGCCGGCACCTTCCCAGTGTCCTCTGGGGATGTTGGGTACCTCCTTTGGTGCAGGCCCCCAGCAAGTTGACCACGTTCAGGTGGGGCCCGAGGTGACTCATGATCTTCAGCTCCGACATGAGGGCTTGCTTCTCGCTGCTGCGGGCCGTGGCTGCCAGGAAAGGGGGCTCAGGCCAGGGCAGTCGCCCAGCGTCCCCACCTGAGCCCTCTGGCTCCTCTCTCCCACCCCGTGGTGCAAAACTCAGGAGGCCGAGGGCAGTGAGGACCCACACTCTGGGGCAGAAAGAGGCTGGGCAGAAGGGAGGAGGCCGAGGTGAAGAGCCCTTCTCTGAATGCAGCTCCTTTCCCGCGCGCAGTGCAGTGCGTGAGAAGCAGGCTGGATGTGCAGGGAGGGGTGGGGAAAGGCGGAGCCCAGGACTCACATTTGAGCATCTTGACGGCCACTTTCATGGTGGCCTGTGAATGACCCAGGCCATGAGCTGTGGCCTCCACCACCTGCCCGAAGGCCCCCGAGCCAAGGGTACGTCCTGAGATAGAGACAATCTCTCAGTCCTCGGCCCACGAAAGGGTTGCACCCCACCTTTCCAACCCAGGGCTGGGGAAGAGCCACCATCTTAGGTCAACCTCCCTGTCCCTCAAACCACCTTGTACTTAATGTGTTCCCCACAAGGGGGCCCCTACAGCCACAAGGCTTCCCAGTCCTTGCTGGTGTCTCACCCAAGGCCTGCCTGAGTCTCCGCTTGAGTCCCTGGAAGCCTTCCTCCCTCGCCAGGGGAGCACAGCTCCTCCTCACCCCCTCAGCCTCCCCAGCTAGACTAAGCACAGGCTGGCACTCAGTAATCTGGCACTCCTCAACAACTTTTCTCTCAGCACGAAGGGGTCCTGTCTTACAGGCTCAGGATCCCTAGACTTCCCTAGTGCTGGGGATCTGCGTCTGGTCCTCTGGCACAGAGAGGGGGACTGGGGACCAGAGGAGGCAAGATGCCAGCCTTGGGTCTCACAGCTCATCATGGCCAACCTGGGGCCAGACCCCTGGTAGTCTCTCTACTGCCTTAAGACTCCAAATTCCTGAGTGAGGACTGACCGAGCACAAGCTGGTCCCGCGGCAGCTCCCACGTGGAGTCGTAGGGCAGCTGCATGGGGTCCACATAGATATACTCGTGGCCATCGGAACTCACAGACTCGATCACCTTCCATCGGATTTCATAGCGTGGTTTCTGCAGAACCAAGACAGTGAGAAATCAGCACAGGGCGTCTCTGGCCTTGAGCCCACTACCAGGGGCCCAGGAGACCTGGAGACCCTGAGAGGGGCAGGGACATATCTAAAGTCACATAGCAAGTGGCCAACCGAGCTAAGACCCTCATGGGCTCAGAGGAAAAAGCACCAAGAAGCTCCAGTTGGGGGAGAAGGTGGTAAAGGAGCTGTCAAGACTTGGTAGGCTCGGGGCTGGGGGTTTAGCTCAGCAGCAAAAGCGCCTGCCTGGCACGCGCAAGGTCGTGAGTTCGGTTCCCGGTACCGGAGAAAAAAAACAAAAAAAAAAAACAAAAACAAACAAAGACTTGGTAGGCTGAAGAGCAGCTGATGGCGCGGGCCTAGCTCACCAGAACCTCCCTGCCAGCTCCTCTCAGAGCTTCAGCTGCTCCTCGGCGGGAAGGAGAGAAGCAGGAAGCTCTGGAAAGTGACAAGAGGTGGCGACACTCTGCTCAATGGCAGTGGCCCCTCCCCACACCATGCATCAGTCACCATGGGAATCTCAGAAGGACATAACCTTTGGTGTGTAAATCTTCGGATGCTGGAATCACAGCACTGGAATCTAACAATGATGGAATCATGGGGTGGGGCAAAGCTATTTAAGGAATTTTAAAATGTTGGATCACAGAATGGCCAAATCTCAGAATAGAACATGGGCGTTACAGACGAATAGGGTCAGAATGCATTTCCGTAGACTCAGGAGCCTCCATGGCAGGAGCAGGAAAAATGGAATCCACACAGCCCAACCCAGGAGTGTCATACCCTGCGCCTGGGATGAGCAGGGCCAGGTCACACAGCATCTATGGGCCACAGGGATCCCTACAAGCAAATGGCACCCTGGCCTGCCCCCTGTAGAACGCGGGGGACTTACCTTCTGCCAAAGTATGATGAGGATGATGAGGGAGATGATGGTGAGAACCACCAAGGCCAGGATGGCCGAGATCACTACCACCTTGAAGGGCAGGGCTGGAGACAGAGAACAGAGCAGGCGTAAGCACACAGGGCTTGGGGCAGCTCTTTTCCTCCCTCCCACTGGGGGCTGTGCACAGCCCTCTGTTCCCATCCTGCCCAGATGGAAGCCCCCCCAACAGTAACTGATGTGAGACCCTCATCCTCTAGCAAAGGGCCACACCTTTGGCCTCTCTAACTCATGTGCCTTTAGTAACTACCCCTAGCTCAGGTCACTGCTGGCTTCCTCCTGCCTGAAGTCTTGCCAGAGGCAGGCTGGCCTTTCTGCCACAGCTGGGCGTAGAGTCTTGCTCTGAGCTCCTGTTCATCGCCTGGGCCTCCCATGAGACCAGGAGTCCCTGAAAGCCAAGCTGAGCACACATTTCAGAGCCCATGCCCATGTCAGGGCTGTCACAGCTAGGCCAAAGCTCTGGTTTCCACACCTGGCAAGCTGGCCAATGGACCAAGTCACTGACCACTGGGGCAGCCATGCACCAAGCTCCCATGGCCTGATAACTCCAAACTCAAAAAGGAGCCTGTTCCTCTTGGACTCCACCCCTGGGCACAGCTGGGGTGGGTAGTGGTGGTAGTTAGGAGGTGCAGCCCCCATAACACTGGGGTGAGCATCTAGGGTTCACACTGTCCCTCCCACACCCTCTGGCTCCTCTACCCCAAGACTTCTGCCTCTTTGCTGCACACTCACTCCCCAGCAAACCCCAGCAGACCCTCATCTCCTCTGGCCTGCACCACTGGCCACCCGTGTGGTCCCCTGAGAATTGTTTCCACCTCCTCTGTCTCTTCCTGCCCTTTTCTGCTCCCCAGGGAGTCCTGTCCGGTCTCACCCCCACCCCCACTCAGGGTCACAGATTGTCACCACTCCTGTTCTCTCTTCCCAGCAGTGACACATCCCAGTCCTGGGAAGGAAGCCTGTGTCCTCTGCGGAGTCCTCACCCAGCCCCCCAGGGTCCCACGCACTGTACATGGCAGACCCTGAGGCGCCACATGGCAGCTTTGTTTCAGCTCTGCTCAGAGCCATTCTGCACATTGGGCTGGCCGCACTGTCCACCCGTGTGAAAGGCCACCCCTGTGGGGAGCTGTGTGCATGTGTGGGAGGGTGGGGGATAAAGGTATTCTTTTTTTTTTTTTTTTTTTTTTTGGTTTTTTGGTTTTTCTCCGGTACCGGGAACCGAACTCATGACCTTGTGCTTGCCAAGCAGGCACTTTGCCGCTGAGCTAAATTCCCAGCCCCGATAAAGGTATTCTTAAAAGTTTACCTTCTGCAGGGCAAGGACAGGAGGCAAGTGTGTGTGCTGAGTGCGTGAACACGCCCACAGATCTGCCTGAGAGCTCACAGATATGTGTATGGAACACCTCACATGGCCTTTGGTGCTCAGTACCCCATTCCTTACCACTTCCTTCTCTTTATCTCACCCATCCCAGACCCCTGAATCCACACAAATTCTGCACTCTTGCCAGGTTGAATTTCTTCGATTTCACTTTGCCTCTGGGTTTTTACCCAGGCCATTCCCTCTGACTGGAACACGGTTCCTCACCAGGCTAACTCTTAATCACCATTCAGGTTTTGACCTAATGGTCCCTCTTTCTGAGACACTTTCCTCAATCCTACAGCTAGGCATGGGGTCCTGCTCTCTTTGGGCTTTCCCCCCCCCAGAAGGGTGATCCTGAGTAGGACTGTCTAGTTTCTCTTCTTTCTGGACCAAAGGCACCAGGAGAGCAGGTGAGATGGGACCCACTGGCCTCTGGGCCCCAGTGAGAAGTTGGATCCCTGTAACTATTTACTGAACAAGGAACAAGTGAATAGAAAGATACATGTGCACAAGTGCAAGCACACACAGGGATGAGCAGGTAGATATGCAAACGCACCTGGACACTGGTAGGCATTATTCACATGTGTAAGCATTGCATGTATATGTCCACCTACTAAAAGACATGTATTGCACAGCACGCATGTGTGTTCAGGGGCTGTGTCTGCATCCTTTTCCAGAGGATGTGCTGCAATCACGCACTTACAGACACACTAGGGCAGTTTACACACATGCACAGGAAGTGTACATGCATCGCTTATACACATTAATACGGGCTGTGCACCGACATGTATGTGTATGCAGACATACAGTCTGTAGGTTGGTACACAGGCCTAAGGACTGGGCATGCTCAAGCGCATGGCCTGCAAGCATGCATTCTGGGTGTTTACACGCACGGTCAGGCATTGAACATGCTTGAATACATGCTTACAGACATACACCCTAGCTTTACCCGTGTGTTGGGGTTTGGGCATTCTTCAGTAGGCCGTTTACAAATCTACACAGAGGCTTCCTACCTGCCTACATTCAGCGTTACAACAACAACATGCAAACTGTTTGTATTCACTACATACGGGCACATAGTGCTGCTCATGTCCACGTTGTACACTCGTGTTTGTGAGCGTGCCCATCGTGTGTGTATGTTCACAGGAACACACTCTGGTGGGTCACAACGCTCCCATGTGCCCTTGGGCATGGTGACTCAGCCCGCTGTATGTGCCCTGGCTCAGTCCCCAGGATGGCAAGGCGAGGGCAAGAGGTCATCAGGGCCGCCGGGCCGAGGAACTCACAATGGGGCACTACGGTGACCTCCTGCACGTCCTGGCCCAGCAGGTTGTGCACCATGCAGAGCACCGACAGCTGCTGATCCACATGGCGCAGGCGCAGCGTGCTCACCACCTCGTACTCCTGCTCCTCCGCCCAGTATGTCACGTTTGTTTCCAGCTGGCTCTCCTCTTCCGAACTGTTCCCCAGCGGCGTGGGCGGCAGCTCTTGCGGACACCTGCCAGGAGAGTTAGGGGGATGGTTTGTAGCATCTTCCTTCTGCGGATGGGGAAACGAAGGCCAAAAGCAGGCAGCGCCACGGAGCGGTGATGGAGGGAAGTAGGGCACGCCTGGTCCCCGGGATCTCCACGCAAGCGCGTTCCTCCTGTGAGCCCTTAACTGACCAGCAGAGGGCGCTCCCATCCCAGAGTCGAGAACTCTGGATCTCAAAAAAAATGCTCGTCTCATTTGACCCCCTAAATCGCACAGTCTGAACTTAACTCTACCGCTATCCACTACACTACAAACAGCCATGGTCAGGGGTACAGAACATCTGGGTAGATGAAGTCTCTCCACTCCACACTGTGCTGGGCTGAGGTAGCTCAGGAATCAAAGAGACAATTTAGGTCAGGCAAAGAACCTCCTAGAAACTGTGGTTTGGTCTTCTAGGATGTGGCTCTAGCCTGGAGCAAGGTGTTCAGAGGAGGGGCTGGACTGGATAAATGTAACTGGGTTCTTGTAGCCAGCAGTGGGTACCCTGGGAGGCCGAGGCACAGGTCTGCTCACCTTCTGAGGTCTCTGCAGGTAAACCAGGTGACATGTGGCTGGGGCATGCCCCGGCCACGACAGCGGACTGTCTGCTCCCCATTGGCAGGGTGGCTCTCACTCAGCTCCAGCACACGGACAGGGACTGCATAGAGAGGTGCAGGGTCGGAAGCGGGGAGGTCAGGATAGCCGGTCATTCACAAAGGCCCTCTGAGAGGACCCAGCCCAGAACCTCCCCTGGGGAGGGGTCGCAGACTGCAGGTGAGCAGTAAATACCAGAAATCACGGTGTGAAGGCTGATGGGTTCCTCTCGGGGTACTTCAAAGGGAAAGCCTCAGTAGGGTGCTAGTCTGCCTCTAACACCTCCCTGAGACTTGCTAATCTCCCCTTCTAACACAGAGAGAGCAGGCCCGAAGCTCAAGCTCTGGGCAGCCCAGCTCCCGAAGCTAACGTTTGATAGCACTGTTTTGTTTCCTCTGAGTTTATTTTAGTGGTTGCTTTATATTTATGACATGTAATGCTGAATTTCCATCTATGTTGAGAGGTTAAATTTTGTCTTTCCAAGTAAATTTATTTTTAGAAGGCTGATTGACACATCACTACGCCATTATGCTGTCATTCCTACGCTCAAGGCCTGGGGGAGATGGCTCCTCACTCGGGCCACAGGCAGAACTAAAGCTGTACCACTCCAAAACACCATGCATCTGCTCTCCCGCACCCACAACCCGTCTCTGCTCTGATCTCATCCCCCACTCGCTCCCTCTCCCTTTCGGCCATTGCTCTGGCATCTGCACTGCCAGGAACACTTTCTTCTCAGATAGCCCCTTACCCCACACCCTCATCTTCGCAAGCGCTTGTGCAAATGTCAAATCCTCAATAAGGCCAACCCTGACTACCATATTTAAAAGTGCAGCCATCACTACCCCTTGTGTCCAACACTCTTAATCCTCCGTTCCCTGTGCCACTCTCCACCCTGCAGTAACTGTTACCTTACAACCTCTATCATTTCCTGAGGTTTCCTTTCCTACTGTTGTTGTGGTGGTGGTGGGTTTTTTTGTTTTTTTGTTTGTTTGTTTTGTCTTTTTGAGACAGAGTCTCGCTATGCAATTCAGGCTGGCCTTGAGCTCACTTTGTAGCCCAGGCTGGTCTCCAACGTGCAACAATTCTCCTGTCTCAGCCTCGAGGGCTAGGATTACAGGCGTGCGCCACCACACCCGGCTCCTACTGTTTAACATTTGCCTCCCACCCTCTATTACCATCCAAGCTGCACAAAACCCGAGCCTCAAGAACTCTGAACAGACTGACATAATCTGATTGCTCAATAAATATCTATTGATATTTAATATTATTGATATCTATTGATATTTAATAGTACACTATACAAGGGCTGATCAAAAATATGGGGTGTTTAACTAAAAGTTTATTATAGTAAAAGACACGCTGCCACTGATCTCCCTCAAAATGCTTCCTCTTGCTTCAAATACATTTATCCTATCGTTTGTGCCACTTTCTGAAGCAGTTCCGGAAGTGCTCTTTAAGGAGTGTCTTTACGGTATGTGATTTAAAAAGTGGCACTTGGGACCGCTGCTGCCGAGCGCCACCCTACAGAAAGGCAGATTTGGGGCAGGGGATTTAGCTCAGCGGCAAAGCGCCTGCCTGGCAAGCGCAAGGTCGTGAGTTCGGTTCCCGGTACCGGAGGAAAAAAAAAAAAAACAGAAAGGCAGATTTGTAGAGCACAGTATGGTGTGTCCTCACTTACTTATTCACCGGATCTGCCATTGTGCAACTTCTGGCTCTTCGCTAAAGTGAAAATGACCATGAAAGGTGAACATTTGGAACCAGTTCAGCACATTGAGACAGCCATGACAGTGCAATTAAAAATACTAATGAAAGAGCACTTTCAGAACTGCTTCAGAAAGGGACAAGAACTATGGGGTAAGTGTGTTTGCAGTGAGGGGGGGATTTTGAGGGGCATTAATGGCAATGTGTCTTTTACTGCAATAAATTATTTGCAAAGGTTTGATATTCACTGTATTCTTTTTCAATCACAGCTCAGGAGTGTTACGTGACAAGGAAAAAATCATGGCCTTAGTACATGAACGCCCACGAATGAATGTTTTTTGAAATACCAGTCTAGCCTTTTGGCCTCCTTTTACATCTGGGGAAACTGAGCCCAGAGAAGAGACACAACATGTCAATCGTCTAGAACTCAACTTCCTTAGTTTCAGGGTCCCTCTTCAGCAGCTCCTCCTATGGGTGGGTGGGCAAAGCAGGAAGGGAGAAGGAATAGGGCAGGGAGGGGACCCTCACCATTGACCTGAAGCTTGAAAGAGAGCTCATCTTCGTCATCCTCGTGGAAGGCCCGCATGGTGTAACTGCCAGCCTCTGCCACCTTCACCCGTACCAGCGTCAGCTCTGACACATACCTGGGGGCAGGGCAGGCCATGAGATCCATTGGCCAGTCTTATAGCCCTCCCAACCTCTCTTGTGCAGACAGGAAATACAAACCTAGGGAGGCAAGGGGCCTGCTAAGGTCACATAGGTGTCAGCAGCAAAGGCAGGACTCAAACCTGTCTCCTGAGTGCCCACCCACAGGCAGTGCCACGAAGCCAAGAGGAAAGCTTGAGCGGGCCTGAGAGCAGGAAGCCCTGTCCCCACCTGCATCTCATTCCCTTCAGAAGGGCTTTATCCTACCAGGTGACAGTCCCTGCTGGCCTGCTAGTCTCTGTACTCAGGGATGCTATAGCTGGCAGGGAGTGGCCCTCCTGACCCCGTGTCTCCCTATTAGCCACCTTTTTCTTTTGGCTGCCACCTGCTGACCTCACTCATCATGATGATCGCTAAATGTCTGAGTGATCACCTAACCAGTGTCTGTTTCTCCAATTAGAGCAGAAACACTGGGAGGGCTGGCCTGTCCCCGAAGCATCCCGAAAGCCTGCCACGGTGCCTCGCACTTAGCAGGCTCCCAGGAAAGGTGAATCTAGGCCTGTTGGGTATCTGAAGGCTGTGGGCTGCCAGGCAGCTACAGTTTCCGAAACGGAGTGGGCTCGCAGCTGCTTACCGGGTCTCAGACACGTTGCGCGTGGCCAGGGCTATCTCACCGATGCTGCTGTCACCCAAGGTGCGGTTGTCTTTGAACCACAGGACAGTGGGCGGAGGGTAAGCCTCGATTGTCACTTGCAGCGTCCGGCTCTGGTGCAGCTCAGCAATTTCTACAGCGCCCAGCCCTTGCAGCAGCCGCACGTAGCCTCTCTCTGCAAGGTAAACCCGTTAGGGGCAGGTCGGGGGGTGGGGCTAGCCCAGCGCCTCCAGGAAGTAGAGCTTCTGGGACAGGGCATCAGCTGAATGCTTTGAGTGTTAGGGATCCACCTGGCATTGAAATGGGGTTAAAGTTGGGGCTGGCACTGGAGCAGGGGCTGAACTTGGTGGAAAGGCTGATTTTGTGGTTGGAGCTCTCTGTTCCGGTTCAGTATTGCAGCTGAGGAACACAGATCCCTCAACTAGCACTGAGGGTGAATGTGGGGATAGGGCTGCCTAGGCCTGGGGTGGGGAGGGGTTTCAAAATCAGGTTGGGTCTAGGATTCTGGCTAGGCAGAAAGCCTAGGCTGGGTTAGGGCTGAGTCAGGCCGATGCTGCACTTTGGTTTGGGTTAAGCCTGGAATCGGGGCTTCGGCTGGCACAGAGTTTAGGGTAGAACTACAAAGTGGCTGCCTGCGCTCCAGGCTGGACAAGGGTCTGAGTCCAGCCCAGACTAGATTGGGGGCTGAGTCCAAGGCACCCACCGACCACAGTGACGTTGATGGCCTTCTCATCTCGGTGCTCATTCACACTCTCTGACACATTGCAAATGTAGGTCCCCGAGTCGCCCAGCTCGGCATCATGGATGTGCAGGATGGAGCGGATGTGGTTGGGCATATCGGGGAGGAAGTCTGTCACTGCCTCTACCTGCCGCCCACTCTGCAGGGACAGGTGGAGCAGGTTCCCCAAATCAGGAGGGGTCCGTGAGAAGTCATTCTGCAGGCTGAGATACCCATGCCTACCTGGCCGCCCTCCAGCCTCTGGCCCAGCATTACCTCCTTTCGGGGGTACAGCCACTCAAAGTTGACCACCTCGTTCCCCGTCACAATGCACATGATGGTGATGTTCTCACCCTGGCGGACCACGGTCTGCACTGCATTCACAGAGACATTGATGGATGACACTGGAGGAGAGAGAGTGGCTTAAGACGGGGGAGATCACAGCCACCAGCACTTCTGCTTGGGGGTGGAGGAGGGGCCACAGAGGGAAGGCTGACTGGTGTGGAAGATTCAATC
Organism: Chinchilla lanigera; assembly: GCF_000276665.1. Lineage (NCBI taxonomy): Eukaryota > Metazoa > Chordata > Mammalia > Rodentia > Chinchillidae > Chinchilla > Chinchilla lanigera. The sequence goes on along the minus strand of NW_004955415.1, from coordinate 4,383,982 downwards.
ATTCAACAAATATTTATTGAGTACCTACTGTATGCCAATTACTCTTCCAGGCACTGGGGCTATCACAGGGAATAGGATGGACAACATCTCTGTCCGCATGGAGCTAATGCTCTAGAAAGGGCTAAGAGTCTAGAAGTAAAAGTGTCCTCTGGGGATCTAAGCACAGGAAAAATTTACTGAGCTCTTGCGTGTCAGGTCCCTTCCATCTTTTGTTTCATTTAATCTTCACAATAACCCTACAAGGTAGGCAGTTATTACCATCCTCCTTTTATAGAGGGAGATGCAGGCTCAAAGGGATTGTATGCTTTGAGCATAATTATTCAGATGAAAGTGGCTGAGCTAAAATTCAAAGCCAGCTGGCTTGAGAGCCTGTGCCTCTGCCCATCACGTTATGCAGCCCAGCTCTGCCACTAATGTAGTCCACATCTGAGCAGAACGGTCCTCTCTCCGAACCCCAGTTCCTTCGCTCGTTAAGTAGGGGGAAAATGACGGGTTCTAAGTCCACAGTGTAAATCCAGTGACCAGCGAGTGGCACACTTGGTAGACTGCAAGGGTTGCTTCTCTGTGAAGGGCTGGCTATACTTGCCCCTGCTAGTCATCGGGCCAGAACGGGGCTCACCCTGGAGGCTGTAGACGTAGTAGGCATCAGAATCCACTTCCCTGTCCCCAACGGTGGTTTTGCAAATGTAGGTTTTGTCCTCAAAGGTACCGATGAAGCCTCGCTGGTGATCATAGTGGACAGGCAGAGGGACGTCCTCTTTCTTCTCATGCAGTGTCACCACCAGCTGGGGGTCTGTGACTCGGCATGGGATGGTGGTCTCAGTTATTTCTGTGACGAAGACGAATATATCCTCAGGGTCTATCGGGAGGAAGCCCATGCTGGGATCTGTCAGAAGAGGAGCCACAGACGAGTGAGGGTCAGGAGAACTGGCTCTCTGGCCAGCCAGTGAATTCTGTGTGACTTTGCACAGGTCTCTTCCCCTCTCTGGCCCTCAGTCTCCTCAACTCAGAATAAAGATGCTGCTACAGTTTGAATATTGGTCATCCCCAGGACTCAGTGGCCTGCAATTACCTTTGTAATAGTAGTAAGAGGTGAATAGGCTGTAAGTACCCTGTGACTGCTAGCTTGGGGCCATGGTAAAAGGCTAAGGTCAGTCACCTCTGACTCTTTCTTGCCCTTCTGCCTTTATGCATGGAATGATGCAAAAAGAAGACCCTTTCCGGATGCTGGCCCCTTGACCCTGGGCCCTGCAGCCTCCAGAACTGTGAGCCAACAAAGTTCTGTTCATGATCAGTTAGTCAGTCTCGGATATTATGTTATAGCACCAAACTGGGGCTAAGACAGACCTCAGAGGATCCTTCAGCTCTAATGCTGGTATTGATAGTCCCAGGGTAAGAAGACAAGCCCCAAGGTGAAGTGTGGTTGGTCCCTAGAGCATGAAGAACAGGGAAGCTGGGACACTGGGACCCAGACAAAGCAGACTGGAGCCAGCTGAGAATACAGAGTTCTTAGAGGGCAGGGATGGGGCTGGCTGGCAGGAAGCAGACAGATATCCAGCCCAGTGTGTGGAGATGAACACACTCCTGGTCTGAGCAGGGCAGGCTTCAATTTGTCTGATTTGTGTGCATTTCTAAATTGGCTGCATTTCACGGTGTCACTGAAGGATCCTCTGAGTTTCCCTGCTGCCATCAGTAGGGAAGAGGGGGAGTGCATTTGTAAGCCGAGGTTCTTACCTGGCACAAAGATGTACAGCCGCTTCCGCTCACTGGGCTCCAGCTCGAGGGAGCTGTTGTAGGTGCAAAAGTATTCGCCTGTGTCTCCCCCAGTGACGTTGGTCAGTGTTAGCATGCTGGTAAAGGTGCCGTCCTGGGTCACAACCACTTCCTGTTGGGGTATCTGGGACATCCGTTCCCACACCACCGGAGCTGAACCCAAGCAGGTCAGAACAAAGGTGCTAGAGAGATTGAGAACCAGCTCCGGGCCCGCAGGCATGATGACCAGGCCTTGGGAGATCTGTGCTCCTAGCAACCATAGCAGTGGCAGCAACAGCAACCGGCCTTTGGGAGAGGAGATGTCAGATGTCAGGGCACAGAGACCTCAGGAGGTCCCCCAAAGCTGCTCCAAAGCCACCAAGGCCTCAAAGAGCACGCATCCCTATCCAACAGGTTGGAGCCCTGTGCCCACGGTTTGGGGGCCTTTGCACCCGCTGCAGGCCCCCAGGGACTCCTGGCCTCTGTCCATCCCTGTAAGAGCTCCTGCCTCTCAGTCCTTCCATGGTGCTATATTCAGGCAGTAGGCAGGGGAAGGGGTCAGGAAATCCTCGGGAAATAATTCCCAGGCCTCTAGTTCCTGCATTACTTCCCAGGTCACTTTCTAGGCCTTTTCCCTGTAGCCGCCCCAGCTGCCTAGGTTCTGGGTAAGCCCAGAGGTGGTCTTGCTTGGGTGGGGACTCAGGCAGCTTAGAGCTGGGACAGACTGGGGCAGGAGAGAGGTGAGGCCCCTGGGCTGGCGGGCCCTGAGGTCGGGGTGTGTGTGTGAAGTGTTCCGTCTTTCCCTCCCCCGGTGACATCCTCTGGGGAAGGAGGTAGAAGCCATGCCCCCTCTAAGCAGTAGGACAGCCAGTCACAGTGCAGGGGACAGAAATCTGTCAGGCAGGCCACTGGCTGGTCACAGAATGCCTGGGCATTTGCCCAGCCCCTAGAGGGCGAAAGGCATGTCATCTGCCAGACTGAGGAGAGATGGCAGGCTGGTGACTGCTGGGGGAATGAGCGAGAGGGAGGGCCAGGCAGAGGATCTGAGATTCAGAAGGGGCTCCCCGATGGTTTTTGAGCTGACAGGTGGCAGTTGAAGGAGGCCTCCACAGAAATGCTCTTGAGATACAGGACATGGAGGCTTAAGAACAACCACAATGCTTCTGGACCCACACCCTGGTATTAGCACACACCACCTCTGCAAGCTCCAGGACCCGTTTAGTGGCTCCCCAGGACCCTGGCCCTGGCCCCTAGTCCACCTACCTTGGGGGACCAGAGCTGGCATCACACCTGGAAGCTGCATGACGGCCTGCAGAGAGAAACGGGATGGCCCATCTTAGCACCTGGCTCCTGCAGAGTAAGCCTTGTCTGGACCACCAGCCTCCTTGACTGTGGGGCTGGTGGGCTGAAGTCAAGTGGCAGCGGTCCCCCGGCTGAGAGGACACCCTAACCACGGGCCCTTTCCCCTCGCTTTCTACTGCTCAAAGGACTTGGCTGAGTCCTTTGCCCCTCTGGGCCTTGGTTTCCCTGTGTGTACAGTAGAGCTGGGGAAGTGGAGCTGGATAGTATCCAGGGGCTGCCAGCTCTGACAGACTGTCCTGCGGTGACAGTTCCAGTACCGGGTTCTTATCTGCCAGGACAAATATTTGGGAAAGTGTGATGAAAGGCCTGGAGGAGAAGGAGGGGGTGAGCCAGAACCCAGAGAACTCCCACAGCTCCGCAGCACAACAGGAAATGGAGGCGGCTGTGGGAAGGGAAGCGGGGGAGTCGGGGCTGTGGAATGTGGGGGCTTGGGCCCCCCTACTCAGCCACGACCAGCACCGAGAGGCCCAGGGGAAAGGGGCCTGCGGCTGGGCCTAGGAGAGGTACCTTTGAATTTAGCAGGCTTTAGAGGTCCTTAGAGACCACTGAAGCCCCCACCACCACCCCTGCTGTCCAGAGGGGGAAACTGAGGCTTTGCGAAGAAAAGAAGTGCACCCAAAGCTCCACAGCAGGCCCTGTGGGGGCGAGACAAAGAGCCAGAAGGTGGAAGCAGAGAAAGGCAAAGATAGGACAGCACGAGGGGAGAAGCACAGAAATGCACAGTGCCGCGGGCTCAGAGAGGGAGATAGACAGGTTGGACTGGGTGGGTCTTTGCTCTGTTCCTTTTTTTTTTTTTTCTTTTTTTGGCACCAGGAATCAAACTCAGGACCTTGCACTTGCCAGGCAGGAGCTTGTGCGGCTGAGCTATATCCCCCGCTTCTGTTCCTGTCTTGACAGCCGTGCCTTGGATCCCAAATCATCACCAGAGGCCAGGGACACCAAGGGGCTGCCTGCAGCCGCAACTGGAAGGCTAGAGGCAGAGGGGGTCACAGAGTACAACACATGGGAAGTAGATGTGGGGTGGGGCAACAAGGGGCCTCCTAGGCCATCGGGTATGGACCGAGTGCCCTGTGTGGACGCCCAGCCTGGCGGGGCCAGCTCCCCTCATCGCATCTCACCCCTCTGCCCCCAGCTCCACAGGGGCAGCAGGTCGGAGCCACCGTGCAGTGCCCCTGTGCCACGGCTGTCTCTGTCTCCATCTCTCGCAGGGAGATGGTGGCAAGTGTGCCATCTACCACAGCCAGGTTCCCACGTTAGGGATGCAGACCCGAGCACAGCGCCAACCCATGTCCCCGGAAGCAACCGGAGCAAATCTGCTCTTCTCCCCCTACTCCAGGCCCACCCGAGGGGTCCCTCTGTCTGCCTCCTCTCCCCTCTGACCCGCTCTGAAGGTCAAAGCCCAGCCTCCTGATGCCCTCCGCAGCATCCCTGCTCCCGAGTGCCCTGTGCGCCCATCCTGCCGGGCAGGACGGAGCAGTGCCCAGGCAGCCCATCTGCCCCTCGGTGGGTGCCCCTCTGGCTTTTCCCTTCCTGCCAGAGGACTGGGCCAAGGAAAACCATTAGCAGCCCAGGCTGGAGGAGGGGTCATTGCAGCTTCCCCGCCCTCCCCTCCTCCCCTCCCAGCCTCCTTGGCCGGCCACACTGTTTATTATTCTAAAGGAGGAATTTGGCCGGTTGGCCGCAGATGGGAGGTCACTGCAAGGGGGCTGTCCTGGCTGTTGAAGGCTGAGCCGGCCATGTGGGCTGGGACCTCATGGCATGCAGCCCCCAACCCTGCTCCACTGTGGCACTCCTCTGTCCTCTCCACTTCAGGCCCTCTCCTGACAGGCCTGGGCCAGGGATGGCTTTGAGCCTTCGAGACTCAGCCAGGAGAAGCCCTTTGTGAATGTCCAGCAGAGGCCCAAAGACGCACAGAGTCATGACCGTGTCACACAGCAAGAAGGTGAATTCAGGCAGCTTGGAGAAGACAGGCTAGATAGATGAGATCAGGGAGAGAGAGAGGCTTTGGGGAGGGACGTCCTAGGGAGCTGGGACTGGCTTGACTGTACAGATTAAGCCTTTCAGCTCCCAGGGACCTCGCACCCACTGTGTGGCTGGGTCTCCTGCCTTCTTTGGGATTCTGTTTCCCCACCCATACAGAGAGAGGATAGGGGGCTCCTCGTCTCAGAAAGCTGTGCCTAGTCTCAAGTTCTGCTTCTCTGACTGGCCAGAGAGAAGTTCTAGTCATCCTCATGCTCCGTAGGGTGGCTGGAGAAGGTGGAGGCTGGCCAGGGGGAGGGGACTGCGTTTCTGAGGCCACAGTCACATGAGAATTCAGTCTGCACCGAGTGTCTCCGACCCCTTGCTGTGTGGATCATGACAAGATGCTTCCCTCCCCGTACCTTATGTTCTCCCTCTGTCCACTCAGGAGCTAGATGAGTCTTTCAGATGCTCCTAGACAAATGAGCTTGAGATGCGGAAGCCCAGGACTTGACAAAGGGAAGAGTGGAAAGGACAGCAAGCTAGAAGGCTAGAAGCTACCAGACTAGGGCTTGGGGCACTCAGTGGTGACCGCCTGGGCCGTCTGGATGACTCTGGTACCCCCAGTTGCCTGTTTGATGCCTTATAGACCATTCTGTACTTCCTAGTGGCAGTTGTGGTTCCAGCTGACCCCAGGGGGGGTCTTAGCCATATTTGCCAGCAGCAGCTCCCTCCCTCGGGGTCCTGCGGTTCCCACGACACAAGCCGGCAGGGGAGGGGGCCAAATCACTGCCTGGCCAGGCAGCTGACCTGTGGTGATGGCTTTCCTATGACAACTTCCTCCATGAGGGGATGGAGCTGTGTTCCAGGGAAGAGCCACCTAGGATAGTACAGTGCCACGGTCAGGAGGCAGACACCCCCATTTGCCACTCTGTCCTCCCGGGGAGGCCCCTGCAGCAGGCGGGGGAGGGGATCCCAAGCACGTTCCCTTTGCTGTGTGCTGGGAAGCCCTTAGGACTCTTCCCATACAAGCCAGGTTGCAGGGACAGAGTTCCAAAGATGGGTTCATTGCCTAGCTCACAGTGAACCAGAGAGACCCCTCAAGGAATAGAATAAGGGCCCCAGTTCCAGGGGAGAAAGCACATGTAGAGGATCACTCCCAGACCCCTAGCCTTCCTTCCAATAAGCACATACAATCTCTACTCCTTTCCCACCGCCTTAATCTAAATAAATCCAGTCCATCTTAGCCACATCCGCCAGCAGCAGCTCCCTCCCTCAGGGTCCTGCGGCTCCCACGACACAAGCCGGCAGGGGAGGGGGCCAAATCACTGCTGGGGCAAGGCCTACACACGGTGAGCACATGGACACAGCACAGACGCCTGCCTACGCGCCCGCTCACACGCTCCTCTGAAAGCCATACATGTGCAGCTGGCTGTGAGTGTGCCCAGCCCCCACGCAGGCACTAACCATGTGCATCCCACACTGAATACACGCACGTACAGCTCCCACTGTGCCCAGCACACACGAGCACACGCACAGAGTGCTGCCGGGGTGCTTTCCCAGGTGCCCATCAGTGTATAACACATCTGCACACGATGTGCACAGAATATGCACACAGGGGGCCCCAAATACCCCCAACACATCTGCATGCATCCACAGATGCACCAGGCAGCCATGTGTGCCGTGCAGTTCTGAGAACCTGACATGTACTGACTCACTTGGATACAACAATCATTTCCATTTTACAGGTGGGGAGACTGAGGCACAGAGCACCTCAGAAACTTGCCTGGAAATGCAAAGCCAGGTAAGAAATAAAGAAACGCTTGTGTGACTTTGTGCTCCGTGCCACCCCCCCATACCACTCCTCTGGTCACCACTGTCTGGATGGAGGGTGACAGAGCAGTGGGTGGGGCCCGTCAGAAACAGATGGATTTGAGATTAATTTAGCAGGGAATCAACAGGACTTGGTGATTGACGGTGGGGGCTGAAGAGGTAGGTTTCATGGAGGAGTCTGCACAAACCTTTCGCAGAGCTCTCTGGCTTGGAATACTGGGGTAGAGGGCTGTGCATTGCTGGGGGAGTCGCAACTTTCTAAGGGGATGCGGAGGCCAAATAGCAGGACTGAGTTGCCTCCAAGCTGGGTTAGAATGTGTAGGGTCCCGCAGTGCAGGGAACAGGCTGGGCAGAAACAGCATCGAGACGGGGCCGGAAGAAGCCCTGCCTCGGGGCGGAGGATGCAGAGCCTATGGGGCTAGGGGTGCTGTGAATAAACGGGGTGCCATGGAAGGGGGAGGCAGCCTGGTCACCAGGTCACGGGGTCCGAGTCTTGGAATGTCACAGCCCCACAACCTCAGGGGTCTTTTACCTGGTTCAGTCGCTTTCTTGGGCCCCTGCTATACAAGTGGGAAAAACGAGACTTGGAGCATGAAAGCGAGAGGAGGACCCATGTTTGGGTCTATGCTGGGCGGGCTCAGGTGACAGCTGGGTGCTTGAGCTCACCCGACCAGGCAGCCCATGCTCAGCCCATGCTCGAGGCCAGGGTTCATACTCAGCTGCTCCCCCTCCCACTCCTCAGCACGCTCTGGGCTCTCTCCCTGCACTGCCAGGCAGACAGGTGATAGAGACGTGGAAGATACTTGCCGTGTGGCTTGCACGTAGACACTGACTCATGTCCTCACTCTGCTTTGTCCTTTCTCCTCCACAGCAGGGACACTCACGAACTTCAGGGTGGGACCTGGGTTCTAGTGTCAGCACGGGCACCATCTGTATCACGGTCCTGCCCGCCCCCTCTGGGCCTCAGTGTCCCCATCTGTGTGATGGGGTGGGAGAACTTGTATGGCTGACGTGCTGTGGCTCAGGATCCCCCTCTGGAAGGCGGCTGTGTGGGGCAGGAACGCTGGGAGGGGCCGCAGCTGGTCGTCATGACTCAGCTCCCAGAAGTCAGCCAGTTCCTAGCCCGGGAGTGTGTGGGGCAAGCGGCATGTGTGGAGCCGGCGGCGGCGTCCTCCACCCGCTGCTGCAGAGGGGAGTGAGCACAGCTCGGCTGGACCTGGCAGTCTGGCCTGTGAGGCCTTCCCTACCCTGGCCGTGACATGGGTGTGACCTCCAGGGCAGGCCAGCAAGCCTCATTCTGGAAGCTAGGGCAGCAAGGCCCAGAAGGTGGGGACACTGTTACAAGCTGGGAGGGACCTGGGAAGGGGCAGAGCCTCCACCTGCCCCCTCAATCTTATGCCCTACTCAGTCTATTGAGGAAGGCTCAGCATACATCATCACACAGTGAGTCACCCACGGGAGCAGACTGGGCAGGACAGGGTCAATGACTGAGCCAAGTCATGCGTCGAAGGAGCTGGAACCCAGGCCTGTAGTCCGTACCATGTTCGTCTAGTCTGAGATTGTCCTGTTGTCCAGGTACCTAGAGTCCTTCTGAACAAAGCAGCAGAACTGGGCACAAGCTGGGGCCTCGAGTGGGCTCAGTGCCAGCCCCACCGGACACGGGGCTGACTCCCTCCAGCCCCGACGTGGCTGCCTTGGCGCGCCTGCCCTTCCAGCCTGTCCCCCTCATCTGTCCTCCACACACCCCAGCCAGAGGGACCTCCCCACACTACCCATCCCCCTGTCCTCCGCTGGCCCCGTGGCTCTGCACGCCACCGCCACCGCACCGTAACGGGCTGAAGGAGCCATGACTGACTAAGGAAGGAGGCCTCTGCCCTCCCAGTTCCCTGGGGCCCAAGTCAGTCACCACTCTGTGCTCCTCACCCCAGGAGGCCTCCGCAGGGACACAATGGAAAAAAATGACCTATTTTTTGGAATCCCAAAATAAAATGAAACATCTGTCTGGAAGAGAGCCAAGCTGATAAAGAACAGACTGGTCCCCCTGCTGGAGGACCCCCCCACTCATACCCCTTCGCTCATCCCCCTCACCCACCGGAGCGTGTGTGCTCGGGGGCGGTGATACGGCCTCGCTACTTGGAACAGCGCGTGGGAAAGCTCTCAGTGTGTGCCTTGTGGCTGCTAGGGGCCCAAGGGAGGGGGCCCGGTCCCCACGCAGGCTGGGAACAGGCCCGGGAAGGAGGTCAGAGAGGGAGGGAGGCCCCACTGCTTATCCCTGCCGGCTGCCTGCCGCCTGCCCAGCAAGCACTTCCTGCCTCCTGCGGCGCCTCAGGAGCCTCCCCAGCTCAGCCCCGGAGCCCACTCCAGGCGTCTGCCCTGGCCCTGCCCAGCCTAGTAGATCCCTGGCTCACAGTCCCCTAGATCCATTTGGGCCTTCCCTCATCAGCCCTTTTAAAATGAATGGAGGGTTAGAGGCCTTGAACATAACACAAATAATAATAGCTACTCTTTATTTTGGATTCTTCCACCCACTGCCTAGGCTAAGCTGTCTGCATGTGACCTTACAAGTCCGCAGAACAGTCCCATCACATGGTACTGTTTTCCTGTCTTACAGATGAGGAAACTGAGGCGCATTACAGAGCTTGCCAAGAGCGGTTGCAGTGCTCAGTTCAGGGCACACTGGCCCTTGAGCACACAGGCTCACAGCCCCACCCTGGCAGCCTCTCCCAGGCAGGAGGCGGAGATGCGGAGCCCACAGAGGACAGGATGGGACAGCTCCGTCCACCGTACCAAGTGGCCAGCCTGTTCCCTCCCTGACTCCGCCTTCTTTCTCTCTTTCATACCCTTACCCTGACAGAGGGTAAGCGAGTCACACTTTCACAGAGCCCCACAGCCTTAAGGCTGTCATGGACCATGCATACACCCTACTCACACCTCCTCTCCTTTGCCTGCAATTGCATACTGTGACAGGGAACTTCCCACCTAGCTTGGGGGCCTCTGCATTCTAGAGCAGCTCAGGATCCTCAGTGGTCAGACCATACATTGTCTTTATTACACTGAGTACAATCTGCCTGGACGCATCTTCCACCTCTCAGCCCTGCTTCTACCCTCCAGCCTCCTCGGTCCAAGTCCCAAACATCTTTCTCCCCACTCCCCATTCTGCTGCCCCAATCTGAAAACAAACAAAAGCCAAGCGCTCTACTAAATGAGATGATGCAGGGATTTGGTTTCCTACTCATAGCCTTGTAAGGGTGTGCATTCATTATTCCCATTCCACGGAGAAGAAACTGAGTCTCAGAGAGATCTGGTAACTTGCCTGAGGTCACATCTATAATAAGCAGAGGAGCTAAGATACACACTCAGGCTGGTCCGAGTGCAAAGCCTTTTTCTTAACTGCCATGCAAGTCAACCCATCTCCTGCCTAGAAACGCCTCTGCCCACAGAGAACTGCTCCCATAAGTTGCTCACTCCAGGGAGGCCATGGAGAATCTAGGCTGTCAGGACAAGAAGAGCCTTCAATGTCAAGGCCCTGCCCTGTCCTCACTGAGTAGCAGTGTGGGTCCTGAGCTCTTGCCCTAGGCCACTCAGTACTTTGAAAGACCAGGGAGGGATAGAACTCAGAAGCCTTCTGCAACTCTACTGCAGAGCTTAGAGTCAGCTCCTAGGGCTAAGGAAAGGCTAAGGTTGGGTCTGGCCCTGTCCCAAGGGGCTCTGAAATGGAGAGACCCAGCAGTCAAGCCAGGTGTGTGGCCAGCCCCGCCACACGCCTGCTCCTGTGGGCCCCAGTGCCCTTCACACTATGCACAGGGGCCAGGCTTCAGCAGCTGCAGAATTCCAGGCCTCTGCCACCCTCCCTTGCCCTCCCTGCCCCCCACCCTCCAGAGCCTCTTCTCTGGCCGGTGCCATGGCAACAAGGGGCGCCAGGCCCTGGCAGCCAAAGGAACCCCTGAGAGGGGTCCCAGGCTGGGGCTGAGGAGGGGGGTGCGGCAGGCGCAGACAAGTAAACCTTCTGTTCCTCGGGCTGCTGCCAGCCCGGGATCAGCCATGGGCCGGGCTGGGGGCCACAAAGAGAATGCATTCTCAGAGCCAAGTGGGCAGGGGGCAGGCAGGCCTTGGGGCCCATTCATACTGACCCACCAGCATGCAGCCTTCCCCTACCAGCCCAGAGCCCACAAATCAGGCAGAGGTAGCTGGCTAACAACACCAGACACCACTGCCACTGAGATGCCCCTCTGTGCTATCCTGGGCAGCAGATCAGGAGGAAGGAAACGTCCATGCTTCATTTACCCTGTCACTTTCTGGGCATCTCCCCCACCCTGCTTTCTTCAGCCTTCACCCTCTGATTCTCCACCTACTGTTGCTTAGCCTCCCTGTGCCTCGGTCTCCTCATCTGTAAATTGAGGTCTGTCACTGAGTCACCGAGGCTACTGATGGAGTTGACACAGACAAAAGCTTAGGACAGTGCCTGGCACACGGCCTTCTGCAAAGCTAGAGGCCGGTGTCTTAATCATCCGCTCACGGGAGAGTAAGTCACTCCCACTCTCCCACAGCCTTGAGCACACAGCTGAGACCCTGCCAGACTGGGCTGCTCGGAAGAGATGCATGTGACACACCAGAAGGCGTGGGGAGGCCCTTCCAAAAGGGCTCCTAAGGGAGGCACAGCTATGGTTATCATGGATGCGGGCAGTGAGGCTCAGTGAGGTGGCCACACTCAGTGACCCAGTGACCAGCAGAGGGCCAGAAGACAAATTTAATGCCTCCCAGACCACTGTCTGTGACTGGCTCTTCCTTGCTCTATAGATGCTCTCACAGCTCAGGAGACCAAACAGCTGTGTAGAGTGAGCTCTTCCGGCCCTCGGGGCTGAGGCCTCAGCTGCCTCATAGTGACATAGGACTCTCTAAGCTGGGGCACAAGGAAGGGCAAGCAATGGTGACACTTTCCTTCCAGGGAGGTGGTGGGACAGGCTGGTAGAAGAAGAGCAGACAATGCAGCCGGTGGGCTATGCCTGATAGCACCAGGCAGGGCGACAACATGGGAGCCAATCAAGGCTGGGAACAGCAGGTCTACCTTGAAGCCACTTCATTCAAAGCCTAAGTCCCAACTGTCCTACCTCACCTCTGTGAGTCCTCTATGAGTTTAATGTCTCTGAGTCTCTATTTCCTGGAAAATGGCCTAAGACACCCCCTTTTCCAGAAGGGCTTTCAACACAGAAATGATCAGTAAATGGCAGTGAGGGGAACAGGGCTTCAGAGCGATAGAATCAAGCTGGGCCTCTGACCCTTGAGCTAGGTTGAGCTTGGTTCTGTGGAAGATGCTGTCAGAGCGGAGTATTCCACAGGGCTTTGTGCAGGCAATGCTAGGGAGGCGGGAGAGGGCAAGGGATCTGGGAGAAACAGTAAAGAGAGATCTGCGAGGCCAGAACTGAGGTCAGAAAAGAGAGAGGTGAGGGGTAGGAAAGGAAGCTAACCTTTGGGAAAGTTCTTGGATGCTGGGTGAGGGTTTGGGCCTTGCCCTGGAGGGACAACAAAGTCGGCTTTTCAGGGTGTTGATGGTGACGGTGGGTAGCCAGCTGCCGGCTGGGCAACAGTAATTCTGTGCACCAGTCACTGAAGGCATGGGGGCCTCCACGCAGGAGAATGACATAAGCAGGTTGGCATTTGTTGGAAGGCTATGAATTGAGATGGGACAATGGAGTCAGAGAGGCCAGTTTCCAGGATAAGACCATCCCTGATTCAGCCTGCGTCCACTGGAAGGATGAGCTACATAATTTGTGCGACAAGTGCCAAATGCAAAGGCAGGGCTTTTTGCTAAAAAGTATGAAAAACTTCAAGAGTGACCAAAAAGCACTGAACCGAGTGTGGGCCTTCTAAACATGAAGTCACTTCTGCTTCCCAGACTAAAGGGGAGACCACCCCTCTGTCCCCCCACCCACCCATCCACCAGTCCAGGTGTTTATCTTGCCACGTGCTCATTCACCTATTCACTATTTCACTGTCAGTCCAACAGATGGCCCTGGCTGGGAGCTGATAAGGACGGGAATGATAGGAATAGTGACAGCCCGTTGGGTCAGATTTGAACCTTTACCTTCCAGTCCAGTGCTCTGGGTTAGGAGGGGCCGGGGCTTCTCCGGCAGGTTTACAAAGCTGAGCCCTGCCCTCCAGACCCCCAGCCCCACTGACGCCTAGCCTCAGAAGTGGAGAAGTTGGTGGGGTCACAGCTCTAGGGGTTCCACTTTCTAGGAAATGACAATAACCAGAACAGTTGCAAGGATGTGGTAAAAGAGCCACAGGGAGCCTGGACGGGCCCTCTGGGGTCTCTGAGTGACCCCCGCTTCCCCACTCTTTGGGTAAGAGGAAGCATGGCCGGAGCGGAGAAGTGACGTGCCCAAAGTTTCTGTGGCAGGAAACTACCCGGAGTGGGGGTGGGGTCCCCATCCTTCGTAAAGGTGGCTTCTCTGCTCCTCTCCAGCCCAAATCTGTCCCCTAGCCTCACCCCAGTGAGACTTAGAGGCTGAGCTTGGGGTGACAGGTAGGGCTGGGCCTCTCCAGGTCTTTGGCCACAGTACACAGGGCCGTCAAACAAAAGCTCAGATCAGGGGCTCCACACCATCACTCACCAGCTGTACAGCCTCTGCCCCATCCCTCTCCCTTTTGGACCTCAGGTTCCCGCCTAGAAAAGAGGGAAGTCAAATCAGGTGACCTGAAAGCCCTTTTCATCTCTGACGTGGGAAGCTTTCCAACCCACTGGCCCTCTCAAGGGACTGCCCTTTCCAACATGGGGTGGAGAAGCTGGCGTCTCCGGCAGATGAAAGGTGCAGGTACCCGAGATATCAAACAGCCCTTGTGTAAAGCAGGAGCAAGGGTAATAATGCAATTAGAGCATGCACTTTAATTTCCAGCCTCCTGCACCATGCTGGGGGTGGGCTGCCCTGAAAAGCAACTTGGGAGAGGGGGGCTGGGGCACACGTTGAGGGGCTCAGGTAGCTCTTTTCCTGATGGTCTGAGCCTGAAGGGCTGGGAGGACAGAGGTGGGGGTCCACGCTGGACACACCAAGTGTGTGGATTCCATATCCACATCTCCGGAGCTGAGCCTCTGTGTCCTTTCCTTCCCTTGCCTCTAAACCTCTCACTGGTTTGGGCCAAAGCCTTGGTTCCTCTTGAAATCAAAGCCTATGGGGCTTGAAAGTTCAGGGACCTAGAAGACCACACCCCACCCAAATAGGCCCTCCTTGCTCAGTATCCAGGGACCTGGGTTTCTAACCCCTGCAGGAACATGCCCTTGGAACTCTCTGAGGAAGGGCTCCTCTAATGGTTAAAAAGCTCCTCCTTGTTATTGCAGGTTCAAGTTTTCCATTAGCAGCCATTGATCATGACCTCTTTCTGTAATGTGTAGAGAAAATGTAAGAAAAACTCCTTTCATTGTGCAGTTAAATATGCATGATCCCTGCCTGAGTACACAGCAGGGTTGTGCAGCTGCCCATCTGGGCTGACCGGGCTTGGAATCCTGGAATTGTTTAGAGCTGGAAGGGACTTTGCAATCATCAGGGTCGACCTCTTTGTTTGACGACCCCTGAGAAGATGAGGCCCAGAGAGGGACCAGCTCACCCCCATCACATGGCATTCTAGAGTTCCGTGACCCCCTCTGGAATGCCATGGGGCTCCCAGAGCCGAGTCTTGCCCTCAGAGTGTACACTGGGTCGCTGGGCCCCACCCAGCCTTGCATCATAGGGCTTTGGAGTCAAAAACACTCAGGCACAAATCCCAGGTCCTTCACTTCCTAGCTGTGGGACTCTGGGTAACTGACACCCTCTCTGAGCATCTCTTCATCAGTAAAGTGGTGAAAGTCTCTACACTTTAAGGTTACTGCAATGATCAAATTAATCCAGCAAACATTTTTTAAGAATTCTTGAATGCCAGGCATGTTCTAATTGCTGAGGACCACATCACTAAACTGGGAGGTAATGGACAGACACAATTAAAATGCCCACAGAAAATTCTGAGAAAGGGCTGGTTCCCATTAGATCACCCTGCGCACACTCCTATGGCCAAGGTGCACAGCTCCGGCCTCAGGGAGCGGCCACTCCCACTTTCAGGATCTGTGAACAAAGTCCTGTTCCGAGGACCCACTGTCACAGGGTTCTCAACTATCTCCAAGAAATAGATGGGCATTTCAGGGACGTGTAGGGACCATCTTCTTCCTTCCACCCCACCCCCACCGTACCCTGTAGCCTGTCCTGAGCAAAGTGCCCAGGGCCCCTTCCTGCAGCCAGAAGGCAGTTGGTCATGAGACCAGGCTCTGAACTCTGCCCTGAGGACAATGTGAGCCTTTAGAATGTCCAGTGTGCAGGGTCCTTCAGAGCAGAAGCCCTTGTGGGTTGCAGATCATTCTGCAGAGAAGGGGTCACATGCAGGAGGCAGGGAGCAATACTCTCTCTTACCAGTGGCCCCAGGTCCAATGCTGAAGCACAGGGACCGTGCTAAGCACCTTACCCATGCTGTTACCTTACAGAGTCCAAATGCTGCCGTGCTGCTCACAGGACAGACTGAGGCTCAGAGAAGCAAAACACTGGCCCAGGGTCACACGGTCAGCCAGAAGTTGAACCAGAGGTGACCCACAGCCATCTGATGCCCAAGCCGGTGCTGCTTATCCACCGTACCCAGATAGGAACGTAGCTCGAGAACCAACACACAGGTCTGAGTCTGGCCACACAATGGATTTGCATGGAGCCAGGGCGGGCCCTGGGTCTGCTGACTCTGAATCCACGGTGCTGCCTGCTGCTGGCCCCACATCTGTGGACAATTACAAGCCCTAGCTCTGCTTCCCAGAGGAGGGAGGTTATCTGATAACTACTGTCTGCAAGGAAGGTGCTGGCCAAGTGACCTCCTGCCTTTCTCAGGACCATGTCAGGCCGGGTGGACCTTACAGCATTCAGACTTGAGGCTGCGCTTCAGGGTGGGGAAGGTACCAAGGTACTAGAACCAGAAGCAGGCTCTGCGGGAGGGTGGAGACTCACTACTGACCAGGAGCAGCTTCCTGGATACCCAGCATCCCCCTTTGGATTCTGGAAGACATCTGCTTAAATACCCGTTCTACTAATTGCGTGACCCTGGAAACTCACTTAGCCTCTATGTACCTCAGGTCCTTCACCTGTAAAATGGGATAACAACACCCATCTCAAAGCCTTGCTGGCAGGATTCCAAGAGAGGCGCCATACCTGGCTCTGCCTGCGTGCAAGAGGTGTCAGCAGTGGTGACCACCCTGTGTGTATGACCCCCAACGCCGTGGGGGCTGGGCCCCCTGCCTGGAAACAGAGAAGGACTGCATAATGTCAGGACATCTTGTTAGAGGCCTCTCTGCACTCTGGGGGTCACAGAGGCAAGCAGAGACCCCTCCTTCCTTCTTTCATAGAAAAATGCAGCCTGGAACAGCCACCTGACGTTCTGGAAACAAGGCAGGAGGCCGCCCCTTCCCTTGCAGCAGCACATTCTCTTAGCCTGGAACCCTCCCAGTGCTGGGTATTAGGGGCAGAACACAAAACAACGAAGCAGAAGATGGGAGGAACCTGGGAAGGCTGCCGGGAAGAGATGGAGTAGCAGGGGCCTTGGAAGAAAGTGATGAGGAAGGGCATTCCAGGCCGAAGGCACAGGGAGGGTAAATGCCTACAGGCGGGATGGCACAAATTCCTTCTGAAAATTCTGGGACAAATTTAGGAACAACATGCCCAGGTCTGGACTGCTGCAGCCGTGGAAGTTTGTAAGTTCTCCAAGCTCGGCCACTTGCTAGCTGTGTGGCTACAATTCTGTGACTCAAAAGCAAAAGAAGGAAGGGAAAAGCTACCATTCTAGACTGCAGGGAGCATCACAGGAGACACCTCAGCCCTGCCTCTGGTGCTGCCGGCGAGTGCTATGGGCACAGAATCGGCCGGCAGTGAGCGTCTATCAGTGTGAGGAGATGGACTTTCCACAGGCCCCAGGAAGCCACAGAAAGTCTGGGCAGGGAGGCCTGTGACAGACACGTGTTTTAGGATGGAGAGAAGGGGCCGAGCCCAGAGGGGGGACAGAGCACTGAGGCCTGAGCGTCTGCCTGGGACACAAGAGGAAATGGCTCAGCTGCAATCCTCCTTACACAGGTTCCCCCAGAGCTGACCCTGGGTCCCAGGACCCCAGTCCCAGCTGCAGGACTGCTAGGTCCTCGCTGCGGCCCCCCTGCATGCAGAATTTTCCCAGTGGCTGGGGTTTTGGAAGGACATCTTAGGAATCTGGAAAATTTGCAAATCCATTTAAATCCCCAAAGGTTGCCTGGCGGCTGACTGGCCTGAAGCCAGCCCGATTGTTAGGAGAAAGGCTCCAGCCCAGGGGCAGGGGCTAGAGCCCTAAGCCCTGAGGGCACCCCCCATAGGTCCCTTTCTGTGTCCCCAGTAGGATCCCTCAACTTCCCTCTCCCGCCCCTCCTAGCTTTCTCCCCCATAAGCTCCCGCTACACACCCCGAAGTCTCTGGGTGAGCTTCTCCTGTCTGACTCTGAGCTGCCGGCAGAACAATCCCAGGTTGTTTGAATAGGGTAGGGGGGCAGACTTGAGGGGCAGCAGCCGCCCACCCCCGGGGGAGAAGGAGAAAACTGGCTCCAGCCCTGCCATCACTCAAAGCCAACCAGTCACCTCCCATCTGGTTTTGTTAAAAATATTTTCCATTTTTTTACCTACCCAAAGAGGAACAGGCTGGAGCAAGGGGACGGACACGGAGCCAGAGACCCCAGCACCCTCTGGACACTTACTTTGTTGCTGATGGAGTCTGGCCTGCTACTGTCCCAGTCTGTGGGCTGTCACCCTCTCCAGGAAGTCCTCCTTACTACCCTTTCCTCGTTCTCAGAAAGACTTCGCTGGGCCCGGCACAGGCAACAGCTGGGCAGACTGGCAGGCAGGACTGCCCCGGACTCCCAGAGACTCGGGAGGACGGAGAGGCGGCCTCAGGGCGAGCGGTAGCCAGCCTCGCCTCACTCCCAAAGCATCCTTTGGGAGGAGCAGAGCTGCCAGGAGGGGCCGCCCTGGGTCGGGCTGTGCGAGCCGGCCGGCGGGCACGGCGGGCACGGGCTGCAGACGCTCCTGGTCTGAGGGGCCCGCTCTTTTCTCGGTGATCTCCTGTCTGACTCTAAGTTGTTCCAGAGCGATCTCAGGTCCCGGCAGGGCTGGCAGGGACTGCGGCCGCGGGCAGCCCCCAGCTCACACCACCGTGGGCTTCCCTACCCCCCCCCACTTTGGGGGAAAGGCTGCAGGGCGGCCTCTGATTGGCCCAGCTGGGGAGGAGGGGGGCGGAGGGGCAGGGAGGGCGGACGCGTGCGTCTGTTTTCAATTTCAGGGTTTTTTCCCCCCCTCTCTTTTTCTTTTCCCCTAAGTTTCTTGTTTTTCTTCCTTTTTTCCCTCTGCTCGCTCCCTCCCGTCGCCTGTTCGCTCAGGATGTGAGGGGATGTTTAGAAATTCCACAGCCCACGCCAGCCACTGAGTCACTTTTATTGAAGAGTGGCCCAGCTTTCCTTGCTTGATGCCTGCCTCTGGCGGCAGTCTCCCCTGGCCAGGGCACCTGGGGCAGGGGCACGAGGAGCCTTTCTTTGCCTCAGTGTCTGTCTCTGTAACAGAAGCTCTGATGAGCTACGCGGTTGACTCGGCCAGCACTCATTCATTAAATGAGAATGTGAAAGCGCCTCTTGTATGCCAGACACTGCACTAGTGCCCAGGACACAGTAGTAAGAGAATGTCCAGTGGGAGAGGCAGGCACTGGCAGGTAGCTGCAGCAGGAGGGCAGGGGCCTGAGCGTGCACTCCGAGGGACACCAGCCCGAGGCTTGAGGGGGTGCACACCTCTGTAGCAGGGACTGAGCTGGGTGCTGCTTTTACTGCAAGCTCTGAGTCTCCGCTTGGACCCACATCTGTCTTCTTTGTTACCTTAAACTTTGGGTCAGATACCTGCTCAACTCTGCACAAACATCAGTGCAGTGCCGACACTGGTCATCTGGGTTGATTAGCCCTAAATTTACCGAACCTCTCTCATCCCCCTTGAACACCATCGCCAAGATCAAAGTAGCCGTTCTCGAGAGCTCAGGTGGGTCACCTGCGAGGGGAACCAAGGCTTCTCCCCACGCGGAGCAATCGACTCCTGAAGGCAGCTGCACAACTATCCCCGGACCCAGACGATGACGGGCCAGCCCACAGTGGGACCAAGACTCACTGGCTGTGCTTGCCTCTTGCTTCCCGCCCTGATTCTTCTCCTGTATAATCCCGAAGCTCTTGCTAGCACCCCAAGACAGGGCTTAGGACTCCAGAGGCCCTGTTTCTTCCCAGTCTGGCCACACTGATTAATAAAATGTTCTCAATTTATTTATGGCTCTGGGGATGGAACCCAGGGCCTCACGTGTGCTAGGCAGGCCCTACCACTGAGCTACACAGCCAGTCCATGAATGCCTTTCTCACTTCACCGCCCCTCCTGCTGCTGTCTGGATTCGAGGTGATGGGCACTGAGCCCCCTCTGCTGAGACTCTCCCAGTCCGGTCCCTGGCCCAGGAGCCTGGGAGCTCTTCTGAAAAGAGGTGACTTGGAAGAGATGGAAAGAGCCTTCATGATGCTTTGTTCTTCCGAAGGAGAAACCGAGGTCTAGTGGCATATCAGCACAGAGTGGAAGGGCAGTTTGCCTCAGGTGACCCATCATATTCCCTCAAACTTCCAGACGTACTCCTTTTAGCTCCCCAAGTCCTTCGGAGACAAAGAAGAGACTGTTTGTGCTGTTATACAGCAAAGAACCTGAGGCCCGGAACAGTACAATGAGCTTCCCAGGGGCACGCAGCAACAGCAGAACTGGGACAGAACCAGAATTCGTGTGTCACGTGATAGAAGGGACCCAGGTGCCCTTTATCCGCACCTGAGACCCACGCTCCAGTGTACACTACCCTATCCTACCTTCTTCCTAGGTGACCCTGTGGCTCTTTCAGTCATTCAACAAGATATTTTCAAGTGTCTGTAATGTTCCAGTTCCATCCTCCCTTCCCCTTTCCCCCCAGGGCTTTGCTTCAAGGCCTCCTTCAGGGCGCCTGGCTGGTTCTTCTCTTCCGCCCTCACCTTCCTAGACCAAGAGGTATCTGGACACAGGCCCCCAGAAGCCAAGGAGCATTGTCTTAAGTGGCCCCTTTAAAAGGCCTCCTCTTGGGAGCTCTTGGAGGGTCCCTAGTCCTACCTGAGACGCAGTTTTCCCACCTGCCCATACCAGAAAGTTGAGCTGAGCCACAGGAGGAAGCTGAGTCCCAAAGGGGAAGAGAAGTGTCCCAAGCTACACAGGTGGAGCCTGCTTCCTTCCACGCTGCCCTGTGTACCACTGTCTCTGCCTGTTCCGCCTCGGTCCCCAGGGCCCCTGTTCGTGGAGCAGGAGTGTCCTTGGGACAGGGCCTCCATGCCAAGCACTGTAACTTATCTCACAGTCATTTTCTGGGCTTCTGCCTGTAGGAATTGTCAGCAGGGTCTGGGCTGGGCCACAGGGAGGAAGAGTTCTTAGACTGGCCCAGGCCACGGCCTGGGTAAAGAGTCTTCCTGGAGAGGGCGCCTGGGAAGGTGGCAGCAGAATCACAGAGAACACAGAGTGATCCCACAAACCACAGAGTCAGGCTGCCCAGGACTTTTTGGGCCCAAAGACTCAATCAAAAAATTCCAATTCCTTGCTTCAAGCTCCAAAACTGCAAAGGAGGCAGGGAGGGAAAAAACGGAGGCAGGAAGGGAGCGAGAGAGTCCCCCCCAACATATGTCCTAGCCAGTCACCTCGAAGCAACTGCTGCAGCCAGGGCATCACTGGGGAGACGGAGTTTCGCCCTCCAGAGAAGCTATTCTAGCAGTGAGGACACCTAGCTTTGGACTTGTGGGAGGCCTTAGGTGAGTCCCTTGTCCTGCCCCGCCTCAGTTTCCCCACATGTCCCTATGAGGCTAGGCTCACTATGCTGGAAGGTCCTTGGGATGCCCTCACTTTGCTTTTCCTTGCAGCCAGACCCCTGCCAGGGAGAAGAGGTTGGCGGACTGAGGGCAGGAGCACAGCTGGGGGCCAGAGATGCAGCACAGAGGGGAGGGGGCGGTTGGTGGTAGCTCCCCCAGGGCGGGACGGTTGGCGGCTGCTGGTTTCCGGCCAGCCCAGCCATCCGGCTGGCCCATCTGGAATCACTTAGCCCCTACCACCATTAACCCTTGGCGGGCAGGGGGGCTGTTTCTCCTCCTCTCAAAGAAGAAGCAGGTGGGAGATGTGGAACCAGGGGGCACCAGGGGCACCTGCCAAGGCTGGGACAACTGAGGAGGGAGTGTCGTGACTGGGCAAGTTCCAGAGCCAGAGGCAGTGCTTGGGGTCAGGTCCCAGCTTCTCTTGCCCCGAGCTGTGTGACCCTGGGCAAGTCACTGGAATGCTCAAGCCTGTTTCCTCCTCTGGAAAAGGATGATTCAGGGATTGATTTACGAGATAGGGATTTGTGCCGAGGCCTTCGAGCACGGCGGGCTTCCAGGCCTGTTTCCCCATGTGCACTCGGAAAGGGTGGGCAGTGGACAGGGCATGTGGACAGTACCGCACGGCCATGCTGGGGTGGTCAGCCTGGCCCCGCCCCGCTGTGCACAGGATAAGCCGTGAGCATTCTCTCACCTGCCCAGCCTGCAGAGCTGAGTCTGGCCATGACACCCGGATCTTGGGGAAGCTGGGTGAATGTGAGGGCAGAGTGTGGAGGGTGGGAACCCTGCTGTGACAGACTACGTACAAGGTAGTGCAGGGAGCACTGCACTTGGGGCTCAGCACTACCTCCCCATAGCAGGGCACACTCAAGGGTTAAGAGCCTGAGCCTGATGTCAGCTGTTGCACCTCGGCTCTGCCCCCTCCTAACTGTGTGGCCCTGGACAGTCAGACTCTGCAATCTCTGAGCCCCGTTTTCAACTATATCTACCTTACAGGGTTACAGAGAGGCCCGAATAAGCGATGAACACAGGCATTTTGCACAAGCCCTTGGGCAGACCAAGAAAGGCAACTGATCCTCAGAGGCCGCCCAGAGCGGCTGTCACAGAAGTCTGAGGTCAGGCGGGAGGAAAGCTCACCCGGCCTGTTCATTTTATAGCCCACAATGTGGCCACAGCCAGGGATGGAAGAGACTCGAGCCATTGTGTGCATGCAGTGTCAGCCTCAGGCGCGGAGTACACCCGAAGCTTCTGTCTGGACGCTTAGCTGTGTTCTTCCTGCAGGGGGGAACCAGGACCCCCTCCTGCACCCCTACCCACGCTTGTCAGAGCCGGAAGCAGTGGCTCTCAGAGAATGGGGGGTTGGCCGGAAAGGGAGCCTGAGTGGGAGAATTCCCAGGAGGTCGGCTCAACACTCCGGACAGAGCCAGGGCTGCAGCATCTGGCGCTCCCAGGCTCCCAAAGCTGACCCCTCTCCAGGCTCCCCGGGCGGGGCTGTGGCAGGGGAGAGCACACATGTTCCAGGCATTGGCACAGTCCTCTTGGATGTTACAGCCAGAAAGCCCTTGAAGGCTGTCCATTGTACAGGCATGGAGACTGAGGCCGAGTGAAGGGGGGCGGCTTCCTTGAGGTTCACAGAGGGGGGTGTGCTGCAGCACAGAGCCCCCTCCCCAGTGTCCTTCCACTCCATCACTCTGAGCAGAGTAGGGCGATCCTTGTGCCTGCAGCTATACACCAGTGAGGCACCGAGTGGGAACCTCCCCCACCTCCTGGATGCCCAGCATAGTGACCACTGAGTGGGCAGAGGGGCCAGTGGGGGCCTCAGGCCACATTCTCCCTGGGATTCCTGGCATTGCTCTCACTGGGCCAGGCTGCAACCACTGAGGCTTGCTAGGATGCCAAAAAATAACAGCTCTGGACACTGCCCACTCCCCCCACAGCCCTTCGGCTGGCTTCTATCTTGGTGCCACAGGCCACAGTGCTTCTGATGCACTCAAAGATCAGCACAGCAGCAAGGCCCTTGGAGGCCACATATTTCTCCCTCACTGGACATACTGGTGCTTACAGTTCAGAGAGGGACAGAACCTGCCTGAGGGCACACAGCAGGTCTCAGGATGGGGCCTGTCTGTATAACTCCCTACCACCCATCCGTGCAACAGCAGTTAACTGAGCACCTGGTATGTGCTGGCCCTCCTATCCCTATACAGGTCACAAACAAACACAGAGGAAACACACATCAATAATAGCAAATGGACATAAGTATGATAAAAAGAGATATAGAGATGAATGGGCTGAGCAGATAGAAGTTTTGCTCAGGTAGGCATAGGCTTCTCTGGGGAAGAAACACTTCAGAGGAGCCCGGAGGATGAGCAGCCACACACAAAGCAGGAGTGGGAACAGCGCTAGAGGCAGAGGGGACCTGCAGAAGCCTGCAGCTACGAAGAGCTCAGTGTTTGTGAACAGAGAGAAAAGAATGGTGGAGGCCAGTGTGGCCTATAATTCCTGCTACTGTAATTCCAGCTACTCAGGAGGTTGCAGCAGGAGGACTGTAAGTTCAAAGGCAGCCTGGGCAACTCAGCGACTCAGTGAAACCCCGTCTTAAAATGGTTAATAGGTGGAGGATGTAGCTCAGTGTTACAGCATCCCCAGCATCAGGCCCTGAGTTTAATCTCCAGTAGCAGCAACGACAATAACAACCAAAGGCTAAGGCAGAGCGGCATGTAATGGTGGAGAGGTAGTCGGGGCGGCCATCCAGGTCTTTGGGCCCAACAAAGTCTGCCTTTTATCCAGGGACCGGCGGGGCCACAGCAAGATTTTCATGGGGGGACAAGATGGGGGCTGTAGTGCACGTGGGCAACGGGGGTGGGGGCGGTGGTGATGGCATGGAGGCGGTCGTGGACAGCTCTGAAGGCCACTGCACCGGTCCCCAGGCACTGTCCCCCTGAGAGGGTACAGGAGTGCAGCCTGACAGGAAGTTGGAAGAGTGGGTCCCAGCCCATGCTTTGACCATAGTCACTCTGTGAACCTGCTTCCTTCCCTGGCTTCGGCATCTCTGAGGAACGGGTCAGACCTAGTCTCTTTTGACGAGGATATTCTGTGTCCCAGTCCCGGTTGTAGCCTGCTCTCTGCTGCCTAGGTCCAGCTGCTAGAGGTCTGCCTCCACTACCCAGCTTCCGGCGGCAGACACCACCAGACAAGAAAGGCGGAGTTCTCCTGTAGTTCCCGGCAGTGCCAGCAGGCGGCGCGCCCAGCTGTTGGAGGGGGCGGAGGAAAGGTGCTGGGAGGAGGGCGGGTCTGGAGGGCAAATTCCCTGCGGGAGCTCTGCGTCCCTTTTGAGGCTCCCAGCTCCTCACTGGAGCTGGGCAGGGGAGGAATTGCGCTCCTCCTTCTGAAGTGGAAACGGGGGCTCAGAGAGAGGAGTTAACCTGCCCAAGGTCACACAGCGAGATCGAGGCTTGGCTACACCTGTCCCCACCCCACAGCCCTAGGCCTGGAGAGCTCAGGCGGCTTGCCGTGGGGCACGCGGGCCTGAGCTGGCCCTGCAGCCCACCAGTCCTGTGGAGCAAACTGTTTCCAGCAGAAAGCTAAGCCCTTCCTGGACCATAAACCCAATTTTGAAACTAAGCTATCACTGCGATCTTTATGAGGCCATCACGCTGCGCCCCGCCCGGAGGCCCCGCGGTGTGTGAGAGCGCTTGCAGGACGAAGGGGCCCAGTAAACAGCCGCTCCCAGAGATAAGGCGCTGTCCAGAGGAAGAACTGCTCCCCGGGATGGGGACAGGGCTTCTCCACGCAGGCATCGCTCCGTGGGCACACTATCAGTGGAGGCAGCCCTCCCCCGTGGGCACATGGGGAAACTGAGGTCCAGGGGTAGCTGCTCTTTTGCATGAAGAACCCAGAGGAGGAAGAGGAACTAGCTATTTGTTTAAGCAAAATCCAGCTAACATATGTAGGAGCAGGGAGGCAGACACAGGATCACTATCCTTACTGTCCTAATAGGCCAGCTCAGCTACAGAAAAAAGGAAAAACTTCCTGGTAGGAGCCATGGAGTTGCTGTGTGCCCTCAGGCAGGTGGCTTCACCTCTCTGAGCTCCAGTTTCCTCCTCTGCAAAGGAAGGAAAATTGTCAACTCTGTCTCCGTGGGCCGTGCTGAGGATAGACAGAAGTAACAGATATGGAGGGGCCAGAAGTGATGCACACACAGCAGTGCTGCTGTTGTGATTACCCTAGCACACTGGGAAGGGCCAGTCTGTTGCCTGAGAGACGCAGTGCAAGCTCCCTGAGCTCGCAGCCAGACGGCTGGAGGTGAGGGAGTTTGTGGGGATGGTGGTGGCTCCCCCTCCCTCAGGACCTGTCTGCAGAGAGGGAGGAACAGGCCTCCCGGTGGGCACAGCACTAAGAGGGCCAAGGAGCCGCTCCCCAGGCTCCAGGGTTCCTGCCCCTGCTCCCTCCAAGTCAGGAAACCAGTCCACGCTTTGCACAGAAAGTCCCCAGCCACAAGGCCCGTTTCTCAGCCGCCACCTGAGTCCCGCTCGCGGGCTCCATCACACCTGGACCCCACCCGGCCTCCTCGGCGCTCCTGGCTCTCAAGCCTTTGTTCACAGTGCCCCTTAGCCCACACACACCTTCGCCACTGCCCTGACCCTGACTCACATGCCACTTCCTCCCTCCTGACTCCCTATTCCTGGCCCTCGCCAAGATGCACCTTTACCTTTACTGTGATTATTTGATTCATCCCTGCCCGTCCTCCACACAGGCACCCAAGGTCCCAGGAGCAGGACCTCCCCAAGCACTAGCACAGGCTCAGCACAGGAGGAGGCATCAAAGGAACGAGTGAGTGAACAAATGAATCTCTCTCCCTGTTCCCAACCCTTCAGCCTACCATCTGGGTCTGATTTAGCACCCTCTTGGAAACAGAAGGCACAAACCTCCTCCTCTCCCTGAACAGCATCCCTAACTGAGGACCTAGAGCAGTCACTTACATGCCTCCTGTGATGGTGAGCTCGCTCTCCATGAGAGCCCATTTTAAGAGAGATGACCCTTGTCTTGGTTACTTTTCTCTTGTTGCTGGGACAAAATACCTGAGGCCCAAAACTAAGGAAGGAAAGGTTTATTTAGCTCACAGTTTGTGGAGGTTTTAGTCCATACTCGGCTGGCTCTAAGGCAGAGAGGCACATGGCAGAGGGCAAATGTTCATGGTGGTGGAAGACAGCAAAAGCAGCCAGAGCAAAAAGGGAGGAGCAGCGACAGGTAAGCCCGTTTCCCTCCCTTATATTGTATGCAGGCTACCGGCCCTAGGGTGGGTGTAGCACTCACACCCCAAATCCCAGCATTGGGTCATAAGTCAATCATAAACTCTCGAAGCCCATCCCATGACTGCATGAGGCTTTGGGGGGACATCTAGACACAAACAGTAACACTTTCCAAGAGCATTTGCTCAAGTACAAGTGGGTCAGAACCAGTGCCAGCAGCTTCTCTCTCAGGTCCCAGGTCCAGCCTGTCCCCTCCCCGTGCAGTTCCCACTCCCAGACTGCTCTTCCTCCCGTCCTAGCAACTAGCTCAGAGGGCAGAGTTCAGTCCTCTGGGGCCTCCTCTTCCTCTGTGTACCCCCAATTGCTCTTGAAGGGTTAGTTCCTGAGTCAAGCCACCAGAGAGCTCCAGATCCCTTCTGAGAAAAAAATTCTCAAAGACATGCTCACTTCTTGACCTTCCCTGCTTCAGCAGCTTTTTTTTTTTTTTTCCTTTCTGTTGCTGGAGATTGAAACCAGGGCTTCCCACATGCTTAGGGAAGAGCCCTGCACTGAGCTTCATCCCCAGCCCTTTTTACTTATTTATTCATTTTGAGACAGGATCTTGCTCAGTTGCCCAGGCTGAACTGGAAATTGTGATCCTCCTGCCTCAGCCTCCTAAGCAGCTGGGCTTAGAGTCATGTGACACCACACCTGGCTAGCCAGGTACTCCTTGGTGACATGCGCTCAGCAAGGTCAGCAACAACTCAGGCAGCCCTACACAGGAGGCAGTTAAAACAGCTGGGAGGCCCTAGCTACAATCAATGGATCAGGGCTTTGGCATCTTGATTCACACAAGCCAACTACTAAAAAAGATGTCTTTGAATCAATGGGAGTATTTAGAATAAAAACAGTGTGTTAGGTCATACCCAAGAATTTGGGTTCATGTTGTTAGATGTGACAATGACATATAAGAAAGTGACCATGTGGCCCGGGGAGATAGCTCAGTGGCACAGCACCTGCCTGGCAAGCACAAGGTCCCGTGTTCGATTCCAAGTACCAAAAAAAAAAAAGGAAATTTTAAAAAGAAAAATAAAAATAAATTTAAAAAAAGAAAAAGAAAGTGTTGGTGTTTTAGAGATTCATGCTGAGGTATGTATGGGTAAAATGACATGCTGCCTGGAATTTGTTTTAAAATACCTTAGGAAAATGGGAGGGAGGTGAAAGAAGCGTGGCAAAATCTTAGTAACTGTTGAAGCAAGGTGATGAGCACCTATTGGTTTATTATGCAGTTCTACTTTTGTGTATGTTTGAAGCTTCTCGATAATCATAATAAAAGGGTAGAGAGTCATCCGGAGAATTTGTGGCAAGTTTCCCAGGATGTTCTCAGAAGACCCTCCCCCTCTCCTGCCCCATACCTTTGAGAGCTTTCTCTGCACCCCAAGTGAAGCCCCCAGTAGTATTCAGGCTCATATATGTGCATATGTGCATTTTCCGGGGGAAACATCCACCGCTTTCATCGCAGACTAGTGGGGTCGTGACCTCTCTCCTCCACCCTCAAAGAGCACCCTACCTTAAGCCGCGACCCTGTTTGAAGTCAGCATTGCCCCCCTCACCTCACGCTTGGTGGGTCGCTACCGAGTGGGCCACAAGACGGGTGTGGGTGCCCCGCGTCTCCACCTGTGACCTGGGGTCGGGGAGGGGGGCTGTGCCCACAGCAACAGGCAGGGCGGGCGCCCGGGACGCCAGGTCCACCGAGGCCCAGGAGGTTCCCACGCGCGGCGGTGCGGTGACCCTCGCGCGCGGAACGCGCCCTCCACGCCCCAAGCCCCGGGAGCCCTGGCCAGCCCACCTCCCGCTTGGGGAGGCAATTTGTCTCCTTTTGAACCCCTCGCCCCCGACGGGTTTCCCCCTTTGATTCGCAGGCCAGAGGCTTCCCCCAGCTTTGAAATGCAAACCCGCCCCGGCTGAGGCCGCGGGCGCCCGGAGCTATAAAAGGCCTGGGTGGGGCGGGCGCGGCGCGGCGGCGAGGCCAGGTGAGCGGTTGCTGGTCGTCGGGGCGCGGGCCGCGGCGCTCCAGGGCCCAGCATGCGCGGGGGGCCCCGCGGACACCATGTACGTGGGCTATGTGCTGGACAAGGACTCGCCGGTGTACCCCAGCCCCGCCAGGCCCTCGAGTCTCGGCCTGGGCCCACAAGCCTATGGCCCCCCGGCCCCGGCCCCTGCGCCCCCGCAATACCCCGACTTCGCCAGCTACACACACGTGGAGCCGGGCCCCGCGCCCCCTGCGGCCTGGAGCGCGCCCTTCCCCGCGCCCAAGGACGACTGGGCCGCCTATGGCCCTGGGCCCGCGGCCCCGGCCGCCAGCCCAGCTCCGCTGGCATTCGGACCCCCTCCGGACTTTAGCCCGGTGCCCGCGCCCCCAGGACCGGGCCCCGGCCTCCTGGCGCAGCCCCTCGGCGGCCTGGGCGCCCCGTCCTCGCCAGGAGCGCAGAGGCGGACGCCCTACGAGTGGATGCGGCGCAGCGTGACAGCCGAAGGAGGCGGTGGCAGCGGTAAGGACCCTTCCCTCGCCCTGCGCCTCCGGACGGTCCCCGGCACTGGCAGGTGCTCGGCAGGGCCCGGGCTGTCAGGTTTGACCTCTGTCCTGGGCCTGCGTGGGGGCAGAGTGTGGCCCCTCGACCGCCCGGACCCAGCACAGCTCTTCTGTCTCCGCGGCCCTGAATGCCAGCCTAAGCCTCTCTCAGTATAGACAGGGAAACTGAGACCGCGTGCAGGGAGGAAAGGCTCCGGGTGGCGGCAAGGCCTGAAATAGAAGCCAGGTCCCCGGAGCTTGTGCAGGACTCTAGCACTTGGCCCTGGTAGTCTTCATGGCTTCTTCCACTCGCTCCCCAGCCCCAGCAGGGGCGCCAGGCTCTCCCTAGGAGTGATCAAGACTGCAGGTGGGCCGTCACTTTCCTTTCCGGGACTCCTTTCTAGGACTTAGGGCCCCATCTTACAGTGAAGAGTTCCATTGGGCTGACCCAGAGCCCGCTTCCCTTAGACTGGGGGGATCCCTACCTAGCCCCTACCTCCTGGCCCTCCCTGAACTCTTGACCCCGGGGGAGGGGAAGCAGAGCAGTTGGGAAGGTGGCTACTGTTTGGCTCCTGAGCCTGTGAACCTCCTGCCCCCAGGCAGGCCTCTCTGATCCACTCTCTTCAAAGGAAGGGGAGGGGGCAGGACAAAAGCCCAGCTTTAATGAGGGGTGGCCTGACCTTTATGGCCCCCCTCCCCACTTTGTCATGTAACTGGCCGTCCTTTGGCTCAGTAGTGACTCCTGTTGGCCGGAAAGTGAACATGACACCCCATTGTCTAAATTGTGTCCAGGCCTGTCCTGACAAAGGCCACCTGGCCGTGGGGGCGGGAAGCTGGCCTGCCCACCCTTTGATGTCCAGCCCCTCCTTCTCCTCCCCCAGCTGGGAGCAAGCCTGGGACTTCCCCCACCTCCTCTCCTCTTCGCCCTCATCTCCCCCACACGCAGGCTGCCTGCCCTGGCAGAGGCTGGGGAGGCCTTGTTCAGCAGCTGCACGTTTCACTTCTGGGCCGTCCGTCTTTGTCTTCAGGCAGATGCCGGTGACCAGGCCTGGCCACTCACTGCTATGGCCTTGACTGAGTAACAACGCTTAACGCCATGGAGCGCCTAACTGGAAAAACTCTGCTGCGGGTACCACTATGGCCCCAGCTTTGCAGAGGGAGACACTGGGGCACAGAGTGGTTAGATGCTTCCAGGGCTGTAGAGCCAGTAGCTGGGGGTGGGATTTGGCCCCAGGCAGCCTACAGAGGAGTCTGTGCTGTAATCCTCCCCACAACTTCCCTTCTGGGGCCCCGTGGCACTGTCTGTGAAATGAGAAGGGGAGAAGGTTGTGCAGCGTTTGTGCCCTGGCCTGAGCTGTGAAAAGACTCTTGATCCTTGAAAAGGAGACGGAAAGTAACCCTCTCCCTGGAGAAGATGGTACATCACTGGGCATCAACTTCAGGGGTGCTGGGGACCCGCCCCAAAAGCTTGTCCCTAACTCCTGGAGTACGGACCCCACATTAGATTTTGTGAAGGGCCTCCGCCACAGCCTTTTTCAGGCCTGTGACCGGCTCTGTGTCTGGAGGAGGAGGTCCACCTTCTCCGTCCCTCACTTGCTGCTTCCCCGACCATCCGGCAACCTGAGATGGACGGGGAAGTTCCCCATGGGTGCGGACTTAGACTTGTGTGTGCGGGAAGGAGTGCAGCTTAGGGATGGGAGGGTGGGAGAGAGCCTGGAGGAGCTTCCGGCCCAGACCAGTGACCTATGCAGTGTGTCTGGGCACAGGGGCCGTGGAGCCCAGCTCTACCTCTGGCCGAAAAAAATCACATGTTGTCTGTTGTCCGCAGGCAGTGGGGCTGCCCAGAGGCAAAGGATTCCCCTCTTCTGTCAGGGAGAGGAGGGAAGGGCTGTGGAGGTCCTGGGACTCCAAGGAAGGCTGCCCGGGAGCCAGGTTAGACCTTCTGCAGGGAGGAGCTGGAAGCTGCTGCCGTGTCTGCTCAGGGCCTGTGACTCTCACCGGTGCTCAGAAGCAGGGACAGAGCTGGGATGGGGTCACCCTCCCCAGAGAAGACCACACCCCTTCTTTGTTGGTCTCGGTTTCTTCTTCTGGGCAGTGAAGGCGGAGGTTTCCCGAGGTACTTGCTGTGTGATGCTGTTGTCTGGGACAGCCAAGGGAACGTCAGTGGTTGCCATGCCCTCTTTCCCCCAGTGACACTGACCCCCGGGTCTTTAGCCTGTGGCTGTGTCTGACCTTCCTCTTTCTGAGCCCTAGCATTCTAGAACATCCACCATGGATGGTTAGAGAGCAGACACACAGTAGGAGACGGGTCTAGAGATTATGAAGCCTGTGCCGGCTCCATCCAAGTGGAGGCTGGGCTGGGAGAGATGTCAGCTGCTTAGGATGGGCTCCACACTGCTTCCTGAGAGCCACAGAGGCGTACAGCTTCAGCGCCTGCTGCCCAGGCCACTCCCCTTGGCCACCATGCTCCAGGTGCTCCAGCTTCTAATTCCTCAGGCCTCACAAGGTCTTGCGCACCTGCTGTTCTGTCTTCCAGGAAGGCTCTTCCCTCTGATTCTTTGCACTGCTGGCTCCATCTCCCTCTCCAGGTCTTGCTTAGCTCAGTGGTCATCTCCAAAGTTCCCAAAGCAGACCCCCCATGCCCGGTGAAGATGTTGGGAGCGTTCCCTTCAGAGCGCTGTCTCAGGTTCCGGTTGCTCACCTTTTCCTTGCTGTGTGCTCACGGTTCCCACGAGGACCAGAGCCGTGTCCTTCTGACCCACTGTTGCACCCAGGTGCCTGCGTCAGTGTGCCGTGTTTAGTAAGTGTGCGATGCTTTTTGTTGCATGAATGGTCAGGGACAGCATGAGGGGCAGAAGCCATCTCTGGGAGGACAGGGGAGGGCAAGATTTGGGCTTTAGCATGGATTTCTGGAGTCGCTACTGAGTGGCTGGACCCACAGGAGTCCCGGCCCATGGTAGGAGCCTGGCTGCCCTCTGTCCCCACTCGGACGGCCTCCTGAGTCCCTTGGGGAGCTGTCCGCCTAGGCGGGACAGAGACTCTGGGCTCCTTAGCAGGCGCTGGTGAGATGGGGACCATGCGGGAGACGCTGAAGCGCATAAGGAATATATCGGGTCCGAGTGGTCAGCATCATCTGACTGAGCCAGGGTAGGAGATGCCCATAGGGAACCTGTTCTATCTGCTCTCCTCGCGTCTGTAAACACCAGTGCTTGGTTTGAGAGGACGTCACCATCCCTTTGCCGCAGCGCAGTTTCTGCCGTGTGAGCAAGCAGTGGGTCCCAGGTTAGTAGCCCGTGGGGACGGCTGAAGTCACAGCGCGAGACAGATGCTCACTCGGGTGATGGAACCCTCGAAACACCCTGGTCCAACCCCTTCAGCTTTCAGATGGGGAAACTGAGGTGTGTGGAGAAAATGACCCCTCCACACACGTTTCAGACCCTCTCCCTTAGTCCATCGCCATAGCCACTAACCTGTCCTCTCACCTTCAGCCTCTCAGTGATGCCCTAGCTGCTCTCCACACCCCTGACAGACTTACCTTGTCCAGGCACTTGCCCTGCTCAAGAGCAGTCTCTGGCTCCCCATTGCCGTGGAACTGCCCTCTTGAGAACTGGCCCCAAGATACTGTCCCACTGATTTGCCTAGAAACAGAGATGTTCACCAGTAGGAGCCAGGGCTGGGGAGTCTCAGATCTGAGACTGGTTTCCGTTAGAAGCTGGACAGCCTCAGGCGAGCTAGCTTGGAGCCTTTCCCTGAAGCTGGTTTTCTTCCACCCTAACATCAGCACAGTGATAGAACTGCACCTTGAAGCCCTGGCACCCGTACAGACAGCCCTGCACCAGGGCCCAGTGCATCAGGTTCACGCAGCACGCGCCTCACGCTTCCCGCCTCCCCAGTCTAACCCTCAGTCCTCACCGCCCTCCCTTCCCTCTCCTACCTCCTCCTCAGTTCAAATGCTGCTCCTTCCTGAGGCCCCCTCCTCCAGGAAGCACTCCTTGATTCTCCCACCACTCCAAGCACTGAATCAGCCTCTTGTTTTAATCGCGTGTAACACCGTCTGGTTTATCCCTGCCAGCTACCATCCGTCACTCCCTCACAGACCAGTCCTCATCAGCCCCAGCCCCACCCCGCCCTGCACACAGTAGGAGCTCACAATCAAGCTAATAACCATCACTGGCTGCAGCTTTAGTGCGCATAGGCACTGGGCCAAGAGCTTTGTGCGAGTGGCCTCGTTTAAATCTCATAACACCCTTCGGAGGTGTGAAAGTTCTATTATTGGACTCGCTTTACAGGTGATGTTGATGAGGCTCAGCGAGGTAAGGTGGCCTCCCTGTGCTCACACAGCTAGATGGCAACGCAGGGCCTGGCCAGAGTCTGCAGCCCGGGAACAGAGCCCAAGACCCCTCTCACCATGCGTCCCAGGCCAGGTGGGAAAGGAGGCCAGGCAGGCATGCGCTGTGAGGGGCGGGAGCGCAGCCCGGCTGTGTGCAGCTGGTTCCCAAGCAGAAGCTCCACTTGACACCTCAGCTCTCAGATGTAGCTAGGAAGGGACTGACCCAGTTAGGAGGTGGCAGGAGGCTGTTTTTGGTTGGATGTCCCCTCCCCCCTGCCCTTGGGCAGACCGTGCTGCGTGGAGCTTCAGGGATGGCTGTGAAGGCCCACACACCTTTGAGAGCAGCAGCGTCCAGCTCGTCAGCAGGTTGTGCTCGCACGGGCTGGCCTCTCAGGTTTCTGTCTGGGAGCCCGTGGGGTCTGCAAACAGCATTCTCATCTGGAGTCCGGGCGGACTCTGTGTTAGCAGGCTGCACCCCACCAGCCCCCGCACAGATCCCTGCACTGACCCCTGTCCCAGGGGAGAGGGAGCAGGGAGGGGGCTGCTGCTCTGTACTGTACTCAGCATCCTCCAGCTCCTTCCCATTGCTCTTGAAATCCATCCCAACTCTCTGTTGGAAGCTCTGCTGGCCCCTCCAGCCTCATCTTGTGCCTCTCTCATCATCCATCCATCCATCCATCCATCCATCCATCCATCCATCCCTCCACCTAGGAAGATAGATGATAATTTTCTCTTATGTGCCAAAACTCTTCTCGGTGCTGGGAACTATGGGCAACCAAGCCAGACAGGATCTACCCTCAGGGACCTGACACTCTGCCCCCATGCAGTCTCTCCCTGCCCCAGGGCCTTTGCACATGCTGTTTTCCATTCCTGGAATATTCTTCCCCATTCTGACACCTACTTGGCCTTCAGGCCTTGGCTTAAGTGGTGCCCCAGGAAACCTCCCCCAAGCCAGGTAAGGAGGGGTTCCCCTGCCCCCTACTTAGTCTGGCCCTCAGCTTCTTGCTCACTTTCCTTCATACCACTCATCACGTGGGTGATTATTTCCTTTGGATGTTTGTTTTTAATCTGCTCCCCCATGGAAGAGGAGAATAGCAAATAAGTATTGTGCATCTGCCGTGGTTATAGTAACACAAGCTGGTGTCTACTGAGAGCACAGTACTTTTTCAATGGCAGGACTTCTGGCCCCTGATGGCACCCTTCTTCTTGGCTTCCTGGCTGGGCTGAGTTGAGGGAGCAGTGGAGGTGGGCAGGAGGTTTTGGAGGCTGAGCTGAGCAACTGATGTGCTGGATGTAGGGAGCGAAGGGGGCAATCCTCAGAGGTGCCACCGAGGCCTTTGGCCCAAGTGGCTGGAGGATTGGGGTGCCCCTCACTGGACAAGGGAGATGAGTTTGTTTTGTGCACTCCACAAAGATTCATCAACTACTCACTCAGACCAGGCACGTGGTGGGTGCAGATGACCAAACAGCATGACCCTGCCCTCACCAAGCACCCAGGAGCCAACACCTGCAACAAAGGAATTTTCCAAGGTCACATGGTTGGCCAGAAGGAGGACAGGGCCGGAATGCTGAGCTCTTCCTGGAACCCGACTCCAAAGACGAGATTCCGGGCCCCAAGTCTGCAGAGGATCAGCAAGGGCTTGGCTTGCAGACTAGAGGAGGACCGGGTCCCTGGGGACTGGAACCAGGCCAGGGGGCCTCAAGCTGTTTGGCCTAGGAGATGACTGAGGGATGTGCTTGCTATCTGTGCCTCTTGGGAGGGCTGTGCTGGGCCGAGGTGTGTGGGAACCTTGGGTAGTGGCTGCAAGCCCAGGTTCCACCTGTAGTTGACACAATGAAGTGTTGGAGGTGTGTGCTGCAGGGGATATTGGGTCCTTGGAAGGAGCTGGATCTAGCAGTGTCATCCAGCAGGACTTCCTACTCGAGAGCTAAGCTAGCCAGGAGTCCCGCCACCACTATATGTGGCTGTTGAACACTTGGAATATGGTTAATGTAATTAAGAAGCAGAATTTTACATTTCAGTTGAAATAGCCCCTCCGGCTAGTGGTGGCCAGTTGGTCAGCACAGAGAAATCCCTCAGAGGCCTCAGGGAGTCTTGGAAGGCCAACCACTCTGCATGAACTCCGCCGCCCATTGAGGGATCTTTCCGCCTCTCTTGGCTCCTCTGCCCCTGTAGTATCATGGTCATCATCGTCATCCTCGTTGTCACAGCTAGTTTTACTAAGAATTGCCTTGTCAAGCAGACGAGCACATCTGGCCTCTACTACCATTACAGAAAGGAAGCATTTGTGCCTTCCTTTTACAGGTAAATAACCTGGGCATCAGAGCAGTCCACTGACTTGCCTGGAGGCAGCGTTTGCATGTGGGCAGCCTGGGTTAGAACCTTCATCTGACTCTAAGAGCTCTTTCCTGGCTGCCTCCCAAAACCAGGTCAGACTGTGGGCCTCGATGAAGAAGACAGAGCAGTGGATGACGCAGAGGTGGGCCTGGGGGTGGGAGCGGTGATGACGTGGGACTCTTGACCAGGAAGAAAGGGATCAGCGGGAGGGGAAGCTTGGTCAAGGTTGCTGAGCTCCCCACTCCCCATCTTCTCATCTCTCTACCATGGCTTGAGTGAGGAACCCTGAATCAGCACCCTGGGCTTGTCACTCAGCCAGGACAAGGACCCAGTTTTGGGGTCTAGCAGGAAGCCACATGGCTCCAGAAAGTCACCCGTGCGTCATGGAGCTGGTGGGGTCAGGGCCGCCGAGCAAAGGTCCTGTTGGACAGTGGTGCAGATGGGGATATAGTCCCAAGTCGGAAGTTATACTCCAGCAGCCAGCCCAGCCGGAGCTCCCCACTCCCAGGCCAGCGTGTTCTTGCCCTGAAGTTCCCCATCAGGGGACATTCCACCTCTCCCAAGGGATCCTTCCAACGTCCACTTCTGCAAATAGCTCGGTTCTGCTTCCTGTGTCGGTAGCTCTTTTACAGACACCATCACATCTATGCTGCGCCGAAGGGAGCGGGAGGAAAGGCCAGAGAATCGAAGATGCCTGTCTGTTCCTTTGGCTGGTTACGCACCAGCTCCCTGCCTCCAGGCAAGGTCTGGAAACTCACTCCTGCACCTGGCCTTCTCTAACCTCTCGGTAGCTGGTAGCACAGCACCACCTCAGGCTTCCTGTGCCCTGCCACCTCCGTAGCCATCTCCCTGTGTGAACCTGAATAGTACCTCCTGTGCTTCCGCAGTGAAGTCATTTGCATGCTCAGCGTATTTTTAACGGTGTCCTCCTCGTCAAATACACTAAAGGTGCCCTTTCCTTCCACTACAGTTTCCAGGCTTTCTTGTCGCTCTTCCCTGAGGGCCACAGCTGGGGCCAAGCTCTCCCTTCCCCAGACGCGGATGTTGAGGCCCAGATAGGGGCGGGGCTGACCCTGAGTTAGGAGCAGCGCTGGGACAAGAAATCAAAGCTTCCACTCAAAGCCAGCACGTTTCACCAGGGTGCTGTCCCTTAGTCTCCACCAGAAAGGCTTTGAGCGGAAGACTCAGACTTGTAGGGTGCGCAGGGAAGGCCGGTCCCCAGAGGGCTTCCAGAGCCCGGTCCTTCCCACTCTTCTCTGGACACTGCGCTCCACAGCCGCCTCAGCAAGTGACCTCACTCCCCCTCTGCTGCCGCCTCACCTGGAGGACGGGGGACTCCCTTGGAGTAGGGTTCTGTGTCTGCCCTTCCCTGTCTGCCTCGATCTTCCCTCCCAGCAGAGGTCCCTTCTCTTTGTCACCCCCGGCTGGCACCATAGACGTGCCTCTTGCTCCTCTCGGTGGCAGATGTGCAAGGCGTGCCCTCCCTGCAGGTGGCGGCTGGGGCGAGGAGCAGTGAGGGGGTCTGGTCTCCAAGGAGGGGCTCAGCTGTGCAGAACTGGAGAGTGCAGAGGACCCCTGCAGCTGACACACAGCCCTCTCCTGCTGCACAGGAGAGACTGAGGCCCTGAGCAGAGGGATTTCCTCAAGGCCACAGGGATGGCACAGGACTGAACCATGATCTGTCTATTCGCTGGTGCTTGTTAAAGACAGCAGGGAGAGAAGGATGCAGGAGACCTGTGGCAGGGCCTGGCCGTATGTGTTTCTATTTTTTTTTTTTTGTCTTTTTTGAGACAGGGACTCGCTATGCAGTTCAGGCTGGCCTTGAGCTCACTTTGTAGCCCAGGCTGGTCTCGAACTCACAGCGATCCTCCTGCCTCAGCCTCCATAGTGCTGGGATTACAGGCGTGCGCCACCACACCCAGCCAATGCGTTTCTAACAAACTCGTGTGTGATGTATGTGTGCATCTGCGTTCACATGTGGGCGCACCCATGTGTGCAGAAGGTGGGGGTGGGACCTTGATGTACAACCACATGGGGCTGGGCCACCCAGGGAGGGGACCTCAGAGGGTTGTAGGCTGGATTTGTGGTCCATGTACTGAGGGTCAGAGCTTGTCATCTCTGAGGGCCACAAATCCAGCAACAAGAAGGCAAAGGAAGTGGTGACCCAGAGCCATTTGATTTTTTTGGAACCGCTCACCCCATCCTGGAGCAGAGGCCATGCTCTGTCCTTGTCTGGCCCAGGCAGGGTGGGGGACCCCACTGCAGACCACCAGGGCTCCTGCCCACTGACCTCCAGCTGGACAGGCCTGGTGTCTAGACTCTTAGACAGGGAAATCAGTCTTAGAATTCTTTGAGCAATAATAACAAACACAGTCCGAGAATCAACAAACATTGGGAGCTTCACGTTTCCAAGTTGGAAAGGGACCTTATAAATAAATGGCCTCATCCAACACACCAGCCACCGCACAGATCTATTTCTGGCATTCCTGCTAGGTGGCCACCCTGCTGCCGTTAGAACTGAGTAGGATCTGCCCTGCCCTGTGCACCTGCTACATGCCAGGTAGTGTGCTAGGCACTGTCCTCTCGTCTGGAGCCATCTCCTGGACACCAGGGGGTTGGAGGTAATTAGGGAAGACCTGCTATCTTGTGATAGGGTTTAGTGCTGTTTCTGTAGCTGGATAGACCCAGCTTTGAATCCTACCTCCTTGATGTTGTGGACCTTTCTAGTCCTCCGTTTTCTCATCTGTAAAATAGGGATATATCAGTTGCACAACTCTATGGGTTGTTGAGAGACATACATACGACAAGTTGGCTATTATTAGAATAATAATTATCCCATTTTACAGATACAGAAAATGAGGCTCAGAGAAGGAGACAGTCTTAAGCCACAATCCCAGAAGTCTGCTTGACCAGATACCCACATGCCAGGGCCACCTGGAGGGCTAGTCACATGTCTCTTCCAGGGGCCCATCTCAACCCCACTGACTCCAAATTTTGGGGCAGGAGAATGCTCCCCAGGAGCTCTGAGGCTTCTGGTCAGGTACTTGAAGCCATTGGCCTGCAGCTCCGCAGGCCTGTACTGCACGTGTTTCAGCACACTGCCTGCCGTGACAGGATGGGACATTCTGTGCCTCTCAAGGACAGAGCAGAGAGGAAGCGACTCCCTGGGTGAGTGATCTGACGTTCTTTCCCCATGTGCTCAGCTCCAAAGGGCCCAGGGAGCCCCATCTTCCCCTCTGTCCACTCACACCTGGCACCTGGCCCCAAAGGGGTTTCTCATGCGGAGGCTGGGAGTGGCCAGCCCCCCATCAGACGCACATTCTGGGAGCCTGAACTTCCCCTTCAGCTTCCGTATCCCAGGGCCTGTAAATCATTCATCTGAGCCCTTTCCCTGCTGTGCCACTCTCATGCCCTGCCCTGCCTCCACTCCTAGGCTCTGGCGGTGGCACAGGTGCAGAGAGGAGGGAGTTGGGAGAGTGGGTTGGGGCAGCCATGAGTTCTGGCAGAGCTGCGACTGGAACCCAGGGCTCCTGATTATCGTTAAAAATAAAAGTCGCATCTGCACTCTGTAAAAATTTAAATGCTCCCAGTCTCCCTCTGGCCTCCCCCTCCAGTTCCTGCTGTTGGCGATCAAAGAAGGTAGCCCCTGTTATTGGCTTCCTGTATATCCTCTCAAAAGAAGTAGGTGCACAAAGACGTTCGAGTGTGTATGTGTGTGTGTGTGTGTCTTCTGCATGTTTACACAAAACCCATGATGACACACCATCCTATGTCCTGCTTTTTCGGATATCTTACAAATTGCTCCCTCGTGTGCATTCAGAATTGTGTGATTTCATTTTAATGCCTGCCGAACGGCTGTCCACGTGCAAGTCCCACATCTTGTCTGACAGGTTTCCTGCTTGTACACGTGCAGTTTTTTTGTCTTGTGCAATTAGAACTGGCTACAGCTGTAGGCCATTCTCTGTGGGATCCGTTCCTGGGAGTGGGACTCGTGGTCCGTGGCTGTGTGCCTGTGAAATGAGGCTGTGCCCCACCACCCTGGCTCCTCAGAGAATGCTCCAGTTCCCGTTCGCTCCCTGCACAGCATGTGGGATTCCCTGGTGTCCAAGCCCCAGGAGAATCAAGCATTTTGTTCTTTGGCAGAACTGTTTTCTTAGCAATGAAATTGTGGCTTTGGGCAGCTCAATAAGGTAGAAGGGGGCCAAATGGGCTGCTGAGCCCCTGCCCTCTCCAGCTGGGCCGGTCTCTGCTGGGAGCCTTGCTAGCCAGCGCTCTGTCGTCTTCTCATTCCATTCTGTCCTTTCGGGGAAGGTTCGGTGTCTGAGTCTTGATCATACCCATCACCAGGTGGGACGACCTCAGCAAGAGCCGCTTTCCAGGCCTCGACTCCCCACCTGTGACATGGCTGTCACGCGTCCCGGCTGCTTGTCAGAAAGCAACAGGGAGAGCTGGGAAAGACCAAGGCGGTAGCCATAACATCCAGACTGAGGCCCCGTGGGCAAGGACCCCTCTGGGCCTGCCTCCTCTTGTGGGGGTGACCGTGTATCCCCTGGGTGTTTTACAGGCCCTGGCCTGTGGCAGTCCTGTTTTACAGGTCCCTGCCATGCTCTGACCCCTCCTAGAATGGGACAGTTGCCAGTGCTGGGGGGAGCCATAGCAGGCTCAGTGGTCCCCATGTAAATTGGAGGGTGCTGAGCACTCTCTGCCCTGGGATATGGCCTTCGTTAAGTCTGCCCATCCAGGCCTCCAGGGACCCTGACTCCACAGGCCAAACTGAAGGGCCTCACCAGGCACTGCAGTGTGAATATCCTGAAGCACAGTCTCTTCACCTGAAATACGGAAGGAAACAAAACTCCCAAAACCCATCCTGGCTCTAGCCCAGTGAACCTAGCAATCCGAGGACGAAGAGGCCTGCTAGACTGTGGTGGCAGAGGCGTTAGGCAGAACTGGTTTTGAGCCAACGTTGAATTTTCTA
Source organism: Chinchilla lanigera (assembly GCF_000276665.1). NCBI lineage: Eukaryota > Metazoa > Chordata > Mammalia > Rodentia > Chinchillidae > Chinchilla > Chinchilla lanigera. The sequence goes on along the minus strand of NW_004955415.1, from coordinate 4,343,677 downwards.
AGCCAAGGAGGGGGCCCATCTGGAGCCAAGGCCTCAGCAGCCACACCCTTGGCCCTTTCCTGGGGCCAGGCCTGGCCAAGGGCTGAGGTTGTCCACACTGTCAGACAGGGGCCTGAGGCCAGTAGCCATGGAAGCGTCCGGTGTGGTTCTGCTGCTCTGGCAGAAAATCCAGGGAAAAGCCGCTTGGGAACATCTGCTGTCTCCTGTTCTCCACAGAGCCGTTTGGCCACGAGGAGCCCAGTGGCTGTCCTGCCAAGCTGCGTGGGCTTGGCGGGGGGGACGGACAGAACAAGGCGGGGGTGGTCAGCGAGGGTGAGGAGGGACAGGCGAGGCCAGCCTGTGTGAAGCTCAGGGAGGTAAGAGCTGGGCGTTGCGGGGTCACGCGGTGGATGGGGAGTGGGTCTGTGGTTATTCTGAGATCCGCCATGTCCTGGTGCACACATGTGCTGGCATGTGCCTCCTATTTATAGCCACGTGTTCAGCTTCTTGTAAAGGAAACTGATGCTTAGCTGCACCCCCACCCCCAACCAGCGCAGGCTGAGCACGACTCTTAATAGTCTCCCCAGACACGTCTCCAGTCCAGCCCCAAAGCCTGACGTTAACCCCAGACGGCCCTCAAGTCCGGCTCCTGGCCCAGGCCGAGCCCCGTCTGGAAGGCCTAGCTGCCGCCCTGTATCCTGGGTCCTTGTTGGTCTCCCTGCTCTGTCTCTGCCTGTCCACACTGCAGCCAGAGGAGGTAAAAACCCACTTAGGACCTCGTGTCCCCTCTGCTTGCGCCCTGCAGCGGCTCCCTCCCAGGCAGTAAAACACCCTCTGAATATCTGCTGCTCACTTGCTTCCTTTGTTTTTTTTTTTTGTTTGTTTTTCCGACCTTGCGCTTGCCAGGCAGGCGCTTTTGCCGCTGAGCTAAATCCCCAGCCCCCTCACTTCCTTCCTGAGCCCCAGCCCCACCAGCTTCCTCCCTGTCATGTGGCAGACAGGCGTCCAGCACAGGGCCTTGGCCCTTGGTGTCCCCTGTGCTGGACCCCGTTTCCCCTCACCTCTCTTAGAGCTTTGCTCAAATTTCCCTTCTCAGTAAATCCTTCACAGGCCACTCTATTTTTAAAAATCTATCATTTTAGGGAGTTTTTTGTTGTTGTTGTTTCATTTCATTGTGAAACAGTGTTTTGCTATGGTTGCTCAGGCTGACTTGAACTCCTATGCTGAAGCAACCCTCCTGCCTCAGTCTCCTAAGTAGCTTCACGCAGGAACATCCACTCAGCACTACTCTGCTTAAAACCACAACCTTTCTCTTTTGGAAATTCCCAGTCCTCTTTCTCTCAAACACTTTCTTTTTTTAAATTTATTTTAAAAATAAAAGAAGGAAAACATATTAACAAGCAGACATTCATTTAAAAAATAGCATAGGAACAATATAAGCAATAGAGAGTTACAGACAAAGTGGTAGGAAATTAGCAATGGTTGTTGTATTACGTATTGCTATCTTCAAAGTGATTTCTCAGGAAAACAAATAGAGACATGCAAGACAGATCAAATAAGTAATCATTAACTGTTCCTTTCAGTAAAGTGATAGAAGTCAGTAGTACAACTATGTTAGCTATCCTGTATATACATACATATATAATTTCCCCTTCTTTCTTTTCTCTTTCCCTCACCCCAGTTGCTCTTTACTTTTGAGCATTTTCTTTTCATTTCACAATGTCATCATACCTCCTAATTTTTATTCACTCTTTCAGGTTCTTACACTAGTGAGACAATACATTGCTTATGCATGGAGGTCTAGTTTATTTCACTTATGATTATGGTCTCTACTTCTGACCATTTACCTGTAAAATCCTCAAGTTTATCTTTCTTTATAGCTGAGTAGTATTCCATTATATAAAAGTACCACAATTTTTTTATCCATTCCTCAGTGGATGGACACTTGGGTTGCTTCCACAATTTAGCAATTGCAAATTGTGCTGCTATAAACATGGGTGCACATATATCACTTGATATTATGTTTTCAGATCTCCTGGGAAAATACCCAGAAGGGGAGGAGCTGGGTTGAATGGGACCTCTGGACCTAGTTTACTGAGGAATCTCCAAACTGATTTCCACAGTGGTTTCACCAGTCTGCATTCTCACCAGCAGAGGAGAAGAATTCGTATTTCTCCATAGCCTCGCCAGCATTTGTTATTGGCTGATTTCTTAATGCTAGCCATTCTTACTGGGGTGAGATGATATCTCCATGTTATTTTAATTTGCCTTTCTCGAATGAGTAATGATGCTGAACATTTTCTCAGGTATTTATTTGCCATTTGTATTTCTTTATCTGAGAAGTGTGTATTCATCTCTGATGCCTATTTTTGGATTGGGCCTTTGAATTTGGTGGGGGTGGATACTTTTTAATTCTTTATATGTTCTAGACAGAAAACCTTTGTCCAAGGGACAGTCAGCTAAAATTTTTTCCCAGTTTGTGGGTTTTCTTTTTACTCTGCTGGTGATTTCTTTAGATGTGCAGAAACTTTTCAGTAGGATGAGATCCCAGTTGTTGATTCTTTGAAGTATTTCCCGTGTGGTTTCGTTTTTGTTCATGAATTCTCTGCCTACCCCTATGTCTTCAAGGTTTTTACCTACTTTTTCTTCCAATAGATTTAGTGTTTCTGTTTTAATATTGAGATCTGTGAACCATTTTGACTTGAGTTTGGTGCATGGTGATGGACTTGGGTCTATTTTCAGTCTTTGGCAGGTGGCAAGCCAATTTATCCAGCACCATTTATTAAAGAGGCTTTCGTTCTTCCAGTGAGTTTGTTTGGCACCTTTATCAAAGATTAGGTGGCTGAGAGTGTTTGTGGTTGTGTCTGTTTCTTCCAGTCTGTTCCATTGATCCTCAGGTCTGTTTTTGAGCCAGTACCAGGTTGATTTTATGACAGTAGCTTTGTAGTATAATTTCAGGTCAGGGATTGTGATTCTACCTGACTTGTCTTTGTTGCCCAGGATTGTTTTTGCTATTCTGGGTCTCTTCTGGTTTCAGATGAATTTGAGGAATGTTTTCTCTAGATCTGTGAGGTATGCTAATGGTAGTTTAATGGGAATTGTATTGAATCTGTACAACAATTTTGGTAGTATGGTCATTTTCACAATGTTGGTTCTGGTGGGCCAGGGACATAGCTCAGTGGTGCAGGCACCTGCCTGGCAAGTATGAGGTCATGAGTTCGATTCCTGGTACCACAAAACAAAACAAACAAACAAAAAGCATAATGTTGGTTCTTCCTATCCATGGGCAAGGAATGTTTTTCCATTTATTGAAATCCTCTTTGATTTCTTTTTTCAGAATACTGTAGTTTTCATTGAATAGATCTTTTACTTCTTTTCTGAAACACTGTCTTTATTCTGAAATACTTATCAGTTAACTTATGAAGCATTTTCCATCCTTGCTTTTTGTCTGTCTACCTGCCTCAGAAGCTGAGCTCACTGCCTGTCCCAGTGTGTGGCTTCCAGCATGAGAGCACGGTGAGTCTAGGGATACGGCCCCAGTCACTGCACCATGTTGGACACAGAGTGTGAAGCATTCAGCAGACCACCCCAGCCCCTGGAGCAGCCCCAGCTCAAGGTTGGGGGCCAGGGCCAGGGCATCTCAAGCAGTCCCTGTGCTTCCCAGCTGACTAGGATCATTCAGCAGGGGCCGGGGTCCTCCTGCACAGCACAGCCCTTGACTGTCTTCTCCCCCACCACCAGCACTGAGGGCCTTCCCTGCTCTTCTGCACCACTGACCTCTCCTTAGTCTCCATGTGCCTTGTTTGTCAGGAGTCCCCTCATCTTTCGTCTGAGGACCTGTAGATCAGAACCATGTGGGGGCTTTGTTGAATTATGCAGATTCTACCCAAAACATCCGGTTAAGCTGTCAGGGTGTCCCTGGCCTGTTTTTCACCAGCTCCCCGGGAGTGTGCTGTGCAGCCACAGCTGGCGTCTGCTGGTTTCTTTTTTTTCCGGTACCAGGAATCGAACTCATGACCTCCCACTTGCCAGACAGGTGCTGTGCCACTGAGCTAAGTCCCCAGCCCTGCGACTGCTGGTTTCAAGCTGGCACAGCTGGCAATCAGAACTCAGGGTCAGGAGAACTGGGTGAAGCCTCAGCACCTTCAGGAGCCTCCTCTCAGGGACCCCTCCTGGTCCTTTTGTAGACACCCACCCACCCCACCACCTCACGTTCCCTCCTGGCCCCTCTGCTTCTCAGGTAAGACTCGGACCAAGGACAAATACCGAGTGGTCTACACAGACCACCAGCGCCTGGAGCTGGAGAAGGAGTTCCACTATAGCCGCTACATCACCATCCGACGGAAATCAGAGCTGGCTGCCAACCTGGGGCTCACTGAACGACAGGTGTGTGCCCCTGCACCCTGGCCCCAGGAGCAGAGCTGGGCAGTTTGGCTTCCGGCTGCTGTGCAAATTACAGAGCTCAGTAGAGGGAGATCAGAGAAGTTGAGTCTCCAGGCTGTGGTCCTAGCAGAATGGACCCTGAGCTGCCACCAGCCCCCTCAGTGAAATCTCATGTTCCTGCATCCAACCAACCACAGGCTATAGCAAGTGCTGTCTAGACCCAGAGGGGAAAGGGGCAAAGAGAAACGGGGAGGGCAAGGGAGGGTTACTCGAAGGGAGGCCAGTGTAGGGGAGCAGGCTCTAGTGGAGGAGGGTGAGTTCAAGCCCATGAGGTCTGGGTGGCCACAAATGCCACCTGGAGAAAGGTGAGCGGAGGTCCACCCTCCCCCTGGCTCTCCCCAGCCCGCTGCATCTCTGCTTGGTGACCCTGCAGGTAAAGATCTGGTTCCAAAACCGTCGAGCCAAGGAGCGCAAAGTGAACAAGAAGAAGCAACAGCAGCAGCAGCAAGCACCCCCGCAGCTACCACCGGCACTGGACACCCTGGATGGCACCCCCACCTCAGCCGGGCCACCCCTGGGGGTCCTGGGCCCCAGCACTGCTGGCCTCCTGGGTGCTTCCTCCCCAATGCCTGTCAAGGAGGAGTTTCTGTCCTAGTCCCTCCCAGTCATGTGGCTCGGAGGACCTGGGCATGCAGGTGCCGGGACAGAGCTTCTGATGGGGTTCATGACATAAGGCCTGGTCTTAGCTCCAGCCGTGCCTCTGTCACCATGGCCAAGGATGAGTCACTCACCCACTCCCTGCATCCCCTTACCCCTGTGAATGGAGAGCCTTTTGGCCGAAGACCTCTTCAGGCTCCTATGTTCTAGGCCCCAGGGGGATAAGGGAGCCTAAGGTGGGAGTCTCAATCTCAGGGGACATTGCAAGCCCCAGAGGGTTGAGTAAAGGCCCAGGACAAGGCCCATGGCCCAGAGGCTCAAGGGGTGAGGCGGGAGGTGCTGTAAAGAGCAGGTAGAACCTGGAGAAAGGGGACACGGCTGAGTGAAGCTGGGATACTTGCAGGTGTGTCCACTCCCACCTGCCCCTTCCTGCAGCCCCACCTCCACCTGCGCATCATAGCTTGCCCACCCTCCCCAGCCTGGGTGCTGATATAAAGCCACCCAGAGGCGAGGCTCTGATGAGTGTTCTCTGACTTGCAGAACCCTGTCCACTTGCTAGCACTGGCAGGAAGGCCTGGCAATGCAGGGAGGGGGGGAAGGGCAGAGTGCACCCGGAGGGTCCTACCACCCATCAGGCTGTCCATCAGGGCCTAGGCCCCAGGGAACCCCAGAGACTGTCTCTGCACCAAGCAGAGCTTGCAGCCGGACAGATGTTTAATACAGTGAATCTCTTGGATGCAGCTTCAAGAATAAATTTTTTCCTCTTTTTAAAAATGTATAAAAATCATTATACATAGCATTAAAGAAAAAGGTTCAAGAAGTATAAATCACCTTCTCCCTTCCCTAACAATTACATATTCCCTTCCTGTTCTGCAGGCCTACCACAAGGTCACCTTTAAAATACATTTAAAAGATCAAAACAAGACATTGTTAGAGTAAGTCTGTGAGGCTCTTTGTGAGCAGAATCATCAGGCAGTACATCAGCCTATTGAATTTTTCAGATGCTTTCAGTTCAGGCTTTCCTTTCCAGTGATGATGTTCACTGGCACCTCATGTGCCAGGCACACAGGCCTTGCCACTCAGAAGTTCCTCGTCAGTGATGATGTCATGCACACAGATCATTGTAATATCGAAGCTGATGGCACTGATATCCCATCAGAGTGGTACTCTGGACATCATGGGAACCAGCAAATCCAGTGAGTGCAGAGAAGGCTCCTGGCTTATCTTAGAAGGCCCAGAAGGCTTTCTGGAGGAGGCAGTGTCTGAGCTGAGACCTCAAGGGCGAGTGGTTACTGATCAAGCCAAGAAGGAAGGAATATGAGCAATATGAACTGGGAACTTGATCTTTTTTGACACCCAGGGGAAGCCACTCTTCTTACCTCCCTTCCAGAGTGGATAAGAGTCTGCTACCTGGGGCCTCTTCTCCACAGAGGGCTCCAGTGCCAACTGCCTGTCCCTCTGTTTACTGTTCTGGGAGGTGGCCCAGCCGTAAAAAGTGTGCACAGCCTGTCTACTGCTGCCCTTTGCCCCTGGGGCCCACGTTAACAATGCACAAAGTGGATCTAGTCCTGGCACAGCCTGTAGAGACCAGCAGGCTCCTCTCCTCCTCCCAGTGGCCTGGGAGAGTCCCTGGCCTTGTCAGTAACAGAGACATGCTGGGCACGGGAGCCAGGTGGCACCAGAGGAAAGGACCAGGGCAAGAGCAGAGAGAAGGGCTGGGAGGGAGGAAGGTATCAGGCAGTGAGTAAATAGTGTGACCTTTGAAAAGATTTGCTGTGACCCTGGGGTCACTTGCCTCCCTCAGGGCTTCCATTTCCCCCTTATAAAAGTAGGGGCTCATCTTCCAAGAAAAAACAGCTCTGGTCAAGTAAATCTGGGAAACCCTGCAGATTTCACTCCGCTAGGAGAGTAACGGTGGCGGCGGCATAGCAAAGGCTCGGAGAAGCCCCACTGCACAGGAACCCCTTGAGTTTTCTGTAATTCAGTGTTCCCCACTGTTCTCCTTGCCCAGGAGGCCCCACGAGGTCCATCAGTGTCCCAGGAACCCCACACGCTTCGGGGGGGCGGGGCTGGGCCGGGCCTCACCTTCTCTGTGACTTTTGCGGAGCAGCGAGTTTGTGGTTCGCTGGCCTTGGTTCCAGGGTGGCACTTTCTGAGCTGGGAGATTCGAGCAAGTTACTTAACTTCTCTGAGCCTCGGCCTCCTCACTTGTCAAACGGAAATAAAAGACCTGACTGTAGCATTGTGGCCAGTGCAGGGCCGAGCACGGAGGCAAGCACTCATGTTCTAGCCACCTGCTCGTGCGCCTGCTGCGTCCTAACATGAGATGCTGGCAGGCCTGACTGATGTTCTTACTACCGCCACCACCACCTCCAGTGCTGAGGACAGGTGGTCGCTGTGGAGACCTGAGGTGGGACAGTCCTGTCCCTGGCCTCAGAATACCTCTGCCTAGCAGGAGGCCAGTGGCCAAGCCTGGCAGCCTGTGTGAGCTGTAGCAGTTGCCCACATGGGCAACCAGGAGGCTCAATGCCCCCAGGGCTGAGTTGATAGTCACCTGTCAGTTGGTGTTTGAGGTCCACAAAAAAGGAAACTTACTTAAGAAAAGTTCCAAGCAATGCCATGGCCTGCATGGGGCCCTGTTAGTTTCTTGTCACCTGAAGGATCCCACTAGAGGATGGGCTAGTGTAAGGGCTTGGGAAAGAGATAGCCTCAGGCCTCATCAGATTCTGCAGCCTCCCCAGGTCTAAGGAACCAGCTGTCCTGTAAGGAAAGGCTGGTGCTGCTTTGCTATGTTCTCCTTCTGCTGGCAGCAGGCCCCGCTGGTGCTGAAGACCAGAGATGGATCTGCCTGACCTGGCCCGCTTCGGGCCACAGCATGGTCATGGCCTCAAGCAAATCAGGACATGCATATCAACACTAGGTTTTGCACACAACTTTGGGGACCCCTAGACCCCTTGATGCTACACTGAGAACCTTAGTCTTGTGGAGGAGCCAGACTCATCTTTAAGTGACGAGATTCGTGTGAATTGCTGAGAACAGGCCACTGCTCGACTCTGGGGACGGATTCAGGGTTGAGAGTGGAGTTCTGGGAGAAGAGGTCTCTAGCAGCAGCATGGAGGGTGTCTGTGTGTGTGTGTGAGAGAGACAGAGAGAGAAAAAGAGAGATGGCAGGAAGAGGGGGCAGGCAGACGATGGATCTCTGAGGAAACCAGCTGGCTCAGGGTGGCTGAGATACAGAACAGGGCTGCCTGGCAGGCCCAGCCAGGGCAGCTTTGAGGGCAATCCCGTCCCAGCAGCCCACTCCGGAACCACGTTCTCTCCACCACAGCAGATGGAAAGCAGTCTGGAACCTTTCTCTTCACAGTCACCACTCCCTGGTGTAGCACAACACATGCTCCACAGTGATAAAATCTGAACGTTTAGGCAAATTAAAAATGTTTATTTATATGCATTTAAAAATATCTCCCTATATAATAAAAGGAAGTACATTTTCATCTAACACTTTCCTTAAATCAGCACACATCTCCATTTCACTTCTAGCTTGACATGAGATCAGGAAAAATAGAGAAAGGAAGAGAGAGAAAGAGGAAAGGGATTCTGAATATCAGTGGCAGCTTTTACAAATATGTAAGGTTCCAAGCTCCTGGCCACTTGAATGATCATAAATTTGGGGCTCAGTGTGCAGAATGATTGATGTGGGCAACACCTAGAAAATCTGAGGCTTTATCTTTATTTTTATTTTATTTTATTTTCCAAGCTAAGGGTAAGTGAGGGGAAGAGGGTGGCAGAGACGTGTGTTCTTGGGGGGTCAGAGCCAGGGTGGAGCCACACTCCCAGACTCTATGTGGCTCTGCCCTGACGTCACTGAGTATGTTTACCAGTCCTGCCCCCTCTAGGTTTCAGTTCCTCCATCTGAAATGTGTGGACCTAGGCCATCTGCACTATGCAGCCCCAGTAACTGTCACCAAAGTTCAGCGCTGACCCCAGGGAGTGTTCGCTCAGGGAAGGCTAGCATCACAGCCCCATCCCCTCTTCTCCCCCAGGAGCAGCCGGGAAGCAGGCAGAGAGAGGCCAGGCCTCGCCCTTCCTCCTATGCAGTGGTCACCGAGATGTTCAAAGGGTGCGATGGAACCCCAGCGCCGAGAGGAGGGAGGAGGTGCTCGGCCGCGCTGCTGCCTCTCCTGTGAGAGGGTAGGGCAGCCCTGAGGAGGGGCAGGTGTTCCTGCTGGCCTCCTGGAATTCCACAGCCTGTGCTGCCTGTTCCCAGGCAAAGCCACAGCCCTTCTGGCTTTATCGCCAAGGCCGAGTTTCACGCTCTTGTCGCCTGACACGACTTCACTCTTCTGCGACCGTTTCCTCGGGCATAAGCCTGTCTTCTCCGGCTGCTGCTAAACTTGGATATTGGATGTAAAAATTGTATCTTAGTGCACAGTAGGGCTCCATAAATGCACCTCGTCTTCACATCCATGGCCACCCTAGACCCCACACAGGCAAGAAGCAGCAGGTAGAAGAGCCTCCATCCTCCTGCGCACGGAGAGCTTGCACCCCCGGACCGGCTTACAGGAAGGGGCAGCAGGATAGGCTCCTCGCCAGAGCCAGGCTGGGGCTTAAGCCCTACCCACCTCCTTTCATGCCCCAGAGGTAAGAGCACAGACCCTTAGGCTTGCCTCTCTGCGGAGGCCTCCTCTGGTGCACCGGGTCACTGTGAGAGCGAGCAGAGTGTATGCCAGTCCACAGGCACACATGGACTCAGTCCTAGCAAACCGATGCCTACGACTGCTGCTGCTAACACTTCCCATCCCAGCCACAGGCTTTCGGGATCATCAGAACATTGTGAGTGGTCAGCCATGCACAGACGGGCTGGTGGCCCATTTCACAGATGCAAAGTCATGACTTTTCTATTTTTTTCATGATGTCCCTGAGGGTACACTGCCAGCACAGAGAACCTGGCACTTACAATCTAAGCCACAAGCCATCACGACAACACAATGGCACTTGCTGGTCCTTTCCCTTTACCGAAACTCCCAATGCATTTTCATCCCAAGAAAAGGAAGAGTGCTGAGGACTACTAGCCTGGAAGGTCCCTGGAGTATGATTCTATCCCTCGTATCCTGTGCTAGCTCTGTGACCTTGAATAAGTAACTCAGCCTCTCTGTGCTGCAGCTTCCTCATCTATAAAATGGGAATAATAACACCTGCCGCTCCCATTGGGGAAAATAAGACACCTCACACAAAACCTGGCACATCTGAGGTGCTCAGTTAACAGTGATAGACTAGACAGTTGGATAAATATCTTATCAATGGTGGAGCGGGCAGCCCACATAGGTCAGTAAATGTTAACCAACATTTACTGTGTGCCAGGGCCCACGCTAGCTGTTCCCTATGCTCCACCTCCTAAATGAATTCCTCATACCTCCTAAAGAATTCTTACCCCCATTTTCCAGATGAAGAAGTGCCCTCACAGGGAACCTAAGTAAGGTCACACGGCAAAGAAGTCACAAGACACAGTTGGACGCCACTGTTGGTGCAGGCAGCCTGCCTTCCTCCTCACCCAACTAAGGAGGAGACCCAGAGAAGGCAGGTCACCTGCCCAAGGTCACGCAGGAGACGGTAGCGGAGGCCGAGGGTTTCTGTCGCGAGCCCCGCTTACCAGCCGGGCCCCTCCAATCTGCAGCGGTGCGTGCGGGGGTGCGCGCATCCCCCGGCGCCGTCGGTCAGTCCCGGTCTGTCTGGGTGTCTCCCCAGCCTCCGGCACCGAAGCAGGGCGTTCATAGTGCCCAGCCCGCACCCCACGCCCGCAGCCGCCAGACGGCAGCGCCTGCGCCCCGCAGCCCCAGCCTGTGCGCGGGAGCC
>NW_004955415.1:4133736-4332665 GCF_000276665.1 Chinchilla lanigera | reverse complement strand
GGTGCCGGCACCCGCCCTCGAGATGAAGAAGCTCCAGGGAGCTCAGCTCCGCAAGGTAGTGCACCTGAAGCGGGGCGGGAGGGTCGGGAGGGTCGGGTCGGGTGGGGGGCGCGGCGCAGGGACCCCGGAAGCTCAGGTTCGGGAGGCCGGCAGAGCACGATGGGGGGTTTAGGAGAGGGGCGGGGTCATGGTCTCCCCTCCCCAGCCTCTAGGATGTGGAGACTGGGGTCCGGAGGCACTGGGCCTGGCCCTGCGAACAGGTGTCTGCAGCCCTAGCAGGCGAGGCGTAGGGGAGGCTGGGGCAGATACCTTTCCCGGTCCCCGCCTGCTGCCCCCGGAGCTGATTGCGGGCTAAGGAGTGTTAGAAGCTGAGCGCCAGCCCTGGGCCGGACTAATTTCGGGGTCAGGTACCCTCCTGGCCCGCCTCAGGCCACTCAGTTCTGAGGCAGCCTCTCTGCCAGCCGCCATCGATCGGACCCACTCCGTGCCTGCCCGCCCTGGCCCTGCAAGCCCGTACCCTGCTCCCTCCCGCTTCCTCTGGCAGCTCTGCCACCCTGCTGAGACCCCGGGCTGTCTCTTTCTCTGCAGGGTTGCAGGGAAGCAAAGGCAGGCAAAGAGTGGGGCGAATGGGAGCCCCAAGGATCCTGGGTGGAGCTGGAGGCTGGGACAAGAGGTGAAGGGGGAGCACTGGGGGGAAGTTTCCTGACTTTTGGTTTAGTAGTACCAGCCCTGGCCAAGGAGTCAGAACTCCAGGGTACTATTTCTGCAGCTGCCACCTGCCATCCTCTAACCATCCCCAGTTGGGGGCCACGGAGTGTGAGTGGAGTGCTAGACTCTGTGACCCAGAAGGGGCACATGGGTTGCTGTCATCACTCCCACACCCCCTCCTCCCACACAAGCACACACTCATTCAAGCTCTGTGCTTGGACAGCCAGGCATGGATGGCACTGCTTAGGAAGTGGGTCTTTTCTACTGGCTGACTTGATTTTATGGGGCCATTTGTGGGTGCCTTGAGTCCTCTGGGTCCTGTGCCTCTTTTTTTTCTACTCTTCTCTCTTCTCTTTGTTCTCACCACTTGACAAGAACCCTTGCCCCTCTTTGCCAGAGGCTGCAAATTACATAAATAGCCATGTGTCGTGAGGAGCTGGGAACTTAGGCAGCCGTATGTCATTCAATCTTCCAGGAATTCTGCAAATTGAGTCTTATTGTTCCCATTTCATCAATGAGGTAACTAAGGCAGAGGGAGGAGGCTTACTGCTTACCCAGAGGTGAGATGAGCAACTTAGAACTGCTGGGGCCACTTCCTCTTTGGTCTGGGAGAGAAGAGGGAGAAAATGCCAGGATCAGCAAGGAAGCAGCATGGCGCAGAGCTGAGCACTGGACTGGGAGTCAGAGATCTTGGTCCTAGTTTTATTCTGCCCTTTATCTGTTATTTGACCTTGGGCTCATCCCTTCTACTCCCGGGGCTCGGTTTCTTCATATACACAATAACGGAGTTGGAATCAAGATTCTATTGTCTCTCTCTTTCCTGAAGAACGTACTGACAGCATGGCTTGGGCAGTCCTGCCTCTCCAGGCCCTGCAGGCGTCGCTTGCATCTGGTGGTTCCTAAAGAGAAGCTGCAGGTCTTACACACTTGGGTGTGTGCTCTTCTCCTGCGTGATCCTAGAATGAAGATTGGGATGTTCAGGAGCCAGAGCTCCCACCCAGGTGGAAATGTGAAGTGGCTGTGTAGCTTCCAACCCTGTCCCATTTATCTAGTTGCTGTCCTCTCTCTCTTGACCAATCCCATCCTCGCTGTGCCAGCATCCTAGGATTCAGCATGCGGCATTAGGGGCTTCTGGTAGGCTCCTGATTGATTCAGCTTTGGAGACCCCATCCCTGGCCCTGAAACAGGAGCAAGCTTCCCTCTGATTGGGGGAGGAGGAGGAGGAGTTGGCAACATCCAGCTCTTGGAACTCTTGTCACCATGGAAACAGAGCCGGGACCGCTCTGTGAGCGTGGAAAGGGCAGCTTCTCTGGAGAGATCAGAGGAGTCTCATTAACAGGACCTCCTGCCAGATGGCCTGAACAGGACAGGAAAGTCCCAGGTGACAGGCATGCCTTGCTACCCAATGCCAAGGGCCAGTGTTAACTGGCTGCTGCTGCTGCATCCTTCCTGGAGCTCACCTGGGAGGAGAGGTTCCAGAAGACTGATGCTCACTCAGCTGGAGAGGCATCTGCAGGGGAAGGGAGGCGTTCAGGTAAGTCTGGGAGGGGCTGCTCACCTCAGCATGTCCAAAATCACTGCTAAGGAACTGTCCAGCCAGCACTTGTGTGTTTCAGCCCTTAGAGCCTAGTGACTTTAAAGGCAGCTTTTTACCTCTGTTATTGTTACCATCACCTGTAATCTTGCCAGGCTCTTCCTGTCACCCTTGCCCAGCCCCAGGCAAGATCACCATGGTGGTCACCACTATCACTGAGAACCAGTCCAGTGCTGTTATCCCAGTGCTGCCATCTGATCCACTGCCTACCCCAGCCACCACAGCCAGACACCTCCAGTGCTGGAGACACTCATACCAGCCCTACCCTCTATTACCACACCCCCCGGACTGAGGACAGAACCCATAGCCTTGCACATGCCAGGCAGGCGCGCACCACTGAGTTACACCCTAGCCCTCCCTTAACCATTTTAATCCCAGCAGTGCTTATATAACCAATGCCCAGAAAGCCTCTTCAGCCACCACCTGACTTATTTGGACAGTGTTACAAGGAGGAAGTCCTCTGGCCAGTAGCTTGGACTGAGTCCCCAGGTCAGGCTTTGATCTGACCCTTAAGGGTTGGAACTGTCCCCAGCAAAGGCTGTGGTGAGCTTGCCTCATGGACCACCAGAGCCAGAAGCCTCACTGGCCTTCATCTTCCCAAGTACAGCACACCCTAGCATGCTGACTCCATGAGATCCTCTTCTTAAGCAGATTTGGGTATACTGCATTCTAGTCCTTATTTGGGGTTGTGTGTATTGGTCCATTAAAAGATACGGCAAGTCCTGTAGTAAAGAAACATATTTAATTTTGTGTTAACCCAGCTTTTCTCAAACATCTTTGACTCAAGAACCCTTTTTTCCATGTACTACTATGAACATGTGATATATCATGAGAAATACTGACCCATGCCGTCCCCTTTTGTCCAGCTGGGGAAACTGAGGTCAGAAGACTTAGAAAGTCATGCAGTGCATTAGCATAGACCTTGGACTAGAACTGCAGCCTGCTGACCTCCATTCCAGTCCAGTGTTGTTCCAGGTTTCCTGTAAGCATTTCTCAAAGGAAGCAGAGGTCATTTTTCCTCTCTGAAGACCCTAAACAGTTACTTACTAATCAGCTTCCTTTGTATTTCCATTTTTCTCTGCCGCAAGGTGTGAATTCCAGAGCAAGCAGGCAAGGTATGGCTCCCCTTTCTCCTGACCTCTTCCTGGGTCAGTTGCTGGGAACTGCTCTGAATTTCAGATAGTCATCCTTGTTCCTTTGGGCTTCCTTCCAGGCACTAGGCCTAGGCAGTTGTGGTCAGGCTACCTAGCATTTCCTGTCCTGGGATCCCAAGTGGCTAGAGCAGGGCCGCCATCTCCCAGGCCCAGCCAGAAGGAAGAGTGCCCATCGGACTTCTCTGCCCCCTTTGAATCGTGGAAGGATATGTTAGAGACAGCTGGCCTCCGTGCCCCTCTGCACTTATCTGTCTGCCAGTGACAGCAAGATTCCAACTCTCTGAGACAAGTTAGGGCTTAGTAGCATGTGCATGCTCATGAGCGAACATCCACAGTCATCAGTAGGCTCCTCAAGCTGCACTGCATAGTTCTAATTCCTCCCTTAAGGAGTCATGTTCTGCCAAATCATCCACTTCCTGTGCTAAGGGTTCCTTGCTCTTCCCTTTGTCCCTTTGCAGCCACTTTTCCTGAACATCCTTCCATCAGCCATCTGCTCTTTGGACATGCTTCACACCGTCTCTGTGTCTTTCTTAAAATCAGATGCCTGGGGTGGAAATGAAGCTCATCCTGCACAGTGGGGAAGACATGGCCATCACTGTCAGAAAAGTCTGGGCTCAAGACCCAGTTCTCTCACTCACCAACCAGGTCAAAATCTTGGCTGGTCATGACCCCTCTCTGAGCCTCAATTTTCCTCATGATTAGAAGGGAGCTTAGAAGAGTACTTCCGTTGCATGGCTGGTCTGAGGTTGGACTCAGGTGACGGGAGGAAAATATTTAGTGCAAGCGCTCAGTATGTCGTGATTGTTAGTAAGATTGTTATCAGCAACAGCTGTGGCGGCAGCAGCAGCATAGGACCATCCCTTGACCTGGCCTCTGCCATCCACACTGAGATCAGGTAGCTTTCTCAGTGCCTAGGTCACCTGCTGGGGCCTAAGGATCTTCCGCACATGACCGTGCGAATCCAGATGATAGTGCCTGATTATCTAAACCAAGACAGCATCTTTTCATTTAGCCCTGTCCACTTCGGTATTCCTGCCTTGGTAGGGTCACAGCTCCAGCCTGACCTCACCCTTCTTCCTCCCCACTTTGGTGTCTCTTACTGACAGCCCATCACCCCAGACCTGCTGATGACCCCCAGTGACCAGGGCGATGTGGACCTGGATGTGGACTTTGCTGCAGACCGGGGCAACTGGACAGGCAAGCTGGACTTCCTGCTGTCCTGCATTGGCTACTGTGTGGGCCTGGGGAACGTCTGGCGCTTCCCCTATCGAGCCTACACCAATGGAGGAGGTATGGCCTCAGTCCAGTGGAGGGGTGTCTGGGGTGATGGACCAAAGCTCTGGGACAGAGTGAGCTTTTCTGCCACCTCAGCCACTGTCTTCTGTGTGACCTTGGGCTGGCAGGAGGGAGCTCACTCTGCCTTGTTCCTTCCTATCAAGCCAGGCCCCTCCTCCTTCTTTCTCCCAGGATGGATACCCCCACGATTTTCTCTCTGAGGCTCACACTCCCTGGACCCCATGCTGTGTGATAAAGGCTTTATCTGTCTATCAGGGATCAATTCGCTTTTAATATTCTCCCCACCACCTCCCCCTTCCTCCAGAACCCCGCTCCATCAATCATTTCCTCTCTTGAATCGTATTTCCTCCTGTTCTGGTTTCTTCCATTCAGACTGCAAACACACACACACACACACACACACACACACACACAATTCCTTTTGTTCCTGAATCTCTGATGAGTGACATTGTGAATTTCATTAACAGTAGCAAGGGTCAAGCGCTCACCACCTGCCAGGCCCTGGGCTTGGTGTGCATCTCCTTTAACCCTCACAGCCCTCCCGGGTGAGCACCACAGCATGATGAGGCAGAGAGACTTGTAGTGGGCCAGGTTTCTTGTCCAAGGTCACATAGCCCCCATGGTCCCAACATTCCAACCCAGAGCCAGGCACCATGGCAGAGTCCTATAATCCCAGCTACTAATGAGGCTGAGGCAGGAGGATTGCAAGTTCAAGGCCAGCCTGGGAAGTTAGTGATACCCTGTTTTAAAGGAAAATAAAAGTAAAGGGCTAGGGATGTAGCTCAGTGGGAGAGTGCTTGCCTTGCTTATGTGAGGTTCTGCGTTCAACCTCCAGCATCACAAATAAATCCAACTGGGACAGTCTTGTCCAGGCCCACGGTGGTCTTGCCAGGATTCTGTCTCCAGCTGTCTCCACCAGACTTGTAAAGGAGTGTATATTGGTGCAGTGAGAGAAATCAGGTGAAACAAAGCAAAGCTATGTTCATATTACCAGTTACGTGGGACTGGGGCCAGCCACTGAGACTCCAGGGACGCACAACGTCCACAGTGCTGCCTTGCTACTCTCCCTCTCCTCACTTCCCCGCTCTGCTTTGTCTGCTGACCTCGTTGTTCCCTGAGGCAGGTTCTGTCTGCCCTGCAGTTGGGGATAGGAAAGGTGACCACAGACACTCTGGAATGGTGCAGGTCCTCAGCAGGTTTCGCAATCCAGAGCTTTCCATCTGATTAAGTGTAGACAGCATTGCAGGTAGGTTTCTAGATGGCCTGCCTTGGGATATGTGTCCATAGCAGGGCCCAAGGGAGAGCAGGTGTGACTGCAGCACTTCCAGGGCTGTACGGTGGTGGACAGCTCTCTGAAGAAGGTGGGTGCCAGCAATATAGGAGAAGGGGGAAGGGATGTTGGGCCCAGGAAACCACAGGTGGCAGTCTTGAGTGTCTGAGGCAGCACAGCCAAGAGAGGAGACCAGACTGGAGCCGGGTTCTGAAGGACAGCAACTCCTGTCCCAAGGAGTGTGCACTTGCTTTAATGAGTTCCCTCATTCCATCGTTCATTCAGTCCTTCATTTATTCGTTCACTTGCTCTGCAGGCGGTTTTCCAGGGTCTGCTCTGGGTCAGCCTTGTTTTGGGCACGGGGCTACAATGATGAGTAAAGCCTTGCTGGACTCCTTGGTCCTCAGAGGCCTGATGAAAGAGACGACAGCCCCACAGGCTCAGGGTCCCAGTGGTGTCTGCCGTGGGGCAGGGTCGGGTGGAGCCAGGCTTTGGGGGAGCTGATCCTGTGAGCCCCTCCCAGCCTTCCCTGTTCCTCGCAGGCGCCTTCCTTGTGCCCTACTTCCTCATGCTGGCCATCTGCGGCATTCCCCTCTTCTTCCTGGAGCTCTCCCTGGGCCAGTTCTCCAGCCTGGGACCCCTGGCCGTCTGGAAAATCAGCCCCCTCTTCAAAGGTGAGGCCTCAGTGGTCCCTGGGCTGGGCTCACGCTGAGGGACCACTCCCTCAGACTCAACCTCCCGGCAGAGAGGAAAGTGAAGGCAGGAGGTGATAGCTTCCTGAGGCCACTCAGCTGGGCCCATGGAGAGCTCGGGGGCCACCCAGCAACACCTCTCCCCACACTAGGTGCTGGCGCAGCCATGCTGCTCATCGTAGGCCTGGTGGCCATCTACTACAACATGATCATCGCCTACGTCCTTTTCTACCTCTTCGCCTCCCTCACCAGCATCTTGCCCTGGGAGCACTGCGGCAACTGGTGGAACACGGAGCGCTGCCTTGAGCACAGAGGCACCAAGCATGGCAACGGCGCACTGCCCCTCAACCTCTCCAGCACTGTGAGCCCCAGCGAGGAGTACTGGAGGTCAGGTGCCTGCGCCACTGAGGCTGGGCGGAGAGGGTGCCCTCCGGAGCAGCATTCGGGGGTAGCGTTAGGTGGACTCTTCACTGGGTCAGCTCTGGGACCTTGAACAGTTTATTTGGGTTCTGTTGCTTTCTCTTTAGAATGAGGACAATAGTAGTAGCTGTTTCAGAAGGTGGTCATGAAGATGAAAGGAAAGAATGCATAGAAAATCCTGCAGTCCAGTCTGGAGGGTAGTAAATGCTAGCTAATAAGCCTAACACGGAGGTGATGGTAACAGTAGTGGTGACATTTTGGAGTTTCTGTTTCCTCTTCTGTAACAGTGGAGGTGACGATAGTACCTGTTTCACTGGATGTTATCTACTCAGTCATTTGCTTATTCATTCTTTTAATAAATATGTATGAGCACCTACTATATCATAGGCAAATATGTAGTGTAGGGCCAGGGCCATACATAGTAAAGACCATCTCAGATTAACATAGTAGGAGAGGTGAGACGGATGGAGTTGCATTGCTGTGAGGCTTAAAGGGATTCAGGTAAAACTGTCACATGGGCAACCTGGGCATGGCAGCTGTCAAGAGGCTGTCACTGCTCATCGGCTTGTCCCAGCACCCCATTCCACAGCTGGGAAAACCAGACCCCAGGCCTGCTTAGCCGTGGATAGTAGAGGTGGTATTGCCATGTAGGACTCCTGATTCCTATCCTGTTCTGGGGCATTCTGGAGAAGTCTGAACCCTGTGTGAGGACTACCGTCTGGCCAGAGGTTTGGGTCCCTCACCCCTTCCACTGTAAAAGGCTGCTCTTGGGGATTCCCCCACATGGGCCCATGTTGGAACCGTTTCTTTCCAGTCTGCATGGGCTGCACAGTCCAACTGTCCCTGTCACGGCCATTGCAGTGCCCATACCTGCTGAAGCGCAGGTCTGACAGTGGGAGAGGACAGGCCCAGGTCTGCAGCTCAAAGCCAAAACTCGACGTGGTCACCGGCAGCTGCCAGGAGTTTCCATGGCAATGTCATGAGCCACTCCACCAGTTGGGATGCCAGCAGGAGGCAGGTGGTACAGTCCGCAGGGCCTGATGGAAGGAAGTGAGGTGAAGGGGCTTTCAGGAGGTCAGGAAACCCACTGGGAAAGGTGGGGTGCCAGGGACTAGCAATAGGAGGAGCTGTTACCCACCCTGAACCACAGAGGCGAGAGCCAGAACCGGGGAGATTGGAGCTCGGAAGAAGGTCTGCCCAGCCAGAGCTGTGGCTCAGAGCAATGGCCACAGCCAGACTCCCAGGGTGGTGGCGAGCGGGTGCACTTGTGTGTACACACATGAACCCGGACCCCTCTTCCTGTCCCCTTTGTGTGTCCTGCTGCTGCCTCCCTGCAGGCAGTGAAAGCAGAAGAGGAAGGAAGCCAAGATAAGGGGTCAGTTAGAGTCCTGGGAACACAGCTGGGGAGGGAAGGATGAGAGGGGCAGGGAGGCTGTCTCGTGAAGATTCGAAGGGCCTCACTGCACACAGCTGTACTCCAGACCCGTGGATGGTGACCACAGGACCTTCGTCTCTTACAGCCGCTATGTCCTCCACATCCAAGGCAGCCAAGGCATCGGCAGCCCTGGGGAAATCCGCTGGAACCTCTGCCTCTGCCTGCTGCTGGCCTGGGTCATCGTGTTCCTCTGCATCCTCAAGGGTGTCAAGTCCTCGGGCAAGGTGAACCCGGGAGTCCCCAAGGCCTGAGAGGGTGGGAAGGGCTTCCTGGAGGGGGTGGGTGAGCGCCAGGGCTGAGAGATGCTCAGACTTCACCCAGAGGAGGGAGGAAGTGGGCACTGAGATGGGGCAGAGCCGCAGGAGCACTGAGGAGGGGGCAGGAACAGTGGGCTGGGCTCCTTATTCAAATTGGTCTCGAGCCCAGGGCTGGCTCTCTGAAGGGGCTCAGTGATAGTTTGTTGAACAGAGGGTGGGCCTGAGGCGCCAGTGAGCCAAACCCAGCGGTGTTGCTCAGTTAGGAAGTCCAGAGGTCTGCTGCAGGTGCAGCTGGGCCCGGGGTCATGGGACAGCGTTGAGGAACCTCTTCTCTGGCCTCTCTGGAAAGCCAGGCTCTCCTCTGCGTTGGCTTCCTTCTTCGGGAGGCTGCCCCCGAAGCCCCAGACTTAGACTTTACCTGACTGGGGAAAGGCTTCTCATTCCTGCTTGCACAATCACAGAACTGAGTCTTACTGGGTGAGCGGGGTGGTGCCCCCACCCCTGAACCAGTCTCGTGGCCAGGAGGGTGGAATGCTCTGCTGGACCCGGAGTCAGCCCCTTCCAGGGAAAGATAACGCACTGTATCTGAAGAAGGCAAACTAGTTGCTGGGAAGGAGAAGCCGTTGATGTCCATTGTGGGTGACGAAGGGGCAAGAAAGGCAGCAAACCGGTTACAGAGGAATTGGAAGGGTTCCCTCAGGAATTATACTTTAGCACGTGTCGCTCCGCTAAGCGCTGACAAGTGCTGCCTGCGAGGGACAGGGCCGTTACAATGAGACTGAGGACGCGCTGGAAAGCTTTTAGCAAGGGGAGGGGCATCATGGTCACCGCTAAGGCGCCGGGGTGAGGTGTGCCAGGGCTTGCTGAGCAAGTGTGCGGGGATGTGGCAGAGGCAGAGGGAAGTCTGGGAGCATCGGATGCTTGGTGGCCGTGCAGAGTGAGCTTGCACGGCCAGGTGTAGGCAGACAGGAGTTGACTGATTTTTTATGAAAAAAATTTTCCTGTGGGGCTGGGGATTGAACTCAGGGTTTTGCGTATGCTGAGCATGTGCCCTACCTCTGACTACGTCCCCAACCCAGGAAGATTCTTACCACTACACTGGTGGCCTGTACCAGACACCTTGGCAAGCGGGTGACAGCACGCTGCTAATGGGTTGGGTGGGTGGAGGCAGGAGGGAGCGAAGCATGTACAAGGAGGAGGGCCAGTTCCTGGCCCGGGCCACCCAAGGGGAGACGAGTGTCTAAATGAGGATGTGAGGAGGAGGAGAGGTGTAGAAAGAAGGTCCCCGGCCTCTGGCTCCCTGCTTGTCTCTCAGGTGGTGTATTTCACGGCCACGTTCCCCTACATCATCCTGCTCATGCTGCTGGTCCGTGGAGTGACCCTCCCCGGGGCCTGGAAGGGCATCCAGTTCTATCTGACACCCCAGTTCCACCACCTGTTGTCTTCCAAGGTGAGGTTCTCGGGATGGGGTACAGAGAGAAGGGTCAGCCAGGGTGAGGAGTAGAAAGGACTCGGTGGGGAAGAGAGGGGGTGGGGGCAGGAACCACCCACTTGGAGAGCCCCAGCAGCAAGCAGTGTACCCGGCCCTTCGTGTGTGTCTTTTTCACTTGTTATTCTTAAAAATCCTATGAAAGAAACAGTATTGTCCACATTTTACAGGTGAAAAACCTTTAGTTCATAAGAATGCATGATAAGCTTAAGGCATGTGACTAGAGAGTACCAGAGTTGGGATTGCAGTCCAGATCTGTTGGACTCCAAATCCCAGGAAGGCACTGGTACTAGTGCTGATAGCAACATGGTACTGATAGCTAACATTTACTATGTGTTGGCCCATGGCTGTGCCTGAACCTGCCCTAGCACTGTGCTAAATAATAGTGGCTTAATTCCTACTGCCCCCCTTTATGAGGCAGGCACTATTCCTGTTCCCTCATCACCAGCAAGGAGCCTGCAGTCCAGGGCAGTGATGTGCAGCTACAAAGCAGTGGAGCTGGGATCCCTGTCCAGGTCTCTCTGACTCTAGGCAGGAAAAAAAAGGGTTATAGGAGCTCACTATCAACAAATCTGCTGGAAGCTTTACATTAGGCACTACTTACTTATGGAATGGACCAGGCTTGGAGAGCAGCTGTGAGACTAGGTAGGAAACTGAGGCCAGGGGTGGGGGCTGGTCCACATCCTGCCGTGCAAGTGCTAGAGCTGGGCTTGTGAGCCTGGCTTCCCCACACTAAGCCTGGACTGTGCGCCCCAGCCTAGCCCACTCCCTGGCTGCCCCCTGCACCCACGGTGCACCAGCCCCGCCCCCCTGGCCTCCATCTCCCTCCTTCCCCGGCGCAGGTATGGATCGAAGCTGCTCTTCAGATCTTCTACTCCCTGGGTGTGGGCTTCGGGGGTCTTCTCACCTTTGCCTCCTACAACACATTTCACCAGAACATCTATAGGTCAGTGCCTGCAGTTTCTCAGCCCCCTGGGGCTGAAGCAAGGAGGAGAGTGGCTGGCCAGGGAGGGCCTTCTGGGTTGAGGGCACCACCTTCTCACCCTGTCCTGTGCCCGGACTTCTCCTGGCAGAGACACCTTCATCGTCACTCTGGGCAATGCCGTCACCAGCATCCTGGCTGGCTTTGCCATCTTCTCTGTGCTGGGCTACATGTCGCAGGAGCTGGGCGTGCCTGTGGACCAAGTAGCCAAAGCAGGTGGGCAGGGTGCTAGGGTCTGTTGTGAGGGTGTGTGCGGACCAGGGAGATTGTAAATGGGTATGGGGTGTGTTGTGTGCCTTGCAAGAGCTTGCGTGTTCCTGTGCATGCAAATGAACATGTCCTAGTTGGTTCCTGGGTGTCTGTGTATAAAGGAATAGCTGTGCAAAGGCACACTGTGTTATTAGTTTGTGTCTTCAGGTGAGTCTGTGGAGACTGTCTTATCTCTTGTGCCTTGCTGGTCCAAAGGAGTCATTTTCTGTGGTGAGCTGTCTGTGTGCAAGTGAGAATGAATCAAGGGTGAGAATGGTCTTGTGAATCAGTGTGACTTGTGTCAGTGGTTATCAATAAGTAGGTTTTAGTGGGGTTCTTTGTACAAATGATTGTGTACACACACGTGTTCTAATAAGGTTTTATATTGGAGCTTATGTTTATTCATGCATTCATTTATTCTATTATTTTATTGAGCACCTGGGCTGACCCATGTCCTTGAGGTTATGACAGCATTAGAAGCGTACGTTCGGTGCGTGCCCCAGAGTGTGCCTGCACAGATGTGCGTGTATGGAGTGTGTACGTGGGGTCGCTGCATGCGCCAAGCTGCTGACCTAGTGTGCTCTTGGCCCAGGCCCCGGCCTGGCCTTTGTAGTCTACCCACAGGCCATGACCATGCTGCCCCTGTCGCCCTTCTGGTCTTTCCTCTTCTTCTTCATGCTTCTGACGCTCGGCTTGGACAGCCAGGTGAGCCTCCTGCGTGGTGTGGGAGGAGAACACTTCCCTGGTGGTGCGTGGGGAGAACACTTACCCCGCCTCCTGCCTCCCACCATCCAGTTTGCCTTTCTGGAGACCATTGTGACAGCAGTTACAGACGAGTTCCCATACTACCTGCGGCCCAAGAAGGTGGTGTTCTCAGGCCTCATCTGCGTGTCCATGTACCTGATGGGGTTGATCCTCACCACTGACGTGAGTGCCCTGCTGGGGGAAGGCAGGCAGGGCAGGGTGGGGACGGCACCTGCAGCTGTGTCTCTGGCCCGGCCGAGCAGTCATTGAGACACCCGCCTTCCTCATTTTGAAGAACCTGTCCCTCCCCAGGCCCTGTCTCCAAAGGGAGGCAGTACAACCTTGGCAGAATCTCAGAGTCTGGAGATGTGGGTTCAAACCTCGCTCCCGCACCTGCTGAACGACCTCAGACAAGTGACTGCCTGCCTGAGCCTGTTCTCCTCATTGTTAAGTGGGGGTTCTGTCAGACAGGGCTTTTGGGAGACTCAAGGAGGTGGGGCAGGAGCATCGGTGGGCAGGTGGCTGGTGTCATGTTGTCTTCATCTTGCTCTCCTGGCAGCCTGGCTACTTGCTGCTCACTCCCTGCTAGGAAAAGGAGGCGGGCCAGGGATGTAGCTCAGTGGCACAAGCGCCTGCCTGGCAAGCACAAGGTCCTGAGTTCGATTCCCAGTTTAAAAAAAAAAGAAAGGAAAAGGAGGCTGTGGCAGAGGGTGGAGCCAGGGTGGGAGACCCAGAGCTGTGACTTGTGTTTCAGGGGGGCATGTACTGGCTGGTCCTCCTGGATGACTACAGCGCCAGCTTCGGGCTGATGGTGGTGGTGATCACCACGTGCCTCGCTGTCACCCGGGTTTACGGTGAGAAGGGGTCTGAGAGTCGGAGCTGATGCTCCCTCACGTGGGAGAACGGGGTCTACATGGGGGCCCTTTTGCTTTGTGGGAGGGGGGTGCTGGGGAAGGGGCTTCTGTGGGTCAGCTGTGGAGCCATTGCTCCTCCTCCTTACACAGGCATCCAGAGGTTCTGCCGAGACATCCACATGATGCTGGGCTTCAAGCCGGGCCTCTACTTCAGGGGCTGCTGGCTGTTTCTGTCCCCAGCCACACTCCTGGTAAGCAGCGTGGGAGGGAGGCTAGCTGGCTGACTCTGTATTCAGTCTGATAGGGCCGCCCTGACGCAGAGCAGAGCCTCTGTCCAGGCTGCGGGCTGGATGGGAGGGTCCTAGCCCGCCCCGCTCTCCTTTTGCAAGGCCCTCAGCTTTTGTATCTGTGCTAGGCCAGCTTTGCCTTTGATTGGCAAGAGGGTGGGGTTTTCCCTCTTTCCCTGTGGCCTCAGGGCCTCAACACTGGGTTTTCTTGGTCTTCAGGTGGCACTGCTCAGGGACAGGCCATCTTAAGAAAGGGTGCTTCAGAGCTGAGCTGTCCCAGCCTTAGGTCAGCTTGGAGCTGCACTAGCTCAGGCCTTAGAGAGTCTCCAGGGATGTGCTATCTCAGGTTCCTTTACAGCTTAGAACTCTGGGTGGCTCTGGGCTGGGCTATGTCAGGTCTTGGGAAAACAACTCAGACCAGGGCTGTCCCAAGCCCTGGAGGCCACTGTGATGCTGAAGTCCCCACCCTGCAGGCCTTGCTGGTGTATAGCATTGTCAAGTACCAGCCCTCAGAGTACGGCAGCTACCGCTTCCCTGCCTGGGCAGAGCTGCTAGGCATCCTAATGGGCCTGCTGTCCTGCCTCATGATCCCCGCTGGCATGCTGGTGGCTGTGCTTCGAGAGGAGGGCTCGCTCTGGGAGGTGAGTCTGCCCTTCCCATCCATCTTTGCCCTCCGGGCTCTGACCTTGTCCTGGACCCTCACACCTTACCAGGGCATTGTGTGCTTCTTTAGCCTAAAGAGACCTGCTTGTGTGAAGCAGATTCAGAGGCCTGGGGTCCTGCCTTTGGCACCTCCCAGCACATAGTATCTTGGTGAGGGTACAAAAGACCACTGATGACCTGGTCTTTGGGCCAGAATCAGGACTTGAACTCAGGTGACCAACCTAGGGCTTCCCGCTGGAACTCAGATTCCTTAGGCAGCACCAAGCACACCCAAGAGATGGACTGGCACCTTCCCCCTGCTGTGTCCTGTAGGTGGCCTGGGACAGAATGATGCTGCAAGCCTTGCCCCAGGCCAGGGCTTCAGGAAGAGACCCAGAAAACAGAGTACAAGCTATTGGGCACAGGGGTCAGCAGGCCTCGGAGGAGGGAAATGGCAACCTTTGTGGGCCCTGGGATGTGACGTGTGACCAAAGCAAGGCCCTGCCTGTCTCTGTGCCTCAGGACACTGTACACTGAGGACACTGAGCCGTTCACTTCTGCAGCTGCTGGTGGCCAGAGGCTGTCATTGTGAGTGGAGCTTGAGAGAGCCTGATGGGTCCCGAAGGGAAAGTAGGGAGCCTCCCCAGCACGTGTTCTATCCTAGGGGTGCGGGAGCCAGTGGTAGGAATTGACAGTGGAAGGAAACTGGCTACAGAGCAGCCCTCCTGGCCCTTCCCATGCCTGCCGATCAGCTCAGTGCTGCCCCATCCCAGCCCCATGTACCCTCCCTGCAGCCCTCCCATCATCTCTGAGTCTCCAAGCAGAGAGAGGCTCCCGCCCTGCCACCTTCAGCAGCAGAAGGGCACTGTGACTGCACCCTCGACCACAGGGGCAGCCCAACGTCCAGCTGCTGCTGTGTCTGACCGCTGTGCGACTTTTGGCAAACCCTTCTGTGAACCCCGGGAGCGCTCTCTGTGCTCCTAAAGGGCCATTTGCCTGCTTTAGGAAGTCAGGAAAGGAAGGCAGAGTGGGGAGCTGCTCACTGGAGCTCAGGTTCTGGGAGGCTGATATTCCATCAGGCTTAGTGACCAGCTGGAAGAAACTCTGGGCTCCCAGCAGCCACTGCAGGAGCTGCCCACTGCCCACAGCCAGGTGGAGAGGAACAGGGCAGTGAGCAGCGCAGAGGAGTCACTGGCTCAGGGGTGCCACCTTCAGAGGCCATTAGATGATTCATTAGGCTCAGAACCCTGGTTCTGCCATTTGTCAGTGGCATGAATGACCCTGAGCAAGCGCCTGCACCTCTCTTGCTTTCTCCATCTTTAGAGTAAGGACAGTGATACCCACTTATAGGACTGCTGTGAAAAGAAAAGTAGCTCATTGACATAGCACGGTGGGGATAGAGATGCCAAGTATTTCAAAATTCGGGATGGAGTTGCATTGCCTGGGTTCAAAGCCCAGGACCACCACTTCCCACCCTTGTGACCTCAGCTATCTTAACCAGCTGGCCTGAGCTTTAATTCTTAGATAAATCCATGGGGCGGACGGTGAAAGTGTTAATAGCCCTCTCATGGGGATACCACAAAGACCCCTTCTAGTAAGCAACATGCGCAGAGCCGACTGCAGGCAGTGCTCACTCAGTTCCAGTCCAGGGTGGTTTTGCATTTGGTGATGGCGGGGACGTTGTTGGCTGTCACAGAGAGGGGAGGGGTTCGGCGCAGTGCTGCTTTCACCTGCTGGACACAGGCCAAGAGTGCTGCTAAATGTCCCTCCATGCATAGGGCAGCCCCAGAACAGAAATTTTCCTGAACAAAAGGCTGAGAAACCTGGGTCTGGGCACCTAGTTCAGCTGGAAACACAGCTAAACCCTCGCTCTTGGGGAACTTGCATTTTAATGTGGGAGACGGGCAGCAAGCAAGTACGTGAAGACAGTGGTAAGGGCTACGCTTTAGGAAGAACACAAAAATGCAAACAGAAGGAACACAAAGGCATGGAGGAGCCCAGAAAATGCTGGCACAATAGTCACGGGCATCCATGTGGATTGGGGAAAGTGTTCGGGGCAGTTCGGCAACAGGTGCAAAAGCCCTGAAGCAGGAAGGGTTGGCAGGTCTGAAAGCAGCAGAGAGAACGGTGTCCCTGGAGCAGAGGGAGTGGGGGGAGAGGGGCAGGTGCTGAGGCCATGAGGTAGACAGGGCAGGACACAGGAGGCCGGGGTGAGTGCTTCAGATTCATGCCGAGGGAAGAGAAGCCATTGGCAGGCTTCTGAGGAGTGGGGTTACGCTCTGTGAATCCGTGTGCTTCCCGCACTGTGAGCACCAGGTGTGCCAGGCCCGAGGCCAAGGGCACTCCGCACGTGCTGTCCCCGAACCTGTGCCCAGTGGCCTCTCCTGCTGTCAGGCGCCTCCTTCTCTAAGAGCCTGAAGCTCTTCTCCCTGGCTGGGGAGGCAGAAGGCCCTGGGAATGAGGTCAGAGGAGGAAGGAGCTCTAGACCTTCCAGGCTGAGTCGCCACGTAGTCAGCTCCCTCCTTCCATGGAAACGGGCCCAAGAGGGAAAGGTCGAAGTCAAGGCTGGAAGGACCCAAGGGGGTCACCGCAGTCCTCCCTTAGCTCTCCTCGCTCCTCCTAAAATCCTCCAGCTCCTCTGCATTCAGCATTTCGGGGGAGGAAGCCAGAGTGGGCTTCTGGCTCCACCTGCAGGTGCACAGAGGAGAGCCCTGCCTCATCCTCACAATGGCACTGTTTAGCAGGCCCTGCCCTGCTCCTGGCACCCCACCAAGGGCATCATCTCAGTGCTGCTCTGGCAGGGCTCACAGCACCAGGTTACAGACCATACCCAAAGGCCACCCAGCTTGTAAGTGGGGAGGTACCCTGCATACACACACACACACACACACACACACACACACACACACACACTGCCCTGGGGTTGTTGCAGGAACTCAGCCAGGTGACGTGGTCAGGTCTTTTCTCGGTGCCTGGCCGTAGGCTACACTCAGCCACTGTTGGCTGTCTTCACCGCTGTCACTGCCCTGCCACAGAGGCTCCAGCAGGCCAGCCGGCCAGCCATGGACTGGGGCCCGTCGCTGGAGGAGAACCGGACAGGCATGTATGTGGCCACACTAGCCGGGAGCCAGTCGCCCAAGCCGCTGATGGTGCACATGCGCAAGTACGGGGGCATCACCAGCTTTGAGAACACAGCCATCGAGGTGGACCGCGAGATCGCAGAGGAAGAGGAGTCCATGATGTGAGGCCAGAGGCCGGATGGGCAGCAGGTTCTCTACCTGGGGCCCCACAGCCCTGCCAGGGAGCCTGCCAGGTGCAGCCACACTGCTGGGATTCTGAGAGGCCGGGAGAGCTTGCCGTGGTGATGCTGGCTCTTACTGCAATTCCGCCTTGTGACCTGGGCCTGTCCCAAAACCACTGTCTGCCCCACCCCCAGCACAGCCCTCTCTCTGTAGAAGGACATATTAAGGCCAGTGAGGGAGGGACTGGCCCAAGGTCACATGGCGAGAGGACTTGGTCCAGGGCCTGTGGACAGTCTGCATCCTTTCCCCACATGGTCACTGCTGTCCGGGGCCCAGCCCTTCTCTGTGCTGGGAAGCTGTCCTCACACTCACACAGCCTGAGCTGCAGGGCAGCAAGAGGCTTGCAGAGCTCACAAGGCCCTGGATGTTGGGGGCTCAGTGGGAAGGAAGATCACTGTGGGTTCCTGAGTGCAGGCCCAGCTTCCCAAAAGTAGGAGCAGAGGGCCTTTGGGGAAGGCAAGTTTCTAAGAGAAAGAAGGGGCACACCTCAGGCAGAGATGCCCCCAGGAGCCAGGGGAAGCCAAGCTGCCCCTGTGGAGCCCCTGCACAGCTGGAGATGTCGATGGCGGCAGGCTTTAAGGGCATTCTGGTCCCCGTGAGGGACAGCAGGGAGGGGAGCCGGGCGGTGGGTGGGAGCGGAGCTGCATGATACCTGACATCCCTTTGGGTCTCTGCAGGGTGCCCTGGGGACAGGATGCACATAGAGGCCTGCGGAGGCAGCTGGGGCCTGAGAGAGGGCACCGGGGTGGAGACGGGAAGACAGGAGGCTCCAAACCCTGTGCCTGGGTGTGGCAGGGAGGCCTGAGAGTCAGTCGCGGCTGTGCAGGTGGGACAGAGGGTCAGGGCCCGGGCTCGCTTTCTTCCCTCTCCTTCATCCCAGAGGCCCTCACCGCCTCCCCCAGCTCCAGGTGCTGCTGGGGCATCGGCCGTGGCTGAGTGACAAGAGAAACTGAGACGAAGAGACACGCGCACGTGGTCATCTGTCTGGATGCCATGCGCCAAGCTCCGGGGCCCAGCGTGAGGCCCGAGGCAGACATCAGGGGTGTGGCCCCTCCAAGGCCTGAGTGGTTTCTTGCGCAGGGCGCTCTCCAGTGGACGGGTGCCTTGGTGCAGCTGCGGCAGCCTCTGTGCCCTGTCTCCTGGCATCTCCCCGCCATCTGTCTTCTGTTGGTTGATTGTTAATAAACACCAGATGAGCTCATCTTCCTGTCTCCTGACTGCCGAGAGCCTGAGAGGGGCAGCACAGGCCTCCCTGCCTTCCACTCCCACTGGTCAGACGAGGAGACTGAGGCTCGGCCACCTCCTTTCTTGGCTCTCCTGAGTCCTACAGCCTGCTCTGCACTCTGCTGGGGGGTGGAGGGGCTGAGGACAGAAGGTGAACTCCGGCCCCGCACAGACTACTTAGTTCCCCCCTTTGTCCCCTCGGATGAACTGAGATCCACCGCGAGGAAGATACTTCAGGGTGGCAGATCTGGGCTGGCCAGCCTCTCCTTTGTCTCCTCCTCTGCCTTTCTGGCAGGTGAGGGTTGGAGCTGGAAGACCGGGCTTGGGAGGAGCCAGGGTTTCCCTCCTGGCAGGGCCTGGCTGTATGAAAGAGCCCTGGCTGTCTAATGCGAGGCCGGGTGTTTGCACGGCTTTGACTGCAGCGCAAAGGAAGGGCTGCATGTTTGGGGATTAATAATTTCCCCTAACAAAGCGCCAGGCCCCTCCTACCCCTCTGTTGGGGCTCCCGTGGGAAAAAGGATGAATTTGCTAATTTGCAGAGGATGCAGGAATGGCCTTCATAAGTCGGGATGCTTCTTCCCACACCCAGGGCGGCTTGGCCTTGCTGGCAGGGCCCCTGGCACTGGGTCTCCCAGCATTCTTTCTGCGCCTGCCAGGAGCCACGGTCTTGGCATTTCTCACCCTGCCCTCACTGCAGCCAGGCACCCAGGAGAGGGAATAGCACAGAGCCCAGTGCTCTCTGCTCCCCAGATTCCAAGTGTGTGCACCCACAACCCCAGGCCCCCTCTCACCGGCCTTGTCCCCATCCCCGCCAGCCCTCCACTCTTCCTGCCTCCCCTCCTCGTCCTCACCCACCCAGCCCCGCAGCTGTGATTTCTGCACTGCCCTCCCTGGCCCTGTCCTCCGTCCGTCCGTCCGTTCTGTTTTTCCATTTCCATTTCCACCACTCTCAGGCAGCTCTTCCTCCCTCACCGCCCCTCTCCTCCCTCTGCCACCTGTGCCATCTCCTGGCTGCCACCCCCCACGCTAGGCTGAGTCCGGGTCTCCCTGGCTCACAACACAGCGCATCCCAGCCAGGCCTGACTACCCAGGAGCTGGCTGGAGAACCAGGTGCCCCAGCTCACACACCCATGACCGCACAGCAGGCAGCTCGGCCCTGTCCCCCCAGGACCCCAGCCTGGGGCCCATCCTAGAATATCCGAACAGGTGACCTGAGTGAGGAGAGCTCTTGGCTGAGCAGAATAACTGACCAAGGGAATAACTGGCCACTGAGGTTGGTGGATGCGGGAGGCACTGGCAGGAGAGCTGTGGGGCGGTGGAGAGAGAAGCATGCCCGAGCGAAGAGAAGCCTGCCTCTCTGAAACCCCAGTCTCCGGGCTTTTTAGGAGTACCTGGAAGTCTGGATTGCTGTGAGAAATTTCCCAGTTTGAAACTTTGGAAACTGCTTCGAAAGATGTAAAAGAGTGCGGCTCCTGGGCCTCCTGTCCTGCAGACCACTTGCTCTGCCGACTTGGGGGAGCAGCACAGAGGGCTGTGTCCATCGTGCGCGTGACAGTGAGGGTGACAGTGTGCTGGGCAGTGTGCTGTGGGGAGAGGACCCCCCCAGAGTGCCAGGGGCAGCCTCTTCCCAAGGTCAAGCAGGGGTCAACAGACACCAGGGTCACTGTCTACCTTGCGGTTGGTGCTTGGAGGTCACACCTCCTGCGTCCCCTCACCCTCTCCAGCCTAGTTCATCTCCACACAGTGTTCTGAGCAGGCCCAGGGTCCCGCTCCCACCCTTCACCTAGGCCGTGCCTTCATCCTGACCCCACCTCTCCCATCACCCATGCATCCGCTACGTCCTCCTAAGTGCCCTTCCTCCAGGAACCGAAGCTCCAGCCAGATGAGGACTCCCCGGGTCTTCACTGGGTCTGACTCAGCCCTGTGTCTGGTGAACCTTGACAGCCCGGCCCTGCCCAGGGCACACACGTCCCTCTGGGAAAACGCGCCTTGTTTCTCTGTGGTTACGGCTCTTAATCACACTCCTTGGACCCCAGAGCACTTTGGGGTGGCAGCCAGGCCTCGTGCACACCCCGCACACAAACCCCGGCTCTCCCCAGTTCTGCCCCTCCTGAGCTGGGCTGTTGTGTGGAAGCCACTGCACCTCTTCAAGCCTCTGTTTGTTTGTAAAATGTGGACAATGACAAGTCCTCCCTGGTAGCCTCGTGTGGGTCTGGGCTAAGCTGTGGGACCCAGCACAGGCCTGGGTCTTGGTGGCACATGATACACATCGGTTGGTTGGAAGAATCCCTTTATGTCTGTGGTCTCTGCCCTGCCAACTCCTCCAGGACCAAGACTGCACTTCCTCCCTGTCCACTGCTTTGCAGGCGGACAGCCTGACTGAGCACGGTTCTCTGGTGGCTCTTGGGACAACCAGCAAAGGGTTAAGAGCGTCACAGGGTTAAGAGTCGGGATCCCACGTGACCCTTGGTTGCGCAGCCTCAGGGTCTGCGGTGGCTGCTGTCTTCCACACTCATTTTTTGCCTGTGGCTCATGGAAAGTTTGGCTCCTTGAGCTCCAGGACACTCCCTCTGGGGCCCGAGGCCTCAGTGACACTGGTCCTGCCCAGGAAGGGCATCCAGGGCCGCCTGCCTGCCTGTGAAACCTTGGCCAGCGGTCCCTTTGCTCCATCTCTGCCTGACTTCCTGCCACCCCCGCCCATCCCAAGGCAGAGCAGCAGCCTGCCTACTCTGGCCAGCAGGGCCTCTTCCCAGCACACCGTCCAGGAACACTTTCTGTTTGCGGGGGGGAGCCTTTTCCTGCTAATGTCCACAGCATCTGAGAGCTGCAGCCCCTCGAGAATGGTCCTGAGAAGGGCCAAAATGGATGTGGACATCTGCTGACCGGAGTCAAATCCCAGCTCCACGACCCAGCTGAATCTGCTTCTTCACCTCTCCAAATCCTGCCATCCTCAGATGTAAAATGGGAAGAATGGAGTTCCCCTTGCCGGGGATTAAGTGAGATAATATTAGATGCCCAACATTTATATTAAAGAAATGATCAAAGTTCATATCGGAAAAGAGCACGGAGAGCCCCCTAAGTAGAATGGGTCTTGTCCAGCTGGCCCTTGTCCAGGTGAAAACAGGGGCCTAGCTCCCACCTCCAACCAGAGCAGGAAAAAGGAGCTTAGGAACTGGCCTGGCTAGAGCCAGGCATGGCCAGGAGGAGGCTGGTGCTACCCACTGTGTGGCTGGGCCTCAGTATCCCCAGCTGTACAAGGAAGGGGTTGAACAGGGACTATGGATTCCACCAAAGTACCTCAGGGGTATGAGGCAAGTGGGGCAGAACTCTCCCTCCACCCTCCCCGTCGGGCCATTTCTAGGGACCAGGCTGTGGGATCCAGGGAAAAAAGCAGTGCCCCTTCTGCAAGCTGGACTTGGGATTGGCTCCCCCTGGCGGAAGGGAGTTCGTGCCTCCTGCAGAATGGGCTTCGCTGGTTTCCCCAGTGATCCGAGATGCCCCTTGCAGAACCAGTAGGAAGTGTGAGTGGCACAGCCAGAATACTGCCGGGCCTGAGCCTCTCTTTGCCCTTGACCCTCGCTTTGCCCTTGACCCAGGGTCTCAGCGTGTCAGGGCTTGGGTGGCTGGAGTAAGAGGCAGGGGAGAGGCTGACGGTCAATATTGATCTTGCTGAGTTAGGGAGGAGGATGAGGAAGTGGGAATCCTGGAGTGGGGCTTCCCGAAAGAAAACTGCATCTCTGGCCTCCCAGTGTGTGCGTGGGAACTGGAGAGGCAGGCTCCACACAGGGTTCCTAGCTTGCGTGCTTACTAAAGCCACAGTTGCCTGGCCCCTGCTTGGCCTCACGGATCCTGTGCTCGGAGGTCGGGGCTTGCACCACTCTATTTTCAGCAGATTCCCTGGGTGAATATGCAGCAGCCAGGCCTGCTCCTGAAGTCGAAGACCACAGGTTCAGTGTCATTGTTATTATGAGGAAACTGAGACCCAGAGAGGGGCCGTGACTCAGCCAAGATCACACTGGGAGCGCGTGGCGATGAACACCCCTTTCTCTTTGGAGGGAGGTGATGATCCACTTCTAGCTGCATCCACCTGGGTGTGCAAGGGGATGGCTGGGCCAGGCCACCCTCAGGGAAGTGGCTTTGGAAAACTTGGCGGGCCTGGTGGAAAAGGGAGGGTGGGGCTAGGCCTAGGAGGAAGGACAGGAGAGGGGCCCGTTCCCCTGAACCAGACCCACTCCAGCTTGCCCTGTGCAAACACTCCCAGCACCTGCTGCAGGACATTTCCGGGAAGACTGGCTAGGTCTGGGCAAGCGTCTCTGCTGCCGGGGCCCCATGTCCTTGAAGGTATAAAACCACCCCAAGGCAGGTTCGGGGCACCCTCAGCCCCCTGACTTGTCTGGCTCTGAGGCCTGTTCTGCACTCCGCCCACCCAGCACCCTGGCTGTCAGCCTCTGCTCCCCCTTTCTTCTGTTGTCGCTGAGTAGCTGTACAAAGCTCTCCCCAAGCCCCCAGCTAGCTCTCTCTTCCTCCCTCCCCCAGGCTCCCCAAACCTTGCACCTCCAGGTTCAGCCCGCAGGCCCGAATTCTCCAGGGGACAGGTGGCTGGTCTAGCTCACCCTTGAGCCTTCCTTACATGCCAGCCAGGACCCAGCAGACCCAAGGAAGCAGGTGCTTGCTGTGGCTCAGACTCCAAATCTCACGTCCTGATCTCGCACTCCGAGCCTGCTCAGCAGCTGCCCTCAGCCCTGGACAGCACAGCCCTTGCTCATGGGGTGAAGAGAACAGCAGTGCCCTCAGGAGAGGAAGGTTCTGGGGATCAGCAGCACAAATAGTAAGAGGTACCTGATCCTTGGTGGCACCCAGCATTGGCCACTGTCCTGCAGGGGCAGGTAGGATGCTCCCACCCACTCATGTCCACCCCTCCTTCACTCCAGCAGCGTAGGTTTGCAGGGAGACTGCATGTGAGACCGCCAGGGCCTTCTGTGTGCCTCATGAGTGCGGACAAAACACCTTTCACACTCCAGGAGCACATACTTGTGCAGACTCTTGCTTCATGACTTCACACCAGCGGCCCGTGGTGGGGTAGGGAGAGGGCCTATGGCAGGAGCCTATGGAAGGACCTGAGCCAGGCGTGCAGGCTGCTGGTGCAGACAGCGGAGGAGGCAGTAGTTAGGAGAGGATGGGGGGGGTGAGAGGGAGGGAAGTTTCTCAGAACACCAGTCATGATTTCCCGGCATCCAGAGGCAGAAAAACACAGCCCAGGGTGAGGGAGGTCCCCGGAGGGAACAAGAGCCCTGCACTTCCAAATTAGGAGGCCGGGTGAGTCTGGGATCAGGGTCTTTGAAGAAGCCTCTTTGCCTGTGAGTCTTGCTAAACTTCATCCTCAAAATAGGGCTGTTTTATTAGAACAAGAGCATGCTGTGAACTATACAGCATCCTGTCCCAGATAATACCAGTGTTTTCAGTGGAGCTGCTGCTTTTTGACAGTTAAAGGCTATTTATTTCTTCAGGTCAACTGGGCCCTCCGAAGCTTGGTAGACGCCGAGGCCAAGGACCACCTGTAGGCCTCTCCTATGCTGCCACCTGCTGGCAACTTTCTGTAATGGCAGCCCACGCCCTTAAGCCCTTCAGCACTGCCCAGGTGGAAAAGCTAGGTTTAAATTGGGAATTCCCCACGCAGGTTTGTGGGTTCCTAGGCAAGGTAACAACAGAAGTCCCCAGGTGCTTCTTGTTCATCTCAGCCTTGCCCTGCACTCTTACTGCGAAGGTCTTTACTGTGTGCATAAGTACCCTCCCCATAGACACTCCCTTACCCTGCAGCAAAGATAGGCTGGGAAAGTCGCTGGCGCAGACCCTGGAGCTCTGGATACTCAGAGCTTGGCCTAGGGGCAACTGTGGCCTCTGGGGGCACAGCACCTTGGTTCTGTGGGATCCAGGCCTGGGGCTGGGGTGGGTTAAGTTGATCAACATTGCATCTGCTTGGGAATGTCCTGGTCTTAGCCCAGAAATGATGCATCAGCAGTTGGGGTGTTTGGCCACTCTTGTGGGCCAAAGAAGCTCCAGGCCTCTGCATCCCCACCCTGGGTCATCGACCCCCAGCCCCTTTGCAGCCTATGGGCCTCCTGCAGCCGTCCAGCTCTCCAGCCCCAAGGCCCTCCTGGGACACTTGGTTCACAATATTGTTTCGAGTATAGAGAATTTTCCTTCCCTTACCCCATTCTCCAAACCTCCCTGGGTGCTCTGAGGGCCAGGGCTTGTCTGTGAGGTTGGGCTGAAAGAAAAGAATGGAGAGGACTTTTTCCAGAACAACGTCCTCTTCAAACAAGGGAAACTGAGGCTCAGACGCTCAGAGGACACAAGCCTTACCTGGAAGCCCCCGAGGGAGGCTTTAACACTTGGCTGTCTGTGGCAATCCATATCCACACCCTTGCTCTTGCTAAAGGTGCCCCAAGTGCCTGAGAAAAAGCTGACTCCATCCCTTGCTCTACTGATGGGACATGTGGTCCAGGCCTAATCCCACAGCGATTGGCTCAGCCCCGAGCATGTGACCTAAGCACCTCCAATCAGAATGAAGATTACGACTTTCATTTTGCAATAGGATAGATCTAGAACAGGAAGCGAACACCTCCTAGGGTGATGTGCTTGACCAAGACAGGGAGACAAGAAGTGCACAGGATTTTGTAGCTATTTATTGCACTGAAAACACCAAGAATAAAACAGACACCCCTTCTTCCCTCCCACCCCCCAATAGCAGAAATTTTGAGCAGTGGTCATTCAAGTTCACAGCCACGTATTTTAAAAAAAGAAAAGAAACAACTGAAACAAAACCCCAAACAAATAATAACAAAGAAACCAGCATGGGGAGTCTGGCAAACACATCCCCCAAAGGGTCTCCCTTTCAAGGGAGACAGGAGGCCCTGGGTCAGGATTTGCGCTGCAGTAGCGCAAACTAGTAGAGCACTTTCCTGTAAATGGAGTTGCATGCTGGAGCCTGGGTTTTGACTCGGGTCTGGATTTTTTGCATCTAAAGGGTGTTCACGAGGAGCACAGAGCTTGTCTGGTGAGGTTGGGCTCTGGGCAGCTTTTTCCTGCCAGCGTCCCCTGCCTGTTGTCTGCAAGTCACCATGGTGCCCTGGGGCTGACACCAGGTGGCTGCCTACCCACAGGAGTGGCCTGTGTAGTGGGGCTCTCTTAGCCCGTGGTGGGGACCTGCCTTGACTTCTCTAGCACATGGAGAGGCACACAGTGGACAAGAGGTGCATCAGCCAGTGAAAGGACATTGGGGTCCTACAGCCCGGTTTCCTCTGATGAAGAAACCAAGGTCCAGAGAGGGGAGAGGACTCGTCCAAGGTCACACAGAAAGTCTAGTCAGTGCTGACAGCTAAAGCCTGCGAGCCCTGCAACCATTTCTCTTTCCCCTGCAGTCCACGGCTGAAAAGCAGCAGACAGGCACCAAAGAGGGGAAAGAAAGGCCAGCAGGGGAGAGGATGGGGATGGGCCAAGCCTAGAAGCAAACAGGAGGCCAGCCAATGGCAAGCCCTGTAAATTCTCACAGGTGTCCTGGGCTTCATGTTCACCATCCATTTGATCCTCCGTCAGCCTGGGTAGGGGTGCTTAACCCGCCTTTAACTGACAGAGAAACAGGCTGAGGAAGGGACCAGAGCAGGCTCGGTAATTCAGCATCCCCGGGTGAAGCCATACCCTCACGTTTGGCTGGGGATAGCCACAGGGACCTGGCAGGTCGCAGAGGGACAGGTGGCTTTTCTGCTGGGACAATGGGATCACTGGGCCTCACTGAGGAGCCCTCTGGGCCAGGGTTAGGCTGAGAACCCACCCTTGGGCCTGGGAAGCAGGATCTCTGCCGAGGACAGAGGCCAGTGATGGGCCAGCTTAGAAACCAGAGGCCTGGGCGGCCACTTTCCTGGGCCTGCAGCCTGGCCTGTCTCACCTGTCCCTGGGCAGCAGGACTTGAGAAAAGAGCCCAACAGACAGCTCGTGATTCGGGGGGGAGACTCAGAAAGTTCTGGATTAAACATTCCCACCAGTTCTGCTCCAAACAATACCCAGGAGGGTCAGGGGAACCAGAGGTTCCCCTGGAACCCTAGGGATGTGGCTCTTCCTCCCCTAAAATCCTCCAGAGGGGACAGTATCTCATGCTGGCAAAACACGGCCACACAGAGGCCAAAAGCACAGAGAGGCAGCAACATAATTCCAAGTCGGACATTGAGAATACAACCTCTATTAGTATTCATTTTTTGTCCAAAACATATAGATTGATTTGTTGAATGTTTTTCATTTCTTTTTTTTTCAACATACTTACTGCATATAAAGTCATGCAAAGAAAACTGCAGACAGGAGCTCCTTGCGGATGGGCCAAGGCATTCCACGTCGGGGCCAACCCAGGGGCAGAGGACAAGGGAGGGGTGGAGAGAGGGACGCTGCAAACCCGAGGGGCAGCGCGAGGTGTGAAAAGTTGAGATTCCCATCGGAGGCCAAAGAGAGCAAGGCGACTGCGACACGTGCTTGTGGGCCGCCCCAGAGGGGCTGGGGGTGGCACACAGACACGGCGGAATGGAATCCTGGGCAGGACCCCACCTTGCAAGAGAAGCAAAGCGGAGCCCAGACACCTCCATCCTGACCACCCCTCCCTCTCCTGCCTTGCCGCTGTAAGTCACACTACCTCTCGAGGCTTCCGTAGTCCCGGGGGGAAGCCCCGCACGGGCTTACCTCGGGGCCATGGCAAGCGATGGCAGAGAGGCCATGCTTCCTGGGGTCAGGTCCCCAGATAACCACTGGGGACAAGGTCCACCTCAGAAATGACCAAAAAAAATGTAGAACAAAATAAAAACTACCCCTCATCCCTTCTTCCAACCCCTCTTCCCAACCCAACCGTCCTCAATAAGTCGAGAGGTCTAGTTATTACATAAATATCCATTAACGTGAAATCCATTTACGAAATACACAGAAGTCTGGCTATAAAAAGGCATGCGGTCCAAGTAGAAGAGATACCTAAACGGTGCTTTCTTTTGCCCCTGAAACACCATCAGATTTCTTCTCTCAGACTGGACAGAGCTGAAATTCTCCAGGGGTAATGGATGGGAAGGTGGGTGAGCGGGTCAGTGTCGGAGGGCTGCGGTGGGGACAGCTGACGGGGTTGAGCTCCCCACACTGTGGCGGGTGGCGGGCAGCAGGTGGGGAGGGTCAGCAGACACCACGAGGCCAGCACGGGCATGGGGAGAATCAGAGCAGCAGTTCAAGGCAAGGGGCTCCTGGCATCTGCTCCTCTCTCCCTCTCCCACAGGGAGATTAGCTTGGGGCAGTTTTTGGGGGGGCTATCTGCCCTTCCCCAGGGACCCCAAATGAGATCCAGGAGAAGGCCGGCCGTCTGTGCCATCCACCCCTCCTTCTCTTGACCCTGGTGAACCCACAGCTGAGGCAGTCTAGCCTATAGCCAAGGCCAGACCGGGCCCACGACAGCTGGGTGGAAGTTGGGGGTCTCCGGGGCCAGCGCCCTGGGCACCCAAGCCCACGAGGTCCTGCCTTGGCAGGGAGAGAACAAGTGAGGCGGGCGGGGAGATCTGGCCGTTTGTCACGAAGTTGTGATGCTCTCCGTGAACAAGCGGGTTTCCTCGATGCAGGTGCAGAGTGACAGTGGCGGTGTCGGGGTGAGGTGGTAGAGAGAATTCCAGCAAAATCCAGTGGGAGAACCAGCAGCACATTCCACGGACAAAGAGTGGATCCCTGCGACACAGCAGCGCAGCGACCCCGGCCTGGTCCTTCAACTGTAAGACACGATGGGGGGTGCTGTGAGGGAGGCACGTGTCCCTCCTTCCAGGCGGCTCGCCCTACCCAGACCTCTGCAGCCTCACCGCGCCAGACATGCCCCTCCAGCAGATACCCCTCCTGTTCCTCAGATTACCCTAGAGGGGACAGGAAGCAAGGATTCTTACTGGGGCAGGACGGAGGGTGCCCCGGATCTGTGGAAGTGGACGATCTGCCATTTGCCATCCCTGCGGTGCCAGACGCGGGTCTCCTCTGACTGGGCGGTGCGGGGGATGCCTCCAGCGTCCAGGTACTGCGTGATGCGGATGTAGGCGATGCAGGCCGACTCGTCACCCATCAGGTGGATGTGGGGATTCAGGATAGTGGTGTGCACAGGCTTGCTGTTCCGGGACCACACTGGAGGTGGGACGGGAGGGGCAGAGGAGATGCAGGGCGCCTTCTGCCTCCCTTCTGCCTCCCTTCCTCCACTCTCTCAACACCCGGAAGCCCTCTCTGTCAATGCAGCCCCTCTGTCTGCCTCACTCTCGGAAGGGAATCTCTGAGACAGGCCTCAGCCACCTGGGAGTCAAGGCAGAACTTGTGGGTAACAGAGGCGTTACAGCCCAGCTGAAAGACAGTGGGTTTCAGACATGCTGACTCCTTCAGACATGGCAGGGGTTTAGAGTCAGTCTCTTCACCCAGAAGAATGGGGCCAAGATGATCACAGAACCAGAAAAGCTTGGTCTCGCTAAACCCAGATCCCCACAGAAACCAGGCAGCACATAAACAAGGGAGCCGAGCTGGGGACAAAACGCTGAATGACAACTGGTCCTCTCCCTCTGGGTCAGGCAGGCTGTGGTGACAGGAGGACCTTGTCCTCTCCACAGAGAGTCCTTGCCCAAGACTTCTCCCACAGTTACCAACTGGATAAATTGTCATACCCGGTTTCTTAAGAGAATCTAGAAATCTGGATTTCTGTATGAAAACTTATTTTAAAATGATCATTCAAACTTGCAGGCCATATGAAAGGTCTGCAATCCAGATATGGCCCATATCCCCTCTACTGGCAAACTCCACATGTAGACAGTCACAGGAACTTGGGGAATATTAGAACTGTAGAATCTTAGAATCTTGAACTTTTTAGGATTACACTGGTAGTCACGGAGTGAGGTCATGGAGCTTTCCACAGTTAGAAGAAAATGACAGTTACGTCAGGCAGGACTGATAAAAGTACTGAAACCCACTCCAGCTGCAGGAAAGAAGAGCCACCACCACTATTATTGCTGTACTGGCTTGAGAAACTCACTTACAAAAGCACACAAAGACAATGACCCAGGGGTAAGTTGGACAGCACATTTTTGCAGTACTAGGGATTAAACCTATGGCCTTGCACATACTAGGCAAGCATTTTACCCTTGAGCTACAGCCCCAACCCTTTTTAAGATTTTTTTTGTCTTTGAGATACAGTCTTGCTAAATTGTCCAGCCTGGCCTCAAACTTGAGATCCTCCTGTCTCAGTCTCCTGAGAAGCTGGGGTTACAGGTGTGTGCCACTATGTCCAGCCGGGTTCTCCCTTGTGCCTTCCCTTAGACTGACCTAAACATGAGTCCTAATGAGTGTACAGCTGATTTAAAATACACATCCCCAGTTCAAGAAAATGTAATATAAATATCCGGTCTCTGACCCCACCCTCTGACTCTGATGCCTACCTTCATTTGTGAGTCATTTACTTCCTGAAAAATATGAAGTGTCTCTTTTGTTTTTTTTTTTATTTTGTGGACTGCAGAAAATATCCAGTAGCATCATTCTCTAATATTCTCATCACACTCTATCTAATCTTTAAATAACAATCAAAAAATCATGAGTCTCAGACCTATAGAACAACAGACTTGAAATTCTGCACTCTTAGACAGACAGAATGTAACCTTTGGTGTCACAGGTTGAGGACAGACCTCAGGGGTCAAGGTCACCAAAAGGCACTCCCATGAAATGTAAGGAGGCCTCTGCCAACTTCCCTGACATCTTATAGGCCTGGAGGCCCACAAGGCCATCCGTTTCAATGCATCCGTTGAGCATTTCTGGAAACAGATCCAGAAACACGAGAGGCCACTTCCTGAAAGAAAAGCAGTCAAATCAAAAGAAGTCAGGCTTCCAGTGGAGCTGGCCCAGGAAAATCTAGAACAATTCCAGAAGGTACAAACAGCTTAGCATTGCTGGGAAGATGAGCTTTGCCGTTTTCTGGTAAGGGCTGGGGTCTCCTGGGGCACCACCCTTGACGTGGTGTCTCTTGACCAGGTTACAGAGATGCATCCTGGTGGATAGGTGGGGACAGGGATGGGGACAGGTCCTGCACAGGGACAGCTGGGCAGCTGAGGTAGGACTTAGCCAGGAGTGAGCCTTTACTCTGGGTCTGGCTCCTGTGGGTTCTTCCTTGGAGGTTCTGTGCTAGATTTCGAGAGCCCAGGGACTGGGCTAGGATGAGGCCCACTGCATGAGGCAGTGAGGCTGGTCAGGGGCTGATGAATGGGCTCCTCTCTGTGTGGGCCCCTCCACTCACCCCTGCGCCAGCAGAGCTGAGTCTCTGCTTCCTTTCAGGGCCTGGAGAGTTTACATGGGGAACCAGCGCCCTCGGACCGCCGAGGTATGATGACGGCGGCAGTGATCTGCAGGGAGCTCCGGGGTGACAGGCACTCATGGGGTCCAGCCACTGCTCTTTGTATGAGAACTCAATCTCCCTTGCTAGCCTTAGAGAATCAGAGTTCAATTCAGTAAAAAAAAAAAAAAAAAAAGATGGAGCCTCCTGTTTTACAGCTTTTATCTGGGGGAGCAGGGGTATCCTGGAGCCTCCGTATTCTATAAAAAGTCAGCCAGAGGATGCAGGCCAGGGGAGGCCGTCAGCCCAGGCCGGCCGCTAGTGTGTGGATGGAACAGGCAGCACACAAAAAACAAGGGCTCCCGGAATGACGGAGTGACGCAGGGCCTGGTTCTGCCGCTGACGGGCGGGATTCCTTTGGACAAATCACTGCCCCTCTCTGGGCTTCAGTTTCTCCTTCTGAATGACAAAGATGATTCAGTCAGTAAAGTACCACCCTTGTTATGGTCACCATAGATGAGTGCCACTTGCACTTATTTCATGAAAACATTTAAAATTACATATTTCTTTTAAAAAGACTTTCTAATATAACCGTTACTGGACAATGAGTGTCACAGAATAAAATTTCAATAAGGCCAGTGAAAACAAAATAGTTACATACCCCCTGCCCCATGGTCTTGACTGCAAGACATCTGGGGATATGCTTGCTCTTTTTCTTCATTTATTATTTATTTTATGGTACTAGGGGTTGAACCCAGGGTCTTTGCAGGAAGCTACGTCCTCAGCCCATTTTGTTTTGTTCTGTCTTAGACCAGGGTCTCGTTAAGTCACCAAAATGCCCAGGTTGGGTTGAATATGTGACCCTCCTACCTCTGCCTTGCAGAGTGCCTGTGTATCACCATACCCTTCTATGCTTGCTCTTCAGTGAAAAGAGAAATTAGAGACTATCAGAGAGATGTGTTGAAGATAGGCTAGCAACTGAGTCTTTCCCTTGGTGAGGCCAGAGTATTGAAAGAGAATTAAAATCGACCGGCTTTCTCACCGTGCAAACTAGGGCTCTAAGTGGCATCTATATACACCTGAGATCACTTTGTGTACCCCCCACCCCCAGGGGTGGGGGCCCTTCACCTCGGTGGCCTGAACTGCATGACTCTAACCCGTGTGCCCTTTGCTTGGTCTCTGTCTGACCCCTGGGCTAGCTGAGACACAGACACGGGCAGAAAGCACCTTGGTCAAAGAAAAAAAAGAAAAGAAAGTGCCCTAGTCAGGCCAGGCCTCAGCCCACCAACAGCGCCTAGTTGCAAAACTCTGGAGGTCTCTCCTGAAAATGAGAGGCCCAGGAAGGACAGACACGTAGGACAGAAACCTAGACAAACAGGCGGGGCACAGCAGTGTGAGCTCGCTGCCCTCCCCTTTCCCAGACTACCACTCCGGGGGCATAAGCATCGCACCCAGAAGCCGGCTTGTGACCTGCAGGCCAGGGAGCCCGTCCAGGCACCCAGACCACTTGGGGTGTATGCCAGCAGGAAGGCTCCTTTTTCTGCAAAGTAAGGCTGTTCCCCAGGGTCAAGGCAGGCAGGGTGTGTCCCATGTACTCCTGGTCTCTGGGACTCCCTGCCCCTACCCCATCCTCAATCACAAGAGGCACAGCTGGCCACCGAAAGGCCAGGGATAGGAGAGACAACCAAGAGTGTGCCAACCCCCGTCTACACAGCAGTTTCCTCTGCACTGGCTCCTGAGCTGCCCCTGGGGCCCTGCCCGTCACCCTGCTGTGCCATCCGGCAAGACACGGAAACGAGAGCAGACAAGGGCACCCCAGAGAGAAGGGATTGCTCACGGTTTTCAAAATAGAATCGATGGAAGTCCAGGCCCTCCACCAGGTTCCCCAGGGCCTCAGGCTCGAAGGCTGTCATCCCAGGGTCGCACATCTTCCTAGGGGGAAGCCAGAGGAGAGGG
Source organism: Chinchilla lanigera (assembly GCF_000276665.1). Taxonomy (NCBI): domain Eukaryota; kingdom Metazoa; phylum Chordata; class Mammalia; order Rodentia; family Chinchillidae; genus Chinchilla; species Chinchilla lanigera. The sequence continues at coordinate 4,299,758 of NW_004955415.1, read as the reverse complement.
GGCTGGGGCAGCTTCTCGCGGCGCCCTTGGAGGTGAGCCGTGAAGGGGGAATGGTTGCCCCCGCCTCACAGCGTCAAGGACGCAGCTGGATGGGATGGGGCTTGTCACCTTTCAAGTTGAGGGGTGAGGGGGCATCTCTAACTGACTGGTGCTGTCCAGACCGAGGAAGCCTAAGTTCAGGTCTTGCCACTTGCTGGTTATGAGACCCCAAGCAAGTGGCTTAGCATCTTGAAGCAAGAGCACCATGAGTGGGGGTGCACAGAAGGTGCAGCACTATGAAACTGAGCCTCCCCTCGGCTCACCACCCTGCCACCGAGCTCTGGGCAGTGGATCCCGAGCACTTTTCCTACTTTGTCCTCCTGGGATGGGGGAAGGTGCCATTCCTTCCTGTGGAAGTGACCTCTGCTCATCCAAGCCAGGTGTGTCGATGGAAGGGGTTTGCTTTGTTAGTTGGAACTGTGGCTGGCAGCAGCCCTGACTGTGAGCCTGTTTCCTCTTCAGGAAGATAAGGAAAGCAGCACTGGAGGAGGGGCTAGCTGGGAGCGTGGGAGGAGCACAAGGCTTGGCCAAGGAGGCCCCAGCAGCAGGAGCCTGGGTGTTTTCAGGGGGTTTCTCCCTGCCAGGTCTCGGCCTTCTGGAGGCGCTGGCAGCCATGCCAGTGAAGGGGACAAATCATCTACCCATCCTCAGAGTTACAGGATCTCTGGTGGCACAACACCGACCACCATGACAATAGCAATGAAGCCAGTACAGGACGCACTCCCCGGCAGGAGAAACTCCTAGCTCAGGGTGGAACTGAAGAAACCACAAGAACGTGGCAGGTTCTGCGTCCTCTGAGCTGGACAAACCCCTCATGGGTGACGCCTACACAGCTCCTTTGTCCACTCAGGATCTCAGTTTTGCAGCTGGTATAAGCCAGGGGTGGGGTCTGTGCTTGGACCAACCGGGGTGTTCAGGACCCTTCTAGCTCCAGAACTGTTTGAGGAGGAACGCTGAGGGCTGACCATGTGGCAGGCTGAGCACCCCGTAGAAGCAGCCCCGCTTGGGGAAGTGTCTGAGTGTTCCCGTCTCCTAGTTTAGACTTCTCAGAGACTGCTGCTCTAGATGCACTGTGCGTACGTGGAAACTGAAGCTCAGTGAGATGAGGGGCTTACTTAGGGATAGGGAAGCCCGGACTCAAGGGTACCATGGCCCTCGAGATCATGACAAGGGTTGGAACCTAGACCAAGACACAGATGCCAAAAGAGGTTTCATCACAGAGGTGGCAAGGGCCCCCAGGACCCTCAGGAATGACACTGAGAGTCTTAGGGCCCACACTTCCCCTTACTCTCTGGTTGTGCCTTTCTAGAGCCACAGGCATGATACATCCCAGTTTTTCTAGGGCTGGATGCAAAACCAGCACAGCAGCGTGTTTCTGTGCTTTTAGGCAACACCCAGCCACACACAGCTGTGCATGGTCCTTGTGCACATAGTCGCAAATGCACATGCAAATAAGTGCACGCACACACGTGTTTAAGTGCACGCCGGCCTCAGGTTCACCGTGCACCTTCCAAGGGCCTTGATCTCCAGAAAGAAGCTTTGCCACCCACTGGTCCTGAAAATCTCGCACGGTGAGAATGTGCCTGGCCTGCCACACCTTTGGGAAGGACCCTGCAACTCCCGGTACAGAGGAAACCAGGATAAGGCTGCCCAAGGAGCAAACCCCAGCCAGGTTGCCTTCACCCTTAACCCAGTGGCCAAGGGTCACCTACCTTGGTTGCAGCTTTTGTCCACCTAAAAGTCTACTTGTCGGTCACCAGGCACAGACCTTGCCGGCACTGGCCAAAACGCTAAGGCCTAAACCCAGAAGGTGGGCTCTCCCTAGGGCCAATCCAGGGGCTGCTTCTGAGCCAGACCAGGAAAGCAGGAAGGGCCACCAGGGAGCGCTCCAGCCCAGCCCGTGCACGCAGCAGCCCCTCCAACGGCGCGTGGGTGTGTATGGGAAGTCTCAGACTGCCTGTTTCATTTTATGCCATTTGTGTCCCTGCCTTCTTCCCTCAGACTGTAATGAGCGATGGCTCTGCTTCGAGGTGTTTGCACCCACCCCTGCTCGCTGACGGTGCCCACCCTCTTGGCTTTTTGCCCACTCCTGCCCAGCTGTGGTCGGAGGTCTGGGGAGGAGCAGCGCAAGGACAGGCCTGTTCAGAAGACCGAGGAGGGGCTGCCTCCCTGCCCTCCTTCAGACACTGGGATGGAGACCCCTCTTTCCTTGGCGAGCAGAGGGACTTCGCTGGGGTTTCTTCTGGGAATGCCGTGCGAGGAGGCGGAGCGGGAGTGGAGGACCAAAGCAGGCAGGAGCGCGGTGAGCAGAAAGCTCGCTGGAAGCATCAGGTCTGAACGCAGCCAGAACAGGAGCTGGGTCTCACTCACAGCATGCAGAGGGAGGGATGGGGTCAGCGAGGAGGAGTGAGAAGGACCCCCAAAGTCAGCCCTCAGCACCCTGAGCTGCAACCCAGGCAGGACATGCAGAATGCGCCCAGCTGACTCACGTGTAGGACTCAAAATCTCCATTGCTTATGGCTTCAATCAGCTGCTCTGTCACTTTTATAATTTCCTGTTTCCGCACTGTAAGGCAGGAGGGGACACAGAAGTAATAATAATGGTAGTAACAAAGCACCAACCTGTCTCCTCAGTCCTTATGCGCCAGACAGACCCTGCGCTGGGACCTGAGAAGTGTGCAGATTACCTCGCTTAGCCTTGTAGTTCCCCTGGGGGATAAATCCTGTAAGCCCCATTTCAGAGAAGCAACTGAGGCCCAGAAGGGCAAAATTCCCCGAACTACGAAGGGTAGAGGCAGATTTCAGCCGGCAGTCTCACCTCCAAGAAGCACAGAGGACATTCTGACTCTAGGCTTGGTTTGAACCCTGGTCTTGAATCCAAAGTATGTGTGCCTTCCCCCTAGCATTGCCACATGAATCTGAACAGTGTCCCTGTAACGTCATCACTAATAGTGTGAACGAGCGCTCCCCAGGGCCAAACCTGAGGCTACGCAGGAAAGTCTTAGGGCTTGCTGCTCCCTCATCTCTGCGTGAGCTTTCTGCTCAGTTTGGGGTGCCTATAGGATTCAGGCACTGAGTTGTCTAGAACTTTCTAGGATCAATGGATTCCAGTTGCTCTTCCCTGTCCGCTACTCAAACCTCTAACAGCTGGTCTTCTTGGGAGAGAGTTAAGCTTTCATTTTATCATTAGATGTGTGAGGTTCTGAGCCTTGGGTTTCCCATCTGTAAAGTGGTGATGTTACCACCTGTCATTCATTCTGAGCCCAATAGGTGATATAAAGAGCCCTGGCAGATCTGTGTTTAAATTCCAGCCCAGGTCCTTCTAAGCTATGCAGCCAGGGGCCACATGACTGCTGGTCTGTCAAATGAAGACACTGGTGGCCTGCTGGGGGCTGTTGGAGGGTGGGATGAAGTGATAAGCACAAAGCATTTGTCCCAAAGCCTGGCACACAGTAGGTGCCCATTGTATGCACTACTCATTTCCTGCAACCCCCACTCAGGGGAGGCCTCACTTGCTCCTCAAGAATAGGCAAGGCCAGCATGGCCCCAAGTCGCATGTGAGGTGCCTAAGCCTCAGTGGTGACGAAGTCTGAAGCCGTGTGTCCTGGCTTCCAGCAGAAGCCTCCCTCAGTCCTCAGGACCCGCCCTCCTCCCACAGACACTGGCTCGGCCTCTGACTCCCGGAAGCTGAGGCTGCATGACTGTGAGCTCAGGCCAGGCCTCAGAACTCACCAGCTGGGGCTGGGAGAGGGAGAACAAGGCTGGCTGAAGCCCTCGCCAGCCCCCTTCTCACTAGCTGCCCACACCACACCCAGGAGCTCACATCCAGTCTGGGGGCTGCAGAATCATGGACCATCCAGGCTGGAAGAACCCTTGGAAACTCGGGGTTCAACCTCCTTACCAAACTACTTCAGAAACTGAGGCCCGGGGGCTGGGGATTTAGCTCAGCGGCAAAAGCGCCTGCCTGGCAAGCGCAAGGTCATGAGTTTGGTTTCCGGTACCAGAGAAAAACCAAAAAAAAAAAAAGAAACTGAGGCCCGGCGAGGGCTTGGGACCTGCCCAAGGACATGGCCCGCAGCAGGCGCAGGGTTTGGCTCAGAGCCCAGGGCATTTTCCACAGGACCCTGGTGCCCTGACCCACCTGCTGTTGTGATGCTGGTGCCATGCGGTTGCTTGGCCTGTAGGCACATCTGGTCCTCTACTCAATGTATGCTCAGTGAGGCTGGGCCATGGCCTCCCTGGAGCCTGGAACAGCCCTGGCCCCTCAGGCCCCTGAGGCTGAGTGCAAGGTGAGTGAGCACCTGGTCCTGTGCTGTGCTCAACCTCAAGGTCTCATGGCACAGCTTCGCACGCATGTCACAAGCAAGTGGAAGGCTGAATGCCAGGCTCCTGTGGACCTTTAACCTCAAGCAGAGTCTGCAGCTCCAAAGCCCACTCCACGCCCTATCCCCGGGCATGCAAGGCCTGCTGGTGCTCTGTGGGTGGCCAGAGCAACTACCCTTTAATTCTGGTCCCCAGCAAACAGCTAACTCTTTTCTCCTGACTCCAATTAGAATCACCTACGCTGGGAATAAGGCCCTCTTTAGACTCAGAGCATCCCCACATCACTTGAGGATTGTCCTACTCTCTGGGATGTTCCCTGGCAGGGGTAGGGGTAGCACTCCACAGAAATGGAGGAGATGGAGAGGCAGGTGGCTCTGACCCAGAGTCTGGGGCTACCATCTTTGCCCCACCTCTGGATTTGCCCAAGTGACGTGGCTGCCCCAGGCCCCCCAAAACCCAGCCTCCTCTCACCTGAGGATAGGAAAGACTGGCCCTGCGAAGAGTTACTTCAGGCTGGTCATTCCCACACTGAATCAAAGCTGGCAACCCCAAGTAAACCCATGAGCTCCTGACTGGGCTTGAGACCTGTGCCACCACCCTGACCGTCTCTGCATAGGCTTTGAGACCCTTCCAGCTTATCATACCACGAGCCTCTGCTTATGGTCCTATTTCCCATGGGCGGCTTCTTACTGCATTGTAGGGAGTCCAGGATTGAGGGTTTGGATTCTGGAGCCAGAGTCCCAGGGCTTGGATTATGGCCACCACTGTATGCCCTTGGGCAACAGACTGCCCTGAGCCTCAGTTTCCCCATATTATGATGAGGATACTAATAGTACCCACCTTATCGGGTGGCTCTGAGGATCAAGTGAGGTAAGACTATTGGTAGAAATAGCTTGCACATGCACAGTCCCCACTGAGAGCCAGCTGCTATTCCAACCCCTAATGTCAGCTAATTCAAGTAAATGGTGAGGCCTCCAGTTAAGTATTCAGAGCAGTTCTGGCTCTCCACAAGAGAGCTACCATTTTTACCATCTGGAGGTCTTGGAATTGCAAGCTGGTCCCAAGCACAGCCTGAGTCTCTAGCCAGGGCAGGCCTGCTTCCCAGCAGCCTGACATGTGCAGCTCGGCCTCCATTGGAGCCTTAGGGACAGCAGCTTGCCAGGCAGCCCACTGCATTGGTGCACAGCTCTCACTATGTGGAGCGCCTTCCTTGCAGCTGAAATCATTGCCCCACAAAGCACCTAGTTAGGGTCCTGGTCTTCTTTCTGCCTTCTGGGACCCTAACGCGAGCATCTACTTTTCAGTTTCTATGCATCACCTCCAGCAGTTCAGGGCTCAGAGCCTCCAGGCTGTGGTTTCCAAGTCCCGCCTGCAGCTGGCCACCCACTCTTCAAGCTGTCTAGACACTTCTGTGAGTGTAAAGTGTGTCTCAGTTGTGGCCTGGACAATGCAGAATGCCAGGTGTGGAGTGTCACTGTATCCTCTCTCCAATCCTGGACTCTATACATCCATGAATGCAGCCTGGGCCAGTGCCTGACTTGGCTAGCCCTCTAGCCTCTTGACGCCAAGTTTGTCAGCAGCTGAAGCCCAGCAGGCAGAATGCCCCTAGCTTTGTTCTCTGGGGCAGAAGACCTGGCTACCTGGTGCTTCTCAGACCTGAAGTCACTCTGGCTCTGGGCCATTTGCACACCTTCAGCACCCCCATTGCTGTCCAGGGCTTCAGCCAGCAGCAGCTCTGGTATTTCTTCTCTGCGAGGAATTCACCCAGACAGTGCAGGCATGCTTCTCGACAGAGGAACATTGAAGCCACAGAGAGGTCCAGGTACTCTCTCAAGACCGCCTCCCAGCATGCTGAGAGCAACACGATAAGACCACTATTCCTGAAACTTCCCAGAATGTCTCTGCCCAGACTCTGAGTCTGCTGTTCGGGTTGGAGAGAAAATTAATTTTGCAGAGAGCTGTTCAGGAGGAGGCGGGGAAGTGGGGAGAAGGCTCCTAGGGCAAGAAGCCTGGGCTCTGAAATATTCATGTCCCTTCCTTCCCTCTGGGGCATCTGTTCCCCAGAGGCTGACATATCTAATTAACCTTAATGTTAGGTCAGAGTCCGGAGTCCACCCCACCAGCTGCCGTGCTCACTTAGTAAGAAAGCTTAACAAGTTAACACCAGAAGATGTTCTCGTCCCCGGGAACTTTCTGCGGGTCTGGGGAGGCTGCTGAGGGACAAGGGTTCTTCTTCCTCGCCACACCAGGAGAGGCTCTTTTCCTGCAGACACGGCCGCTAGGGCTTTTTATCATGGGGACACGGAGGCAGGGAACGGGTTCTAATTCTGTATGTGCCCTTCTTCTCTGGGCCACAGTGTCTCCTCTGTTAAAGGGGCAGAAGTGAACAAAAATTCACAACAAATTGTCCCGTCCTGGTCTACCTGAAGGACGACAATGGTGGATATGGGGCCTGAAGGGTGTGGCCCAGAGCCATGGCCCAGGTGGAAGGCGTCTTTGACAGCACTCGCTCCAATTAGCAGTGTGCACACACTGCATTCCGTTCCAAATGGTGCTCTGTCTAACATATAAATATTTGTCTTAACTAATCTTTCAGTAAAATGGATGTTCCAAGAATATGTTGCGTGGCTTTCTGACATTCAACTACGAACTCCAGTTGGAAAAAAAAGAAATGAAGATATTTTTAAACAACTGCCATGTGTTAAACACTGTGCGTGTACTTTACGTGCAGTCTCTCGTTTCATCTGTACAGTAATCGCCAAGGCTGCTACTATCATCATCACCTCTTTTCCAGTATGAGGCTCAGAGAGGTTGAGTAAGTTGTCCAAATTCATCCAGCATATGGACTCCAGGGGAGCAGTGCAGAGCCAAGCCACCTCCACGGTTCCTGTCTGCTCTGAGGCCAAGATCACGAGACCACATTCAGTTGCCTCGGAATCTCAGAGCCTGTCTCTTACTACGGGGGCAGAGAACCTCAGAGCAGCATAGAAAAGCCATGTCTCTGCCCACCACAGGCTTATGGAATTGGAATGCACAGGAGCAAGACCGGGAATACGATTAGAGGAGCACACTTGTGGGACCCACAATGCTGACCCTGACTGGATCCTTCCACATTTTTGAAAGGTTGCCCCTGGTGCCAGGCAGTGGTGATAGAATGGCCTCTGACTGGGGATGCCCCGAAGGGTATGCGGAGGCAGGCCCATCTTCCTGACTCTGGAAGGCTCTTCCAGGGTCAGGAGGCAATCGTGGTAAGTGGTGTGTAAAACTGCCCAACAGCCTGAGTCACAGTAATGATTGTATTTTAAGGCAAAATACCCCAACTCCCAAAATATACCTCAATTGTTCTCTCCAGGTAGATGGCCTTTTTCTATATTCCAAAGACTTCCCAGATGTCCCTGGCACATGCCAGAATGTGCTAACCCCTGAGCCACCTAGTCTCACTGTCCTGGCAAACAAGGACAGTCAGGTGCCCAGGCACAAGGGAGCAGAGCGACGTTGCTAATGCAGCATGGATCTGGTGTCCCCAAGTGCACAGAAATAAGCACTCTGTCCCTTCCTTGAAGCGCCTTCTACACATGAAGGCCCCCAGGGTGGCGATGGCCAGCCAGGCTCTGGCTGGGTTCAACTCCAACCCCAGCCTTGTGAGCCAGTTTCTCCAAGTCCTCTGGCCTGCTTCCGTGGCTAGACAGCGGGGCTGATCACACTGTGCACCTCACGGGGTGCCATGCAGCTCTAGTACATGGGCCTAGACACAGCATGGAGAACAAGCCTAGGTCTTAGCAGGTGCTCGAAGGTCACAGCCACGGGTGCTGCTCTACTTCCTCCCTTGCAGCCCCAGCTGAGGTAAGCCACGAGCTGTATTTGCCCCTGCCTCTCTGGTTGGTGTTGGGCAGTCGTGCCGCAAACTGGACTTGCTGGATTTTTGCTCTCTTCCTTTATTATTATCATTTCATGTTTTAAAAATCAACTCACTTTAAAGCACAAACTCCAAAACCCTTATTCCAAAGTGAAAATGACTACCGCCACTATACAGTATGTTAGAACTTTTGTCTAGTACACATTAAATCTATAATTCTAAATAAGAAAAACCCCTGTGTACCCCCTGTGGCCTAGTGCCACACATGGGGGAGCTATGCCCCATAGTGTACCCAGCTTGTTCGGAGCCAAGCAAGGCTCTGCCCAGAAGCAGGAAGCTGGCTGGCATGGAGCCCTTCTGGCCAGGGGCTCCCGGTGCAGGCTGTGCCAGTGGGCACCAGCAAGTCTGGGACCCAGACACCACAGCAAGGCCCTTCCCTACCTTTGGTGTCTTCATCCTCAATGGTGGTGTTGGTGCTCTCCGAAGATTCCTGCCAAAGAGAAGAAGGATGGTGGTGAGGCCTTCCTGGTGAGCAGGACAGAGCATGGCCGCCCCGGCTGCCTGGTGCTATCGCCGACTTCTGTGCGCCTCCTGGTTCTGCCATCCAGATACTTCCTGCAACCCTGCAGACCATCCAGCCAGAGGAGGAAGGGACCTACTGGGCAGGTGGCAGGGGTCGGGAGGAAGGGACACCTGCAAGGAGATCCCTGGCCTTTCTGGAAGGACTGAGAGGGGGATCCTGGGTCCTTTCTGCTCGAGGGGGCAGAGAGGAGATATGGAGGAGCAGAGAGACACCATGGCAGCCACAGAATAGGGAAAGAATACACACTGGCAGGAGAGGAAGACAGAGAGAGGGACGCCCAGTGTGAGAGAGGGTGGGCTTTCCAGAGGGGAGAAAAACCATACAACTGTGTGAGACAGCCATGGAACCAGAAGAAGAGGGAGAAGGGCCACAGTGCCTCACGTGGTGCCCCCGACAGAGGCAGGGCTGGTGGCTCCTCTGCCTGAGTGGCCTGCACAAGCTCACAGCAGCCTCTCGGCAGCTATGGCTTTATCCAAACCATGCCCCACCCTGGCCGCGACTGGTAGAAACCAAGCCCTGAGATGAGTTCTAGAGCAAAGGGGTGGGAGAAGCAAGAAGCCAAGGGTGGACATGGGATGGGGTTCAAATCCACCTTTGTTCCCCAGGAGCTTTCAGTTCTGCTGTCGGCCTGCTAATCCGAGATGTGGAGGGAGGTGTCAACAGAAACACGCAAACAACACACACACAACACACATATTGTCACACAAGGCACACGTACCACGCACGCCCTGAGCACCCTCTCCCCGCCCCGGGTTCCAGTGCAGCCTGCAGGAGGGAGGCAGGAGCAAGGGAGCAAGGGGCCGAGGCCCAGCATTTACCGGCGTGCAGGAGACGGCAGACACTCACCATTAACTGAACGCTGGAACTGGACTTTCTTTTCTGGAAAAACAAGGAGAAGAGATGGGACAGGAAAAGACACAGCATGAAAACAGCAGGGAGCAGAGAAACAACAGGGTAGGTTTGGAAGGAGGATGGGCCTCAGGGTCATCCTCTGTGGTCCTTCTCTGGCCTGGCCTCAGAACAAGGAGTCAGGGCCACCAGCCACACCTGGCCTGGTGGGGCCAAACCTCTCAGCCTGAAGTTCTGGGTCCTTGTGCACAGCAGCTGCCTGGGTCTAATGATCTAGTGGCCAAGCTCAGGGCCAGCCATCCCTTGGACCAGAGCTGCCCACTGCACCTCATTCTGAGGGACATCAGAATGGCTCTTGGATGCCAGTGGCCTAAGGCCTCCAGAATCCAATGCTCTTGAAGAACAAAAGGTGCTCAGGCCTGAAGGTGAGGTCCAATACATCCCCTACGCTCCCCAAGCAGCTCTGCTAAGAGGGCCTCGCTCCCAGGTAAGTGTCACTGTCACTTGAAACACTATTTGTTGGGTTTTTATTATTTTGCAGGGCTGGGATTGAACCCAGGGCCTCATACATGGTAGGCAAACACTCTGCCACTGAGCTACACCCCCAAGCTTGGGAAACTTGTCAAAAGTGCACAAAACCAGGTCCCCTCTGAGGAATTCGATTACAAGGTCTAGGTGGGACCTGACCACCTTCATTCTCAACAGTTTCCCCGGGTGACACTGGAGATACCAGGGCCAGGCACAGAGGCCTGGAGATGCTGCCTGCACTCACAGCTTCCCAGCAACTCTCTGATCCAGCTCCTTTATGCTGCGAGAGATGCTGGGGTGCAGCCAGAAGTGAAGCTGAGCCTACAGCCTGAGTCTCACGGCCTTGCCAGCAGCAGATTCCAGCGTTCAGAGGATGTGTGGCATCTCCAGGGTTGGCTATGGAGCCAGGAGTGGGTACAAATGCAGATCACCTTCTTCAGTCACTCTCGGAGCCAAGAGTCTTAAAGACTTGAATTCAGGTGAAGGTTGACAGCCCAGAGAAGGCCAGTGGGCTGCCAGGCCCACTCAGCACTCTCCTAGCAGGGCTGAGGATCTAGGCTCTGAGTGCAGGGCTCTTTCTTCAGCTAGGGATCCAGTCTGACGCCCTTGGAAGGCTCGTCTACCCATGATGATGCCCTTCTGAGAGGCCAGGGCAAAGGAGAGACTCAAGATGCCTCTAGAGTAGGCCTGTGCCTTGGGGGGTCACTGGACGTGCTCTGAGGGTCTCGGGTTTAATTCTGGGCTTTCTAACTCCACGATCCTCTGTGTGGCAGGACCTAACCCTAAGCCTCCAGCCAGGGCCTCCACAGATGTGACAGAAGCGGCTCCCTGGGCTTTTCCATGCTGACATGTGCCCACAGGACAGCAGCTTCCCAGCTGAGCTGGGCAGTGTGACTTCACAGCCAGCAAATTGCAAAAGTCTCCTCTCCTCTCCTCCCCTCCCATCTCCTCTCCTCTCCTCTCTTCTCTCTTCTCTCATGCTGGTTTCCCTCCCTGGCTGGAGCCAGGCCAGGTGCAGTGTGTAGAGGAAGGGGACAGGCCCACATGGCTCAGCCGTCAGTAGAAACCCGAGGAGCTGCACAGGGGCCAGGAGGTTCCAGGCTGGACACGAGGAGGGAACACAGAGCAGAGACTGCATCGGATTTGGACGCACAGTGACAGGATGGGACATGGGGAGAGAGGTCACGATGGCACGGATGGGACACCAACAGGGGCAGTGAGTGGAGTGAGGGGTGGAAGCAGTGGGCATCTCCTTGGAGAAGCCAAGGCCTAGAGGTGCCAATGCTTGGAGCTAGAAGGACTCAGCTTCCCTGAATCACAAAGGAGGGTGATACTAATCATCCCACACTGACCAGCACCTTCAAGTTCAACTGACAAAGGGGCTTTCACCAAGAGTAGAGTCACTGCTCTCAGAATCACACGTAGAAGTGAGGTTCAAAGTTTAGCGAGGGTGGTAGAAATTGAATGTGGTCAACATTAGCCTTGGAAAGCCCTGCAAGGCCCATAAAGCGCAGACAGTGTCATCTCTGTAACTCCAGCCACTCAGCCTTTCCTCCATCATCAGAACCAACCACTGTTCTGTTAAGCCCCAACCGGAATGGCAGTTTGTCACAAATGACCAAGTTGTAGAAAGAGCGTGGATTTCCTTCCTTTGGGGCTCAGTTTGTGTCTGCTGTGCTGGCTCCACCAGACCCCTCTGGTGTGACTTCCTTATCAGCTCTTGCCAACACCTGCTGTACATCCCTTGTACAGATCCAGGACCAGGGTTCCCAGAGGGAAGGAATGAAAGGTGAGATTCAAACCTACACTTTTTTTGAGACAGGGTCTCACTATGTAGCTCAGGCTGGACTTGAGCTCACTATGTAGCCCAGGCTGGCCTCAAATTGGGGTGATCCCCCTGCCCCAGCCTTTCAAGTGCTGGAGTTACACAAGTGAGCCACCATACCCAGCCAAATGTATGCTTCTTGATTTGAGGAAAATGCGACTGCTCTCTACCCCTGCTGCCTTTTTTCAGGGAACAACACATGGTGGACCAGGTTCCCCAAATCCTGGACTAGGCCTCCTGTATTACCCTCACCTTCCACCTGCCAAGGGAGAGGAGGCTGAGTGCAGAGATGGCCTCCCATGTTCCTCACGCACGCCCAGGCCACTCCGAGAAGCCACTCAGGCTCTGTGCTGTGCTGCAGGAAGCAGGGAGCTGTGCCCACTGGAAAATCTGCAGTGACAGCAGGGAGCCCTGTGCACTGAGCTGTCCTCGCCCTCTGACATGCTGGGCTTGCCCAAGAGGGGCTAGTCTTAGAGCTTCATCCCAGCACCAGCCCCAGGGAGCTCCCCGAGACCATGCCCACTGGGGCCTTCACCAGCCTTTGCCAGGGCCCCATCTGAGAGCTAGATGGACAGGTGCAGCCCCTTCTCTTCCACTGACCTTGCCCACAGCCCACCAGCACCTGTGGCCTTTGCCACACACACACTGGGACGAGGGAGCCCGCTTTCCCCGGGTGCCCATCGGACTCGGCTGTGTCTGCACTTCTCCAAAGACGACAGCCCACATACTGCAAACCTCTCTATTACCCCTTAAATTGGGAGAAGGGTCCGCTCAGGGGCACCCTGAAGTGCAGGCAGTCTAAAACCTAGAGCCAGAATCCATTACAGGTGCCTATTAACTTTACAAACAAAGTTGCCTCCGATCCATGGTTTCCAAGTATTTTCCTGAGCAAACTTGGTTTTCAAGACCTGAAAGCCTAAAATATAAAACAGAAAAGATTATCCTGATGCTGGTCTCCTGAGGATGTATCACCCACCAGCATTGTGCTAAGCTCGCAACACACATTATCCCAGCTAATCCACACAAATAGCCCTAGGAGGTGGACACCCATCTAACCTCATTGCATAAAAGAGGAAACACAGGCTCAGGGAGTCGAAATGACCAGCCAAGATCTAGCCACTGATTGACCCACCTCATTCTCTTAACTACCATGATGGCTGTGACATGGAGCTGCTCCAGTTCAAGAGGGTGCGAAAACCTCAGATCTTTGTAAAACAAGCCCCCTCCCCTTTCTAACTCCACTCCAGCCCCTCTGCTGCTAGAGGGGCCTCCCAGGAGCTTTTGGGTTCCATGGAGTTCAGTTTGAAAACCACTGACTTCTGTAGAGTTGTGCACTGATGCCAGACACATTTTGAGAAGTGAATCATGACATGATTGTGTCACGGTGCCATCGTCATAACGGGTGCTCACCAGTCTCTTAAGTACATGTGGCCCACTGCACATCTGTGCTGCACGGCAAAGCCCATTGCTCTGTACAGCATGGTACTGAACTGGACACTGCCGGCAACTCTATCCAAGTGGTGCTTGTGTGCCTAAATAGAAAAGGTACTGTACAAGTAGTAGGCATTAGGAATTTTTTGGCCCCATTAGAACTTCTGCAACCATCACTGTCCACGTAGTCTGTGGTTTCCTGAAGCATCGTTGTGTAGCCCATGACTGTACTGTTTAAGCGTCCAAGAGATGGATGAATGGAAGAGGGGGTTTTGTTGCCTTTTGCTTGTTTGTCTATCCATTTTTAAAGTGGAAATCTTGGAAATGATCACCAAGTTCACACCTCACCCATACCCAAGGGAAACCCAAGACAGAGGCAGTTAAGGCCAGAGACATCCAGCCCAGGCCCCTTCCCATGCAACCTCTGACAGACAAAGCCAGTGGCCGGAGACTGTAAGTGCCACTATAAACAAAGCCATAAAGCCACTGCACGCCTATAGGTGGTCATGCTCATACAGCGTCTTACACCTTCTAAGGTCCTCAGCCTGCCCAGCCCTGGGGCCCCAGCAAGGTGGGGCACTGAGCCCAGAGTGAGACAGGGTCTCAGGAAAGAAGAACCCACAAGGTGATTGAGGGGCAGGGGAGAAGGGAGCCGCAGAGAGCAGAGGATCAGGTCCCAGATGGCAGAGGGAGAAAAGAAAAGAGATAGAAAGGAGAGGCCAGCAGAGTGTGGAAGGAAGTAGCTCGGGCATCAAGGGTGGGCATAGGCACAGGCCCCCACAGGAGTCGGAGGGGGCTCTTGCCACTGAACCGTGGGCTTCAGTGGGGAAAAGGGACTTCTGGATCCCGAAGCCAGAGGGGATGGCTGTCCATCCTCTATTGGCTCTTTTGGTTGGACTGGTGTGTCCAGCAGGTCAGGGCCCCATTCCAGCCCACCCACACTTGGGCAGGAGGAGGTCACTCACCCCCCAGGACCACTCCTATCCCTCCTTGAACCCTTGTGCTCACCAGTTTTCCAGTCCTGGAGAACCCTCGAAACCTCCTCTGGCCTGCCCTCTTCCTTGTCCTTATACCAACCCCAGGCCATCTACCCTCCTCAAGCATGCAGAAAGGGTAGGTACAGAAGGCCAGGTCTGTAGGTCTGGGGGTGGCCTGGCCATGGATAAAACCCTTGTCTGTCCAGAACGCTGGCAGCGAGGCCCAGGTCTCACCTCAGGCCTGAAAGCCAGTCCCTTGGGCAGAGTCACTGGCAGAGACAGGCCCTGCTGGGCTCCCGGGCGTCTTACCTTCACGCCATCGTTCTTCTTGTTCCCTCCACTCTTCCCTCCTGTGGAGGAGAGAAAGTAAAGGGTTAGCAGCACCAGGCAGGGCACCAGGGCCCACAGCGCGAGGAAGAGCAGCATCCACAGCAGGCAGAGGGTGGACGGTGTAGGAACGGGGCTGGCTCAGCAAACCAGGGGAGGCCTCCCTCCTCCTCCTCCTCTTCTTCTGTCTCCTCCTTCGTCTTCAGTGGCCCGGGGACTGCCAGTGGCCCACTTGGTGGGCCTGAGCCCTAATTTTCAACGCTCTCAAGTAACCCTCCAGCTTCCTGGATTAAGGGAGGTGTCCAGCACGTCCCAAAACAGTGGGGTTGCTGTTTCAGCCCGGGGATTCCCTCTGGATCCCGATCACCACTGTGCTGATGGTGGCCAGCCCAGAGGCCTGGCTGCCTGGCCCGGGGCTGGATCCCCCCCCATCCTCCACCCTGGCTCTCTAATTTTAGCCCCACGCTGCTGCGGAGGTCATGTGTCAGCCCTGCCTACTCACGCTGGACAGCTGCAGGCTACATTTTGCCAGTGACAAGAAGCAGATGCCCCCCTTCGGGGCCCACCCTTGCCGGAGCACCCATGCCCTGCCTTTCTCCTCAGGCAGCATAGGCCTCCCCAGCCTCAGGCTCCAGAGCCCTGTGCTGGGGCTGACTGCGTCCCTGGTAGCAGGCAAGAGCAGAGCAACAGCTCTTAGGGAGGCCTCCGCCTCTGTCATTTTCCCTTCCTCTTCATTTCCTGACTGGAGCCTGAGGAGTGACCATCAGCCAGGAAATGGCAGGAATGCCCAGTCTGGCCCAGTCTGGCATCCAGCTGCTCCAGACCTTAAGCAAACGCCTTAAACAAAGTAGGGATCTCTGAAGTGCTTGGCACAACATTTAGTCTGCATGCAGGCAAGTCCTTCTCCAGGCATCCTCCAGAGGGTGAGCAGGGTGGACAGACGGGCAGCACACAGATGCCCCAGGAGCGCTGTGGGATGGAACTCATGGCTGGCCCACTATGAACCCTGACATTTCCACCGGTGGCCCCTCAGTGCCTTCGTCCAAAGTCTACTTGCAAACCAAGGGGAGGAGCCCCTCTGGGTCCTGAACTCGGGATGAGTGGCTGTCTGGTGGCCCTAAGGTTTGTGGGCTGACCCAGGGATGGACAGCAGGGAAGGGGCACTTGTCCCTTCAGCCCAGAGAGTGTCACCCCTTGAGCTTCAGCCCATTATTGCAGGGCTTTAAAGCCCTCGGGGCCATAGACTCCGATTTTCTCCAGATCTTCAGTCTGAGTCTCCCTATAACAATCTTCTGATTTTTAAGGGGTAGCAGCCTTTCCTGCCTCCCCACCGCCAAAATTTTTAAAACACTTCTGACTCCATAAAGTACATGGAGAGACTAGATCGAGCCCATGGGCCCCCGTGAGCTAGAGTTCTCCATGATGCTTCAGCTGTTAAAAAAAGACTCTGACTGTCTGGCTAGCTCATCTTTCAGTTCAAAGAACTGTGGGACCGCTGTCTGAGGAGAGGGTAACAAGGCGGTTCACCGTGGGGGCAAGGCCTGAGTCTGAGGTTCTGACTCGTGCCACCTCGGGGCCTCGCTCTTCCCAGCTGGTCTCGTCAGCAGGTGGCCCCTCTCGGGGAAGCCAGCCTGTACCCTAACAAACTGACCTCTGGCTGTGGTGCTAGCCCCAGCCCCCTCCCAAGGGCCCACTGGGTGAGCTCTGCCATATCTGCTATCTATATCTGCGCAGCTGCCCTGGCAGTGCCCAGGGCTCCCCAGAGCCAGGCCTCTCGAGGCACTGGCCAGGCACTGACCCACCGGCCAAGAGGAGATGCTTGCTAAGCCATGACCATAATCCCTTCCCCTTCTCTCTTTGGGGCCACGTGCCCAGGTAGCTGGGCACTCCCCGCCTTAACCAGCCTAGCTTTGGCTAAGGGCCAAGCAGGCTCCGCCCTGGTCTCTCTAGTGACCTAGCTTGGGTAAGGACACTCGCTCTGGCTTGCTCAGACCTGTGCTGCAGGCAGGCTCTGCATCGCCCTGGCCCTGTGATCTGGGGTGTCAGAGCCCAGCTCCCTGAGACTGAGGTTGTTTCCTGGTCCAGGAAAGAGGGATGGCACCAGCCCCCACTGCCTGTCACTAAGGCCAGCTGAGCAGAAGCCTGCTTAGCACAAGACCCCAACAATATGGGGCAATGCACTCACCCGTACATATACACCCTAGACCTGGCTCTGTCCCTCCTAGCCTGAACCCCAAAGTTACAGACTTCTCCTCTGGCTGGCCCAGACTGAGAGCCCCAGTGCTGCTAGCAGGCAGGTGAGCCAGACTAAACCTCAAACTGGGTCTGGCTGGCTGCCTTGCCTTTTTGGGTACATATGAGCTAAACCATGGTCATGGAGTCCTCTGCAGCCCCCACTTAGGGACCCAAGTAGCCAGCAAGACAATGTCCCGACAGACCAGTGCAGGGTGTACTGGGGACTCAGGCCCCACCACCTACCGGAGAAGTTCCTGGTGGCCAGCATGGTGGTGAGGATGGCTCCCTGCAACAGATAAGAGGGGCCGGGTGGAGTGAGGGGAAGAGGAGAGGCAGAGAAACGGAGGGGTGTGGGCAAGGGCAGGCAGTGCTTCCTTCAGAGACTAAGGCAAAGCCTCTGCCTGTCCCTCCATTTGTCCCCCACCTCACTTGCATCTCCCTCCCTGGAGAGGTCGCCTTGGGTTGGCACAGCTCATGGGACAGGGCCATCCCAGGAGCAGATATTAATAGGTCCTGAGGCCTGGCCAAAGCTGATGGGACTGAAGGAACCTGCCACAGAGGCTCCTAAAGGCCAGGGAAGTGTTCTCGTAGGCAAGGACAGCAGACCTTGCGCCCCTCTGCCAGGCTGATGGCTCTTTGCTCCAGGACTAGTTCATCTCTCACTGGCCCTTAGGGTCAGAGGCCAGGAGGATTCTCAGTGTAAAGGAACCCAAAGGACCTGGCTGATGCTGTCTGCTTCCGACCTAACTCAGCCATTCTGTGACTGTGACCGTCTCTAGTGTTGAAAGTCTCTCATTCCCGCATTTTGAGGCTCCGCCTGTGACACAGCTCCCCCTGTAGGCTGGGCTGGGATTTGGTTCTCCTGGCCTAGTGCCAGCACCGCCACCTTGGCCTGCATCCCCACACTGGTCCTCATTCTAGCTCTAGGAGCAGTGGGCAAGGAGGTTCCCACTGAGCTGGAGCCCTGTGTTTGTCCCTCCATGTCTGTCCCCTGTTGTCCTCCAACTTAGAGCTCCTCTTTCCCAGCTAGGGTTCCGCTGGCCCTGAGGGCACAGCTCAGGCCCCACCTAGTCACAGGTGGCTTCCTGAAGGCCACAGCCTCTCTCTGAGTGACTCAGCCATGCTCCCTTATTATGGGATCCTGCCCAGTCAGGCTTTGCCTGCAGGGCTCTCCCCAGCCAGCTGGAGCCGCTCACGGTCCCCCAAGGGGTTGTGCTCATACCAACAGTAGCCTGAGCAGGCTGTCCACGCTGCCTGGAACACCTTCCCCTGCCAGCTCCACACAGGCCAGGGTCTCCACTTAAACACCGCTGGCCCTAGGCAGGCCTCCTGGGATCCTGCCTGGGTCTTTCCAGACCCGGAAATGCCGCTACCCTGCTAAGTCCTCCTCCCACTCTGGCACAGCACTTACCACTGCACACCATGCTCTGGTTACTTGTCTGACCTCTCCACCACTGGAGGCTCAGTCGGGTGGGGCCAGGGGCTGATTCGTGCTCACTCCCCAAAGCCCAACCTGCTGTCTAGCATGCAGTAGGTGTCCCACAAACACTTGTCTGGAAACAGTGAAGGAAATAACTGGCGAGTGAGTCTCACAGTCCCTGAGAGGCTCAGGCCGGGCTATGCCCCTCTCCTGGGCTTGGAGGGTGGAGACACGATACCTTCAGTTTTCTCCTGGCGTTGAACTTCTTCAGGCAGTCCACGGTCTCCTGTCTGTGCATGCAGGAGGCCACAGTGGACCGGTGCTGCGGAGAGGGAGAGAGGCCATCAGGGGAAGGCAGGATGGAGGACAGGCCCGCCCAGGGCTCCCTCAGCAGGGTGTCTTAGCAGTACGTGGCAGCATGGAGAGCACACTTCTTTGTTCTCTGGAGTGATGTGGAAGTTTTGGGATCCCAGCACCCGTCAATGCCAGTGACATATGCAGGCACAATGCCAGCTCAGAACAGCCCTATTTCTCCACTACCCGCAAGTATCACAGCAGGGCTAGAGTTCTTTGGATTAAGCCCCATCAACCCCATCCTGGAGAGGAGAGGCCAGGGCCAGGGCAGAACCTTGTGGGGCTCCTGGGAGTACCCAATGGGGAAGGCTCACCGAGATCCAGGGGTGCTTGAGGGCCTCTGCGGCTGTGATACGTTTGGATGGGTTAATGGTCAGCATCTTATTGATCAGATCCTTGGCTTCCGGAGTGACAGTGTCCCATTCCGGTGATGGGAACTGGAAGGGGCAGAGGGGCCAGATTTGGCCAGACTGCCCCAGGCCACCCCTGCGATCCCCCAGCCCCTGACTGGCAGGGGAGCAGGCAGGGGTTCTAACACCTATCCACTGGGGCATCGACCACCAGGAGTGGGGCTCCTGTGGAACAGGGGTGGGTCAAGGCCTCCTGACTGATCAGAATGTGGCCAGAGGAATGGAGACCGTGGCTCACATCCTGACTCTGCCTCCCGGGCTGGGAGTCTTGTGCAAGCCATGAGACTCTCTGAGCCATTCTAAAGATGGTGCCAGTTTAAGTATCCCATAAAACTCTTGGTACATGGCTGAATGGATGCCAGCCTCACAGAAAGCAGTACAGCTTGGTAGTCAGATGCGTGAGTCATGTTGTGTGGGTTCAAATCCCAGCTCTATCATCTCCTGGGTGTATGCTCTGGACAGTTGCTTAGCCTCTATATGGCTCAGCTTCCTGGTCTGTAAAATGGGGATAACACCTGTGTCTGTCACAGATCAATGTGAGATTAAATACAATAACATATGTGAAACATTTAGAAGGGTGCAAGAGAAATATTAGATAATGTTATTGCTGATACATATGAAAGAAAGCATGGTTTGGGGCCTCCCCCCTCCCTCGCACCCTGCTTTGGTGTGGTTTTTGCCCTCTGGGACCCCAGAAATACATCAGTTTAAGCCCCTAATCACTGGGCACCTTGTGACGACCACCTAGTCAGGCTTCAAGCGCCCCTGGGATTTAACCCCTGACCCGGAAGTGAGTGACAAGGGGACCTAAGTGAGCTGGAAAGGCAAGAGGGATGTGTCCTTAGATACTGGAAGGGGACCAGAGGATGACAGACAGCGTGGCTGGAGAGAGGAGCGACACTCACATCATAGGCGCCAGCTTTGATCTGCTGGTACAGACGGTGCTGGTCCTCATCCCAGAATGGGGGATACCCAACCAACAGGATATACAGGATGACCCCTGGGGACAGGACCAGGAGAAACTTCAGCCCCATGTGGGGAGAAGCCATGAAGGGAGGGGTGGAGAGCAGAGAGGGTCCCAGAGTCGTGGGCACCCTGGGGCACTAAAGGGCCCTTGGATGGACTCACCACAGGCCCACAGGTCCACAGGCTTCCCATATGGGTCCTTCCGCAGCACTTCTGGGGAGAGGTATCCAGGTGTCCCTGCGAACCCTGCTCCCCAGACACACAGACAGGCAGACACACACACAGAGGTGGCACGTGAGTAACCTGGAGAAAGACCCTGCGGGAGAGGGGACGAGGTTGCCCTGGGGCTGGCGGAAACAGCCCTGCCGCCTCGAGCTTGGGAAGCCAGTAGAGCTTCCAGAGCAAGGAAGACAGCTACACAGCACGATTGCCCTGCTCCAAAGCCCACCGAAGGCACGAGAAGTGGTCCCAGCACAGCTTCCTGCCACACTCACACCCAGGACCCTACACAACCTGCCCAGCAGCCACGCTGACCCAGCTGGTGGCAACTTCAAGATGAAATGAGCTCTCCACGTCAGCCCCAAGTTGAGAGCTGAGCCCTTGCACACTCCCACGCCCCGCTCCCTACAGGAGCTGTCACGGTGCATAAGAGGCCTCTTCCGAACTCTGCCTTTGCCCCTCAGTCCCTGGGGTCCTTTCTTTACCTTCTAGGCCTCGGTTTCCAAATCTGTCAAAGGATTAGGGACTCCTATCTTAAACACCTCCCAGTGTTGTTGAGAGGATCAAGTGTAATAAAGGACCCCCAAAACATTTTAACAAGCAACCACGAAAACAGCTGCTAGTTACTGACTCTGTGTGCTATGCATCGGGCCGGGCACTTTCTATGCCCGGCCTTTATTAATCCTCATAAAGCCCTGGATTAACTAGCCATTATTGTACTCATTTTAGGAATAAGGAAACCAAAAGGTGAAATAATCTATCCAAAGTCATACATGCAGGGTCAGGATTTGAGCTCTGGTTCTTAAGCACTAGCTAGATTGCCCTCTGAAAAGTACTCCCAGATAGCTGAAATGCACCCAATCATACCAAAATTTCAAAGCATGCTGGATCATCTGAGTTTAACTCCTGGCTTCAGGTGCCCTTAACCTTTTCCAAGGTTCATAGCGTTTCCTCATCTGTAAAATCGGGATACTGATCTCCAGCAGCCAGGTGCAGGAGACCTTGTGGAAGGCCTTCCAATGCGAAGAACCCGCATTTCCGTCTCAGTGATGACCCTGTCCATGTACCTGGTCCCAGGGGAGATGGGGTGGCTTGTGCCCCATGGCTCTCAGGCTGAGTGGCATGGGCCACTGCTGCCAAGGCCCTGGCTGCCAGCCGCTGTCTCCAATCTACCTGCTTGGGCAGAGGGCTGTCCGAGGCGCAACTGTCAACACAAAGGCCACCCTGCAGCCCCCTGCCCCACTCACCAAACCATGCCTGCTGCTCCCCCTCCACCTCGATGGCCAGGCCAAAGTCGGCCAGTTTCACCGCAGCGCCCTTGAGCTTGGAGGCCAGCAACAGATTCTCCGGCTTCCCAGGACCAGGGAGAGGGAGAGAGGGAGGAAGGCAAGAGTCAGCCAATAGATGGAGAACTTCACCTGTGGTGCCTGGGCTTCCAGGAAGGGACAGATCAATGCTCAGGGCCCTGCCCCTACCTCCCACGCCAGCCACAGGACCCTGGGTTCAGTTCCCAATGAGGGGACTATCTTTTGTCAAGACCTCCATCTTCTACATCATAAAACCTTTCCTCCATCAGCCACTCCAAGTTGAGGGAAAAGTGGGGGCAGGGATAGGGGTGGTCCAGCCCTCAGGCAATAAGGGAGCAGCAGCTGCATTTATGGGGCTCCTACTGTATACCAGCCCTGGGCTGAGTGTTCTGCATGCATCCTCTCATTTGGCACCTCAGTGAGCCCTTGGCATAGGTATTCTTACCCCCATTTTCCACAGTGGGCTTCTTATGCCCCTTGAAACAGTCCTGCCTGTCACCACCTCAGGGTCTTTGCACTTCCTGTTCCCCTGCCTGTTTTGTTCTCCCCCCTCACTGCAGCAAGCTTCTTTTTATCCAGGTCTCACACCTAGACCTTTTGCCCTGTCTTCTGGTCCCCTGCACCTTGGGACTGAGAGCAAATGGGGGGTAAGAATGTCACTTCCATACTTAGATAACCTTGGTTTCTAACACAGGGCTGGCACCCCTGTTCTGTGGGACTTGGCCAGGTTACTTCCCTTCTTGGAGCTTTGGTTTCCTCTCAGAGAAACTGGGACAATGCCCAGCTGTCCAGATCTGGA
Source organism: Chinchilla lanigera (assembly GCF_000276665.1). Lineage (NCBI taxonomy): Eukaryota > Metazoa > Chordata > Mammalia > Rodentia > Chinchillidae > Chinchilla > Chinchilla lanigera. Next base: position 4,277,311 of record NW_004955415.1, on the reverse strand, counting down.
TTAACCCGGACAATCCATGCAAAGCACGTGCAGCTGTGACAGTAAGTGCTCGACGAACATCACTCATGTGGACTGCATGGGCTCGGGATCTCCGGAGACAGTAGATTTCCACTCCCTTTCTGACCATTCCAGGGGGGCTTCCAGAATCCCTCCTCTGACCTTCCACTGTCCAAAGCCAGCATGGACCCAAACAAATATAGATGCCTCTGCCTGGCTCATTAATGCCTCCTTTGTCCTCTAGGGACTGTACTCCCAACATCTCCTGGGTCTCCATAGCTGTCCTGCCCTGATTTGATGAATGTGCCACTAATTAGAGTATCCAGAGTGGCCTAAATTTGGGCTGCTCTCCTCCTTCGTGCTCCTGTGCAGGGGCTGTAGCTATAATGGGAACGGGCCCGTGGGAAGAGCTTCCCTGCAGTCTGGCCAGAGACCCTCTTCAAGTGCACACCTGCCTTGCATCTAGACCAAGAACCACGGAGCTCACTCCGCTACAGGTGAAAAGCAGGGACTTCAGAGGTAGCAGGGCTCAGTTCAGATCACTGTGCCTCAGAGAGGCCCCCAGACCACCTGGAGCACGCACTGTGAGAATTGCCAGGGTAAGGAGGACCCGGAGCTCACATCCTTGGTGGGAAGGGGGACCAGAGCCGCCAAAGACATGGGACCTCCTACAAATCTGCCCAAGTCCCTCTGAGCCCTTCTGAGCTGGAAGCTTGATCTCAGTGTGGTTCCAAATGTAAGTCAAGGAAAATCTCTCACCACAGGAAAGGGCAAAGGAGCATTCCCCAGCTGTGCCGGGGCGACCCCATGGAACGTGAGCTCATTGTCACCAAAGGCCCGAAAGCAGTGTCACCCTAAAAGGACTGCTGCAGAGGCAGGGGCTAGATTAAGTGGCTTGCTCCATCAGACTCCAAGGTCACAGATCTGGGGTGAGAAGACCAGGGTTCCCTCTCCTTGCTCTGGCACACGGAAATGCTTGTCCTTGGGCAAATTCCTTGGGTTCTTTCAGCTTTCCTGGTTTCCTGTTCTGCAAAACGAGGGTGACCTGAGCTATCATCCACTGCTACCAGGAGACTCAGCACAGAAGCTCCATGAAGTCTGCTGACACCAGGGCTGTGAGGCCTGGGCCAGCGCTAGATGGCTTGGTCCTGTCCATCTCCTTCTTCAGGAGAGAGGAGGGAGGGCTCAGTGGGCTCCAAATCTTGGTTTTCTTGTCTGCTGCCTGCCATAAACCCAGAACAAGAGGAACAGTGCTTCTGTATCCCAGGCACTGTGCCGTCTCACTTGACAGCCGCCCCAGAAGCTAGGGTTGCCATGGAAACCACTGCTGTAAGGAAGCCAAAGTGCAGGGAGGTCAAGGCAGTCAAGGCCAAGTAGCTGGAAAGCATGGTGCCCTGTTGGGAGACGGACCCAGCCTGCCTCCTGCCCCACCTCCCTAAAGCAGCCTGCACTTTGCTAGACCCGGTACAAAGTAGCTGGGGCTGGGAGTTGGGAGACCTGGGACCCAAAGCCAGCCACTCTGCCTTCCTGAGCTCAGTTTCCTCACCTGACAGCTGGGGAAAAATATTCCCACCCACCTAACTCAGAAAATTAAGGGGATTCCAGTGCCACCCAGCTCCGTGGGAGGCAGGAAGTGCAGAGGGCAGGGGCTCCAGGTGGCAGGCTGGGCTGCACCACAAAACACGCTCACCTTCAGGTCCCGGTGCACCACCCCCATCTGGTGGCAGTGCAGCACGGCCTCCAGGATCTGCTGGATGCAGTGACTGGGGAGAAAGAAGGAGTCTCAGCTGAGGGCGTGCCTCCCTAGGAAGCCCACCGCAGTCGGGGGGGCCTGCCCCAAGCGCACTGCCAGCCGCACCTGGCACTCACCTGGCGTCTGCCTCACTGTAATACTCCCGGGCCACGATGTCTTCAAACAGCTCCCCACCAGTGACTCTGGGGAGACAGGCACTGAGTCACCCTCCCTCAGAGGCCCCGGGTGCCAACCTGCTTGAAGGAGTCTCCAGAAAGCTGAGGTTGGGGCCCAGGGACCTCCGAACCTCAGCCCCAAAGGGAGACAGGGAAGGTCATTGGGGTGTCCCCGTTGCCACCCCCCACCTTCCCGCACACCCTTCCTGCACTGACCCCAACCCTGTCCTTGCCTTTTTCTGCAGCTGGGCTCTTTCTGGTGTGGGAACCTCAGATCACAACAATGAACCCAGCTCTTGGGAGCCCAACAGCAGTTGGGTTTTGATTGGTTTGTTTTTACGCTGTTTGTTGTTTGTTTGTTTAATGGACTTTTTCTCTTTTTAAAGAATAGCTTTGGGTTCACAGGAAAATCAAGCAGAAGGTGCAGAGGCTTTTTATACAGGGCTGCCCCCAGCATGCATGTCCTCGTTCTGAGCATTCCCGGCTGGGGTTCACAGATGAGACCAGTGATTTCCCACTACCTGTCCAGGAACCACCACCGCCCATCATTTCATCACTGCAAACAAATTAAACAGATTCCAAAGGGAAACTCGGTCTCCCTGTATGAGTGGTATCAGCACCACTGGCCACGAACAGAAAAGAGGTGAATCCATGACAGTGACAAGGGCATGGTGTTCCAGCAGCAAAAGCTGTCACACAGCTTGGGTGGCACACCTGGGCATATCACATGTCGGGAACTCTGGGCCAGACGAGAGAGTTCCACCCGGCCTAAAGGCATTTGGGACCCCAGAGGCCAAGGGGCCCTGTGAGCTCATCCTGCCCAGACAGCCCCACACCCTCAGCACGTCCCAGGGTGGGTCCAGACTCACAGATCGAAGATCAGGTAATGGTGTCCCTCCTCAGAGATGCTGTCATGGAGCCGGACTGCGGGAGGGGCCGAGGCAGCAGGTTACACCTGGACACACCGCTGCCCACCCCCACCATTGCTCTGGCTCCTCCTATGGTCAGTATCCCAGTTTCCCAGTCTCAGAGCACAAACTTGGTGCTAGGGGCTTTGACAAGCTCGGGTACAAAGGGCTCACCACATCAAGTGCTCACAGACCCCAGGCATTACTGAAGGAGGTCTGTGCCTGAGGACTAAAGGCTCCTGTTTGGTCCCTTCTGTATAACCCACAAGTTTTGTTGCTGGCCAGACAAAGAGGTTATAACTGCAATCCCTGCAGCAGACTGGCTGTGTGACTTCTGGCAGGTTGCTAAGCCTTTCTGAGCCTCTTTCCTTGCCTGGACCGTGAGAATGAGACTATTGGACTTGCAGCCTTGTGAGGGTTCCACGGGGTACACTGTCAGTGCTTACTCACTGCTGGCCCTGAGCTGAGAGCCCTGCTCTGCCTCCAGGTCTGAGGAGCTAATAGAGCCATGGAGGCCAGAGGTGGGGAGCAGCGGCAGCCCCGGAGCTCTGGCTGCTAGGAAGGAGGCTGTCGTCTCTTCACACTTCATTTACCAAGAACAGAGGCCAAGCTCCCAGAAATTCAGAGCTCCCAAAATTACCCCTGAGCTTTTAGAAAGAAGTGCCTGAGGGCTGAGGCTGACTCTGGGGGCCCTCACCTTGTCAGCCAAGGGCAAGTTGTCACAGGACGGGGCTCACATCCTTCCCTGCACCACAACCTAAAAATGTCCACAGAGGGAGGCTGACTCGGAGAGCTATGATCCATCCACACAATGGAAAATTACACAGCTGTTAAAATCATGCGGCAGTTATGCATCCACTGGTTTGGAATCATCTCCAAATTATGTTGTTTAGTGAAAAAGCAAACTGCAAACCAGTATGCATAGTTCTTTTTTCAAAGGATGCATTTAAGCTTATAAATGGCGTAAGTCTCCCCAGAAGAACACAGAGCAGTGAACATTGGGGTGCCTTTGGGGAGGGGGATTGGGGAGCAAGGACATAGAGAAGACTCATTTTTCACCGTAACCCCTCGTACTACTGAACTTTTGCTTTGTGCACATATCCCTGACTCAGAACTGAGTCTCTCAAATTGTTCGTAGCTCTCATCTTTTAAGTAAAATGTGCAGAATGGCAGAGAGGCAGGTGCCAAATGCCCTGAGTGGGCACCTTCGTAGACAGGAGATGGACACCAGAGATGATGGGGCACAGACTAAAAGTAAAACCCTAAGACGCTCTTAAGTGATGATACATACTGGTGCATAATAATCAGAAGATGTTTAAGAAAACCTTAAGAGTACATCTAGTATAGTCCCACTTTACTTTATCCACACTTTCCTATAAAAAAGTCAAACCTACATCAGGTGAACACCCATACAGTGCCACTCAGACTCTATTATTAGTGCTCCTCTATCACTGCCCTACTGCACTTGGACCCCTGCCTCTGGCCGTTAACCTGTTGTAATTTTTAGTGCATTCCAAATAGATGCAGGCTTCGTTTCTTAAACACAGATGCTTGTATAACTGTGTTTTTGGTTTACTGGACCCAGCAACCTTACATCAATGCCCTGCCAAGGTCCCCTTTGGTAAGCTGGTGTGTCCACCCCTTGGCTGCCAGGACAGTTGGCTGCTCACAGCACTCGAGTGCCTGTCTCGGGCTCTGGCTCGAAGGAAGCTGAGCTGCGATAAATGCACAGGTGTATATGAGAGGGCCCACCGATTGCAGATATATGGAAACAGGTATCATCAAACCGTAGCTCTAGATGAGAGGTTTATAGGAGGCCCTTCACAAAGTCTTTGTCTCCTCATTGATCTGCAATAAGCTTGCATTGTTATTGTGTCAAAGTAGAGTTGTCAAAAGACCATTTTCCCCTTGGGCATGGTGGCGCACGCCTATAATCCCAGCATCTGGGATGCTGAGGCAGGAGGATTGCAGGGAGTTCAAGGCCAGCCTGAACTACAAAGTGAGTTCAAGGCCAACCTGAACTGCATAGTGAAACCTTGTCTCAAAAAGACAAAAAAATAAAAAAAAATAAAAAAAAAAGAAAGAAAGAAATTCAAAGGCTGTTTTCCTCACGGTCTTCCTCCACGTGGACTCTTGGGGGACAGACCCTTCCTGTCCACTTCGGCTGGAGGTGGTACTAACTCCCTGCCCTGAGTGTGAGAAGCCGCGCTGCAGTCAGAATCATCCCCAAAAGGAGTTTCAGAAACGGGTCAATGGCCCTTTTATGGGAACCCCAGGAGGATGAAGGGTCAGACCTGTCTTCAGACCAGACACCTCAGCCCCTATCGAGAAGGTCCTCAGGGCTTAGGGAAATGGGAAGAACCTGGGGAGATTTTCCTCTGTGTTGCTATAAAGGGCAGTCTCTCTGAACCACTGGGCAAGGGACAGATGGATTTCAGCCCCTATTAAGCAGGGCACCACCTGCACAACGGTACTGGAGTTGGCCTCGGTGGCTTACAGTAGTGGACTCGGGACATAGGACTTCCTGCAGTGCAGTGCTCATGCAGAGCCTCCCTCCCCTCGTGGGGCTATCTGTAGACCACCGCTGCCAGAACCTGGGAGGAAAGGCAGCAATCAAGACCACCAGCTGCAGCAGCAGTCCTTCTCCCGGTGGAATGAGTGGCCTGCTGGTGTCCACAGAATTGCGTGACCACTTCACTTTTTAAAATATTGTCATAGGATAGATAAATCTGTAACCTAGTTTGACTCATGGATTTCTAACATCCCTGCGATATTCCCAGTGGTTACAATTTTTGTCGTGAAAGTTGAAGGGTAGTAGCACTTGTTCCTTTACCTGTGAGCCTCTGACCACCACACTCTTGGTGTCCGCTTGGGAAGCTAAATGTGATTTGCATGGGCCCTGGACTTACTGGGTTCCCCTCCCAGATCCACCTCTTACAAGCTGTGCAACTTTGGGCCAATGTCTTAACCTCTCAGAGCCTCCACTCCTTAGAGTGGTGCTAATGCAATTGGACTGTAATGGGAGACTAATGTGATGATGCTTGTGAAGCATTCAGCTATTACCTAATGCTAGGAATCATTAAGTGAAGACACTGCCCTCCTGTGCCACCAACCGGCCACCCTTCCCTCTCCCACCCCACATCACACACTCAGCTCTCAGGTTGTCCCTAGCACAGTTCAAGTTCTCTGCACCCTGGGGTGGCTTCTGGGGCTCTGCCCCATTGCAGGTGGTGATGGTACAGGGGGCAGGTACTGTCCTCCCCGGGGCAGGAGTGGGAGGCAAATGCTTTATACAAAGCACAGCTGGACCCTTCTGTGCTGAGCCAGGTGCCTCCGGGACCTGGTCCTGGGGGCCGGGCTGTGGACACACGCGGACATATCTGGATTTGACAAGGAGGCAGTCTAGGATTTGGTCAGGCTCTCGAGGATCCCATTCACCTTTCAGCTTCCACACCCACATGCAAGAGCCTCTGCGCTTCTCTAGGAAGATATTCACACTCTCCCTCAGCCCTCCCAGCAGTCCTAGCAGGTGGGTACCGTGATCACAGGCATGAAGAATGCTGAGGTTCAGAGAGGTTCACGATCAAATACTGCAGCTGCGACTGGGACCTGGTGTGTCTGACCGCAACAAAACCCATTCTCTTAGCCAGCATGTTGTCATGGTTGCCACCAAAGACCAATAGTCTTGATGGCTTGGGGCAGAGATAATCTGATGGGGTTCCAGGCAAAAGCAGGTCTTCTTTGGGAAGGTGCAGGATGGGGGCAGGAAGGGGACATCTTGGTGACAATAAAGCACTGGCCTGATGCCTGTCTTCGTGCTGTGCTCTACATCCTGTGAGGCAGATAGAATTCACATTCTCCAAATAAAACTGAGCTTCAGAGAGCTTAAGCAGTGCGTCCAGGGCCTCACAGCAATAAAGCAACACATCCAAGCTTTGAGCTTATTCTGTCAGCCCCAGAGCCCATAACTTACTCTCCCATTACAGCTGGGCATGGGAGGCAGAGGAAGACACAAAGAGAAGAGGCAGCATTGACCTGAGACCGCTGCAGTTGTGCAGAAGCACACACATGCACACACACACAACAAGCTCCGCCTCCTTCCTCCCACATGATAGCTTCTATGAGAACCAAGAGGTTTATGGTCAGAGACGGCTCCAGCCCCCCCCCCAGTTGGGGGTGGGGCTGGCGGTCAGGAAGGAAGATAGCAAGTTGGGGAGGGGCCCGCCAGCTCCCCTTGCAGCCACGCCTCGCCGCCTCCTCTCTGCCCTGTCTGGCCCGCCTCTCCTCTCCTCTCCTCATTCCTGCTTCTTCAGCTGCTGCGGAGCAGGGAGGCAGGGGCTTTTTCTGGGTATAAATAGCAGATGGAGCTGCTTCTCCCTGTAGGAGAGTTAACCCTTGGGGCCCTGGGCATGGAGAGATGCTCCTCGCCCTGGGAGAAGGCATGGCAGCTGTCAGAGTCAGCACCATCCTTGGAGAGCGAGGAGATCTTCTCCTCAGAGTGCTCTAGGAGTCAGAAGCTTTGGCCTTGCTGGAAGCCATGACAACTGCAATTCCTCAGGCTCCATCCCAGACCAGCTGAATCAGAAGCTGCCTTTTTACGAAATACCCAGTTGATTGGAAAAAGACAAGCACTGGTCCAGACAGCCCTCTCCAAGTGAAGAAGGGGGAAAGCAGCTCAGAGAAGGGAGTGCTCCTGCCCAAGGTCACACAGCCATTCCCTGCTAACCTAGATCCAAAAGTTGAACGCCTCCCTTCATGACTCAGACCCTGGTTGGCCAGAATCAGCCTCCAGTTGCACAGGAGCTGGGGGAGATGGTCCGGCAGTGAAGTACATTTCCTGAGCCCTTGTCCTTGGGCGTTACTGCCCTGGCTCTGTCCCCTCCGGTCCTGGGCTCGCTCTCCAGGCAGCCTGCAATAGGTCTAAGCCGGGGGCGGGGCTGAGCTGCATCTTAATCCTGGCTGACTCAACATAGAGCAGGTCTGGGGTGGACCACGAAGGTCAAGGCCAAGCTTTCCCTCCTGGCCTATTTTCTTCTCTCTCTGAGTTCCGGGAGTTTTCCTGAAACAGCTTTTCCAAAGGAGGCTGCTGGCAGTGTGGGATGGGAAGAAGGGCCCCTTATTCGCCTTCCCTGAAGCAAGCTGCTCTCTGAGAATGTGGAAACCATAAGGGACACCCCTTTTCAATCTCTACTGCCACCCACCCAGGACTCCCAACCCACACCTGGACCCCCAGGGCACAGGCCTGCCTGACACACCCTCTGCACCCCCAGGCCTCACCGATGTTGGGGTGCTTCAGCAGGCGGCAGATGCGGGCCTCGCGCTCCAGCTTCTGATGGTCTGAAACACAAACACTCAGGAGAGTCCCAGGAGAGGAGCCACTTGCAGCCTCCTGTGGGCCTCCCCATGGCCTCTACCTCCCAGGGAGGCCCAGGCTGTTAAGTGAGTACCCCCCGCCCCGCCCCTTGACCTCAGTTTGCAGGGCTTTCAGAAAACGACTTTCTCTGGGCTCTTTCCCATGTGACAAGGCCCCAGCTGGGACAGTAGGTAGTCAAGAAACAGCAGAATGGAAGAACAAACGATTTCCCGAGGGAGTGGCTGATCTCTCCAGAAGAACAACATTACTCACCAGAAGCCACCTCCCTTTCAAAGAACTCTGGGACCAGGGACCAGCCAGCAGTAAACCTGCACGGTAGACTGCATTTGAGACAGCCTCAGGGGTGGCCCAGAACTGTCACATCTGCCTTCCAGGACCTCTGACAAGACCCTTGGTCTTCCCCCAACACGTGGGGAAGTGGCCTAGCTCAGGATCAGTCCTGTGGTCTCTGACTCTCAAGCACGGGGAACATTAGACCTACAACCCGCTCAGCGCCTCCCACCCCCTGGGCTATGAGCTGGACCACTGTCCCTATTTTACAGACTGAGTAACTCAAGGCCTCTGTGGTGGCAGACTTGGAATTGAAAATGCATTTTCCAACTCCCTGTGTGATACTTTTTTCACAGTTCAGTAGCTAATGCCTTAATTTTAAAAACAAAGCGGTTAAGGAGAAACTACTAGCACACGTAGAATATAGCATCCTTTGCATACCCTTTATCTGAAAAGCTTGGGACCAGAAGTGCGTCTCAGATGTTTTCAGAGTTTGGAATGTTTGCACATATATAATGAGCTATCTTAGTGATAGGACCACAAAACTCACTTATGTTTCATGTATGATTTACATACATAGCCTGAAGGTAATTTTATGTAACATTTTTCATAGTTTTGTACATGAAACAAAGTTTCCTTCACAACTCACAAAGTTAGGGGGTTGGGAGTATTTCGGATTTCGGGTTAGGGATGATTGACCTGTATTGGCCATGTGTCACAAGTTGAGCATAGTGCTCTGGAGGCCTTCCAGCCTTCACAGCAGCCCTCTGAGAGAGCTACAACAGAGGTCCAGAGAGGTAGGCACCCAGCCCAAAGTCACAGCCATGGTGAGCGTGGAGCCACGCTCTCTCCCCCAGCGGTCGGACTCCAGAGTCGCGCCTAAGCCCTGAGCTACCTATTCTCGGGCTCCGACTTGTGACCTCCTCCACCTGCCTTGTCTCCCTGTGGGAAAACTGGGGCCCACAGATAGGGACTCACCAAACACTCAGAGGCCATGCCAGGACTAGAACTTTAGCCACTGAATAACTACAGGAAGCCAGGAGGCACTAAGGATGGAAAGCCCCAACCCCTGTCCTGTCCCTGGGTACTCAGCTCCCCTCTCCTCTGCCCCCTCCACTAGAACAATCACTGGCTGTCCTCCCTGAGCTGCAGAAGCCAAGATCAAGGCTGACATGTGGCTTTGCCATAAGCAAAGCAATTAAACCCACTTCTGTTTCCATAGACTCAGCTCCCCAGGGGTAGGCCAGCTACAGGCAGGGAAGGAGAGGAGGGCCGAGTAGTGGGGTGTCCTCCTGGGTCCCCACCCGCCAAGACTCCATCCATGTTCCCAGGGCAGGGGACACTGGGTCTTGGGCAAAAGAGGGGATCCTCACCTAGAGGTGCTTGGGGACCCTCAGTGGGCTGAGGAAGACTGGACCCTCCTTGCTGTGCACCCTGTGCCCCGTCCCATCCCTCCCCCAGAAAAGCCAGAAACCAAGTAGCCCAAGGCCAGGCCCATCCCAGGGGACAGGGGGCCTTTGGCCCAGGCTACACATTCGGAGAGTGGGGCTTCAAATCTGGAATTTTGGTGTTTTCTCCATGTGAGGTTACTTGGGAGCAAAATTCCACCAAGAGGACCAAAAGCAAATGCTGGTCACACAACTTTAGACTGGCGTCTGGTGACCAGACCTCCCTGCCAGAAATGCTAGGAAATATAAGTCCTATAATCATCTTGTGCAGAGCACAATTGCCTTGCATTGTAAATTTTGTTGTTAAAAGCATTCATTTGCTGAATGTAAACATATATATTGTAGAATACGTTTATAATCCTGTTATAGTGTTTTCATTTCTAATATACAGAGAATGTCAAGACCCATAGGGACCATGTTTTCCTTGACCTAGAGGTCTTGCCGTTTAACATAGATAGGTAAACTGAAGCCAGGGATAAAAGGGTAGGCCCCTTTATCAAAATCAGACTCTTAACTATGTGGGCCCCACCACCACCCAGGCCGATTGTCCTCAACAGCCAAGAAACTCTTTCTATTATTTATTTATTTATTTTTGGGTACCAGGAATCGAACTCAGGACCTTGCACTTACCAGGCAGGCACTGTGTCACTGAGCTATCTCCTGCGCCCAGGAGCTCTTTTTAAAACATAAATTAGATCTTGCTAGTTCCTGGCATTGAACTGTCCAACAGCTTTCTGGTGTACTTATTATAAATCCAGCCTCATATCCAAGACCTTGCTGCATCCTCCCTCATCTCAGCCATGAAGGTCTAGCAACTGCAGCCTCCTTTCTGGCCTCAGGCACATCAAGCTCCTTTCTGCCTCAGGGTCTTTGCACATACTGCACCTTTGTCCAGAATGCTCTGTCCCTCAGTCTTCTCCTGGCTGCTGGTTCCTGGTCAAGCAGGCTCAGCACAATGTCCCCTCTTGAAGAGCTTCCCTGGCTGCTTTTCCAAGAGCATCTCTCCTGTTGCCTCACTTCCCCATCACCTTGTTTTATTTTTTATTTTTTATTTTTTTTGGTTTTTCTCTGGTACCAGGAACCAAAATCATGGCCTTGCGCTTGCCAGACAGGTGCTTTGCCGCTGAGCTAAATCCCCAGCCCAGAATCTTTTTTTTTTTTTTTTGGTACCTTGTTTTATCTCTTTACAGTACTCACCACTACTTGAAACTATCCAGCTTATTTATGTGTCTAATGTGCTTTGTGATCTCATTTCCTAGAAAACTGGTGCATTGAGAGCAAGACCCTTTCTGTGGGTCACTGCCACAGTCCCAGGACCTAGCATAGAGCTGCTGAGCAGGTTGTCTAAAGCTCCAACGTGAACTAATGGCAGCACAGGGTTTCAGCCCGTGTCCATAATCACTACGCGATATGCCTCCCATTCTAATCATTAGTTAGTGGGAAACTCCGTCCACCCAATGGAGAGGCCTGGGAAAGCCCGTGTCTCCGGCTTCCTGCTGGTACCTGGGAGAGTTGTCTCCAAAGCCCATGACGGTATCTGGGGGAGCTTTACCCTCTCATGGCTGGGTCACCACATTAATCAGTGGTGGCTCTGGAGTGAGGCCCCAGAAGGGCAGGGCAGGGCAGGCCCTGGAGGAAGTGCAATCACACAGACTGGCAGAGCTCTGCCTCCACAGGGGATGGGCTCGGCAGGCAGCAGGCACAGGTTTCTGACAAGAGGCCCAGGATCCAGGGAAGAGAAGACCCCTCAGTTCTGGGGACAAGAAACGTCCCCTTCATCCACAGGCTCAACAGGGCTCTTGGTCCTGGGAGGTTGGAGAAATAATCCCAAGGACTGAGATGTCAGGCAAGGGTGTGGAGGATGGGCAGAGAGCTCCCTCACAGGGCCCTGAACGGGGCTCAGGCACAGCCTGGATGAACTTCTGCCGTGCTTCCCAACCAGCACCCGAAGACTGGCAGCCAGGGAGCCTAGGAAGTGGCCCCTGGGCGTGTGGGTGAAGCCCAGAGCTGGAGGAGGTGGCAGTCCCTGTGCTCAGTGCCCTAGCCACACTGAGCATGAGCCCCCGGAAGGAGAGGGCCGGCTCGGCGGGGACCTGGTGGGGATCAGCCCTGAGGCCGTGCGTGCTGTCTGCACAATGGGGCTGTGACAGCACAGGAGCTGGAGCCTCACAGACTCGACCCAGCCCTGCGATGCAGGCAGCTGTATTTTTAAAAAGACCCCTGCGAGGATTTGGCAGAGATTGGGACAAGCAAAATTTTTACTTTTCATTCCATTTCTTGATGGTTTCTTTGAAAGATTATTTTTTAAAAAACTAATTAAAAAAAAAAACTAATTAAAAAAAAGACCCTAATTTAAAAATGTACCTCCTGGATTTGGGAACCACTTGCTAAAAGAGGCCAGACAGGGAAGCCACAGCTCCCTGGGAGGGGTGGACAGCGACCTGGGTGGGCACAAGTCCCTGCTGGGAGCTGCTGGAATTCACCCAAGAGTGGCAGCAGGAGAAGTTTAGAGCGCGTTGCCAAATATTCTGTATTAAGCCCCCCGGAGGCTCCATGAGTGGCAAACAAAGAAACCTGCTAAAAGAAGCTCTGCTCCTCCTCTCCCGCTGGGAAAAAGTGCAGTGAGCAGTTGGCAGACTTCTTCGGGAATGTTCCCGGTAGCTGCCCCGCCCCCGCCCCCCACACTTACGTAGGCCTGGGCGCCTGTCCTCCCAGACTCAGCAGACAGCCGAGAGGGGCTTGGGTGATAGCTGCCTGCCGAGTCAGGACCACAGCATCCTGCAGTGCTGAGTCAGCTTCCCACACAGAAGCAATGGGCTTTCCACTCCCTATGCACCTCTATCTCCTGACCAGTCAATGTGAGTGTGTGTGTGTGTGTGCGCGCGTGTGTGTGTGCGTGTCTGTAGGTATGCCAAGACTGTGATTGACTAGCCCAAGACCCCGCACATCGAGGGAGACCGCCATTCCTAAACTTCCTCTTGGGCACCCTCAACTTGTCACCCCCAAGTCATGACTCTGGTCCTGCTGCCCCCACTGTTTCCCAGAGCTGGGATATCTCCCATAATCACTAGAGCCCCAAGGCACAGACTGGCATGAGATTGCCAGTAGTCACACAGCAGAGGCAAAGCCAATCCCAGCCTGTGTTCCTGCAGGCCTTCCTGCCCACCGCGGCTCACGCTGCTGGCTGTGGCTCTGGACCTTTCATGGGTCTGATCTTTTCACACTGGCTGTGCCGTGGGAGGGCCCTGGGTCTTCAGACCCCTCCTACCCCGGCCTCCTCCATGCAGAGCCTCTTCTCCCTGCAGGACACCAGGAGAAAATGCTATGCTCCCAGCCATACCGACCCAGACAGATGAAAGACAGCAGCAACACACAGCCCAACACAGGACTTGCTGAGAGGCCTGTGGGGAACAGCAGGCACGTTCTGTACCAGTGCATGCGGGACCCCTGGAGTCCCACACCCGCTGGGCCCTGGCCCAGACACAGCCACGCTGTTCAACACCTGAGCACCACACCTGCCCCCGACACAGCATCTCCCACTTCACCCAGCAGGGTCCCCGCTCACCGCGCCGTCCCAAAGGCAGCTGGTACGCTGTCTCATTTGGCATCTTTGAAGACAACCCTCTCCAACACACTGACTGTGGTCAGCACCATTGCTGTCCTGCACACTAGTGGACAAGGAGCCCTGTGAGCAGCTTTCCCAAACTTTAATGCCCATTTGACTGACCTGGGCATCTTGATAAAATGCAGACTTGAGTTTTTTAGGCCTGGGGAGGGGCCTGATACTTTGCATTTCTAACACTCTCCCAGATGCTGACATTGTGAGTCCAGAGCCACTCATCAGGTCCGAGAACCGCCATGCCATGTAAGGTCTCCAAACATCTCTGTGAATTAGAACTTGCTGGGTATCATTTCCAACTCAGGTCATGCCCCAGACCACCTGTTCAGGGACTGGAGACGGCTGCTGTAGTCAAAGAGGACACCTGGTGTGGGCTCTGTCTCTCACACTGAGGATAGGGCTGCAGATGAAACCTGCCCTCCTGCTTGGAGCTCAGTCAAGAAGAGACACAGATGTTACACAAGGAGCCAACCAGCAAATCACACAGGCAAGGGCAAGGGAAAGCCAGGAGGAAACAGACAGAAGATGAAAGACCTCCTCAGACCAGGGGCTCAGAGAAGCCGAGCTGAGACCCAAAGGCTGGGAGAGGGGCGGCCATGAGAGGAACCAGGTTAGGCATTCGCGCAGGGCATGGCAAGCGCAGAGTCTGCACTGAGACGAGAAGGGGCACGGCAGAAGGGGCGGGGAGAAGTCCCATCTGGTGCCTTGGCTACAGAGAGGGGCAGACAGCTTGGCCGGTCTTTGTGAGGCTGTGGGTTCCAGCCCAGATTTCCCGGAGAGGACGAGGGAGGTCTATTCTCATGACATCGTCAGGAAGAAGAGCCACTAACTACCACTGGCATCCCCCAGGGGCACAGAGTCGGGTCCTGGTCCTAAGCCCAGAGGCAGGAGGGAGGAAGGGAAGAAGAGCCTGGCTGTGGGCCAAGCTGGGGGGGCACCTACCTCTGGCTGAGAGCTTCTTGGTGTTGATGATCTTGGCAGCATACTCCTGGCCAGCCAGCACCTTCACACACCTGCGCACGACCGAGAAGGCTCCCCTGGGAGGACAGAGGTAAGGCAATCAGGGAGATGCCAGGGCTCCATCCTGGGAGATGCCAGAGCTCATGCAGCTGTGCCAGGCTGAGGCGGGAACTCTCCTTTGGAGCTGCCTAGGCTCCAGGGGGCTCCTGTGGCCTGACTCAGGACAGCAGGGCTGGAGAGACTCAGAGACAGACTTAGAGGCCTGGCCTCCGCCAGGATGAACCTCTGAACTCATCAAAAGTTAGGCTTACTAAATTGCAAAGCATTAGAGCTCTATAACATTAGAACCATAGACTCTAGTTCCCTGAAAACCAGTTTTGTAACTCTTTGAGTAGGTAACATATCAACATGGCTCAAGGTTCAAAGGATTCGAAAGTGTAAACAGTGAAAGACTTCCCCCTGCCCACATCCCCTGGCCTCCGAGGTCCCCGCTGCAGAGAAGGCCACTGCGGTCTGGCCCTTGCATATCTCTCTGCAGATACCGTACCTCTCCCCCATGCAAATGGCACTGGGCTTAGCACGCTGTTCTCTACCTTCTTTTCTCAGTTAATGATATACTTTGGAAGTCCTTTGTCATACCATAACATAAAGCACTTTGTTACATAATGCACAACTGTATGGCTGGTCTGTGCTTTATTAGGCCAGTCCTCTATTGAAGGGCAATTGGGTTAGTTCCAGTCTGTCAATATTACAAACAGCGCCAATGACTGAACTTGTGTGTGTGCACTGGAATTTCACTTCATGTGCGTGCACATGTCTATAGGATAAATTCCTAGCACTGGTGTTTTTCAAGGGGTAGATAATATTTGGCAATTTTGATAGATAATGAGAGTGGGCATCTTAGAGATTGTACCAACTTACTTTCCCAGCAGGCTGGGGAAGAACCAGCTTCCTCTGCCCTCATCAACACGGTGCATTATCAAACTTTTATATTTGCTAGTTAGAGAGGTAGAAAATGACAACTTGGTGTTTATTTAGTTTTTAATTGTAATATTCAAAAGCTGAGCATCTTTTCAGGTGTTTTAGGAGCCTCCTTGGACTTTTATCCTCAAAGCATTAGTGACCGAAGAACTTGGGGCAAGGCTACGAGTTTCAGAGATCAGAGGGGAAACTGATTATTGTCACATGGAAGGGGGCTGATTCCTATCTCACTGAATTTTTCAAACAAAGCTAGAAGTCTAAATGTTCTAAATGAGAAATTTCCCAACTTTTAAATCCTGGTGCCTTATTCCAAAAGAATTTGAGCATGAAGCCAAACAAAGCCAGTGTGAGAGCTGGACCTGGAGTTGAGCTATCATTTTGCATTCCTCCACAAGGGCCATGTGGTCCAGCTTCTTGTATGAGAGAGGAGGCTCCTAAGAGAACCGCCACTGTACTCATCAACATTATACTGCCCTACCCAGTAGTGTTTATAGCGAAAAGAAAAGCTCCTGGGCAAGTTTCCCAAACAGTAATGTTCTTTCGAACTGTCTGGACTCCTTGCTAAAGTGCAGTTCTGATTGCTTATGTCTGAGTGGGATCGAGACTCTCCATTGTAGCTCAGCGTAGCTAGATCAAGGTCACACAGCAAGTTACAGGCATGACTATATCTAGGACTCAGAGATTTGGGCTCATGGGTTCTTCACTTCCACACCGATGAGCCTCGAATACACTTCCTGTGTGCCAAGCCCTGCCCAGGTTCCTGACATGACCATACCACAACATAGCCTCTGAGCTCTGACCTCAGGGAGTTTGCTAGCAGGCACGAAGGAAGCCACAGGCTGACACAAATGGCTGTTCTACATACACCCTGGGGCATACTGTCACTACCTCCACATCCAGGTGGCAGAAGACAGCAGCTGGGAAACTGTACAGGAAGATGGGAAAGAAAGTCCTGGGATGAGGACTAGAGACTGTGAAATACGACCTCATAGGAAAGCTGGAGGCCAGAAATCATGCATAAACTGAGGGAGGGTCTCCCACAGCAGTGGGTCCTCCCAGGGGTGTATAGCCTCACCTGTCCACCACCAGCAGGAAAGCAACGAGATCCCATTCACCTTCTGAGATGTTGCCCCTCCAGTGTGGCACTTTCTCTATGTTCCCAGAGACCTCTGGATAGGAAAAACTCATTTTCCTCTAATCAACCCATAATGCACCTGGCTACCAAATCTAGGCAACTTCTTTCATACCAATCAATTCTACTCTCGGGACATCAGTTTTGGATCCTACCATTATAGGATTATATAATGGTATACCTCATTATAATACTGCCCACTCTGAGTGCAGACCCACAGGTTGAGGGCTCAGTTCCAAAAGACTGTCCCCTTACTTCAGACTCCAACTGCAAGGAGTGGATCCCCAAGTTACTCACATTTCTATTCACCATGGCTAGCAAGTGGGAGTTCCCATGACTCCTTCTCAGGTTCGAGAATTTTCTATGATGGCTCACAGGACTCAAGAAAACATCTACTAAAAAAAAAATCTACTGGGGCTGGGGATTTAGCTCAGCGGCAAAAGTGCCTGCCTGGCAAGCGCAAGGTCATGAGTTCGGTTCCCGGTACCGGAGAAAAACCAAAAAAAAAAAAAAAAAAATCTACTTACATTTGCTGGTTTATATACAATAAAGGATGGGATTGAGGATTTAGATGAACAGACAGATGGAGCAGTACCTAGGCCAAGGCCTGGAAGTGTTCTGAGAATAGGAGCCTTTGTCCCTCCGGAACTGGGATGTGCTGGGACCCTTCTGCCGCACGGACAAATGTGTTCACCAACCCAGAACGTCTTCAGACTCCATACTTCTGAGATCTTTATGGAGATTTCATCATGTAGGCATGGTCGGCTATAAACTCAATTCCCAACACCTTTACCTCCATTAGAATAGGGTGTGAGGCTGAACGCTCCAAGCTCCTAATCATGTCTTGGACGTTTTGGTGACCAAGCCCTGTCAAAAGAGCCCACCACCTGTCACTTTATTAGAACAAAAGACACTTTATCACCTAGGAAACTCCGAGGGAATTAGGAGCTCTGTGTCAGGAACGAGAGGCAAAACCAAATACTGAAAGCTATTCCAAGCAGCCCTAACCACTTAGGAAATTATAAGTGTTTTAAGAGCTCTGTGTCAAGAACGAGGAAGAAGACCAACTATCATAACCTCCACCAAGCCCAAGGTGGTGCCTGCTCATAGACATCTTGCCTCTCCCTCCCTGCTGAGGAGTTTTTTGGGGGAGGCCAGGATTTTTACTTTCTTCTCTGTGCCTCCGGTACCAGGGACCCAGTGTCTGATACCAATAGGGCCTCTGTCATGTTACTCGCAGGTGTATTTAGCAACAGAGAGAGGAACTAAAATAAGACTGGAAAGTGGATTTTTAGTCAGGGGTATCAGGGACAGGGTGGCATGGCACACTTGTCTAAAAAAGTGCCCATTTTACACAGGCAGGGGAATCGGGGAAGGGGCCCTGCACTTCCGGAGGCCATGATTCTCCAGAGCCCTGAGGGGACAGAAAACATTTAATTGCCCACGTCTAGAAGCGGTCTGAGCACTCCATGAGAACAGGTGGGGAGGAGGGGGCTGCGAGTTGCTGAGGGCAGGGCTGGGCCTTGTTTCACTCACCAGCATCTAGTCCATGGCAGGTCCAGAGCTGGGCTTCAGTTCATATGTGTTAGGTGGAGAGAGGGATAGGTGAAGGGATGGGGGAAGAATGGGTATCATTTCTCCACTAGAAACGCAAAACTGTTCTAGGTAAAGACTTCAGATCAGCAGTCATCCAAGTGGCTGCTATAGAATTACCTGGGGGATATTTTTAAAATAAAGGTTCCAAGGCCCCACCTAGACATACTAATCAAAATCCCTGGGTGTGGGCCCTGGAAAGCTATGTTTTCAATTTAATCCCTTCTCCAGCTGATTCCCAGCCAGCTCAGCCCTGCCCTATCTGCTTTCGGGGAAGCCCTGCTACATATCCCCCTTCCCCCGGTACTGGCACTGGTGCAAGCCATTGCATGGGCTCTGTGCTGGGAGCCGACGGGTCCTATGGGCCTGGGGCCAAGATCTGTGTCTTTGGAACAAGAGAAGCCACACTTGCTGTTCATGAGCTTTCAAGCTTTAGTGCACATCAGAGGTCCCTAACCAGGGAACAAGGCCATGGGCAGGGTGGCTGCATCAATGCTGCCGAGCCCCTTGAAGGACATCTTTGTGCATAAGTTTAGGCATGAGCATTTGGTGCTGGGGCAGTCACATCCCACTCTCATCAGCTGCCAAGAGGAGGATACCTCTCAACTCCACCCCTCCCCGGGCTCCACCCTGAGCTGCCCACTTGGTAATCCTGTGAATACTGAATTCTGAGCTATTTAACAGAGGGAGACCGAAGCCTGGTGCAAACAGTGAATCCTAGTGAATCTATGAAGAGAATTCTTGTCAGTCAAACTTTTTCTCCTGACTCCACTGTAGCCTGGAGTGTGTAGTCGTCAAGAGCCAGCACTCTGTGGGCACAAAGATCTCTGGTCCCATCCTAGCTTGTTCCGAACTGACTTCATGAGGCTAAACTTGGCACTTTACCTCTCTGTTTGCACCCACAAGAGCATGACAGCACCCACTCCCTGGGTTTACTGGGAGGGCAGGAAAGAACACACAGCTCAGGACCCTGCGCACAGTGTAGGACGCAGCAGGTGATGAGGGGAGGAAGGGGCTGGCCCAGGGAGCCCCTCTTTCTGCCCACGCAGTCTCAGGCCTCCAGGGAGGCTCCCTCCTGTGGCGGGGATGAGGGAGACAAGCACAGAGGGAAGCCTTGGAGCAAAACCGAGAGCGAGGGTGGAGAGTCTGCGGCCCTCCCCTCCTCTCTTTTCATCCTTTGTTTTAAAAAAGCACATTTCTGTATTCCTGTCCTGTGTGTGTTAGTGGCCGCAGCCCAGCAGCCTTGGCAAACAGAAGAGCTGGCCCACTCTTCCATGGCCTGCGCTGAGCAGGTGGCCAGCAGGTGGGTGGGCGGGAGAGCTGGCGCACAGCACGGGGTGGGGTGGGGGCAAGGAGGCCAAGGGGGGGACAGGCAGAGGTACAGGGAAGGAGTGGCCCCAAGAACAGGCAAGGCCTGAGTATGAGGACTCCCTGTGAGGGGGTCCTGGGCCACCTGCAAGGTGTTCCTGGGTCTGGAGGACAGAGAGAATGCAGGGCACAGGAGGAAGCGTGGGGTGTGCTTCGGGGGCAATAGGTGGGTGCCAGGATGCAGGTGCTTCTCACTAGCTGGGTCCAGCCCTTGAGTGTGTGATATTGTGAGGCTGTAGGTATCACAAACAGGCTCATGTCACCCAGCACAGGAAGTGTGTGCCCGCATGACCAAGAGGGCCATGGAACGGAGGTATGTGAGAGACAGACAGACAGATTGGAGGGACGGGATCCCAGGGCTCAGCTGTGTGGGAGGGCTGCGCCTCAGTTTCTCCATCAACTACGTGGGAGGTGGGGTGGGAATGGGGCTCAAGTGTGTAAAGGCCTTTCCAACTCCAACGCTGTAGATTCGCACTGTGAGAGAGAACTTTCTGTGATGGACATATTCCGTGTTGTCCAGCACAGCAGCCGCTAGCTAACACAGCTACAGCGCACTTGACATGCAGCCAGTGGGATTGCAGAATGGAATTTTAATTTGATTTCCCCTAGGCAGACATAAGTGGCAATGCCTCCCATGTCAGAGCATAATCTAAGGCAGGGAGAGAGGGCACTTCTGGACCAGCCCAGCTAGAGTTCAAATTGTGCTTTAGCACTCATGAGCAAGTCATTTCCTCTCAGACTGCCTGTTTACTGGCCCATCAAATGTGGACAATAAGAGGACCCACCCTGTGTGGCTGCTTCAATGATTCAATGAAATAATAAAGGGAGCAGTGAGATTAGTATAGTCCCTGGAGTATAGTAAATGCCCAAGAAACAAAGCCTGGTATAGACACCGTTGCATACAAAGGACGAGAACAGCTAGCATCATCAGAAACAAAATGAACCTTGTTTGCCAAGCTCAAGGAAGAAGTGAGCCAGGGAGCTGTGTGGGGTTCTTGGGGAGGAGGGGAAGGGCAGTTCCCCAGGGCTGAGCAGCCTGGCCAGAGGGGTGTGCAGGTAGGAGGAGAGCAAGCGGGGAGGCTTCGCCCAGCCTCCTGCAGGCAGTGCAGGGCAGGGCCATAGTGGGTCCGCTGGCTGAGAATGTGGGAACGTGTTAATGGGCTGTGAAGAGCAAGATTCACACTGGCAAATTGCTCTCAGGCTTCCTGGCAGCCCCAGTGTCCTGGGCGTAGCTGGCTGCCAGCCACCAGAGGCCCATCACCTTCCCCGGCCTGCAGCATCCTGAAACGTTGCCATGGTAGCCAGGTGCAGCTCCCAAGGCACTAGATGGAGAATCAGAAGAACCAAGTGCTCACCCAGCTTGTTACCACCTTGCTTATCCTACCAGGTCTTGGTTTCCCCATTTGAAAGGGGGGATCAGGATCCCAGCCCTACTTCCTCCTGGGGCCATTTGTGAGTGGTCCCTGCAACCCAGACAGGTCACTACCAACTCCCCTCTCAGAGAACCTCTGCACCCTTCCTGGCAGTCACTCAGTCGAGGAGGACCCCGTGGGTCTCCGCAGACAGAAACATTGTTACCCATGGGGACCTTCCAGAGAGGCCATGCTCACCATTCGGTCTGCACACGGGACCGCTTTGGGTCTGACTGTCTAGGTTCCTCATAATATTGAGGTCTTCCTCTCATTGGCTGCTTCCTCAAAAACCCCACCCCACACCCCCACAAAAAAATAAAACAACCAAGCACATTTCTCCCAACCCAGCAGCCTGGGCTGTTTCCTTCTTCCCTTTCTTTTTGCTGCCAAACTTCCAGAACAAATGTCCGACATCCGCTGCCTCCTTCCCACCTCCCACATGCCGTGAACCCACCACAATCTGGCTGCCACCCCCAGGGCTCCATGAAAGAGATGTTCCTGCCAGGCTCACCCACCCAGTACCTCCCTACCTCACTATCCCGGCAGCCACCCTTGGCCCTCATGCCTCACTTGCTCCACACCAGGGGGCATTCAGCCCACTGGCCGCAGGGCTTGGAGGCTCATCCTTGCTTTGTGTGGGTCACTGCACTCTCCCTGGCGCCCTCCCCGCTCCTTGACAGTGTTTTCATTTCCCCACTGTGCCCTCCCCCCCCTTGCTGCACCCTGTTTTCTCTCCCCAGTTCTTTCACCACTTCGGCCTCCATCCCCTTAGCTAGGGTCTCTGGGGAAGCTCTGGGCATTCATGAACCCACTTAAAATGTTATCAAAAAGACTCTATATCTGTGCGTTGTTCATGTTCTTCATCAACTTCACAAAGGAGTCTGTGACTCCACAAATGGTTAAAGTCACCGATCATCACAAGGTTCAAAGCTAAATCCATAACCCTTTCTATCTTTAGAACTCTAGCCCCACACTGGGAGCTACTCCTCCTCTTGCCTGGATGCTACATGGCAGGCGTCCCTAGTCTGCTCCCCAGACTCCCCCACTCTGGTTCAGCACTCAAGCATCCCACCTCTTGAGGAGGGCTGGGCTGATCTCAGGAGGTTCCTGGCCCAGCGCAGACTTACTGCCTGGAGAGGCTCAGTCTCCAGACCTCTTTGTGGTAAGTAACTCATAACCCAGGCCTGATCTATCTGATAACCTAGAGCATGGGAACATCTGGGGGAGCGGAGAGAGACAGCTTTGGCCACAAGTGCAGTGTCACCTGTTGGGCTAGAGTGTGGGCAGCATGTGGCTGCATCAGAAACTGGCATGCCCAGGGATGTGGCACCATGGGAGTCCACCCTCCCATCATAGATAAAGAAACCGAAGCCAGTATTGACTCAGAGCTCCTGATGCAGAGACTTCGCTTTTCCAATATCCCATGCTCTGGGGTCAGAGAGGGCCACGGCTGGGCATGAGGAAGGGAGATCTGGGGAAAATTCACCACTTTCTATATGTTGGGGTGAGGGAGAGTGGCCTTGAGAATCTTACATGAGAACCCCCGGGGGCTCCTAATTCCCAGAATAGTTCAAAAGCTGGGGCCAAGTGCATTCAGAAACAAAAGGGAAATCCCACACAGTGTGGACCCAGCACTGTATCTCTTAAGCAAATCTTTTCACTTTGGGGAGCCTCACCTTACCCGTCTATAAAATCAGCTGTCCATAAGTAACCTTTAAGCCCCCTCTTCAGTTCTACTGGGTTTTTTTTTTCCCCTTTTAAAACAGTAATATCTTTTCTTAATTTAAGAAAAAGAAAAACAGCCAAACACAGCTATGTGGATCCCCAGTGGAAACAAGTCTTCCCAGCCTCTGAGGGCTGCCTGGCCCCCTCCATCCTCTGCTTCATTTTCCTGTGCTCTCCCAAGCTCATTACAGCAGCTCTGTGAGCAGAACTCCACCAGGGTTGCAGACAATCCTGGGACCTGTTACCGAAACAGTGCCTGCCCACTGCAGCTACACCGCCCACCCCAGCACTCCAGAAGACGCGGCAGGGACGAGCTGTCCTGCACTCCCGCCCCCGACACCAGCCCAGCAGAAGTCTCGTGGGGGGCGCAGAAGGCCCTGGAAACCAGAAGATTCCGTTTTCTGCAGGGCACATTGAACCAACAGAAGTTCCAACATATTCCTTGTTTGGGCTGTGCATGGGTTTTCTTGAACGGGTTAGGAAAATAAAAGATAGAAAATTACTCCTGGTGCCTAAGAGGCAGAACCAGAGCAAAGGAGGGGGACCTTCTTCCCAGCCTCTGATGCTGCCTGACCTGCTCTGTCCACTACAGGGCTGCCCAGGACCTCTTGGAGGCCCCAGTGTCAGACAGGGGCTGACGGTGGACAGCCCAGCACTAGAATAGAACAGGACTGGAGCGCCCCGTTACGCCACTGACTCCTGTGGCCACGCACAGGCCCTGCCCTCTCAGGGCCTCAGTTACTCCTCCCTGAAACAGCAGAGCACTGCCTGCGCAGAATTCCGAATGGAGCGGAGGAGTCCCTGGCCCACACTGTGACCCTCATCATTTGGCAGCAAGCATCTCACAGGTGAGGGCAGGGATGGTGGCAGGAGGCAGGCTGAGGACTGCATCTGTCTCTGTGCTCCCCGAGCACTGACTGCAGCCATGTGGGGGACAGAAGAGCAAGGCTGGCCGTTTGAAAGTTCTTCGTGGTGCAGAGACGAAATAGGCCTCCCTCACCCTGTGCTCTCGGCTGCTCTGCTCAGGGGTCTGCAGTCCCTAGGACATCCCCACGGACTGACCCGGATGAAGACGAGCCTCCAAAGGGACTCTTCTCCCTGCTAGACCCCCACCCATCCCTCAGAACTTTCTTACTTGACTTGGCCTCCAGACCTTTACCCCTGCTTGGCCTCTCTTCTAGACAGGCTTTTAATACTCCTCCTAGAACCTAATTAGTATCTGGAAGTTGGGGAGTGGAGCTATGCAGGCCAGAGAAAAGTGAGACCCCAGATTCCCCTGGGGACGATGTGCTCCCCTGAAAAACATACCTCAGGGCCTCTGCCTGGCTGTTTCCATGCTCAGGGACTCTCTTCCACCCTCTTCCCTCTGGTTAACTCTTAGCCTCCAGATCTCCAGCGTCACCTTCACAGGGGAGCCCTCCTTGATACCACCCTCATTCCAACTACTTAAAGTCTTTCTGCAACTCACAGGTCTACGTTTGTGTTCACAGCCCTTGTCCAGTTGAAACTAAATAACAGTTTCTGAAGTGATTTAATTAATATTGGCTTTGTAACAGACCGTGAGCCACCCAAGGCCAGAGCCAACTAAGTTTTACATGTGCTACATGCCGGCTCAGCCCAGGAATTACTTGTTGAATGTCTACAAGGATCATGGATGTGTTCCTCCTTTTACATGAGCCCAAGTCCTGAAGGCCTTCAACCTTCCCCAGGACAAAGTCCTGCTGGCCTTCTAGTCCCATTGATGCCATGGCAGACAGCTGTGCCCACAAGATCCCAGAGAGCAGGGAGGGGCTCAGCAGGTGCTTCCAGCAGCTTGCCTGGGGCGGAGGGTCTCTTCCTATAGTGCATGGGGAACCCCAGAAGAGGACAGGCCACAGATAGCATGCACAGGACAGGATGTGCTAAGCAAGAGGGTCTTGTCCAAAGAGAGAGGAGGAGAGAGACAGAGCTAGAAAAACCTGATGGAAAGAAGCAAGCAGAGAGACTGAGACTGAGAGAGAAAGAGAGAGCCCAGAGCCCTGGCCAGCATCATCTCACTGTGCCTGCACAGGGAGTGGACCTGCACTCTGTGCTCTGTTGAGGGGTCCGGTGTGTGAGTCCCATGAGCTTGTGAGAGGGTGCCCAGCTGTGCGTCAGCACCAGCATGCAGGCATTGCGTCCTGAGGGGCTGCCGTCAGCCCCCACACAGGGACTCGGCCCCACACCGCAGGGCTGCTGGCAGCAGTGTCACCATGCACTTGTGGAGGGAGGTAGGCGGAGGGAGGAGGCTTGCAGTGTCAGTGTGTCTCAGCCTGTGTGGGGGTGGCTGTGTGGGGGCGGAGGGCTGCGGCATGCACCAGAACATGTGCCTGCCTGCCGCTCGGATGGCTTGGAGGGAGAGTGAGGAAAGGCCGTCCACCCTTTCGCCCCCGCACCCACCGCCCCTTGAGGTCTTGCTTCCCAATCTTCCATTCTTCGGACCCTGGTCCCTGTATACGATTGCCTCCTAGTCCTGACCTTGCCACTGTCTCACACGGTGATCTCTGGGCATTGTCCCCATCTTTGCAGTGAACAGACATCTCTGCGGTCCTCCCAATTCTGATGATCTGGGAGTCGGAGATTTCCTACGGAGCCTTCCAGAGAGAGGGGCCATAGAGACTAGCAACCCTAATGGGACACCTCAGGCATCTCTGGAGATAGGATCTCCATTTTACAGATAGTAAAGTTGAGATACACAATAGACAAGTGATTCACCCAGGGTGCCCCAGTGAACACAAGTCAGAATCACGATCAAAAAGTAACAGATCGTGAGCAAGAAGAGGGAAGTTCCCCAGACATGGCACCCAGAAGCCCCCTCGGAAAGCTTCCCCACTTGCCCAGGTGCTGGAGACCTGGATGCCATCCCCTGAGCCATGCCTCCATTTCTCCCAGTCCGAGTTTATTCACCTGTAAGACAGAGGAGCCCAGTCTGCCTGCCTCTGAGCTTAGCTAATGGATCGGGAAGTGCCTGCCCCACAGTGCTGCGGATGGAGGGAGGGTGAAAGTAGAATAAAGACCCCATCTGCAGGCAGGTCGGGTGCCTTGGTGTTATCTCCTTCTACAGTGACATTGCCTATTCTCTTGACACCTCTACCAGGGAAGAGCGACATGGCCAAGCATCTTCCATAGATGAGAGATCTGTGGTCCAAGGAATAACCCTAGACCGACCCCAGCACAAGGAGCCACCTCTGGGCACACTGCCCCCTGTAGCAGCCCAGCCCGGCCTGGTGCACAGTGCTGTGCGGTCAGAGGGAGCTCAGCGAGGAACCAGCCCTCTCCTCCCTCTCAGCCTTGCTGGCCACCCACCCCCACCCCCGGTGCTGCCTGAATCAATTTCAGATCCCTGTTTCTGGAGAGAAAAGAGTGGGTTGAGCACTCTCCCTCCCTCCCTCTTCCTTTCTCAAGTGAAATCTCTTTCCGAGGTACAGCCCAGTGATTACCCAGGCTGCAGGGGATTCTCTGCCTCTCTAACCTCTACCTCGGGGGTGGGATCTAAGCCTGGGAGTGTCAGAGGCACCCTTCTCCTCTGCTCCCCCCACCCTGCTTGTCTCTGGGCCCTCCGCTGCTTTCCTGATACCCCCACTCCAACATTTCTGCCCTTCTCAGAGATGCTGGACTTTGGAGAAGGCTAAGTATGCTGGGGACTCTGGCCTGTCCCATGGAGCCGATGCTGCAGCTGCCGCAAGCTAGCTTTTACGCTCATGGTTCTCATCGCAGGACAGAAGGACAGGGTCAAGGTGGAAGGGAATGAGCTCATCTCCGGGTCTAAAAGAGACAGTCTTATCTCACCCTTTAGGGGAAATGCCAGGTTTTCGGCTCTTCTGGATTCATATGGTTCAGTGAGGATTTTAGCCTTGTAGCATCCAGAAGCTCTGGAAGAACCTGCTGAGGGCCTTGCCTCTGGTCCAGGCAGCATGGGTGGCTCGTACACCCATTGCCAGCCCTACTCTGGGCTCCTCAAAGGCCATCAGTGACAAGCCAGGCCTCACCGGGCAGGGCACCAGAAAGCTTAGGAGAGGCATTTGCCCTCCTCCCCAGCTGGGCCACCCAGGGTCCCCCTGAGAGGCCCAACGGCCCCTGTGTCCCATTTAGAATTGACCCAGCTTCGTCTGCCAGTCACCTTGTTGATCATCTGGAATGGGTTCTGGAAGGGGCTCAGGTTCTGGGTGTCAACTGCAGGGTCCCAGCTGAGAGGGGCAGGGGTCACTGATTGATAAGTGGGCCTTGCAAACATTTTCAGTGCCTCTCCTGACAGAGAGGAGCAGGGCCTCTCTGCCAGCCCAAGGGGGAACTTGATCAGCCCCCCACCATCTTTATTTGTCAGCTCCAGACAAAAGGTAAACATCTCAACAGACAGCCCAGCCCCCTTCCTCATCCTGCCCAGCGTTTGAGTACAGCATCTCCATCCCTAGCAGCAGTGTCCTCTCTGAGGCCTATGGCGCCCCGGGCAGGAGGCTGCGTCTCTGCACACACCATCTCATTTAATCCTTACAGCCCTTTTTTATCTCCAGATAGCAGATGGGAGAAAAGTGTCACAGACTGCCTAACGCCACTGAGTTAAGTGTGCGCTTTGTGGCCCCGACTCCCCTACCCCCAACTCCCAGCCCCGCTGGATGCTTGGGTAGACACTGGTGTGCAAAGTGGCACTGCCAGTTTCCTCTGTGATGTGCCCTGGCCTTTGTCAGACAGACCTCAGGCATGCAGCCGGCCACCGCAGCCCTTTCTCTCCTACCCACGCATCTTTCCCTCAGGCCCAGGCCCAGCCTGCCTGAGGTCAAGCAAGCTCCTGACATTGCACACAGCATTTTGTAGGTTTGTGCATTTTTCTGAGAAATGTCAATTTCGACTTTCATCAGATTCCTGGAGGAATATGTGACCTAAAAAAGGTTAAGGGCACCGATGGTTCTGGAAGGAAGAGGTCTCAAATTGATTAGACAAGGCCTGGCCATGCCTGCCACCCTCAGTTTTCTATCATGGGCACACCAGGACCCCTCTCCCCTGAAATCCTGCCCCTGACCTGGGCCCTCTGAGAGCCCAAGCAGGTAGAGGGACTGAGAAGGCTTACAAAGCATCTGTTGGCCAAGTTACCCCCATAAAACCCAGTCTCGGTGATGCTTCATCTCCTCTCGGGGCAGGGCAGCACTTTTGTTTTCACTTTGAGCACTTGAATCACATCCCAACTTCATCTCGCTGTACTCTGTGACGCAGCCCCGCCACAGCTCAGCCTTGCTCGCTCTCTGAAAGGCAGCTCCTGGCTAATCAGAGCTCTTGGGCTCTGGCTAGACACAGGAAACCAGCTGGAGAGAAGGCCCAGCTAGAGTTGGGGGGGCATCCTTATTCTCCAGAACAACCTTAAACATTGGGTTCCTGCCCCCACCTCCAGCACAAAGACTCTCAGAGAAGCAGGAAGTCTTCAGACCAGAGGGAAATCACATCAGCACAAGCACTTGTGTCTGCACAGGGAATTGGCATGTGTCTGTATGTGTCATGGTAGACTGGGTGCACAAGCGTGAGTGTGTGTGTGCAGGCAACTGTTTATACACAGCCATAAACCCACTTCCCACACATATGCAGACACCAGCACGAGCTCACATGCCTACAACACCCACATACCCACATGAGCCCATGAGCCCAGGCCACACACACACATACACACACCTTCCTGTGAGCATGCCCCCATTCCTCACGCAGATGGGCACATCTAGACTCCATAGGAACACTACTGTGTCCACATCTCATCTTGCATCCTTACACACCCCAGGCCCGCACACTTGTGCCTGATTTGCACACAGCTCTGACCTGCCATATGTGTGCACACAGTGACGCATATCCACACCTTCACTCCCACGCAGCCTAGCAAACAGCGCTTCTTGCACACTCACACACAGGCACCCCTCACACCTACTTTCAGGCTTTACACACAAGCACTTCTTCCTGTGTTCACAAGCGAGTGTGTGAATACTGTTTGGGTGCGCACAAGCATACCCTAGAGTCAGTCCTTATACAACACAGTCAATTCCCTCAAAAGTCCTCAAGCAACAACCAGCATTAACCCCCTCCTCAAATGCACACTCCTGCACGTACATCCAAACCTTGCACACCTGTCTACAGAGCCCCTCTTCCAGTGCTCCTGCTGCTACGGCACAAACCAACCAGGGCACTGGCACCCTTTCAGCCATGGGGCGCACTCCACCTCCAAACTGCATCTCAAGCCTTGCTCTATCCTGGGGGCCTCCAGAAGCCTAGCTGGGAGAACCTAGGAACCTTCTCTGAGGCCCTGCTACCCAAGGGGCTCCCTTATCTCCACACCCTCCCAGCCTTCTCTCATCAGCATCAGAAGCACAAAAAGAGCTCTGGGGCTGGGCAACTTTGACAAAAGACCACAGCTTCTGCACCCTTCATAACTCCAGGCCCTCAGTGGTGTCCCCCAGGTTGCTGATTGCCCCTCCTCCCAACAGTGGTCACTTACATATTAACCCATCCTGTGCCAATGCCCTTGTCCTGATAGGAGCTGGGCAGGAGGAGGTGGGAAGGGGAGGTGCTCACAGGACGAAGTTGGCCACTTTGCACTGTGGCTGCAGGCATCTAGCGTCAGGAAGGGGTACCTGCAAGGGGGTGAGCTCTCTGTCACTGGAGCTACCCAATTGAAGCTAGAGTGGGATTCCAGCTTGAACTCAGCTGGGTGGGAAAATCCCTTTTTAACACGGAATTTCTAAGAATCTGTTGTGCCCAGGTCATGTGTACTTGTATGCATGTGTGTGCCACAGGCATACACTAATGTCCCATCAACCTTACACACACACACATATACACACACACACACACAGCACACACACCTGGCTGGCTTGGCACATCTGCACCCACAGACATGCTTATACCCGACTCTGGGCACATTATACACATGCAAGCACCCCTGAACCATGCAGCTTGCCTTCCTCTGTGTGCACGGAGAGCCTCGGAGAGGCAGGCACATGCCCCCACCCCCACCCACCGAAGAGGCTGACCCCTGTGCCCTCTGGGACTCCCTGCGGTGCAACTCACTTTCCCAGTTCCTCGAAGAGCTGGTACTCTTCTGTGAATCGAGTGCAGGTGATGGTGGCCATGCTGGCACTGGGCAGGCAGGCGAGGCTCAGGGTTGGGGAACCAGGACTGGAGCACTGCCGCTCTGCTCCTAGAACTAGGAGCCACTCGCCTGCCCGTACTGCCAAGTGCAAATGGAGAACTGGCTTGACTGACGAGCCTGGGGCTTCTGAGCAGGGCACTGTGGCTGCTCACAGCCTCGCGAGCCTTCGTCAGCATCCAGGTCCCCATGGCAACCACCTCCGAAACGCCCTGTTCCCGTTGCCCCGGTAACTGCCTCCCCAACACCTGCCTGCGTTCCACTGCGAAACCTGCTCCCGGACGGATGCCCTGGCCCTACCGCGCACAATACTGCAGACCTGTGTGGGCTCAGGTGCAGGTGGACCCAACACCACCGGAGTGAGGGACTGAGGCAGGGTGAAGAAGGGGGACAAGAACAAACTTAGTGCACAAGTGATCTCTCTTCCCACCTCCCCCACCTCCAACTGTGGGGCCCTGAGAGCAGACAGGATGGGATTAAGTGGGGCAAAGAGGCAGTTGCCATGGTAACATCCAGCGGGTGCCACATTCCAGGATGGTCCGAAGGAAGGACAGGATATAGTTACCCTGGCAACTTCATCTACTCTGGAGAGACAGGTATTGCCCCGTTGCCCTAGCAACAGCCAGATTCTAAGGTTTACAGGGGAACGATGGTTAATTCATCGGGATATCTCTCTATGGATTGCTGTAGTCTCTGTAACTGTCTCTCTGAGCCCCTCTGCAATTCTGCCTAGTTTTCTCTCTGCCTCTGTCCTTCTTATCTTGCTTTTGCTCTCTCCGCTGTGCTGCCACCCTTTCCATCACCCCGGCACTCCTGCTGGGGAAGAAGTGCAGAGAAGACCCCAGGATTCTGGAGGGCACAGCTCCGGCTGCCTGCTCACCTCTACCTCTTGCAGCAGTGACAGCTGGGTCCCTTTTGAGGCCTCTTTTGCAAGCTCCCCTCCACCCTGTGCCCCAGAGGGACCATGAGATCTGGTCCCCTGGGGCTCATGGCCCAGTTTCTGCAAAACAGGCAAGAGGCAGCTGCTGCAGCTTAGCCAGGGTTAGGGCCATGGCTGTGGACCTGCTCTGTCCTGAAACCTCCATCCTCAAATTCTGTGAACACCTCTGCCAACATCAGTTCTTCAGAGCATCAACCATAACTACAGCCCCAAAACTCACCCTAAGCCCTAAGGGGTTGAGAAGGAAAGGAAGTGGAGTTTAAAGATCAGTGTTCAAGTTCAATATTATTATTATGGTATCATTAGCTGTGTGACCCTGGATAAGTCACTGACCCTGTCAGAGCCTCCAGCTTCTTTTCTATAAAATAAGAGAATAAAACTGTCCCTGTAGAGGAAGGCTGTGAAGACTGAGTGGCCTAATGGCTGTGAAGGCCCCTGGGAAGTACACAAACGTGAAGTCTTTAAAAAGTGTCTAGAGGAGGAAAAGGAAGGTTTTAAGTGGGACCTGGACCACTCCCTTCCCTCTAGCTTGGACTTGGAACCTCAGGGCCTGCACACTTACCCCTTCCACTCAGGAAAGAAAAGGGCACCTTAGCTCATTTCACAGCCCAGACAGCTGAGGCCTGTGCCAGCACCTCCCTCCCCTCAAGCGTGAGGCAGATAAGAGAACCCGGGAGTCCAAACCTTCTGGATTCTAGCTCAGTCCTTCCTTCCAAACGTTCTGGATTCTAGCTCAGTCCTTCCTTCCGAAGCTCCAGATCCCCCGCTAGTCACCCTGTTTGCTGGATATGCTGCCTGCCTTTCGGGATTTTCCAACCCTAACAACCCCTGACTCAGGACCCCAACCAAGTCCAGGGGCCCTGGAGATATCAGGGCAGCCTCCATTCTGCCCCTCTTCCTGGGAGTCAGAGTCGGGGAGCAGGGGCGAGCTCTCTAATCCAGCCACTTTCCCCAGGAGGGAAGGGGGAGGGATGCAGTGAGGAAGGAAGGGGGGCAGGGGAGGGGATAATGGCTCAGCCACTAATTGCACCATTACCACCTTCAAAAGAGGAAAAACCACTCTGGTTCATTTCTGTGCACAATACGCTTCTGGCTTCTGCCACCAACGTCGCAATTCAAAGGCAGAGAGGAGAAGCAGGCAGGGCACAGAGCACCGCGGCGGAGCCACAGCCACAGGCACCTGCAGGGAGGCGTGGGCAGAGCTGCACGCCACCCTCCTGCCCCAGATGCTCTAGTCTGACCCAGAAGGGATGGCTTCCACACCTAAAGCATTGAGGCCACCTTGACCTCTTGGCCAGAGGAGAGGAGAGGCAGTCTTGCTGAGTCCTTGGTGTTCCCGCATGACTTACAGGCTGTGTGATTTGGGAGGAGTATCCTAGCTTCTCTGTGTCTCAGTTGCTTCATGTGAAAATTGGGGACTACTATCCTCTACTTCCAGGACTGTCGAGTAAGATGAACACACTGTCTGACACAGCAGGCGTGTTTAAGATGTGGGGGATTATCATTACCGAGGGACTCCCCTCGCCTGACTGCGGAAGTTCACGCACGCACACCAGCATCATTCTCTGAGTCCCCGGGAGAGTTTAACTCATGGTTCAGACACCACCTTGCTCGAGCCTTGTTTGCAGCAATTCCTGTGGAACACAAGGCTGGGGCTAGGAGAGGCCACCAGCACCTCCGGTCATCAGGTGCCAGCCCATGATAACTGTGCTTCAAAAAGTAGCAAAAACAAGACACAAGTGTTCTGGGATGCTGGATTAATGGAAATTTACCATTCGGAACAAAGAAGGTGCCAGCCCTGCCTGGCCTGGGGCTGTCTCACAGCGCTCTCCTCGTCCCGCCCTCTGAGGACATGGAGGAAGTTCAGAAGCAAGGGGGCCCATGGAGAAGGTCCCAGCAGCGGGTCACGGTGACTCCAGGGACCGTGTGCAGGAGTGAAGTAGCACAGGGGCCCAGCTCATTCCCTGTCTCTGAAGGGGCCACAGGGGCCCGCAAGGTACAGGAGCAACACGGCCCCTCTCCTTGTGCCTATGAGTGCTCTTCCTGCCCGACTTCCTCCCAACACTGCTGTCTTCTTTTCCTCTTTCCCACCCAGTCTTCCACCCCTTGTCTTCATCTTTCCTCCTCATTCTATCTTTCCTGGTCCCTCTCACTTCTATTCTTGTTTCTGTCTCACTTTGTCTCCTGGTCTCTATCACTTCTCTCCCAAGCATGCAGTCCTGGGGGATGGACAGGTCCCACCCTGCAGAATCCATCCAATGATGCAGGCAGCTGGACAGCAAGGAGACAGAGGAAGAGGAGGGGGAGAGGATGAGGCCGCTGTGGCAAGTCTGTCTTACACACGCATGTGTGCACACCCCATGGAACCTCCTAGCACTAACTCAGGCATGTGGGCACTGCCTCCAATGGGCACCCCCATACTGAGTGCAATTGCCACTCTGCAGAAGAGGCACAACTGCTAATTCACTGCCTCCCCTGTGCCTGCGAGGCTGGCAGCTGGGCCCGGTGGTGGAGGGCAGCGAGGAGCCAGGCATGCCTCTGTGTCGCAGAGAGAATGAGCGATGATTGCACCAGAGGGATTGTGCCTGCCAGACTCCCTGCTCCCCAGGGCCACAGCAGGCACGAGAGCCAGCACGTGTGCCCCCATCTGCAACATGTGTGTGGTACAACGGAAGCAGGCCTGTGTGCCATGGGCTGGTGGCCAGAGCCGGAAGCCCTGCGGGTTGCTGAGCATGGCCCCAGCATGCCACATAGGGATGGGCACGTGAGCATGGGCAGTGCACCATGTCGATGAGGGGAACAGGAGACCAGGGCTGAGTTCCTGGGTGGAGATCTGAGCCTGAGGGATGCTGTGACACCCAACTCAAATCCCACCTTCCTCAGCCTATCCATGCGATCACATGCATATGCCTGCGTGTTGCAAGGTCCTGCAGGGCCTGAGGAGGAACCATGGAAAATGTGCCATCAGTAGGGTCCCCATGGGGTCTGTCCCACTAAGGGCAGCGAGCACAGGGGGCAGAACAGTGGAAAGTGGGCCAGGAGAGAGATGATCTTGCCAAGGGTCTGGGTGGAAGTGATCAGGTTAATTCATCGCAGCCAGCGATGGCAGGCCTGAGCACAGAAGGGAGGGAAGTCGGAGTCTAGGGAGTCTCCAGGTGTCCCACATAGAGACCTTCCTTGTAGAGGAAAACGAGGCAGGGAGCCACAGGACAGAGGACGATGGCTGTTGAGCCAAAGGCTGCACAGCACAACCTGCAAGAAGAACCTGAGTTCCAATCCTGGGAGAGGTGGCTGTAGGCTTTTCCCCCAGGGGCCTCTGTTTCCTCTGAGAAGGATGGGGACAATATATTCAGTGACTCCAAAGCTGTGAAAGTAGTTACGGCCTTCTCAGACCAGGCCTTGTGCTGAGAATGTTAAACATCGCACTATGTTCACCTCTCCGCAAGCTTCAGCCAGATAGGCACAACCACACCCATTTTACAGAGATGTGATGCTACTTCTCCACCCAAGGCCACGCTACTGAGGCTCAAATCCGGGTCTGCAACACTTTGGTGCTCCTGATCTGGGTTATTAAGTCTCCACCAGAGCTAGGAGGTCCTTGAGAGGGCACATGCTTCTTAAAAATAGGGGACTGAGGCCCAAGCCGCCCAAGTCAGAGGCAGTTAGGATAAAAATCCAGAACTCCTGGGTCCCAGAACAGTGTTCTTTCCCTTACCCTGTTTGCCCTCTCTCTTCCTGAGCACACTGGCAGGAGTGCTCACCTGCCCCAAGGTGGCCAGCAGGCACCTGGTGAAAAGAGGAAATGCTTCCAAGGCCCAGGAAGGTGTGGGCTCTCACGTGACTTCTGGGGGATTGGTCAGTGGGATAGGGCACCACAGCAAAGGGCCAGCTTGGATGGACTGCCATCTGGCTCCAACCTTCTAGTTAACAGATCCACTGCCACCTGGTCCAGCCACAGCAGAGACAGGGGATTCAGCAGACACTGTTGGGCTCCAGTCCCCCAGCTCTATGACTCAAGGACCCAGAGCTGCCTCTGGTTGCCCTCCTTCCTCCCTCTCCCCGCTCCACACAGAGGCTTGGGTGGTAGGAGTACCTGCCCAGCAGTGCCAATGGAGAGGGCAAGTGCATTGGTTAAAGAGGAACTCTGGAGGTTATAAGAGGCAGGAGGGCCAGGAGGTAGGCATGCTGACTGTTGGACAGAGCAGAAGACGCAGCAGGCAGAGCCTTCCAGAGAATGACCCTCCACCAAACTAAGGCCCAGACCAGCCAACATCTCTCCCTTGACCAGGCTGCAAGTAGAAGCTTGAGTGGGGCTGGTTTCTGGGTTGAGCAGAAGTCTAAATTAGACAGGGTTTGAAACTGGGCAGAGACCTGGCCAGGTCGCCTTCTCCAGAGGCACCAGGAGTAGGCACTAGGCCTCTCCAAGGCCTTAGCAGGTTTCTAGGCTTTGGGGCTGGGTTGCTTTCAGGGAGTGGGCCCTGGTACCCAAGGGCCTGCAGGGCTCCAGAAATGAAACGGGGACTAGGGCTAGAGGTTGGGCCACCTTGGGCAGGCCCAGCTCAGCAGGCACCCACATAAATTGGTGGAAGCCTGAAGCCACAGGGAGGCCCTAGCTCCATGTCTCTTGGGAAGGCCCAGCTCACAGAGCTGGAAGAAACATCCAGCAGAGCTGGAGCATCTTGACCAGTGGGCAGACTCTGGACCACCCACCCCTTGGTGCACACCTGACCCAAGAATCCACCCTAATGGGTGATTCTTCAGAGCCTACTTCCTGAGCAGGCAAAAATACTGCAGTCACCGACATCAAAAACCTCTGCAGTCCTGGCCCCTGCCCCCCCAGCTGGGCGTCGCCATCATGGAAGCAGGGAAAAGGTCCAGTGGGGAGGTGACAGGAAGCCGAAAAAACAGGGCCAGGAGGAAAGGCCTAGGACACAATGGTCACAATGTGACCAGGCCACAGTCTCACTCCAGATTGTCCCTGCAGTTGGGATGCAGTTCTCTAACCAATACTCGAGCCCCCCATCGCACTGCACGCACCCCACCCCACCCATCCCGCTCATCCACAAGCTGACGAGTCCTAACAGTCCTCCTTTGCCAGTGACAAAAATAACTATTTTCAAAATTCACAGCAGGGCTTTCGCCTACACACACTGCGCCGACTGGAACCTGAAGGGAGATATGCAGAACGCAGTGTGCGGATGGAGACGCTATGCAGCAAACAGGCTTTGCAACCCCCAGGCCCATTCTCCCCACCACTCAGCCTGTGCACCCCAAAATGCACACCCAGTGATGCCCAGAATGGCCAAGTGGAAAGGACCCTTAGATCATCTACTGTCTGTAGGGGGACTTGAGGCCCAGAGTGGGTCAGGGGTTTGCTGGATGTCACACAAGATATTTGTGGCAGGACTCATACCTTCTGCCTCCTGGCCAGGCTGCCTACCTCTTCTCCCATTCTCTCAGCTGTCCAAGAGCTCACACCCACCCCAGGACCCACATGCCCCCCACACACGTATACAGATGTGTTCACAGACGGCACCGCACTGCTCACCTCTGTGTAAGGGCATTTAATCAGTTCACAGGCTCCTTTGCAACCATTAGATGGGCCAGTCTTCTGCAGCCCTTTGAGGTAGGCAGAGCCAGGAAAGTGAGACCCAGAGGGGAAGGACTGTGCCTAAGGTCAAAGGAGATGATTGGTTCAGGGGCTCTTTTCACAGCTGTTTCTACTGCCCTTGACACTGAAGCAGCTAAGGGCATAGCCACTGTCTCTGGGTGCTCCCGGCAGAAAGAACTTTCCACCAGGGCCCTGATGCATCTGGCCAGGACTGGCCTAGCCCTTGTGAAGACCCAGAAAGCGTAGCCTCCCAACCTGGTCACCTTCATCCTCAGCACCTGCGGTCCTTAAAAGAGCAGCCAGCTCGCCAGGTTCCAGCTGGAAGCTGCCTGCAGGCGGCCCCCACCCAAGCAGCGGTAGAGACCAGGATGAAGGAAAAGGCCTTGTGCAAGCTGTGAGGCAGCAAGGCCGGCCAGGACTCTACCATGACCCCAGTGACCAAGCACATCCCACCGTCACAAAGTCATTACAGCTTGTTTTACAGATGAGGAAACTGAGGCTGGAAGCCCACATCGGTCACCTGAGGTCACAGCACAAGTCAGTGAAGAAGCAGGATGGGAACCCAGGCATTCCAGTCTGGTTTACTCCCAGCCCCCAGCTAGGTGCCCATCCTAGCCCACTGAGGGCTCTACAGCCTCCGTTTCCCTGCAGATGGAGACTCAACCTCAGGTTTCTACCTGACAAGGTACGGGACCAGGCTGAAGTGGGGAAATATATCTAGGGGACCAAGACCCTGCCACCCCACCCATCAGATCCTGTGAGACATCAGCCTGGTGTTGAGTCTACGGAAAAAGGATCGGAGCTTGCAAATCTTGCACTTTTTCTTACGGCGACCCCGGGAGAAGCTTCGAGCCCTGCTTTCCTCTTCCTCTTCCTCTTCTTCCTCATCACTGGCCCAGGGCCCCCAAGCACCCCCATTAAAGTCAGGATGAGCCCGAGGATTCTCGGCTGGGTAGCGCACAGGGATGGCAGTACGGTTATAGTCGGCCAGGCGGGCCAGCAGGGCTCGGACCACGTCGGGCCGCTGGCCAGCCAGGTCCTCCCTTTCATAAGGGTCAGCACTGATGTTGAAAAGCCACACAGCCTGGCGGACACTGGCCATCCGCTCCAGGTTCCACCAGCTGTCAGGGAAGGCAGCCAGTGTCTGTGGTGGAATCCAATCACCAGAGCCGGGGTCTCCGGTCAGCAGCTTCCACTCGCCCACACGGATGGCAGCCTGGACCGCAGTATTCCAGATGCCAAAGCCGCCCTCCAGGGAGCCGTGCCGGGCATGGTTGTAGAGCGGGTCAATGTTGTGCAGGATCTCCGTACGAGGCGAGGCCCGGCCCTCACTGATGGCTGGCCACACATCATAGCCGTCCAGCCCATCGGCTGCTGACACGGTGCCACCTGCCAGACCCACCAGGGTTGGGTACCAGTCAGTGATATGCACTAGTGCATGGCTGGTCCGTCGCTTTCGCTTGAGCAAAGGGCTGTGGATGAAGCCCAGACCCCGCACACCCCCTTCCCAGTAAGTGCCTTTGCGTCCTCGGAGGGGCCAATTGCTGCCTCCTGAAAAAGTCTGGCCGCCATTGTCACTGGAGAAAATGATGACACTGTTGTTGTAGAAACCATAGCGTTTGAGGGCCCAGGTGATGTTGCGCACAGCCTCGTCCATGCAGGTCACCATGGCTGCGTACTTCCTCCGGGCCACGTTGCCCATGGTGCGGTAGCGGTACAGATACTCCCGGGGGGACTGCAGGGGCGTGTGCACAGCCTGGAAGGCCACATAGAGGAAGAGGGGCTGCTGGGGGCTGTGACTGGCCAGGATGTGACTGGCACGCTGGGCATAGAGCATGGTGGAGTACTGGCCGCTGAGCCCCCAGGCTACACTCTCCCCCTCGTGCAGGTCGAAGCCGCACACCCCTGGGCCATCACAGTTATCATAGGTATAGTAGTCCACATTTCCTGTGAGGGAGCCCAGGAAGGTGTCAAAGCCCCTGCGCGTGGGCAGGCACTCCTTCCGGTAAAAGCCCAGATGCCACTTGCCCACCATGTGGGTAGAGTAACCTGCCTCCTGCAGCTTCTGGGGCAGGGTCACCTGGTCCAGGGGCAAGCAGTTGGGCTGCCGAGGGCGGATGATGGAGTGCTGGAGGCCTGTATGGATCTGGTATCTGGTTGGGGGTGGGGAGAAGAGAGCACAGGTGAGCTATAGACCACTGGTCCCACCAACCAACCCCAACACTATCCCAAGGTGAGCTCTGGTCCCAGGACTACCAGCAAACATAGCAACAACAACCAGGTATTACCTAAGGGGGTAAGCAGCTCAATGCAGTATCTCACTGAATCCTCAAAATCAACTGAAGGAGGTATTATTATCAATGTACAGATGAGATGGAAGCTCAGAATGGTTAAACCAACTGCCCAGCTAGGAAGTTGGGGAATTAAGAATTGAACCTAGATTAATAATGACAAAAACAGTAGCTAACATGAAGCACTCCCTGTGAGCTTGACATCATGCTAAACCCTTTGAATTATCTTACTAAATCCTCACCACAAACTAGGAGGTATGTGCAATTACTCCCATTTCCCAAATAAGGAAACTAAGGCTCAGCAAATTAAATTGCTTGTCTGGTGATTCACATTGCGAGTAGTTGGAATGGCATTTGTATCCCAGGCAGTCTGGCTCCAAACTTGACAGTCCCTGAGCTCTCTAAGTCATTAACTTGCTATGAAGCCTACAAGTCCTGCTTTCCCAGGCAAACTCCTACTCACTCTTGAAAGCCCAGCTCAAATGTTATCCCAACTATAATGTCTCTCATAGCTCTCCCAAAGATGGAGTCACTTTTGCTTCTATGTTTCCCAGCATTTAGTACACACGCTCATTGTCCTACTTGGCCGTGGAATCTTACTCAGTTGTCCATGCTCTTGGGCTCAATGACAGGTAACAAAACTGTCCTTTACTCAACTTTGTATTCCTAGCACCCAGGTAATATTTAAAGCACAGTCAGTTATTTATGAATTGAATGACTGAATGAATGGCACTCAGAGGGTTTTAGAGCCAGAAGGATCCATCTCCTCTCCTGATTTATTCACCTACTCTCTAAAAGAAACTCAGGTCAGAAGAAAGGAAGGGCCCTTCCCAAGGTCACTCAGTGGTCAAGGGCAGCACCAAGACTTCAACAGAAATCCAAGCAAAGCTCACGCAGGAGCTTGTTTTCAGCAACCTAGGCCGTCACATCCCTCCCCTCATGGGGGCTTCGGCTTGCTCATGTGTACAACAGGCTCTTGGCGTGGGAAATCTCTAAGACCCATCTATTTCCCAGATTTTAGGAGACCAGCTCCCATATGCCTTCTTCTGAGCTCGTGTGGCCCCTGGATCCAGGTCATTCACAAAGCCTAAGACTCTAAGGCATAAGTAAACGTTAGCAAAATCCTGAATTCCTCATTTAGTCATTCATATCCCATCTTTCTCCTTCTGTGGTCAAAGGCAACATGTTATCTGCTTTATGGCATCTTTTTTTTTTTTTTTGAGACAGTCTCACTATGTAGTTCAAGCCGGCCTTGAACTCACTGCAATCCTCCTGCCTCAGCCTCCTGAGTGTTGGGATTACAGGTCTGCGCCACCACACCCCAGATTTGCTTCTGACGTCTTACAAATCCTAGAGTAAACAAGAAGCCTGGAACTTCCCAAATATGTTAGGACTCCATATCCTTTTCTCACTCCCAGGTATCCAAGCCAGCCAAGACCTGAGTTCTTGATACATCGGTAGGTGAGGGGGGTTCTGTTTTGATTTCTTTATTTTAAAGCTGTTACTAGTGTTAGCTATAATTAGCTACTACTGCTATTTTTAACATTATGTGACATACATGTACATTATCTCACTTAATCATCATTTTAAAAATCTATGCAGAAGACTATTATTGCTCCCATTCTACAGATGATGAAAAGAGGCTCCCAAAAGTATAGCAACTGGCCCAAGATCAGAAAGCTGGCAAACAGTGGCACTGACCTCTGACCCCCTGGCTACCCAATCTATGCTCAAAATCTTTGGTGAAACAGCCCCTCCAGGCCTTGGTCAAGCCGATAAAATGACTGCACTCTCTTGACAGGAGCACCCTAGGGCCGCAGGGCCCTGATTCTTCACTGAGCTGCTCTTCATAAACCTGGGTTGCCTCGGAACACTGGCTTGTAAGGTCAGCAGGCTGGCCAAAGCCTATCCCATGTAAGTAATCCAAGAAACTGCAGCTCTCTCTCGCTCCACCAAACAGGACCCGGTGCATTAACAAATGCTAACAAGCACATGGAGCATAGAGCACGGGTCAGAGGCAGCCAGCTGCAGAGGGTGGAGGGCAGACGCCGCCCGCCGGGCTCAGCTAACTTCACGGATCAGGAGGCTGGAGCGCTGCCCTGTTGGCGACTCATTCCACTGCTTAAACCAGAAGTCACCACTCTCTAGGCAGAGAAAGGCTAACTTGTACAAAATGCTAGGAATGCAGATTCCTCCTGCCTTCACCACCAGGATCACAGCTCCACCTGTAAAAGACACACACCCAGCCCCTCCTCCTCCCATCTCGCCTTCTCTGTCCCTGGAGCTGAACCCTAAGCGCTAGATCCAAGGAACAAAGGGCTCACCATTGCCCACCCCCCAGCTCCAGAGCTCTTACCAAGCAGCCCCGTCTCCCACAAGGCCCAGAAATTTGCCCCAGGCCTGAGGCTGGGACCTCCTTGACTTCCTGCCTCAGTTTCTCTCCACCCAGAAAACAGGGACTACAGCTGGAGGTAGAACTTGGGAGAAAACATGACTTGGCTCCCTTGCAAGGAGGATTAGCTTCAGCCCTGTCACAGGACTTCCTCCCAAGTGGCCAGGGCTTACCTTCCACAGCCCACCTCCCGTTTCCCTGCTCTTTTAACCCTGCAATCCTTCTGCCCTGCCGGGGGAGTCTCCCCAAGGAGAAAGCAGCACGTCTTCTTCGGGCTCCTCGCCAACCTCAGAGGATTTTGCAGATGAAGAAACAGAGATTTGAAGAGTGAAGGAACCAGCCCATCTGTGTGTGTCTTTCTCTCCCACCTGTCAATTCCGTGTGTTGTGACGGAATAGTGCAGGGACCAGGATCCCTCCAGTGACAGCTGCCACATACTAACGGCCAAGCAGGTGACACACAACTCATTCCACACTCACTACTCCCTTTCAACTGTTCTTTGCCCCATTTTATAGACAAGAAAACTGAGGTGTAACACAGTATGGAGGCTCAGGGTCTGTCAATAGGCATGGCATTCAAAATAAATGTCACAGGCTGCCACAGTCCCCTAACAACAGGATAACCAGACAGCTCTGCATTGTGTGAAAGGTGCACATCCTAGAACACCAGAGGGAGATCTTTCGATCATCAAACCCATTCGGTATTATGGGGGGCAAGTTGAGGCCCAAAGAGAGCAGAGGACTTCCAGTGATTGCTCAGCCACTGGAATGAGAGAAAACCCATACCAAAGGCTTCCCGGGTCCCAGCCAGGGCTTGTTCTGACAGGAGAATCTGACTGGTGTCCTGGGGGCTTCCATACCCAGGTACAAGGGTCCTGCCACACCTACCTGCCAGTGAGGAGCTGGCTCCGTGAAGGCGTGCAGATGGGCTGGATATAGTAATTCTCCAACTTGACGCCCTCTGCTGCCAGCCGGTCCAGCGTAGGGGTCTCAATATCTGAGCCATGGTAGCCCACGTCGTGATAGCCCTGGTCGTCGGTGAGGATGAAGATGATATGGGGAGGTTGGGGTGGAGCAGCGGAGGGCTGTTCTGCGCTGTCCTCCCGGGGCCCGTCAGCCACGAGGCTCGGCTTGGCCCAGTCCCAGGACAGGTAGCCGAAGCTGAGCAGGCTGACCAGAGAGAAGCCCGTGAGGGCGTGCATCTCCAAGCCGGCCCTCCAGTCCAGGCGCAGCAGGGCTCCCCAGGCCTCGTTGCCACGCGCGCCCAGGGCGCACGGCTCGCCAGCCCACCTGGATGCTCCGGGAGCGCCCAGTGACCCTCCCGGGCAGGCAGCGGCTTCAGCCGGGCACCTGGGAAGGTCAGGCCCGCGCCGAGTTTCCCCTGGCCGCCCCAGTGCCCGCCCTGCACCGCCCTCGCTCCCTCTCTCCCAGCTTAGCCGCGCCAGCCTGGGATGCAGCGTGGCGGCCTCCAAAAAGTGCTCTCCACCATCCTGTGCCTCTCCTCTTCCTTTTTGTCCTGGATTTCTCCCGCCTCCTAATTTCTCTAGCCTCTGCTTTCCCTTTCTCCTCCCCCCACCCCGACCCTCCAGTCCGAGGCTGGCCTCTGGCCCCGCCCGGAGTCTCAGAACAGTCGGGCTCCCCGCAGGGAGGTGGGCAGGACCCCGGAGGGAAAGGGAGGGAGATACGGACTGGGTGGGCTGGGCGGACCTGGGGGGGACACCGCGGGAGAGAATGCGAGAAAGTTGTAACATCTGCCCCGCGGAGACCCAGGTGGAGGGGCGGGACGTGAGCGAGGGCTCCTCCCTCGGGCGGGAGCTCAGACCTGCCAGCCCGCTTGGGCCCCCGCCCCTTCCCGGGACTGAGAGAGAAGGGAGGGGGCCGCTTGGAATTCGGTGAAACAACTCTGGAATAGCCCAGTGAGACATTCCTGGATCATGAAGTCTTAGCGTTTGTGAGCGCCGGCCGTGGAAGGGGCGCGCATCATTTTCTAGGCCAGCCGGTGCCATGTACGGGTGAGAAACTGAGGTCCTGACGTGGATGGGAGAGCGTCTAGGTCACAGAGTGGTAAAAGGGAAGCCATCGTCCACTCGGGAAAGGCACCAGGAGGGGAGATGCACCCGGGCCCACTTTGCTTAGTGGCTTCTTCGTTGGGGTTCACAGTGGCTGCTTGAGTAAGCGGCTCCCTTCCCTGAGCTGGCCCTCTGGCAAGTTTGGTCCTTTCCAGCTTCCCCTTCCTCAGAGCCTTCCCTTTCTCATTTTGCAGTTCCCAACTAGAACCTCTGGGCACCAGCTTTGGGAGCCGGAGGGCAGGACGCTGTATACATCTTACATCCCCTGGGTCCAGCACACAGGTCAGCCTCTGCTGCAGGACGGAATGCGTTAGTGGGTTTCCAGGGCCAGCCAGGCCAACTCCCACCAAGGACAAGTCTGTGCTAGAGCAGTTGGGGACTTGGGACTGTGTCCAAGGGAGCAAGGGTGGGGCAGTGCTGCCACAGGGAAGCACAGGGCCTGCAGCCAGTTAGACTGAAACCTTGTTTCCAGCTGCCCGATGTCACCCAAGAATGTAGCCCAGCGTTTCGGATCTTCTGCTTTCTCGTGAAGAATGCCCAAGTCCAGATTAATGTGAGAATGTGAACTGTTTGCTTTAAAGGAGAATTTCAGCCTGTGTAGGCCAAATCAAATCTGTCCAAAGAAGATATCAAGCCATGGGGCTCTTGGTAACCTCAGCTCTCATCATTGTCTTCCAGATTTTTAACAGGCTGTACTTTCTGCATTTTCAAATGGGAAAACTAGACTAAACAAATCGAGCTAGGCTTAACTTTACTCCGAGGACTTCACACATTTAACACGCTCCCTGCTGATCTCCAGAAGCGGGTGGGTAAATCTGAATTTCACAGAGTTATGTGGCCAAAGACTTTTTCTCAGAGCTGCTAGAAGGGGTGATGTCTCAGGAACCTGGGGAAATGAAGCTGGCCTGGTGCCTCTGCCCTGCTCGTGCCGCTCCCCTGCCAAGATTGCTTCCCTTTTGCTGAAAACCACTGTGGATGGGGAAAGAAACCAGGCCCCCAAAATAGCAGCCTGTTGAGA
This sequence comes from Chinchilla lanigera, assembly GCF_000276665.1. NCBI lineage: Eukaryota > Metazoa > Chordata > Mammalia > Rodentia > Chinchillidae > Chinchilla > Chinchilla lanigera. The sequence continues at coordinate 4,233,158 of NW_004955415.1, read as the reverse complement.
ATCTGCATTTTGAAATGAGGGCTGCGTGGGGCCAGCAGCTCCTGTTTGCTCAAAGCCCCATATTTAGGTGACCAGATTTATCAGAAGGGAGAACTGAGCCTGTTGTTCTGGCAGAAAAAAAAAAAAATGTTGAGGACAGGAAAAGCAACCTTCCTGAGGGGACAGCTGCTAAAATGGTGCTTCCAGAGGCTTCAGCCCAGGCTGTCCTGGGTGTCAAAGTGGGACAAGTTACTAAAGGTCAGGCAAACCCAGGCTTTGCATTCTTTACATTTTCCCGGACCTTAGTCAGAGGAGCTAGTCATAGCTGCCTTCCCCTTTCTCCACACATAGAGAGAAATGGTAAGGTGGTTGGAGTAGGTTTTCAGCCTGGCCCAAAAAGTGTCTGTGGGGCTCTGCCAGGTAGGGGCAAGACAGGCAGTATTTCAGAATCCAAGACCATAGGCTCTTCTGTTTTGTTTTTGTTTTCTTCCGGTACCAGGAATCGAACTCACGACCTTGTGCTTGCCAGGCAGGCGCTGTGCCGCTGAGCTAAATCCCCAGACCAAGACCATAGATTCTGACATTAGGCTGCTTGAGTTCATATGCTACTGCTTATTCAGGATCTGGCCTAATTTCTTGGTCTGTAAAATGGGATAATAACACAAACGAGATATGCTTCAATGGTCAGTAAAATGGCAAACACAGGGTAAGCACTCAATCAGTGTAATCCTCGGTACTTTTGAGAGGAAGGACTAAGTCCTGTGGGTGAAAGTCACCAGGAGACAGACTTCAGGCCAATTTAAAGAATTACTTTTATAGGAACTCTGGCAGCTTGCTTAACAAAAGGATGGCAGTAACGGGTGAATCACCATGTGGAGAGGAGTGGGGGCCAACTTTTGTTCCCCAGCATTTGCATTTCTGTTAGGAGGCCCTTGGTAATCACCAAAACCCACAGTGGCCTCCTAGGGCACCATTCCCCCTCTAATGCTGTAGGGATGTAAACACAGGACCTCAGCTCTGGCTTAAATGCCATTCCACAGCTGGGCCAGGCTGGAACATTTAAACCAGACATTTCCAAAGCCTCAGGGATGACAAGATGGAAATAAACACAAAGTGTGATGGGAATCCAGGTCACCCCGCTTTCAAGACTGGCTACTTCTCTTCCCTTTGTGTCCTCTCCAGGGTGCTTAGCTGCCTTCTAGAACAGTGTCCATCGGCCCTATTCCCACCCAACCAGACTCTCAAAGTTCCAAGACATTCAAGTTCAGGCTCAGGAGGAAGATTCAGAGAAGTAGACATTCCCTGTCCCATAGGCTAATCTAGCCTTTGCATTTTCCATACCAGCCCCAGCTGCATCCAAGGTGATTGGCATCAGAAATGCCCACCCGTGGAAGCAAAGATCTACCCCATTCACATAGATGCTTTATCCCATAACCCTCAAGAGATATCCACGTTAAAACACGACAGGAAACCTAACATCTGCCCACAAAATGTAGATCAGATGTGGCAGGGGTGTAGTTTTGCTACTTCCTAACTGTCAGAGATTTCACTTCCATTGATGAGATCAGACTTCAAAAAGCACTGAATTCCCTATAACTGGATCTAAGCAAGAAGTCAAAAAAAGGGCCTATGTGCATAGGTGGCAACAGAAGAGATTCCTGAACTAAAACAGGAAGCAGAACTAAGACTTTGAAAGTTCATTCCAACTTGAAAAGATCATTATTCTGTTTGTCCTCAGATAGCTTTATAGAATGTAGAAATAAAAAAGTGAAAAATTAGATAAGTCTGTTTTGTGTTTTTGGTTTTTGTTGCTCTGTGTGTGTGTGTGTGTGTGTGTGTGTGTGTGTGTGTGCTCACGCATGCACAGGAGTGAATAGGTAAGTATTTATGTTTGGTCACCTTTGAATTAAAATTGTCTTAGTATAGGGCTGGGGATTTAGCTCAGCGGCACAGCGCCTGCCTGGCAAGTGCAAGGTCATGAGTTCGATTCCCGGTACCAGAATTAAAATTATCTTAGTATAAATATTATTTCCTCCTAACGTATTGCCCTTGGCAAAGACCATGTGCACAGTGTTATGGTTTACATCTAGATGTCCTTCCTTAGATCATGGGATTGTCCACTGATGAGTTTATCGCTAAATGTGATATTGGGAGATGAAGGCTGGTCGGAGGAGATGGGTCACTAAGGTATGGCCTGGAAAGGTGTATCTCTCTCCCTCTACTTCTTGCCACCATGATATGAGCTGTTTCCCTTCTGCCATGCCACCCTGCCTTGGAGCCAACTGACTATGCACCGAAACCTCTACAAACTGTGAGCCAAAATACTTTCCTCCTTAGAGCTGTGGGTGTCCAGTACTGTGTCTCAGTGAAGAGAAAGTAACTAAGACACATAGAATATGCACACTGACATCTTTCACTGGAGGTTAGTTTTTCTGGGCTGGACCACTTAAAGAATACAAGAAAACACAGAAAGCCTTTGAACAGTCAGAAATACTATACCACAGAGCTCAATCCCTTCCCTCAGAGGAGAGCTCCCCAGACCTTCCTTACTCCAAGCCTATTGACTCTTACTTCATATACAATTCTCACAATGCTAATCATTTCATTCCTCATATAAGAATATTAGAAGCAGCTCAGAAGGAATATATAGGAAGGTAGCTTGAAGCAATTGCCTATTTTATAGCTGTTCAGTTTCATAGTACAACACTGAAAAGAAATAAAATAAACATAAAATCAGATTGGTGAATTCCAAAAGCCTGGGAATTTGGGGCCATTTGAGGCAGTAGCAAAGAGCTATATCCATCAGAATAGACCCAAGGGCATCTGAATAGACCCACCACGACCAAAAAGAAAATGATGGATTGCTCCTCCAGGTTTGAAGTCTGTTCAAGATCTTTTTAAGAAGGCAAGGAAAGTTATTGTCGATTTTTTAAGGTTTCCATCCAAAATGATCAATATGCACAATGAGTTCCCTTTCAGTTGTATGATATCATCCTTAGACGTGGTCGCAGGAAGGCGGTTTAGTGATTCCTGGTTCTCACTGTAACTTCCATGTTCTATAGTAGTGCCTCATTAATCATAATTAACTAATGATTCACAGAAAGGTCAGAAGTGTTTAAGAAAGCCATGCTAGCTGTGTTATGGAGAGTGGGTGTCAGGGCCCTGGTCAGAAGTCCAGGAGAGATAGGCTGCCTGGACGAGTCATTCCAATAGGCAGGCTGAGGGGGCGGCTCAAGACCCAGGGTTTGCTGCCTGTTACTTGGACAAAATGGTTTGTGGAGGAGAAAGTTTTCCACCATGATGCTAGGGCAGTCCCTTAGCACTGTAGGAGGAAGACGTGTATCTGCTCTGACCCTCATTTCCGGCCCTCTGGGTGGTCTCACTGAGTGCCCCTTAGTGGTCAGGATCCCCATAGCAGCCGCTGGACCCAGCAGTGGCAAGAGCCTGGGCACTCAGAGCCCCCTTGCCTTTAACCCTTCACAGGGCCCAGCCATGGGCATTTCAATGGCTCCTTTCTCTGGCGCTCAATGCAACATTCTTCCAAGTGGATTATTGAAAGCAGAGCTCCAGCTGCACAATGGGCACTCTGTGCTCACAGCCGCGGCCCAATCTGTTTGCCCAGCTCTACTGCGGCCTCGCCTCTATGCACACTCCCCATCCTCCGCCACCCGACCCCGGCCCCACCCGAGGCCAGCTCAAAGGGAGGCGTCTGAAAGGACTTGTTTTCCATGTTCTCAGAAGTTCCCGCCGCCGTGGCCTCTGCCAGTAGCCTGACAGGACCCAGGTCTGCCTCCAGCCCATCCATCCGGGGCTCTGTCTAATTTGATGTCTGGAAGCTTCTGTCCTCTCTAGTCAGCTGAAGTTCTCCTATCATACACTCACATGTACACACGCACTGTGCACACACGTGCTCGCTCACTCAAAGAAAGAGATGAAGTCCCAGAAAAATGGTAGAAGGAGTTCTGAAAGAAATAGCGGGGTCCCCAAAGTGAAGATGGCAGGCAGCCACTCCTCAGGCTACATCCTAAGAGCCTCTGCAAGGTTCAAAGAAGGAAAGAAGAATGTCCTAGCTAAATATGAGATTCCTTGGTACCAGATCACCTGTGTGCTAGCCTAGCTCTGCCATTTACTAGCTGTGTGGCTTAGCTGCCTGAGTTAACCTCTCTGGGCCTCAGATTTCTTATTAATAAAATGAGAATAATAGTACCCACCTCATAAGATTGTTAGAAGGATTACAAGAGACATGTGAAGCTCTTAGCACAGTGCCTCATCTGTAATAAGCCCTCTCAAAATAATAGCTGTTGTTATTGTTCCTATACTTAGATTCTATTGTGAGTATACTTAGATTCAGTTCCTATGAGTACATAGCCTCAGGGAAAAAACCTGCATTCTCCTGATCAAGTTATTCTTCTGCAAAATTTGCAGTGGCTACTAGCTGCCTGCAGTAAGACACTCCAGCTCCTTGATCTGGCATTCAGGGGCAGATCTTTGTCTTCCTCCTTCATGATAAGGGTCTCTGGGTACACGAAGGCAAATAAGTCCCAGTTCTGAAGTTAATGTTTTCATTGTTATCATCTACGATGCTTGGAGAAGCTGGCTTTTAGCACAACAATGGTACCCTTCCTGGGGGTGGGCGTGGAGGGTAGGGACCCTGAATTGATTCCAAATTCACATTTGGAATAATAGTTTGCATTTATTGAACATCTACTATGCACCAAGTACCATACACAATTCTTTACATCAATTATCTCACTTAATTCTCACAGTCTTTTTTTTTTTTTTCTTTAGGTTTTTTTCTGGTACCAGGAATCGAACTCACAACCTTGAGCTTCCCAGGGAGGCGCTGTGCTGCTGAGCTAAATCCCCAGCCCCTCTCACATAGTCTTGTAGGTAAAATTATCATCCTCTGCATCTCACAGATGTTGTCATGATTTGTACCTGGATGTCTCCCCAAAGCCTAATGCAGTCATAGGTAGGGCTTTTTGGAGGTGACTGGATCTAGACTGTGTGATGTTGGGATTAAGGACATGATGTTTGGATTGGTTAATGGTGTGATGCTAGGATTAAGGGTGCTTCACCCTGGGCGTGAGTGCTACCCACCAGGGTGGGCAGCCTAGATAGAATATAAGGGACAGAAAGAAGGCTGCTGTTGTCACTTGCTGCTTTGCTTCTTCACTATTTTGCTGCTTTGCTGTCTTCTGCCCATCATGAACTGTTTCTCCTCTGTGATGCCCCTCTGCCATGCCACCCTGCCCTGGAGCCAGCCAGCTATGAACTGAAACCTCCACAAACTGTGAGCAGCTAAATAAATCTTTCTTCCTTTAACTTTGGTACTTTGTCAGGTATTTTGTCTCACCAGTGAGAAAGGTAACTAAATAGATGGAGAAACTGAGAAACAGAAAAGGTAGGCAAGCAGAAAGCCACTGAGGCTTAGAGAGGAAAACACCCCACTGTAAGAGTCCTTCAGATGAGTAAGAGTGCTGGTCCTGACAAATGCTGGGCCGAAGCTGAGACAGGCAGCTGGAGGGCTGAGATGGGTCAGTCAGTGACCAGAATTAGTAAGTTTTGGCCCAAGGTCACACAGCTAGAAAGTGTCAAAGCCAGGTTTGACACGCAAACCTAAGGCTTGCTATGTTAAAAATTACACTATGTGTCCTCTTGCTACCCAGCCTGTCGATGGGGTCTTTACTTCATTTTCCCCTGCACATAAGTGGTTAGATGCCAGTACTCCTAGCGCATTGGAATGGCCAAAGCAGCCCCCACAGGCCCTTGGAACAATAGGGTTGTACACCCTGGAGGGCTTCCCCTCAAGCACCAACACCCTGGTGGAGCCACCTCAACACTTGTCCTCACTTTAGGTGCCAAGTCAGAATGGAACCATCTTGGAAGTCACTCTGAGGCCTGTTCCCTGCCCTTCCCACTTACTTCCTGAGGCTCCTCTGCCTGCTCTCGTAGCTTGGGGATGTCTCAAAGTCTATTGAGACAGAGGCTTCCTCTGTCTACCTATTTGTCAGACCCAGGTGTCACCTGTCAGCTCTGCCTCCCTGTGAAACAAGAATCAGTTTCCCAAGGCAGCAATCTCAAGGGGCTTTTCTTCTAAGGGACATCCCAGCCCTGCACCCGCTGCCTCCTGGCACTGGCTAGACAGCTCAAAGCCAGGGATGCTCACTAATGACAGGGATGAAGCTTGCCTCTGTTCCCATGGCAACTGCTGCACTCCACTTAGTCAATCAGTCTGAAGCTCCTGCTGGTGTGAAAGTTACTTTGCATAGAAGTTCTTAACCCTTCTCCAGGAACTCTGCTCTGAGTCTTTGGATTCTTTGGGTTACTTACATGTTGGTTTTCTTTCCTCCTTTGTTAAAAATCTTTAACCTTTAAAGCCCAGCTCAAATCCCACCTCTTTTCCAAGAGACCCTTCCAGACTCCCCTCCCTCCTGTTTGTTCTTCGTGCTCCTCTGGGGCATGTTTATGGTTCTGTCAGATCACAGGGTGCTTGCTTCATGGTTATTTATATGTCTCCTTCTAAGCCCCTGGTGAGTGATTGGCCCATAGTAGGTGCTAAATAAACATTTATTTGAATTTCCCTTTCAGGGTTTTAAAAAATTACTATTATTAACAGTACAGACCGTTACTAATAATCCCTTACACTTGTAAAATTATTTACAGTTTATATATAGCTGCATGCTTGAGGGCATTGCTTTAAACCCCAACTCCACCCTTCCTGGCTGTGTGACAGTGTTGGAGCCTTGTAACCTCTCCCAACTGCTTCTCATCAGCAAGAAGGGTGGCTGTAAAGACCGAAATAAATGTGTAAAGGGTTTACTTTGCACAGGGCCAGATGCCTAGTGATGCCTCAATAAATGTTAGCTATTACCATAACTCATGGTCTCATTAGGACCTCACAAAAGCTCTAGGGTGGAAAGAAGGGCAGGGATTTTGTTAGTTCCCTCATTGTCATCCACAGCACATGAAGAGGCTGAGGTTCGGAGTAAGGAAGATTCACCCAAATGTTCAGCCTTTGGTTAAATGCTCTGCTGGGTACCTGTGGTTCACCTTGCAAACCATTTCCTCTTCTCTGGTGACAGAACCCAGATTTTCCTCGAAAAACTAATTCCCCCTCCACTGATGGGTCAACTCCAGAAGCCAGGCATGGGCCATCAGAGAGCCAACTGTCCCTAGACACAGTGACCAGTTCAGGAATGGGCAAGTGACCCAAATTTGCCAAATGAAACTCCTTTCAGAACAAGATTGTCTCTCTTCTGCCAGACTTGGAGCAAGAAGACTAGAAGCCTGGACCAGCCTGGGGCTAATTCTGAGAGAGGGGAAAGCCAAGTGCAGAGGTGGAGACAGAGTCTTAATGATTGCATTTCAGCTCAAGAATCTTTCAGTTATACCTGCAGCTGGAACTACCCCCAGGCTTTGGTTATGTGAACTAACACATTCCTTGTTTCTCATGCCAATTTGTGTTGGTGTCTGTCACTTGCAACTGAGCAAGTATCAACTACTGAAATACACTGTCTCCTCCCTACAGAAGTCAAGGGTCTCTTCGCCCCTCTAGTTTTCTCCACAGGCAATAGCCACATGCCTTCCACTCACTGGGACTGAGCTACAGGAGTGGACACCTCAGACCTCTTATCCCTCTTGGAACGCACAGCCCAGTGTCACCTACCTGACATATGAAGCCACTGAGGCTTAGAGAAGAAAACACCCCACTATAAGAGTCCTTCAGATGAGTAAGAGTGTTGGTCCTGATAAATGCTGGGCAGCAGCTGAGTTAGGCAGCTGGGCAGCTGAGATGGGTCGGGCAATGGCCAGAATCAGTAAGTTTAGTAAGTTTCTGCTCAGCAGGAAGTTGCTAGGCCAAGATAGCCTCTGGGATGTACCTAGAGGCTGAGGCTCCAGACTCCCAGATCCAAGACTCCAAGCAGGGAAGAATGCCCTGGAAGAAGCATGGCTCAGGTCTGATTTGGGGGTGTCAGTGCCCATGCTCCTGGTCTAATTGATGTGCTCTTCCTTCAGTCTGGTACTCTGATTGCTAAAATGCTCCAGTATCAAGGCTGTCCTGGGAAGATGCTTCTTCTTACAGGAACAGTCAATATATTTATCATAAGGAATGACCTCATTTTCTAGCCTCATCTGGGGTAATTTTCCCCCTTCATCCATGGACCCATCTCTGGGAGAACCCAGACTCTCCAAATCCAGTCCTTGGTGGAGGTTGAGGTGTCACAAATTGGATTTTTCTTTGTTCAGTTCTGTCTCATCAGTTCCTAGCATGGGGGCTGATGCATGCTAGATCAGTAATTTCTCTCACTTGAACATTAGTAAGGGTTTTTAAGATGGGGAGAGATGCCCATCCCGAGGCACTCACTTCCCTGCCATGGGTCCCTTTCTGAGCCCTGAGAGAGGCCCTAACAACATGTTCACGTGGTCACATGCTACTGCAAAATTTGACTAAGTGGGGTTAACCAAAGTCCATGGTGATTCATGACTCTTCTCACTCTTGACTACTCCCTGTCTTTTTTCCTCTTGTCTGGACCCTTTAGAATAGCTATGGCATGGGAAAGGGGAAGTTGAATGGGGATACATTTAGTCTGAACATGGTGGGACTCTAGGCTCCAGGTATACGTAGTTTGGCTGACTTGTCTTGTATAGAAATGTCTTCTGGGACTCTCCTGCTGCCCCTGGGTTGACTCACCTGGCATAATGACAAAATGGTGCAGGCCCCAAGGTTGGAGAGTGATGTGAGCGTGTCCTCCAGTGTGACCTGGCAGTAGAAGCATGTGTGCTGAAGAGAAGTGAAATTTAGGGACCCAGAAGCCAAGCTGTGGAAAATTCTTCCAATTATCAAGACTGTAAAATTGGAAACAGAAGACTGGGAGCTCTGAAATGTTTAGGCAAAATGGAAATTATTTCCTGTCAAGAATATTCTCTATAATATACCGCATACAATTATAAATGTGTCATAATTTTTTTCCTTTGTGATCGGTGTCTTGTTGTTACGGATAAAATTATGTCCGCTTAAAAAACTTCAAGTATGGAGAATGTGACCCTTTTTTGGAAATAGGGTCGATACAGAGGTAAACAAGTTAAAATGGAATCTGTACAGTGGGTCCTTGATACAATGTGACTGATGTCCTTATTTAAAAAATTAAAAATTTGGACACGGAGATGGATATAAACAAGGAAGACACAGTAAAAATGAAGCCAAGGTTGGGATGATGATTCTGTAAGTCAAGAAGGACCAAAGATCACCTGCAAATCACCAGAATCCAGGACAGAGTCATGGACTAGATTCCTGTACAGCACTCAGAAGGAACCAGCACCTTGATCACAGACTTCTTCTGCCCACCAGAACAGTGACAGCATACATTTCTGTTGTTCAAGCCACCCAACTGGAGGTACCTTGTTAAGGCAGCCATAGCAAACTAGCAAACATGTCTACATGTGAAATAGAATTCATCAGAAGTCCTAGGTTGCAATACTATGACCAGTGAAAACATCCATGTGTGAAGTCTTTGTGTTTTCTGCATTCCAGCTGTCCAAAACTCAAAAGAAAATTCAACTAATGATGCAAGAGGGAAAGGTGGGTTATCTTTCCCTTCTCTGTACAGAAGATGATTCCTAAGTCATTTTGGTCAAGAGTATCCCTAAGCTGTTCCTGTGGCTGTCCTTACCATCCAGACACATTGCTCCTGGCCCCTGGGTTTTCCTCCCATCACCTACAGCTAGGACTTCCTGACCCTCATTTCGGGCCTCATCATGGGGTCCCTGTGCTCCCCAGATCCTTTCAGAAAAACAGCCAGTCATTCTGCTCCTGGGGGCCCTCATCTCAGATGTGAGAGAGAATGAAGAGTCAGAATGGCCTAGCTTCTCTCTCCAAAACTACCCTTCTCCATCACTTTCCATTCCTTTCCTTCATCTAGAAAATGAGATTGGAGTTATTTCCACTCAGAACCTAAAAGAAGGTTGCCTTCATGTTTGGTTATCAACAGGCTCTCTCAATTACCCTGTGAAAGGCTATCTAAATATTGGCGATTCAGCTGGGTTTTTCTTTCCACCTTTTCCTCCCTCTCCCCTGACCTGGCCTCCAACTTCCCTTCTGTTTTTCTTGTACACCATGTGCTTAGGGGAAGCTGAGCCCTCTTTTCCTCCTGCAACCTACCTCCTACCTGCCTTTACCCCAGCCTCCCTGGCCTTTGCTCCATCAGATGAAGGGGTTCAAGTTTGTCTTAGGGTTCTGTCTAGAATCTTGGCCCATGACCTAGGAAGGAGCAGAGAAAACTAAACATGATTCAGCTGCAGGATCCAGGCTCAAATTCAGTGGCTAGCACTGTGGGGTTTTTTCCTAATAACAGTCTCAACATAACTTGAGCATCAAGACTCTGACTAGGAGGGTATTCACCAGGAGTCTTGGGGTGATAGGAACCCAACTGGCCAGCTCAGGCAATAAGGGGGACCCTGACTTGTATAACAGCTTGGTGGTTCCTCACAAAATCCAACATAGAGTTACCACGTTACCAAAGAGTTGCCATACAGTGACCATAGAGGACCTAGCAATTCCATTCTTAGGTAAACATCCAAAAGAATTAAAAACAAGAGCTCAAACAGATACATGGACATGAATATTCACAGCAGCACTATTTACAACCAAAAGGTGGAAACAATCCAAATTTAGTAAGTACAGATAATGCAATATTAATCAATCATAAAAAGAAATGAAGTCCTGATATATGCTACGACACCAACAAAGGTCAGAAACATCGTGTTAAGTGAAAGAAACCAAATACAAAAGTTCATATATTATATGAAATATCTATAATAGGCAAATTCATAGAGATGGAATTTGAACTCATGATGGCTGAGGGCTGGTGGAAGAGGGAATAGAGAAAATTCCCTTTGCAAATGATGAAAAAGTTTTGGAACTACACAGAGGTAGCGGTTGTACAACATTATGCATGTGCTAAATGCCATTGAGCTGTTTGGCTTACAATTATTAAATTTTGGTTATGTGATTTTTATCAAAATAAAATTTAAAATTCCCAAAGAGGATCTCTGATTGGCCAAGTTTGAGTCAGACATCCACCCTAGCCAATCAACCAAAGCTAGGGGAGGGATATACAGAAAAAAATGGCCACTCTCATTGGAGTCACATGGTTGCCATTGGGAGGAATCATATTCCTAAAGGTAAGAGTCAGAGTATTTCTAGAAAAATGAAATTTTAATAAATAAAATGTGACTCAGTCAAATACCAGGATGTGGAGAGAATTTAGAACTACTGCATTAATCTAGTGGGCACTAGGGATGTGTGACTACTTAGATCTAAATGAGTTCAATTCTTAAAGCATATTAACCACCTTTCAAGAGCTGGTAGGAACAGACTGGGAAGCAAACACATAGAATTTCCATCAAAGTTCCATCTGAGAGCACTAGAGATTGCAGACTACAACTCTTTCATGTCATAGTTGAGAAGAAGGGACTTACATAAATCCAGACAACTTGGGGCCAACCACAGCCAACATTCAGGCCTTAGTCTAGAATGAAATTTCTTGATTAGAAAGACGTACAGGGCTGGCGATATAGCTCAGTGGTATAAGTGCCTGCCTGGCAAACACAAGATCCTGAGTTCAATCCCCAGTACCACCGAAAAGAAAAAAAAAAATCAAAAAGGGACCGGGGATGTAGCTCAGCATCATAAGCACTTGCCTGGCAAGCTTGAGGTCATGAGTTTGATTCCCGGTACCAAAAAAAAAAAAAAAAGAAAGAAAGAAGTGCAACTGCCTTTCTGTTTAGAAAAGCAACATGCTTGTTGTATGCAATGTATAAAACCTCAAAAATATTAAGAAAAAATAAAGATCAACATAATTTTATGGCTCAGATATTATCATAATTTACATATATATATCTTAGTAAGCTTTTTTCCTATGCACTTCTACTTATAGACATACATATATATATGGATAGAAACACATTTTATGCATTTTATTCTGTCTCCTATTTTTTCACAATGTATTTCAGACTTTTTTATGTCATCAAATGTAGATTCATGCATCATTTTAGTAACTGTGAGAAGTTAGTTCTAAACAGAAGACTCAGAAGGCTGTTTGGTGAAGTGGCACTGCACAGGCCCTTGAAGTCAGAGATGGGGGTGGCCAGGACAGTCTCAGCAGAGGGTCAAGTGTGGCAAAAGTCCAGTCAGTGACAGGGTTCTGTGCCCGCAGGATGCTGGCCTTTGGTAGATACAGGATTGGGGGCTCTGAAAGGCAAGGTAATGTTACGAAGCTCACACACTGCGTTGATATCAAGGGTGGGACTGAAGCCCAGGACTCCCAACTCCCAGCCCACAACTTGGGCCTCCACAAGGTCCAGTCCCAATTCTTCACACTAGCATCAGAGACCTGGTTCTCGCTCACTTTCATTATCTTAATCGTGGATGACAGCATCCACGGATCACTCTCTGCATCTGCTCCACGCACAGACAGGGAAACCAAAGCCCCTAGAGAAGGTCTTGGAGGTAGAGAACAGCAATCTCTGATGTGGACAGAGCCCTCCCCGTACACAGGCCACAAGCTGGGACCTGGCCAGGATTCCACCGCGAGACCCTTTCCTCCCTGCCAAGGGCTGTGCTTGCATAGCCCCTGAGTCACTGCGGGCCTGTTGCCGTGAGTCAGCAGCATTCTTGGAGGCTCAGAGCACCACAGCTCAGCCTCAGGCCCTTCCTGTGTATCTTGGTGAGCCTGGCACATCCTCAAGCTGGGCAAGATGAAAGTGCCAGCCAGACGAGTAGCCTCGGGTCACGGCCTGACAGCCTGGGAGCTGACCTGTGGGGCCACATGGATTTGGATGACTCAGAGACCCCAGCTATGCCTGTGCTGCCCAGAAGCTGGATGCTGACCTCATATGCTCTCTGTGAAGCAGCACAAGGCGGAAGGTACTAGCAGCTGTGTGGCTGCATGAAAATGGTGGAAGGCAGTGAAGAGTCTCAAGCACCGCACTGTACCTCTTTGGACAAGTTGCATCCTGCCTCTGGGTATTAGGGGTGGGGGCTGAAATCACAGACCAACCTGGCAATTGGGGTTGGAGTCTTACTCTGCCAGATTCACAGTGTGACTTGTACTTGTCTTCTCTGGGGATCTGAAATTGGGGAAACCAGTACCCACCTTGCTGGGCTTTGAAGTCCTAAATGAGCACATGTATGTAATGCACTCGGCATGATTTAGGCACTAAGAAAGCTCATCAGATTGGTAGCTGTTATTAAGATAAAAGAAATATTATCCAGGGGCTCTTCTTGCACACTCCTTCTATTTATTCACTTATTCATTCATTTAACAAGTGTTTATTAAGTGCCTATGGAAAGGGACAGAGCTCAGAACAGGGCTTTCAGCAGGACAGGGAGGGTCACAAGATTGCTGATGTTCTTGGTGAAGATCTTTGCTGAGCAAAAAAAAACAAAGATAGTGACAGGCATGGTCTCTGCCATCACGGAACTTATATTCCAGTGGGGAATGCAAGGCAGTGAGTAGACAAGAGGACAATAAGCAAGAACATCGCAGAGATGGTAGGTGTTTGGGGCGGCTCCGTAGATGTGGCAGCAGTGAGCAGCCTCTCCTATGAGGTGCTGGCTCTGCGGAGACACGAGGGGGAACAGAGACGAAGGCAGCCCCGTGAAAAGCAAGCACGTTTGCAGCAGGATAAGGGGAGGGCAAGGGCAAGGCAGATGCCCATGCCTGGAGGAGGCTTGGTACAGAAGGTACAGCCAGAGGTGGGCGGGCTGCAGAGAGCAGGACTGCGTGGGGGATGAGGCCAGGAGCCGCAGCCCTTCCAGGCTGTTACACAGGTTAACTCCAGTCCTCACCTCTGTAGACTGGGCTTCCAGAACAAGACCCCCAGATGCCAGAAGCAGAACACAGCTGAGAAGAGCTTGACCATTTCCACAAGGGGCATTTCACATCCTGTCTAGGCTGCTGTGACCCACAGCCCTCCCGGCACCAGCAGGGCCCTTGGAGCAAGCAAGGAGACCACAGCAAAGCCACCCTGGCCTTGTGTGGTGCTATTTCTGGCACGGGGCCGGACCCTCCAGCTGCGTTCCAGGAGCAAATCTGCCCGAGTGTTTGGATCTGAGGAATGCAGAGCCCACCCCTACCTTAGACACAAGGAGCCTTTTCTGGCCCAAGCCCCTGGGGTGAGGCTTTCTGGGGGTTGGGGGTCACCTGATTTCTGCTGTTTATGATTAAGTCTTTTGCTGAGCAAAGAAAACACAGCTGTCAGCCATAGGTCCAGCACAACACCTGCAGGGAGGGGCGGGGCAGGGGAGGGGGGCTGTCCAGGCTCATTGGGGTCTTCTTCCTGCCATGAAGTTCAAGCACCTGCATCTACCACAACTATCCTAAGCAAAGACAATAACCTGCCATAGATCATGCCCTGAACCTACTTCACAGCCAGGGAAACTGAGGCCAGGAAGGGGCAGGGGCCACTCAGCTAGGCACTACTCATTACTACCATTGAGGACTTACAATGGGTCAGGCAGTGAGTATGGTGGGAACTTGACCAATATTTCATAATCACCTTGTGGTGTGATTACTCGTGTTGCTGCCATTTTACAGATGGGAAAATTGAGGCTTGAAGAGTTTTGCTTACCTGTCCAAGGGCAAGTAACTACTAAATAGAGGAATCTGGATTTGAACCCAGGCCTTCGTACTCTAAAGCTCACTTTGCTTTTCTTTGTGTTTTATTTACTTCTATTAAATTCTTTTCTCAAAGGAAAGTTTTTGTTACTATTATTAACAAAAATTCCTATCAGAGAAAGGTGCAAATAAAAGCAATGAAAATTGAACAATGTTAGTAACTTCTAGCTAGCTGCTGCTGCTGCCCTAACGTCTGAGCCCGAGACCCGTTGTTCACTGGAGAGAGAGGAGCAGGTGTGGGATGGTGTCAGTGACAGGCCAGTACTTAACTGAGGCTTCCTCCTCAAAATAATCTGGAAGCTAAGAGGAGATTGGAAAGGATATCAGTGTTTCACTCTGTGCTTCACTGCTATTTAATGCAGCTTAGCTTTGCCATCATCATTATTGCTGCTCAGCAAACATTCCTGGCTTTCTGCCTCACTGGCTCATGGAAGATGGCCACCTCCTGCTTCCTTTGTGATGGGGTGGGACCACGTGACCAGCTCAGCTCTTCCTGAATTGCACATTACTGCTGGGCTAGAACATGTTAATTTCTAGTGTGGGTGAGGCAGTCCAGCAATCTCTTTTTGGGAGCCTGGGTCCCAGAGTGGGGACAGTGCAGAGGAGAGAAAGCCCCCAGCTGAGCCATGTTATATAACGCTAGCAAGAAATAAGCTGGGGTGTTAGAAGCTGTGAAGACTTTCAGGTCATTTATTTACTGCAGCACAATGAAAGCTGTTCTGATGAATACAGCACGCCAGCCCGAAATCATACCGAAGACGCAGCCCCACTTCCACAGCCCAGGGTCTTCACTGCGCTGTGCAAGACACTGGCCAAGCCAAGGCTGAAGCAAAGCCTTCATGTTCTGTGTAGAAGAATGCTCTCACCTTCACCACTGTCTCCTTCCCCAAGCTCACTACTTTGGAAAACTACCCACCACCCCCAAATGCCTTGCCTCTCCCATCTTGGTGCCTTGCGTTCGTCTCTGCCAGGAACGATATCTGCCTCTGTCTCTGCCCCAGCTAGTCACCACACAGAGACAGAGGGCTGGTTTTTGCAGCTGTGCATGGTTAGCTTCCAGCTCTGTGCTCTGGGGCTGGTCCTCAATCTCTCTAGGCCTGAGTTTCCTCAGAAAACAAAAGCAGTCCGTGTGACTCCACTGCTCATGGGACTGCAGTGAGGGTTCAGTGTGCGATTATGGAAAGCACAGAGTGAGATTTTTTAAGGATTAAACTGTGAGTATTATTTCTGTGCGGTGAAACCTTGCTGGCCTTTTTGGGACCCTATGCAAGTGGCATCATCTCCATGAAGCCTCTCACAGTCCCCCAAATGCAAATGCACGCTACCTACACTTGGGCAAGTTGCAGGGTGCTGCCTCGCTCTGTAGGTTGTCACCTTCCTGAGCAGAGCTGTGTCTTCATCGTCTGGACCTCCTGTCTCCTTCCACACTGCTAGCACATGGCTTTGCACACAGGAGGGCTAAAAGCAGCATTTGCTTTGAACTGGCTCAGGCCGAGGTAGGGAGGGATGCCTTGAGCACCAGTGAAGTTTGTGCCAAGGTGAGCAGGCTCTGGTCTCTGCTTTGCCCTGGCTGAGAAGAGGGTGGTTCTTATGAATTCAGTTTCTGAAAGCTTAGGGTGCTCTCTGTTGCTCCTGGGGGTCACTCTGGATATCAGGTGTGTTATGGCCTCTGTGAGTGACTCTACTCTTCTTTTAAGAACACTAGTCACACTGGACTAGTATTGCACCCCCCTCAAACCAGCACTTCCTAATCTTAACTTCATCGCATCTACAAGACTCTATGTCCAAATAATCTCACAGAATGAGGGCTTTTGAGAGATCCAATTTAATCCATAGCACATGGGAGTTAGAAAACATGGGCACTTAGTCTCTGGTTTCCCTCACAGAGGCCCCAGGACCAGGAGCAAGAAGGCACACAAGCAGCTGTAGCCTGGGAACCAGGCACCTGGATGCTGCCTTCAGCTCCCAGCAGGACCTGGGACACATCCTTCTTTCTGGACCTCATTCTTCCTGTGAGATGAGGAAAAGGCCTCTACCTTTTAACAACTAGATTCCTTTGAGGCCCAAATGCAGGAGGAAATGCAAAGGGGCTTTGCAGCCAGCCAGGCAGTGCACAGATGAGAAGACCTCCCTCAGGCCCCAGATGCCTCCCGCCGGTATCTCTGGCATGAGCTTGGCATTTACTGCAAGAGTAGTTCTTCTACACTGTTGTACTTACCCCCTGGGTCCCCTCACCCTCCTTCTCAGCAAACTCACCCCTCCTCTCAGCCTTGCTTATTTGGGTCATTTGGTTCCTAAGTCCATTTCCTTCTCTGTAAAGTGGTAAGAGTGGTTGCCACCCCATATGGTTGTTGCAAAGATTAAAGTTTGAGGTGGTGCAGTTAATTTACCACTTGGCTGGCACATGGTAATCATGAATAAATACTCATCTGACACTGATTTGGTAGGAAAGCAAGCATCATCCATGCAGAGAAATCATCCACAGGGTTTCTCATACAGCCGCTGGCCTTCCTTCCTGCAGCCAGCCAGCTTCTCTGAGTCAGCCCTGCTGCGTTTCTGGCCCTTCTCTCCTCCTTAGTCCTCTCCTCTGCACAGCAAGGCTTTAGGTGAGACTATTTCAGAAGTCCCGCCAACTTTCCTGTCCTGTAATTTTAGCCTAGCATGCACTTTGAGATGTGTGTGGCTCCTTTCTTTAAGAACTGAGGACAAGCCCAGAGGCAGTAGTTCAGACAAGGGCCAGGGTTCCTGGATCTGTCCCTGCTTTGCCCCTGTCATGCTTGGGCAATTCCTCCCCTTGCCCGGGCTCTCTCCTCCTTCATCACAGAAGAGCTGGCCCGGGCAGAGGCCTGTCTGGCTCACTTCTCTGGAGCTGTACAACCAGGACCTTTGGAACTTCTAAGGTGCCTTTCCTGCCTGGCCTGAACTCCTGCTGCGTCCTCCACCGGAGCACTATCCCATGCCCATGTGTGCATTTCTTCACTCTACTCAGGTCCTCCACATCCAAAAAAAGATTTCCTTTCCTACTCACCATAATGCCACGGGCGCACACACAGCCCAAGGCTGTGTTTTCCCTAAACAGCATGCTCTATTCTTGCTTGTAGCTTATCTTTTTTTTTTTTTTTTTTTTTTTTTTTTTTTTTTTTTTTTTTTTTTTTTTTGTAGCTTATCTTTTTGTCTGGCTCCTTCCATAGAATATAAGCCTCATAATGACATATACCCTCTGTATGTTGTTCAACAGAGGGTCCCAGTGCCTAATGGAGAGTTGGGCACCCCGTAGGCACCTGATATCCTTTGAAAGGAGGAAAGGGAAGAGGAGGGAAAGAGAGATCAATGAGCGGAGGAGGAAAAGAAAGAAGGGGGAAGGAGAGAGAAAGGAGAGAGAAAGGTAGGCTTTAGTTATATACAAGAATTGAGTCTAAGATCACTAACGAAGATTTTTTCTCACTCTTGCTGTTGCTATGTCACTTTAGCTCCAACCTATCTGTCCAACCAATATTTATTGCAGCCAGCTCTGCCTCAGCACAGTGCTGAGCCCAGGGGACGTGGGGGCCATCTTGATGCCCATGTCTTCTCCTAGAGCTCACATCTTCTGGAGAAGACAGAAGTTAACATGGAGCCCACATAAGCAACCAGCACTGCAGTCAGCGGATGAGGAAGAGAACAGGGTCGGAGGTGACCATGAGGTAGAGGACAGCCAGGGGCAGGGAGGCTCAGGGGAAGTGACTAGGCCCTCAGTGGCTGTTTAAGACACAAAGACCGTGGCAGTCCAGGAACAGAGCTCACCTCTCCTGGCCTGGGCCTTCTCTATCTGTTTCCTGGGCTCCTTTTCTTGCCAGTTTCCCCTGAACCACCTGCAACTAAGTCAGGACCTTTCTCCCTCCTCTCTGCTTGGTCCCAACCTCCAGACGGCAGCCTCCCCTCAGGCACCCTCCTCTACTCCATCCGTTCTCTCTCCTTCCTCACCCTCTCCCTTCCTGAGGCTTAGGCACAATGCCACATTTTGTCCAATCAGGACCTGGCTGTCCAGGGGACACAGCAGGACACACAAGGCAGCCATGCTGGCAGGCTCCACTTGGAACAAAGTCACAAGTGTCTTCTCATCACATCCTCCTGTGATGCCATTGTTGTCCTATTTGCAGATGGAGGCCTGTGAGCCTTGCCTCAGTAAGAGGTTGAGCAGGGTTCCCAACCTTCTTTCCTGAGGCGCAGGCTTCAGGGCCCAGGGCCAGGAGGGAGCAAAGGTTCTGCTTCTTTTCTAGGGACTGAGCTGTCTCTGATAATGGGGGCTCTGAAATGTAGAACTTTTCATACTCAGGGAGGCTTTGGAGAAGGAAATTCAATAGGGATCCTGTCCTCTAGATACTTTCACCCGGGATTACAATAGTGACCTCTAGCTAGGGTTTACCTGTGTACATGCCAGGCAGTCATGAGCAATTACACTTGCATTAACTGGCTTAAGCCTCACCCAAAAACTATTATTCCCACTTTACAGAAAAGGAGACTGAGGCATGGAAGTGTTACAGCCATATCACTGCTAAAACAAGAGGCTATAGTTGGGCCCAGCAGACTCTGAAGTCCAGCTCCAAGCCCAGTGACGCATTTCCATGTCACTGACACTGCCCCTGTACACAGAGCCTCCCTTGGAACGGGGACTGGTTGCCATCTCCCGCATACACCTCCAGCCCTGTCCTCAGCCTCCCGAATGTTTGTCCTCTGGACTAGAGGCCATTCATACAGTGACTGGTCTGGATCCCTTTTAGAAGAAAAATATGATTTTCTTTTCCACTGCACAAGCCCATGCTCCTCTCCCCTCCCTCCAGCCCCCATGTTTATTTCAGCAGGGACACGGCCTTTGAAGTCCTCGCTTCTTGAAAGCTGAGAGGAGAAGGGAGGCATTACAAACATTCAAAAGCCTGCCCACATGTTGGTTGGAAAATGGAAGTTTTTTAAGGATTAATAACAGTTTTTTTGGAACTGATGGACCCTGCTGCTCATTCAAGATGGAAAAAAAATAACCCCTTAAAAATCACAACTGTTGCTGAGAAACCCCACTGAGTGAGGGAGCCAGGAGATGGGGGTCTCCTTCAGCAGTTTAAGGGAGCAACCCCAAACGCTGGCTCAAGAACCATAAGAAAGAGACAGGAATACCATGTAGATTTCTTAAAGCACCACTCTCCATTTTTAGGATTGTCTTTTACTTCTGGATTGTCCTTCCTGACTTTTTTATTTTTTAGTCAAAACATCCTTTATTTAAGGAAATTATCACTATCTTAAATGACAGCTTCCTTTCTTTCTTTTTTCTTTCTTTCTCTTTTTCTTTCTATGGCTGGTCTTAAATGTATGAACTCAAGTGGTATCCCTGCCTCAGCCTCCTGAGCAGCTGGGACTACAGGCAGGTGCCACCATGCCTGGCTAGCAACAGCTTTTTAGAAAATAGCTGGCAGTCCTATCTCAGTCTCCCTGTTCATTTTGTCCATGTTTGGGGATGTACTGGTCTATGCAGTCTCACTCTGAAATCACCATCAGGAGGGAAGGAGATGACCACACATTATCACACACTAAAGTAAGAGGGGCCTCATGACACCCACCAATGAGTAGAGAGAGTGCAGCACAGGGTAACTCCAGAGGCAGGTCCAGAAAGCTCCAGGAGCAGGGCACTTGTCTGGCCAGGAGGGGCAGGGACCTCCTTACCCAGAGTGAGGGAGAAAGGTGTGCGAAGCCGCAGGAGGAACAGCAGCAGTGTTCGCAAAGTGACTGCTGCTCCCCAGGAAGCCCATCTGATCCACATTTCCCCATGACTCCGCAAGGAGCACGCTCTAGTTAGCCCATTTGACATGCAAAGACACCAAGCAAGGCTAAAGTCACACCGTGAGCCAAACTGAGCTGGCATTCTCACCCAGGCCACCAGCAAGACCAGCTACTGAATTTGCAGGCCCACTGCTAATGTGGGTGCCTTGTTCGTAAGTTATTAAGAAGTTTAAATCAAATAAAGGACCTTAATAAGCATGAGATCTTGGATAACTATTCAGGCCACATGCTCATGCCAGCCACCTTGATGCTGGACCTCAAAGTCCAGCTCTTTCTTTCATATGTCACTGTGTGCCTCTAGGTGCTGGGGTGACATTAAACAGAGAAAGCAAAACCTGGAAATATCTATCTGGCAAAATCTACGAGACATCATTCAGTCTGTGTGATACACAATATATCGAGTTGCTATCAAGGGCTAGGTTCGGGGAGCTAAGACCATCGGTGAATTTTTTTGTACTTCTCTGTTTAATAATAAGTTTTAAATATAAGTATAGATTTCTTTAAAATAGAAAAGAAGTGGGTGTTTGTTGTGTTAGTAGTTTTATCTGCGGGATGGGGAAGAATTATATGCTTTCCTGGTTATTCTCCTGGCTTCCCTGCCAGGGCCACTGGGCTCCTCTTTGCCTGTCATTCCCACGGTTGATGGACCCAAGCGTGCTCCACCGTGGTGCCCCAGCTTGGTTCTGACTTGCAGAGAATTGTTAGGATGAGCATGGGTTGTGATCAACCAGGGCATGTGGACCAGAGGAAAGATAACCCAGGAGCACTGGGTCTGGCCCTTGCTCTGCTGTGAATATGTGGTGTGGCTTTGGGCCAGCTCCCTTTCCTCTCTGGGCCTGATGTTAAAGTACGCCCTTTCAAACAGGGTGGTCTACAGCTCCATTACTGCAATAGTTCAGGACAGTGGCTGCAAACCTATGACACACGTACCGCAGCGGGCTGTTTGTATCATTGAAAGCTCTAAAAGGTTTGCCATCACTGCTGTAGGAGGTCACTACACCCACCAAGATCCCTTCTTGCATTTCCTCCTCTTCCACAAAGAACAGAAAAGCCAGATGGTTGTGAGAAGGCAGCATGGTATGGTGGGAAGAGGAATGCTAAGTCAGAGATTCTCCAGGGAGCCATATCTGCCCCTCTCAGGAAGTCTGGATCCTGTTCCAATCTGTCTGTGACTTCCAGCTGCCCCCAGAGTACACCTTTCCCTCCTTCCTACGGACCTACATACTCCTCCCTACAGCCCTCGGCTGCCCGCTTCTCTGTCTTGCCTGCACTCTGTATTGGCCACCCTGGCCTCCCTGGCCCAACTCCCAGCTCATGCCCACGCAGGGCCTTTGCATCGGCTGTTCCCTCTGCATGGAAATTTCTTCCTCAGGTCTTTAGCTGGCTGCCTCCTTGAGCTTGGAGCTCATCTGAAATGTCACTGTCGGAGAGGTTCCCCAACTACCCAGGCTCTACCCACGAGCCTGCATCAGCATCTGCACCACACACCTGTCATCCACACACTTCCTTTCTACTCATTCGCACACTAACTGTCCATGTGAACTTCCCCCCTTCCAGCCCCACTGTGGCAGAGGGACCTCCTGTCTGTTCCTCACCACTCTTCAGTGCTTAGCCAAATAGATGGTGAGTGGGCGGGTGCGTGACTGATAGCCCTTGATTTACCTGTCAATATAAACAACAGCTAGTATAATGCAGTAGTCTGGTCACAGATTCCTTTAAAGCATAATGC
The DNA here is from genome assembly GCF_000276665.1 of Chinchilla lanigera. Classification (NCBI taxonomy): domain Eukaryota; kingdom Metazoa; phylum Chordata; class Mammalia; order Rodentia; family Chinchillidae; genus Chinchilla; species Chinchilla lanigera. The sequence continues at coordinate 4,210,961 of NW_004955415.1, read as the reverse complement.
ATTTAGGGGATCCTCTGCCCAAGAAAGCACAGGCCCAACGCTCTATCCAGCTGAATGAGGCCTTGTCCCTGTGAAGCCCAGCCCAGAATCCTTCATCCTACTCTCAGGGTGTCCACTTTGATAACAGAAAACAATGACGATCAAATGGCTGTTCCTTGCACTGTGAAAGGAGCGCATTAGGTGGTGTTCCCCTTTTGCGGAATTCCGTTCCCTCATTTGGGACCAAGAGTGTCCTTGCTGCCCCCTCCCACGTACTTGCATCCCTAACTCAACTTGTCGACCAGGGCTTGACCACCCTGCTCCTTGGTCGGCTTTCTTGTCTTCCTTCCAGCCCTCTCCCCACCTCTTCCTGCCACTAGGATCTTAAGACAGCAGATTCAGTCCCTGGAGAAATGGGCTCCCTTAATGCCAGCATGGTCCTCCAGCCGTAAAATCTGTCAACTTCATAAACTCCTAACTGCAGAAATCTGTCCAAACATTCTGAGGCAGTTGTAACTATTGGTGTTGGCTCGCAGGCCTATGCAAGCGGCCAGGGCTCTAATGAGGAAATACTTAACAGTTCCAGCCCAGGGTAAGGCCAAGGAGGTGGGTGGGGAGCCTGTGGACGGGTGCCAAGGAGCTGTGAGCACAGTTCGAGAGGACACAGGCGACAAGACGCGCTATCAACCACGTTCTCGGGGAAGTGACAGTGACTTCATCCTGCTGCCTTTTGGGGTGCAGGTAGAAGAGGACAAAATGGTCTGAGACAGTGGGACAGCTGTCAGAAACAGATCCTAGCTGGGGCAAAGACCCATGCAGGCAGACAGATGAAAAGGGTGCTTTCTCCCTCCCCAGCTGGGCCGTGCTGTCTTTTCCATGATTAATGTGGAGAGAATGGCTAAGCTGCTTTTGAGACCGGCAGCAGAGAAGTGGTCCTTTCTTTCCTCCTCCCCAGGCGCCTGTCTGGGAGAGGGTGGGCAGAGAAGGGGCAGCCGTGTCTGTGGGGCCTTTACAGGGCCACCTGGAACTCAAGCAGCAATCCACATCACTCATATCAAGGGCCTCTGGCCGGGGCGGGGGTGCTGCGGGCAGGTGACCTCAGGAAGAGGGCCCTGCTCTCGTCCTAGCCATGCACCTACCAGAGAACCAGCTGCCCGTGGTGTTTCCCTTCCCACGAGCCACATGAAACAGCTCTTGGGGGAGAGGGAGGGAAGACACACTTCAGAAGGGAGTGTGAAAATTTGGGCCTGGCAGACGAATGCTGTCCGTGAGATGAGGGCAACTTGAGGGCCTTGGGCCTCCTGGAAACTTGGACTGAAGTTGCTGTCTGGTGGTTAGGAGAAATGGCACCCTGGCTGTAGGGTTGGAGGAACTGTTGACCACCCCCACACCCTGCCCTCCACAGAGGCCTCTCCCTGGTAACAGTGTAGCCACATTTTGTGCCTGTGGCTGGGTGGGCAATTGTAAAAGCAGAGTACCCAAAAGCACCAAGACAGAAAGGATGTCTGACCTCACCAAAGGTCCAGCCTGTCACCACACCCTAGAGAGCCAATTTTCAGGGCAGTTGCCCCCTGGCCAAAGAGAGCCCATATTTTCCAAATACATAACAAAATGAAATTCACTCTTGCAGAAGCGAGTTACTGGGTCTCTTTTGTCTTTGTCAAAGCAGTAGTTCTCCATTCCTTGTCTTACCTTGTATCCTGGTCCCCACTGTGACTCTCCAAGACTCAAGGGGCCCACCCTGCTGCCTTATCCAGGAATCAGCTTACAGCCCTAGGAAACTGGAAAAGAAGTGCTTGGGTGTCTGACTGTTGGACAGGAAGAAGGAAAATCTAAGGTCTAAGAGAAGCCCAGTTCAGATCTAAGAACAGATTCCCTTCGGAGGCCATCTGGCAACACACTGGCTTTGTAAGTGGGAATCCGTAGCTCAGTGAGGGGAGAAGATGAAATGTGCCCTGTCTGCTTCCCATGGCATTGCACACTCCCTGTGCCCAGGACCCATGGCCATCGCCTCCCCTCCCCCTGCTCCCATCTCCGGAGAAAGCCAGCAGGCTATCTGTTCACAGATGCCCCGGCTTCCACAGAGCCTGGCCCTGGGCCCCTAAAAACCTCGAGATCTCTGTCATAACCAAGTGGGCCCAAGGATGTCATAGAGGCAGGGACCGGAGTCAAAAAGGCCAACTTCAGTCCCAAGTCTTAGTCTAAGTCTTGAGACTTTGGAGACTCTTTAGAAATATTCCTCATGTTTGAAAAACACGTTATGTTTTATAAAGCTCTTTCACATGTATTATTTCATTCTATCTTTAATCTCTTGGGACCCTAGTTTTCGCACATCAAAATAAGAGATTGGATTGAAATATGGCTTCAAGGCTTCCCCCACCACATGCTAATATTTTGTAAGAGACTACATCTTGTAGTGTCTTTTTTTTTTTTTTTTTTTTTTTTTGGTTTTTTGGTTTTTTGGTTTTTTGGTTTTTTTGGGTTTTTTCCAGTACTGGGAATCAGACTCATGACCTTGCGCTTGCCAGGCAGGCGCTGTGCTGCTGAGCTAAATCCCCAGCCCCCTGTAGTGTCTCATATGTTATATGATTCGTTTTAGGATTTATGGTACTAAGACTCTGTGTTCTGGAGTTGTAGAATTCTGAGCTTCGAAAATTCAATGGTCCTTGAGTCACGAATATATGATCACTTTGTTCCGTGATTGTATGTCAGTGTTTCCCAAGTTTCATTTGTTCCCGCACCAGCTTTACCATGTGGGCCGTGTCTGTATAGCACCAGTATTATTATTCATTTAGGGTTTTTCTTTAAATAGACTCTTTTTAACTTAAATAAGTGTCTTTAAAATGGAAACTTTATATCATTATTGCCAATGGAAAACCAGTCTCACCTGCCATAAATGGGAGCTAAAAGTAAAAATAAATACAATAAAAACAATGCTATTAAATTCTAACTAGATATTGTTGCTTGCCAAAGGCTCCAAGCCCAAGGCTTGCTCTTTAAAAAAAATTTTTTTTAGTATATATGTGTGTGTGTGCATGTGTGTGTGTGCATGCATGTGTGTGTATACATATACCTTAGTGACCCTTAGAGATGTATTAAGGAGATACTAGCATTAAATTGAAACAGTATGAGGGCTTTATATAACTGAACTTTTCCTCTTTCCCCTAAGTGATTCTGCTGTTCAGTGCTGTACCTGAATGTACTGGTCCCTTTGCTGGGTAAAATGCCTCTCTGCTGTTTGGGTGAAGGAACCTGAACTTTGGCCTCCCACGCCACGCACACGTTGTCCAGAGAGATCAGTTGTTTTCTTCACTTCTTTGTTTTGCAGAGCTTTGCATTATTCCAAAACCATCCCCTTGAATTTAGGCATGGGGTTTCCTTCCCTCTGTTCATGTCCCTCTGGATTAGAGGCAGAGACTAGAAGCCTTCAAGGCCTTGGGCTTGCAGACCGGTGGAGACATCAGCGGAGCAGGACTCAACAGAGCAGGACTCGGCCGAGCAGGACTCATTAGGGCAGAAATGTACTTGTGTTCGCACAGGGAGGGCGACAGCTGGGCCTGCAGTGCTGGGTTTGCCTGTGGGGCAGAGAGAGCAGGCACAGCCCTGGGGTGCCTGCCCACAGAGTCAGGAAAGGTGGGGAGATGTGGAAAGAGACTGTACAGAGACTCAAGGCTGCACCCACCCTCTTTGGGGCTGGCTGCAGAGCCAGCCTAGCGCAGGACAGAAGGCTTGAGTTCTGATCCCACCCCGTGGCCTTGTACAAGTCACTCTCTGTGACAGTTTTAGCACTGCACTCAGGACATACACACTGGCTGTGGCCGTCACTGTGAGGAGCAGTGCGGTCCGATTGCCTGCTGGCTCACAACTCTATCTCAGCACACATTCACACTCAGATAAATGGCTGCTCCTATTGTTGGTAAACAATAATTATTAGTATCTGATACTCAGATGCTTTGAGGAAGGGTAGGGCTGTAACAATTTCCTCAATGTCAGGAGCAATGGACACCAATGCTTGATACAAAGAAGTTCTCCAAAAATTCAACAACAAACTTTCTGCCACACCTCCAGTGCCTGAGGGTGGCATCAGGTCTAGGTCTGGACTTAGTTTGTGGAGCCCAGGCAGGTTCCCCATGATAGCACCTTGGCGTTATATCCAAGGCAGCCCTCTTTGACTCCACTGCAATTTATGCCACCCAGGGCTTCCTGTTTCCATCACCCTGTGTGCATTCCCACCTTCCCTCTCACGCTCACACCCCCTACACACAGTGTCCTCCTCTCTGCTTTGTCTGAGCCAGCTCTCAGGACCAACCTCTGAGACCCAGGTGATGGTCCTGGCTGGATCTTTATTCTCTGATTTCTTTGAGTCAGTCCCTTGGCTGCTCTGGACCTCAGTTTCCCCATATGGAATAAAGGGTTTGAAGCGCATGACCTCTAAATCCCTTCCAGTCCTAGCATTAAGAATGGCAGCTGCAATCGTGCCCACCAGGAGAAGGAAGTGATTCTAGCAGCTTAGACTTCCTAGGTTCAATGATGACTCCGCCAGATTTGTACCATCTGGCAGCTCCATGCCCAGTAAGGATAATGCACAATCTTCATCTCGTAGACTGTACGAGCCAGAAGGCAGGAACCACAACTGCTTCTACGGACCCTTACTCTTCAGCCTAGCACAGTGCTCATCTTGTAAAAGTTACTCAATAAATAATTACCAAATGAAGGCCGGGGATGTAGCTCAGCAGCATAAGCGCTTGCCTGGCAAGCCTGAGGTCATGAGTTTGATTCCCAGTACCAGAAAAAAAAAAAAAAAACTACCAAATGAATGCACATAAGTTTAAATGATGATAAGTATTCTTAGTAGAGAAGTGAGGCTGGAGTCCAATGGATTCACACTAATGCTTCTTAAACTCCAAGGAGAGAAACCCCTCTCTGCCTTTTTAGGCTCAAATTGCAGCATCAACCTAGTCTAGAGATGAGGGGGCAACAAGACTGTACTAACTTACTTCAGCTAACTAAAGAAGATGCAAGAAGTCTACCGCAGTCTGCTGCTTATGTTAGCTCTCTGACCTAGCCAATATTCATTCACTGATCTTACAAACACTTCTGACAATGTCTCTGTATGTCTGGGGCTCCTGAGATGCTGTGGGGGACAGACATGAAATCTGGGGAGTTGGAACACTTGGTTTCTAACCCTATTTTTGATAGGAACTCTTTGTGTGTCCCTTGAGCAAGAAACTTTTTTCTCCAGACCTTATGTCTTTATCTGTAAAATAGGTTATTGGACTTGATAATATCTAAGGCTATTTCCTTTCTTACTATCTATAATCATACTATGTAGGAATCTGTAGCAGGTAGACCATAGCATATTTAAAAGTTCTGGGAAATACCCCATGCATCAAGCATTACCTGCAAATAACATACAACATCCCAAGGCCTTTCATGTGAATCAGAGGGAGGCAGCTAAAGCACTTTGAAAAGAGTCTCACACTGTGAATGGTACAGGCATTTGCATTAGTCCTTGTTTGTGAAGAACTCACAGTCTATCAGAAAAGACCCGGCCCAAGCAACCTGAATCCAATGAGAGAAACAGATGTGGGTCCTGATAGTTCAAATGCAAGAGAAACCAGGGATATTTTGAGGATCGCAGGCCCCACTGAAGATGAGAAAATTACTGACCCCCCCATAACAAATTAAGGTTGAGATTAAGGATTGTTGATTTAAATAAACCTGTAAGTAGGAGTCAGGAAGATCTGGAGCAAATCCTTAACTCGAATTCTTGCACCACACACATTATTAGGAGAGGCTACAGATACAATGGTCTAGGGACGTGGGGGCCTGCAATGAGGAGAGAAGGGAGCAGGGAAGGCTTGGATAAAGTAATCCATGAACCATGTTCCCTGTTCCTTCTGCTATACAAGTAATTCTTTATGCTGTTTTGAAAGACCAAACCCATAAGCTTCAAAACACAAGCAAGCAGAGCCTCTTAAATCATCGGGGAATTGTTCATGAATATAATTATTGGATTAAATCATCTGTTCATAATAAACAGAGACAAGGGCTGAGAATCCCAGCTTCTATGATTCGATGTACAAGAGCCAAGGATCCAGAAGGGTCCTCATGGGGATAAGACCCCATCTGAGATATTCCTGTCCAGAGACAAGACCACTGCCAGCCAGAAAACCCTGGCTCCATTCTCACGAACATGTTCCTGGGGGTGGTGCAAACCAGATGGACGTGCCTGACTTAAAGGTGAAAATATGCTTTTGATCCTTAAGTGGTAATAATTTTAAAGGTTGTGCCCATAGCTGCCAGCACTGCAATTACACTCAGCAGCCTCATGGCAAAGGACAAAGGACCCCATGGGCTAGTGCAGTTTGATTGAGGCTGCTTGCAGCTGAGGACACAGACCCCCTGCGTGACTGTGGAGGTGAGGTGGCTGGGGAGTCGATGCTTCTTGCATTTTAATGGACAAGCTGAGTCATCTAGGCATCTTGTTACTGTGCGGATTCTGATACAATAGATCTGGTGCAGCTGAGATTCTACATGTCCAACATCCCCCCAGGAGATGCCAGTGATGCTGGTTCACAGGACACTTTGACAACAAGGTCTGAGATAATGTTGGTGACAGCACAGCATAGCTAAGCCCAGGAGTCTGGAGTCAACCCCGAGTCTAAATCTTGGCTTCCCATCCCTCTGGCAGCATAACCTTTGTTACTTAGCCTTTTGAGACTCAGCTCCTTGTCTATAAAATAGGGACAATGGGCAGAACTGTTTGTTTATGCAATAAATATGTATTAGGTAGCTACTACATGTCAGGCTTCTGTTAATCCCTGGGGACGCAGTGGTGAGACGGATCAGGCTGGGTTCCTGCTCTCGAGAATCTGATAGTCTTTGAGGTGATGGATGTAAAGCATTTAGCACAGTGTCTGGACATGCTAAGAGCTCAAAAAATAACATCTATTTTTATTAGTATCATTGATTTCAAGTGCCCAGGGGACAGACCCTTCCATTCAGTGTTGACTGCTAACGAGATTTGTGATTTGTCCACATTGGGTATCAAGATGAGATACATCGGGGTTGAGGATTTAGCTCAGTGGCACAGCGCCTTCCTGGCAAGCGCAAGGTCGTAAGTTCGATTCCCAGTACCTCAAAAAAAAAAAAAAAAGCGGGGTGGGGGCTGGGGATTTAGCTCAGCGGCAAAGCGCCTGCCTGGCAAGCACAAGGTTGTGAGTTCAATTCCTGGTACCAGAAGAAAAACAAAAACAAACAAACAAACAAGATGAGATACATACATCCACACAGGGATACAGATATGAGAACACAGTTTCTCCCCGTGAGGATGTACCTGTTACTGGGGAGATGCATATCTAGCCGCCTGGCCAGTCTAAGCCACTAAGCTCTTTCCAATAGCATAGGTTTGGTGCAGAATTTACTGTGCTCACATGCTTGATCCTGAACTGTGGGTTTCCACCCACTCTGTGAACTGTCACTATGGTCTCGACTGCCTTGTCCCCAACTGTACTTTACTTACTCTGTCTCCCATCCTTCCCTTTCCTCACCAACACTACTTGAAAAATGCTGTGACCCAGCCTTTGCTGGCCAGACAGCTGGAGACTCCCCATACAGAGCTATATGGCATTCCTGGGTCTCCCCACCTTACTGCCCACCAAGGCCATAGGAATCCATCCGTTTAGGCACCCAGCAGACGTTCCACATCTGGGGATTTGGGAAGAGTGCACAGACTTGGAAAGCTCTGCAAATGTGCATCTGATTCTCAGGAAAAGCCGGCCAAGCTGCGACAGGCTTCGTTAGCATCAAGAAGTTGGAGCTCATGGTGTGGGAGAGGGAATAAGAACGTGCTCCAGGTAGACTTGGCTCAGACGCCTGGGCCTGGGCCTCCCTCTGCTGTGTTTCTAGTACAGGCTTCGTGACAGTGTTTCTGAGACAAGGCCAGTAGGAAGGTGAGAAGCAGCGAAGAGCAGCTTCAAGGAGTAGCTCACAGGAGGAGATCCAGACACATTCTCAACCAGAGAATGACCTGGAAGTCAGCCATGGAGACTCACCAAAAAACCATCCAAGCAGCATGAGGGCCTGGGGTCACCGTGAGGAGAGGGGCATGGTCCCTGCTCTTAAGGATTTACAAACAAGCAAAGGAAACCTGCCAGCTGGCAGAGCATTACAGTATATGCAGCGGGCACCATCATGGGCAACAGACCAGAACTGGCATGATGCATCAACAAGGGCTCTGCAGGAAGGGGCACTCGGGCTGAGACCTAATGGACATGAAAAGTGAGGAAGGGAGAGGTGACAGAAAGAGAACTCCAAGATGAATCGACAGCCTGTGTGAAGAAGGCTGGATCAAGAGGGCTGCTCCCTGTGGCCAAAGAGAAAGAGAGAAGTGTGGGAAATGGGAATGGCAGGGAAGCTAAGGGCGGGCCATGGGGTCTAATAAACTTGGACCACCTTTTCTAGGTCAGTGGAGAGTCATTGGAAGGGTTCTACGATACGATTCAGCAGTACAGCTAGTAGCCTGCTTTTACAGGTAAGGCAACTGAGGCACAGAGGTATGGTTAGGTAACAGGCCTAGGGTCACACTCCCAGAAAACGCTGGGCCAGGATCCCCGACAGTCTGAGCCAAACTCTGCCCTCTCCAGCTCGCTGCTATGTACATACACGGCCACAAGCACACATGCATTAAAAACACTGAGGCTGGGCACAGGGCTGAGTCAGAGGCCTTAGAGGCAAACTCTATTTAAGCTCATTTAACAAGGAACCTCTTAATGATCTCATTAGCCTGGTCAGGTCCCTAAGGAAACTTGGAGTGAGGTCCTATGTTAAATGAGGCCTCTTTGAAGTGGCCACCACCTGAAGCTGCCACCTGAGAGGGTGGGAAACAACGCCAGCCTGTGAGCCCTGCGCCCACTTGGGCAAGAGCCACGGGGCCTCCAGCACGGCAGGACTTGGCCCTGGTACAGGCAGGGTGCTGGGCGGATTTCCATTAGCTTGCTCCCAGCTGCCCTCTCCACAGGCTCCTTCAGATGGGTGATCTGCCTGGCCATTGTGGGGTCATACATCAGGATGACAGCAGCAAGAGCTTGTGGCCTTCCCTAGGCCTCGCCCTCTCAGTCTAGACTTCCAGGCTCCCCTCAGCTGTGGTCTGGCTCATAATTGGGGACGCCCATGGCTCTCCCTGACCCCAGACTCAAGCTGCACTCTCTCTGCTCCCATGGTAGGTTCCTTCATCCATCTTCCTATTTCTAGACAGACACTCCTGCTCTTCCAGCCATGCAATCCTGATTCCTCTTAAGAGTGGTGCCTGATCTTTGGATAAAGCAGTCATGAAAACCCAAAGAAGCACCTCCACATCCACCAGGGATGCCTGCTTCTTGGACCAGCTCTGGGTCCTCTGGGCTCCTTTACCTCTGGCTGTGTCCAGCTTGAAGCAGGAGAGTTGGCCTCCCCATCAGGGCCAGCCCAAACACCTCCCAAGCTGTCCTAGAAAAACTTCAGGGTGACTGACCTGAGAATAAGCAACTGGCCTATTGTCCCTCCACAGGGTGTAAAACTCAGACAGGCAGAAGGAAGCATTTCACCTTTGCAGAACTGCACGCAAGGCCCTCCCAGCAGGCTGCGGCTGAGGCCCCTGCCTATTAATAGTCAAGCAGCTGTTTGCTTCCCCGAATGAGACTCTTTATTGCAAGCTGCGTTGACAAAACAGATCCCGCTCCTTCCTGCCTAGAATATTTGGGGGTGGAGGGGCTATAGCAAGATGTTCCTTCCCTCCAGGGAAGTTCAGAAGGTCAGCACTGGGAGAGGCGTTAGCAGTGACGCCCTCAAATTCAAGAAAATGCAAAACAACCTCTTTATCACCACCCACTCAGCCCCTCACTGGCTGGCTCTTCCTCTCATGGACCCAGTTTCAGCCAACAGCCCCACTGTTCGCTTGGTCTTTCCTTGACATTCTCATCCTTCCCTTGTCCTGCCCCACCTAGAAGCCTCAAAGTCAAGGCTTGGGTGAGCATCCCTGCTGACATCTGGCCTCATCTCCCATGTCCCACCCTCTCCCTCAACTGAAGAACGGCTTTGCGTGCTCTCCATCACCTCCAGCCTTCGCACATGCTATCTGCTCTCCTTGCACTCCCTGTCCCCAGATCTCCACAGAGCCAAGGGTTCTCTAGTTCTTGGTTTGAAAGAGACCATTCTAGGAAGCCTGGCCTCCCCAAACACACCTCACCATGCCTCCAATTCCCTCCTGCCTGAAGTTCTTTCTCAGAGGGAGGGTCAGGAATTTTGCCTTCATCCTAATCCTCCACCAATCACCGGGACACAGTTCGACACTGAGCTGAGTCAAAAAAAAATAAAATCCAGGCACAGTGGCACACATCTGTAATCCCATCTACTCAAGGGGCTGCCGATCACAAGTTTAAGGCCAACCTGGGCAACTTAACAAAGCCCTACCTCAAAATAAGAAAATAAAAAGGGCCAGTGATATAGCTCAGCGTTCCCTTGGTTCAATCCCTAGTATATATATTTTAGAGGCAAGTACAAAGGCTTCCCTCTCCTCATCTCCCACCACCAGAGCCCCATAATCTGACAGTCAATGCCTGTTCACTGGCTAAAAGCAGGACCTCTACAAACAGGCTACCTGGGTTTGAATCATGATGCTGACACCAACCAACTGAGGACCTTGGGGAAGGCAACCTTTCAAAGCCTTAGTTTCCTCACCTGTAAAATGAAGCCAGTGAGTACCTGTTTCACAAGATTAGTGCAAGAAGTCACTGAGGGTAATGCTTGTAAAACACCTAGACCAGTGCCTGACACATTTGGCAAATGTGAGCTGTGCAAATAATTTAACTCAGTGTTTCCATCTGACCACAGAACCTTCTCCCCTCCCACCCTGCACAACCACCATCCACAGTGGTGTCTCACAGCACATGCTCTGAGAAAAGCCTATAGACAAGCCCTCTGCCCACTGGACAGGTGCACAGTATGAGGTCAGAAGGAATGGAGGAAAGAGCTGAGGATCTAAGTGCTAGGCACTATGGGTTAGAGGCATCCTTGCATCTTGGCCTGTGAAGTCAAGCCCAGTGCTGCATGCTAGTCCAGCAGCCTGCAGTGGGCCTCAGGGCAGGGCTGGCACCAAGGTGCCTACCATCTTTCTCTTACAGCTGCCTGGGCATGAGTTTTGGCTCCCAGTGGCACTGAGGGTGGTGGCCAAAAGTCTGCTTATACCAGGAATAAATGGTATTTGGTCTTCTTTGCTGATAGAGAAGGAGAGGTGCCTAGAGGCAGTCGTGGGGGGGTTCATTCTAGCCAGGGACGTGATGCTGTCAGCTTCCAGGAGGTCCATCTGCTTCCTGAGGCCCCATTTTAATAGTCTTTAAAGAGGATATACTAATCCTTGCCTCTTCAGTCCCCAAAGCACTTGACTTTGATGATCTCACTTGACCCTTAGCTGCTCTCACTGGAAGCAACTTAAGGCTTTCTCCATCTTGGCTCCCCAGGGGTAAACTGAGGCTCAGGAAAAGTAAACGCCTTGCCTGAAGTCAGAGAGTATTAGTGTGGCCATGCTGAGATCCAGACTCACACCGTTCAACCTGGCTGCTGTCCAACCCCTAGCAACATGTGCTAGAATGTTCTCTGTAGTAGTTTGAAGAATTCAGACTTATTTTTTTTCCATATTCAATTCAATATTATTGAGAATCTATTAAATAGTAGCCATCATATTAGGGACAAAATGATAGCACTTTGCTCGTGTGTGTGTGTGTGTGTGTGTGTGTGTGTGTGTGTATGACAGGTTTCTTGAGGCACACATGACATACAAAAAACTGCAGATATCTAATGTGCACAGGGCCTAGGACTTTTAAACAAACAGTTCTAGTTCTCTAAATAAAGAAAAAGATGTTCAACCTCATTAGGAGTCAGGAAAATGCAGATTAAAGCCATCAGAAGATATTTTACCCACACCAAACTGGCAAAAAATTAAAGATCCTGACAATACCAAGCGTTGGCACGGGTGTGAACCAACCGGATGCTACACACTGCTGGAGGGAATGTCAATGGGAATAAATTATTTGAAAAACAATTCAGTATTATCTTGTAAAGTCAATTGTTTACTTTCCCAACACCCTAGCAACTCCACTCCTAGGTTATATGTACTCTCAGACATGTACATACTAGTGTTTACCATTTTAACCACAGTGGTGATTAGAGTTTTGAATATTCCCATGCCAGATGCTGAACAGCTACTACTATAAGTCTCCCCCACTCTCCTCCCCTTTACCAGGTTCCTCCAATTTTCTGGTTGCCCCACTCCCTCCCCTGTGCCCAATCTAGCAACTAAAATGTTATTGTCAGCCTCACAGAGCACTCCAGGGCCAGGCTCTAGCTCCGTAGCCTTCATGTGACTACCAGGGGCCCTTACCTTTCTGATTGTTTATTTTCACCCACCCTCTCACTCACATGCACCAAAAGAAAAACACAACGTTATTCATAGTACCAGTGTTCTTAGTAGAAAACAACCGCAATAGTCAAACAACTATAAATAACCCGATGTTCCTGCGCAGGAGATGCCCATCTGAGCTGCTTCCTTTCTCAGCTCAGAGAAGCCCTTCCAGGTTCATGGCAAATAGAAGAGATGGGCCCATATTCTGGTGGGGCCCAGGCCCAGGTGGGTTATTATACCAGATAACAGGTTCTAAGTGCTCTTTCTTTATCAGGTGCTCTGAACCGAAAGTTGAATCTTCTTTAGCAACCAAGGGGGCATTGACTTGTCTTCACCACTCCTGTAATCCCAGCACTCAGGAGGCTGAGGCAGGAGGATCACCACAAATTCGAGGCCAGCCTGCACTACATTGTGAGACCCTGCTTTAAAAAACCAAAATAAGAAAAAGAAATTAAAATGGAAGTGAAATGACATACCCAAGGACATGCATTGTGGAGTTGGGGCTTATCTCATGTTTGTGAGATTCCAAAGCTCAAACCCTTCTTTACCCTGGAAGCACACAGACTGGGACTCAGGGCATGTAGTACAGAGCCTGGCACAGGGAAGACACTCATTCTACAGAGACTCTGACACAACAGATCTGCCAGACTGCTTCGGAAACCTCGTCTGCGGGACTGAGCTTCCGTGCCTGTTTGTCTCCTTCATCCCTGAAGTCCAGACCTGAAGGCGTCTGCAGCTCGAGTTCCCTTATTCCCTGACTTCCTGATTTAGAACCTTTTGCATCTTCTCTGAGACCTCTCCAAATCTTTAAACACAAACAACATGACTCCATTCGTTTCTTCATTATCTAAATGTCAATTGGGCACATGTATGTGCAAAGTCCAGAGCAGAGCTTGGTAGAAACAGCAGTGACCAGACCTGGTCCCTACTTTTTGGGACAGTCCCTGAACCCAGAACCAAGTTCCCAAGCAATCAGGTCCTGAAGCGAAGTGACCTGTCAGGCCAGCAGAATGGCAAGTCCAGGTGTCTGGCACTGAAGGACCAGGGTGTTTTGTCACTACGTGCCTCTTGTCTGACCTTCCTCTGGAGAAAGAACTTGTTTTTGCTCTGGGAAGAGAGGTATGGCTGTAGGAAATTCAACATGCTTATTTATTTGTCTGGTTTTCCTAATTTAATTTCTTTAACAAATAAAAATAAAGATAGTATGTTTGCCCAAATAGTGACAGGCCCCACCAGAAGTGTTATTATTACACTTTCCAGAATTAGAATCCAACCATTACTGCTAGTGGCCTACGTTTCCGGGGACAGTGAAGGGCAAGAAGCCCAAGTTCCCAGCACAGCTCAGCCAGAGATGGAGGGACAGTGGGAAAGTACTTTCACCTCTCCAAGTCTCCTTCCCCCTTTTATAAAGTGGAAGAGTTGAGCACACTTACAAAGACAGAACTTTCACATTCACATCTCATTTTGCATTCATAATATCCTGCTAAGAAGACATTTTTACCCCTATAATTTGATGGGGAAATTAAAGCAGACGAGACAGCAGAGTCCAGATGAGCCAAGGAATGAGAGGCAGAGATGGAGCAGAATCAAGCTTTCTGTCCTCACCTGGTGCCCTCTCATCCTCACCAGGATTCCTCATACCTGAGTAAAGAACAAATGCCTTAGGAAAATTCTCTCTGACCCTTAGAATATGTCGAGGGATCTTAAAGGTCTATAGATCCAAATTTAAGGAACTGCTTAACATGATATAGTACCCCACTGGTATGGACAAAACACAATTTTTACATTTTTATACATCAGAAAAATAAAACCTCAGCTTGATCAACAGCAAAATCTCAGTTCACTCATGGGGCTGCAAAGTCATTGACGATTCTATTGCCAAGGTGATCATGAGTACAAACACCACAGCACTGATGTTATATGGCCATGCAACATTATAAGGCAAACATCAAAATGAACCACAAATACAATTCTTAATTGTCTGGGATTATCACTGAAGGAAAATTTAAAAATTGAAGTCTGAGGGAACTTGCGGGAACATCAACCTCCCCAATCTGAGATTCTATCTTGCTGCGCCACATTGCCTGAAAACCCCTCCCCATTCTAACAGTCTTCAAGTTTCCCTGGTAACCATCTGCTGGTGGAAATGACAATTAAGCTTTTCAGCTGCCTGGTTCACTTAGTTCCCCCGTGATGGCTCTGTGCCAGGGTCAAAAAGGCCTGAATTCACCCACCTGCAGCGACAGTGCTGAGAAGAAGGAACCTCCCAAGGTCAGCAGTGAGTCTCAGGATACCAAGTACAAAAGCCTAAGCCTGAACAGCATCATGTCTCCATCCACTACTCCACGCACTCATCCATATATCCTTCAAACATTCTCTTCTGCCTGTTATAGTCCAGGTCCTAAATTTGGGGGAGCGAAGTGGGGTGGGGAAAAATAAGCAAGGTTTATAATAGTATGTTAACCGCCACTAATTAAATATAATATATATACATATTCTTTTTGTACCTTTACATTTTTGTTCCATTACATTTTAGCATTATGCATATATTTCACCTACTCCCAGAAATAACTTTCTTTTTTAAACAGCATTCCTCACTGCCAGGCAGTACTCCAGCCGCTTGAGCTGGCTGACCCCTCACAAGTGGTGGTGGTAGGTTGATTTAGGGTCAATAAATGGCACGAAGAAGGACAAATCTTTGACCCTTCCAGCTATGGCTTATGTGACTTTGTCTAAGAGGCTGATGACCCATGAGGCCTGTATCTACTCTCCCTGACACATCCCCATAGCTTTTTCCTGCCCCCGAATGGTATGCGCTGTGCCCAGGATGAACTACTGAAAGGTGACGGAGGTATCCCCCTGCCATGGCCTCGGGAGACCTGTTTGTGCAGGCTGGCATGTGGTCACGTATGAGTGAAAGCGACTGGGTATGTGTGTCCTTTTCTTTCCCTTGACAAATATTTCCCTTGGAACCACCAGATGCTCTCGCAAGCCTGCCACCAGGGGTGACCTGGCAGCTTGGAGCAGCCGTAGTTGTCTTAAGGGTGTAGGCGCACCCTCCGTCGTCCTCTGGCTTACCCAAGAGGTCACCAGGGCCCCTCCATACAGCTCCCTCCTCCAGAGTCACTGAGCGTGGGTGCAGGAGGCACTGCATTGACCCCTTAAGGCCAGGAAAGATCAGGACATCACACTGGCTGGCTCTCAGGTATCAGCTACCCCCATGACAGTTTGTGACACCACCCCCTTTCCTTGGCAGCTTCAGTTCTTCCTGTAACACCTCCTTCCAGCCTTTCAGCATCACTGAAAGCGAAGGATCTGCTTATCCCTACTTTACCAGTAAAGAAGCTGAAACTCAGAGACAAATAACTTACTCAAGTCCACCTAATTCACCTGTAAATTACTCACCCTGAATTCCACCCAAGTGAGGCCAGCCCTGGAATCCTCTCCAGAGCCAAGGAGGGAGCCATGCTTCAAGACTTCCTCAGCTGGCTGAGAACTGCAGAGCCCCAACCACAGCAGAAGATATGGATGCTTTGTGCAGCAAAAGACTGAAAGAGAACAGACAAGTCAGAGGCTGACAGGAGATGTCAGCAACATGCCAAGAATTCAGGCTCTTTGAAGTCAGTAAGAAAGACACAGATAATCTCCTAGGATCCTCAGCAGAGGACACCAAAGGTAACCCCCAGGAGAGGAACTCCAAACAATCAGTAAAATCATGAAAGTGTTAGAGAAATACAAAGTAAAACCAAAATGACAGATATTTGGCCCCATCAGAGTGGCAAACGTTCTGAGGTCTGAGGATCACCAGAAGACTCTCACCCCATAGACACCGCTGGGCAGCAACAGATGAGCCCCAAGATCTTCATTCTCACAGCAGCTCCTCCCCAGGCCCACAAGACACGTGTGCAAAGATGGCATGGAGGTGTGGGCTTCATTCTTTAAACTGCTTCATTTTTATCTGTGGATGTCTGCGGTACATAATGATTCCGTTCACTGTGGGGAGTTGGTGCATGTACACAATAGGTCTTCATTCTTTTTAACGCCTCTTGCCTTTTCCCTCTCCCCTTCCGTCACTTGGTCCCCTTCTTAATTAGTATGGAAAACTGGAGATCACTGCAACTCCCTTCTACAGGAGAAAGGAATTAATAAATTGTGGCACAGTAAAATAGAAATAGATTGGATAGTGGAAGTGTTCTGGACCTCTATGCATCAGTGCAGGTAAATTGCACACACTATGCTGAATGAAAATAAGCAAGAGGCAAAAGGCTACACATAGTATTATGCTGTTTACATGAAGTTGAAAACTCTGCAAAGCAATATACTCTCTCTGCTGTATAAGTGCGCACACTAGTATTATAAACATAAAGGCATGTGCAGGAATGACTCATGCCAGCCTCGGGGAATGGGCAGATGACACCTCTAGAGGGGAAGAGGGGAATGAGTGAAGAACTCCTATTTCTTTGTAGTGTTTTATTTCATGACTAGATTGTGGAAACACGAGATCTGCCTATATTCACCCCTCTATCTGCCCTTCATATGTCAAATGCTTTATAATTTTTAAAAGCAGGGAGGGGCTGGGCATTTAGCTCA
Source organism: Chinchilla lanigera (assembly GCF_000276665.1). NCBI lineage: Eukaryota > Metazoa > Chordata > Mammalia > Rodentia > Chinchillidae > Chinchilla > Chinchilla lanigera. The sequence goes on along the minus strand of NW_004955415.1, from coordinate 4,193,953 downwards.
GCGGCACAGCTCCTGCCTGGCAAGCACGACATCATGAGTTTGATTCCCGGTACCGGAAAAAAAAAACAACAACAAAAAAAGCAGGGAGCTGGACAATTGCCCTAAGGTCAATTGTCTGCCAGGTCACTGATCACTGTTAGAAAGTCTCATCTAGAATTTGCCTCCCATTGGCCCTAATTCTGTTCCTTGAGGATCCCACGTGAAAACCCAACCCTTGGTGGCACACATCCAAATTGGCTCCTGTCCTCGGCAGGCTGGCACACTGCGGAAAGGAGGCTGGTCCCCCGGCCACCCTCCCCATTGGCATCCCCCTGCACCCTTTCCCACCCCCACCCCCACCCCTCTGGGCGCCTCAGCAGATGGCAGCTCCTACAGCATGTTCTCTTCCAGAGAAAGTCCTTGACAAGCCCAGAGGCAAAGGAAGCGTGCAGAAGCCCCACCCCATTTGTCAGCGGGGCTCTTTGCTAACCGGAGAACCAGGCTCAGCTCGGGATGCTCCATGCAAAAAACTGAGCTGGGGATCCGGATAATGGCTGTTGACTTGCTCAGTGACTGTAGATAAGTGACACAATCTCCCTGAGCATCCACAGCTGCACTGAGATGCTGCTTAACATAGCAGTTCCAGACCTAGAAGGATCAGAATGGACTGGGGAGTTTCTAAAAATACAGGCGCAGGGGCCCTAAGACCAGAACTACCTATAGCAGAGTCTTGGGATTGTATTTCCACTGAATAAGCAGAAGATTCCAAAGCACAGCCAAACATGGGAAGCACTAGCTGGTCATTCCAGATAGTTGGACATTCATGAAGGCAGGGAAACTCTGTGTACCTATTTTCTCTCCCCACCCCCAGTGCCTTTCTGCCTCCTTGTTAATCATCACCCTGAATAGTTGATGCCAAGCAGGGTGCTGGGTGAGAATGAGGGAGCAGATGAGCTTCCAGAATGCGGCCCTCTGAGCCTCCTACTCCTTAGTAACCGCAGGGAAGCTGAGAACCAGGCGGGGAGGGGAGCCCGCACTTGTACCCCTTACCGCAGGTGGAGGAGGGTCTAGGGTGAAGTGGCAGCCATGTGCTGAATGCCTGCCCCTCCATCCCAAGGCCAGCATCCCAGCTCTTGCAGCAGGTCCTCTCCCCACTCCCACCTACCAAAGGCAAGCTTCTCTGCAGATCCCAGCATCCTGCACATTAAAGGCAGACCAATGTTTTCCTGACTGCAGCCATTCACCGCCAGCATACCACCTGTACTATTATTTAATTGGTACTTTCTTTTACATTGACTCACTGGTTTTTTTTTTACTTGAATACCTATTTAGCCCCATCCTAAGCAATAATATCTGAGAAATAACAGGTTTGATGTGCTCGTTATTTTTTTGTCTAATTCACATTAAAGTAAATACATACTGATTTCCATTTTAAAAAATGTCCATCTATTTATTTCGCAGAGCCACTTTGCGCATCATGCGCTTTCAGAAACACTGAACCAGCTCAACCCTGTCCTCTCATGGAGATGAAAACTGAGGTCCAGGGAGGGTGGAGCTTGCCGGAGGCTGGACCTGGTATTTGTGCAGGCAGCCACTGGGCAGGACCCAGACACCCTAGTGACCTTGACCTTTCAGAGACCTTCCTTTGGTTGTGCAGTGCCCCCTCCTGGCTGGCTCTTCCTCAACACTTGTCCTAGAAGGAGCAGTCCGAAGACGGCACTGTTCTTGTCACAGAGCAGGGATGGCTCTACCTGAGGTGGGAAGCTTGGGCAGCCAAAGAAGATACCTTGAAAGAGGTGGCGTTTGCACTTGACTTTGAAGGAGAAGTAGGAACCAGTCAAACTTCCAAGAGGAAAAAGGCAATTCTGTTCAAATGGTGAGATGTTCCAAGGACGGGGTGTACTCAAGATTTGGTTGCTGATTTGGATGAAAGGAGAGATGCCAGGGAACAGACTGAGATGGGCTCCAAATGCCTCTTAAGAAGCTGTGACTTGAAGCCAGGCATGGTGGCGCACGCCTGTATTCCCAGCTGCTTGGGAGGTTGAGACAGGACAATTGCAAGTTCAAAGCCAGCCTGCACAACTTAGAGAGACCCTACCCCAAATTTAAAAATAAAAAATAAAATGGAAAGGCCTGGGGATGTAGCAGTGGCAGACTTCCCCTCGTTTAATCCACAGGACTGCGGGGCTGCAGGGAGGCAGAGCTGTGACTTGAGCCTGTAGCCAGTCACTCAGCTGGGGGACGGTGGGTAAGCAGGAAAGTGGTGTGATGTCTGCCAGTTCAGAGCATGGACCAGCGGGCAGAGGGAGAGGAGACAAGGGCAGCCTGAAGGGAAGAGGATGAGGTGATGGCCCAGGCAAGAAGGGATAAGGCCCCAGCTCTGCTTCTAACTCACTGCAAATCTTGCCCTGTCCCTTCCTGTCACTGGGCCATTTCCTTTACAGAGAGAGGAGAGAGCTGGGCTAGGTGCTCTCCAAGAACCCAGAGAAAGAAAGCCACAAAAATAAGAAATTGTGCTGATGAAGCTGTGAATTGCAAAAACCCTTTAGGCAGTTATCTGGCTTTACCTATTAAAATAAAATGCATGCATCCCCGCTGGCCCATTTTAATTCCACCCTACAGATATCAAAGCTCCAGTCTGTATGGGTGTGTTCACTGGGCTGTATTCTGTTGTTTTAGGCAAAAAAAAAAAACTGTCGGCTGCTGTCTCTACTCTGTCCGTGGTCCTGCTTGGGGGCTGGTTCAGGCCCCCTGGCAGCTGGAGCCTGTCCGAATCCTGCCATCTCATAGCACAGGGCTCCGGCCTTAACTTCTCTGAGCCATAGCTTCATCACATACCAACAGAACTGGTATCCAGCTGCCATGCTTTCTGGGGTGTTGCAAGGTTAAACTGGATACTGTGTGCAAGCCTCAAGGCCTTGCTCTGGCTCTAAAATGTACCCTCCAAACTGTCAACCAAAAGGGTGTAGCGGACCCAAATGTCTGGAGAACTGTTCCAATATGTTATTATTAAATGAAAAAGAAGGTTGTAGAGCTGGCCCTTTTGTAGGAAAGAAAGAGAGATGAACGAAGGGAAAAGAGAGACTCACTGTGTGGAGCATGTCTGTGTTCGTGTCAGCAGAGAGAGGGTGGCGGGGATCTAGCATCAAGCCCTAAGATCTGGCTGGGGAGAAGAGGGGCTGGAGTGTGGGGAAGCCGGCTAGAGATGGAAAAGAGGGAGGGAAAGATGATTAACTCTGTCTTGATATAGCTTTGGATTGTTTAACTTGTTATTTCAGTAACAATTTGTATGTCTTTAAAAACTCCTGTGAGATTGAAGGAAAAAGAAATAGAGAAACTGTCATCCCATGAAAGGGAAGGAAATCGTGGGAAATCTACTGGCCACAGTGATGTGGGGCAGGAATACTCTGTTGTGACAGTGGGTGAAGAGGGCCATCTTTGAGCTGTGGAGACACAGGCAGCCCTCTCAGGTGGGCCTCTCTCTTGAGAATCCAGTGCTAGGAGAGCTTTCTCCAGCAGTTCCACTTAACAGAAGGGGATGCTGAGGACAAGAGAAGGCAACAGACTGGCCTAAGGTCACAGAGCAGAGCCAGGCCAAAAAGGTAGGCTGCTGACTCCTGGCCCAGTCGCCTCTCCTCGGTATCAAACTACCTCCCACCTCTGCTAGCGTCAGGCCTGCTGGGAGGAAGAGGGTAGTGTGCCCCACCTGCTGAGCTTTCTTCCACCCTTCATTTCCTGAGTGCCCTGACAGTGCCCTGCCTGGGCATCTGAGGTGACTGAGAAGCACTGCTTGCCCTAAGGCACCCACACTTGAGTGGTCTGGAAGCTTATGCTTCTACCACCAACAAAAGCATCTTTTCCTGCCTGGTAGAGAAATTCTCTGAGGCTCATGTTTTTTAATGTAGTGGTTTGCTTGCTGCTGCATTAATTGTCGCGATGCTGTATTTTATCAGTTTAATGTTTTAATTTTGTACTTGGGCCCTGAGGCAGTTCAGTGAAGGGTATGATTTGGAAAATCAAGGAAATAAAGAAATTGTCCACAGAAGAGGCAACTTCCCAGGAGCTGAGGACAAGGCATAAATGCCAGCAATGAATTGTATTAGGAGCAAAACAAAAACAAACAACCTGTTGCCAGACAGAAGGTATTAGACCATCCTAGCTTGGGTTTGTCTTTCTGTTCTACTTTAATACCAGTTCTCTGTGTCTTCCAAGGTCAGCCAAGGATGCATACTCAGTTCCTCCTCTATCGCCTCCTAGAAATCTTCCACACTCCTGCCCCAGGCCTGTGCTCATGCTGAGCACCAGCTGCCTCTGCCCCATCCTCCTCTGAGGAGTGTCCATACCCATGCATTTGCCCATAGTGATTAAGAACCTACTGTGTGCAGAGACTGTGGTAGGGGCTATAGATGTCTCAGCCAACAGGATAGCCAGGAAACTGCTGCCCAGGAGTTTGAATGCCCTGAGAAGGTAAAAATTGGCTCTTGGAGGGGAGGAGCAGTGACGACAATCTCTGGTCTAGCTAGGGTTCATAAACTCTCTACACATCAAGCCACACATGCACTGAGGTGCTGCTCACCTCTCTGATCCCAGCACCAAGGTGGCTCCCCCCATCTCCCTGAAAACAGACTCACTTGCCTTTACTTCACTCCCTACTTAGCATACCCAGCCGGAGATTGGACATCTCTTCTGCCAAATCTTTAGGCAAAACCTTAGACCTGGATAAATCCCCCTAAGTACTTTCCCCCTGCCTGAACCTGGCAGGTGAGGCTTGACAGCCAAAGTCACTCTGCAAGGCAGGACAGGACACACGTACATCAAAGACCACCAAGCCCCATTGGGTTGTCCAGACCATTGGCAGCTGTAGTTTTTGTGGGCAACTTACTTCTTGACTCTAAATGATCATTCTTCTCCTTCCTTCCAGCTCCTCACCACCTCTTCCCCACTCTCAGCAGACCTTGCCTCCCACTTGGCAGAAAAAATAGCAGCTCAAGATGAGATCTCCCTTAACATCCCACTACAAACCTACATCTACATCTGCACCCATTCTTTCTTTGTTCCCGCTTTTGGTTTTTAGAGAAATCGTCTCTCCTCCTCTCCAAGACCAACCCCTCCACCCACATGCCTGATCCCAGCCCCTTGCACAGGCTCACAAACTCGCTCACTGATCATCTCTTCTGTTTCCTTACACCCTGGATTAATCTCTCTGCCATTCGTTTTCAAAGGATCTGAGGTCTCTTCCTCCTTAAAACACACCTCCCCCCCAACACACACATTGGCCTGTCAATCATCTCCCTCCTCCCCTTTGCTCAAAGCTCAGAAGACCCAGCCTCTCTCATCCCTCCTGTGCTCCTCAGACCACTGCCATCTGCCCCTCCCACCACTGCGTACAAGCAGCACTACAGAAGGCCCCAACAACCCCCTGCCCACACTTAAATCACAGCACACAGTTCCATCCACACCACCCCATGGCCTCCCAGAGCAGCACCCCTGCTGACTCTCCCACCCATCTGACACGCCTCCCATACCCCCCAACCCCATCCACTGGGCTTGGCTCTGAACTCCCAGAATGCCTCTCCTCAGCCTCACAGGCTTGTCCTTCTTTACACAGCCCTACCCTGGGGTTGTGCCTCGAAGCTCTGTTCTGGGCCCCTTTCTCTTCTCTTCTCCCCAGCTGAGCTCGACTTGATACACAGCTTTACACGAATACTCACAACTTCCAATCTTCTTCTCCAGCCTGATCTCCATGCTGTGTCCAAGGACTCACTCAATGTCTGCCTTCAGTGTCTGTGGGCACTTCAAGCTCAGGCCATCTGAAATAGAACTCCACTTACCTCCCCTCAGTGTTCCCACCCAGAGAAAGGTTCTGCCTGCCTTTCAATCCAGAGCTCCCAGATGCCTCCGGACCCTACCTCTCCATTTCCCGCCCACTCCAACATCTCTCCAGCAACTTTACGTCCTCACTGACTCCGCACTTCTCCCATCCACTGCCACCAACACCGCGCTGACTGTCCTCTGCTGGGGTGCCACCTGCACGCCTGACCCTGGCTGTTCTTCCCACATCCACTCCCTCCCTCCCACTTCACTCTTCCGGCCACTCACAGGCCTCTTGGGCTTCCAGGCATGCTCAGGCTGAAGGAAAAGGGCCCTAATGTGGCTGCTGCTCCATACAGAATCCTCCTGCTGCACTCTCTCACTGCCTGTAATCTCAGAACTCAGGAGGCTGAAGCAGGAGGATCGTTGTGAGTTCAAGACCAGCCTAGACTACAAAGTGAGCTCAAGGCCTACCTGAACTGCCTAGTGAGACCCTGTCTCAAAAAGCCAAAAAAAAAAAAGAAAAGAAAAGAAAAGAAAGACATGCATACAGAGCACTACTGTTGGGAGCTCTTCTAAGCATTTCTGCTTAGAACTCATTTCTGCTTAGAACTCATTTAGCCTTCACGACAAACCTAGGAGGTCAAAATTATAATTAGCTCTAGTTTACAGACAAAGAAACTGAAGCACAAAGTTCTGTAACTTGCCCAAGGTCACTTAGCAACAGGCATGGGCTGGGGTTTAACCTCAGTGGTGAGGTCCTTGCCCAGCATGCATTAGACCCTGGGTTTGATCCCCAACACCACCAATTTTTTTTTAAATTTCAAAAAGGGTATGGTAGCACATGTGTGTGAACCCAGCATTCCAGAGGCTGAGGCAGGAGGAGCATAGAGAGTTTGAGGCTGGCCTGGAATACATAGTGATTTCAATGCCAACTTTAACTACATAACAAGACCCTGTCTCAAAATTAATTAGTTAATTATTTTTTTAAAAAGAGGCAAAGCCAGAATTTAAGCTAGGCATGTGACCCCAGTGTAGCTTTCAAACACTATACTATTCCATAAGAAAATACTATCCTTTTCCTTCCTGCACTTACCCCTGTGTGATAATCAAATGGATTATCAAATTGGATTGTCAAATTGACTGGCTTGGGAGCCATGCAGGGGATTAATAAAGCACACTTCTCAGTGTGTTCGGGTGGGTCAGGGAGGTGTGACTTTGGAGTCTATATCTATGTCTATGTGGGGCCAATGTGGGGACTTACCTGGTCTCATGGTACGTGAGAGGGTCCTTTGCCCCTTCCCTCTGGCACTGTTTCTCTGCTCTGCTGCCCACCATCCATGAACTAAGCAGTTCTGCTCTGCCACACCCTTCTGAGGCAGAAAGGCAACGCTGATTGAGGGAGTAAGAGTGAGCAGATTCTAGGACCTACACCAAGTAATTCCCAAGGCCCCATACATTGGGTTCTCACTGGTTCCCATGATGTGGGGAAGAAATTAAGAGATGGGATGTCACTGAAAGCATGCTACTGATATAGGGGAAAGAAACTCCCAACCTGCTAGATGTCTGGTAGGAGTTTTTGTTCTCTAAAATTGAAGAATGAATTTTAGAAACAATGGAGGTTAAGAGCAGAATATATTTATTGGGGGAAAGAAAGCTTCTGTCTGAGAGAGAGACACAGAAGAGGTCCTAAATGGGTTGCCAAGGACCCTGCCTTTCCTAGGGATTTTATAGAGCAAATCCATGAGGTGAGGTGCATCCAAGGTGGGGAAAAATGGGAAATCGCAAGGTGGGTGTGAGGTGGGTCAACCAATAAGATTACAAGTATAATTGCTCATGTAAAACTGATTAAATTGGGATCAAATGGGGAAGTGAATCATGCAGCAAGCAGGCATGAATACAGAACAGGAGCTTTTCCTGTAGCGGGTTGAGTTAGTAGCTCTTCCTGGCTTTTTCAAGGTGATGATACCTCTTTAGAATATCAGTCCCTGATGTTTATCCTTAGGAAGTATGTGGGTGCATCTGTTTTATCTTTCATCTACAGGTCTGGCCCATAGCAGAGGCACCTGTCTCCCCCACGGTTGCAAGGCATCTTGCCTTCTGCATTGGCTCCTTCGAGACCCTGGCCTATCTGACTGCCTATGATATTTCTATCTAACTTTAGCTACCTATAACACTACCAGTTGCCTTCCTCTCAAGGGTAGCCTGCCCTGTGTCCACTAGGGTGTACTATTATTTCAGTTCATAATTTTTCCTCTATTTTGCTCAATCCAAACTCTGCAGAGTAAGTTTCTCCTGTATCCTTCATTTTGCATTTTTTTAAATAAACTCTGTCACTGTTTTTGCTTGTTTCACTCAGTTCTTTGAGACAGAAAGAACCTGGAAACCAAGATGCCAGCACCTTAAAATCCAGTAACATTTATTTGGTTTAGCCAGCCAGGAGACTCATGTACCATGAGACCAGGTAAGTCCCCACATTGGCCCCACATAGACATTTTGTTTCTCTCTAAATGTCATGAGGATATTTTTTCTTTTTTCCTTCCCTCTCTCCCCTAAGCTGGGACTCTGTGAGGCTTTTTCTCATGGCACCAGGAAGAGTTTCCTATTCCTGCTTGGGGGAACAGAATATATGGCCTTTGTGGGTTTTCTCCAGCCACAATAGACCAAAGTCTATCTCCCCTTTTCTTTTTCTCGCTTGCAGCATTCCTGAGGTATGAGTTAAGCAGATAGAGAGCTTGTGGCCCTGTGTGTGCCACCTAAAGCTTGGGATACCTTGTTGTCTGTGCATTTGCTTGCTGTATTTTGCCACCTTTTTAGAAATTAGCCTGATCTCCACTTACCCCAGGTTGTAAGTGGTTTTCTTTCTCGATTTGCTGTTTTGGTCCAGAGTGCCATCATGTGACCTTGTCACATGGTCGGCTGCCATCTTGTCACACAGCTGGATGACATCTTTCATCAATCCTCACCATCTTCCCCCCCTTTTTTTTAAACAATGGGCCTTATGAAACCTTACCCTTGGCATGGGGATTTAGCTCAGCGGCAAGACTGCCTGCCTGGCAAGCTCAAGGTCGTGAGTTTGATTCCTGGTACTGAAAAAAAAAAAGAAACCTTCCTTTTTAGATACGAACTAAGCCTCTGATCTTAGAAAACATGTGGACTTTTGGAGAACAAGAGGGAAGAACCTCTTTTTTAAAAAAATTATTTTAACTGGCACAGTGTCTCCCCAAACAGGAAAGAGAAATTTGTCCACTTTAAAAAATCCCACAGCTTTCGCCAGAGGAAGCAACAGGAGGAGCAGGGGTCGTGGCGCCAAGCAGCCTGCTGGGAAGGCCTGATCCCGATGGGCAGTGCAACCATCTGATAGCGCGGACTGTGCGTGTGTACAAGGCCTCCTCTCGTCCCCTCCCTGTCACCTTAGCTCAGGTGGCCTGTTCCTGGGCATTGCGTGCACAGAGCAGCCAGGTTGGGAGTGCAGTCGCCATTGCTGATGCATGCAGCCGCAGAGGCCTGAGGAAAGGACTAACAAGCTGAAGCTGCCCACACGCGTGCAGTGGGTAGCCTGAGACCACTGACAGCCAGGCCACCTCTAGCTGACTCAGCTCCCTCTGGGTCCAAGAGCCTGCCTGGAGCTATTGCTTCCTGACTATATCCCTTGTTTAAATGCAGGTAATTTAAAAACATATGCCTGACAGCCTGAGCAGAACAAATGAATAGCATTTAAAACTTAACTAAAGTGACTATAATTACACAAAAGCAGAGAAGTCCCTGTTCCTAGTGCCTAAACAAAGTACCAGTCTTTTTACTATCACAGTAAATGCAAGAGATATTTTTTTCCATATTGCTCCCCTCTGCTTAAGTGAAGAAACTTGAGTGGCTCAACTAGGTTACTAAGGGAACTTCATGGAGGGACAGGGTCTGCTTTTATCTCATGGAAGTCAAAGGACTAGGTAAGCCCAGCAGATGGCTCAACCCCCTTCTCCCTAATGAGTTAATGGCCCCAATATGGAGACAAAAAAGCCCTCAGTGGGGCTTTTCTCTATGCTTCTGTGAATGATGCCAGCACCACTCTAAGTTTCAAAGAGAGACATCTGTCTAGTTGGTGTCGGAGTCTCACAAGGAATGCTTTGTGTGCCCTTCTGCATGGGCACCACCTTAACAATCCCTGGGCCGGGAATATATAGCTCAGTGGCACAAGCACCTTTGTGTCAAGCACAAAGTTCTGAGTTTGATTCCTGATACAAAAAAAAAAAAAAAAAAAAAGAATCCAACACCAGTCATCATCTCCCTCTCTTTAGACCCCAAGACAAGACAATGCGAAACTTCTTGGACCATGCCATATAGATTTCACTAACCTCTCCACTGGGCTGTATCCTTGCTAAATGGGAGAAGTTTGATCCTGACCATTCAAAACAGGAACAGCTTATCTACTATCACAGTATGGTTTGGATTTAGCATGAACTGGGAAATGGTGAGAGATGAGTATAGGATGGTACTTTCAACTATTAGACAGTTCTTCAGTTATAGCATTTCTGCTTAAAATGTAAAAGGTGGAATGAAATGCCCTATGTTCATGCTTTTGTGACTTTTTGCCAAAGGGTGTGCTCAGGAACTATGATATTTAGAGGGGCCCCAAGAAAGAGGATAACCCTCTCCTGGAACCTCCGCCTGTTTCTCAGGGGGGATGTAGGTCTCTCTGATCTACTTGATGATACTAGAAGTCTCTTCCACCTCTTCCTTATGGTTCCCAAGTCAATAAATCAAGCCCCTTTTTCAGATGCAGATGTCCATCAGTGGAAAGAGTGAGTGGATCCACTGTCAGAGGACCCTAGTAAGTTTGCAGGTGGATTTCAAACTTTAATCATTGCTTTTGATTTATCATGGTGAGATGTTCAGTTCAACTTGGCGACTTGCAGTACCCCAGATGAAAGACAAAGAATCCTGTAAGAGACTAGAAACTATGCAGATGAGCAATGTACTTTAAACAGGAAAGAAAACCACGTTGGTGTGGCTATTCTTCCATCAATAGTACCAAACTGGGACTATAATACCAGTCATGAACTAAAAATAATGTCTGATATGCTAACTGCTCTTACCATGGGGCTAAAAAGATCCATTAAGAAGTCTGTTAATTATGACAGAGTGGAGTCACACAGGGTACAGAGGAAAATCCAGCTGCCTTCTGTTACCAATTGGCAGAAGTCTTTCAAAAATGTACTAATATAGATCCACCTTCCAGGGAGGGAGAAACTTTAGTAGGACATAATTCTATCTGTCAGTCAGCTCCAGATATTTGGCATAAGCTACAAAAACTTCAGATGGACCTACAAACACCCTTGGCCCAGTTGCTAGACATGGCCTTTTCCATGTTCAACAATCAGGACCCAGAGGAGGGACAAAAGAAAGAGGCTAAAATTATAGTTGATGCATTTGGCAATACTTTAAACACACCCACGTTATCAAAAGGAAAACCCAGGAGCAGCAAGGGAAAGAGCTCCTGTTTTCAAGTGCAAGTCAGTCACTGGGCGTAAGACTGTACCAAGCCTCTGCCTGGGCCCTGCTCCAAATGTGAGGTGGCTATTGTGCCTGACTTGTGGCATTGGATATTCAAGTATCCCCACTTTCAGAGCATGGTTATATCAGCCAAAACTCATTTCCTACTCTGATAACTGATGAGGTACAGGGAACCTGCAAGGCTCCTGTCCGCAGACATCACCATGTCCTCTGAGGAAAGCTGGGTAGTCTTAGACATCATCGGTGAGCCAATCCAGCTGCTTCTCCGCACAGGGACAGCTCATTCTGTTTTGATTTCCTTCCCTAGAAAACTCTCCCCTAGGTCTATAGTCATAGTTGGGGGTCAAGGAATCCACTAATCAGAGATTCTTTACTCCTTTGATGTGTCACTTTGAAGGTCAGATGTTTAATAATGAGTTTCTGATTGTCCCACAGCATCCAATCCCTTTGCAGGGAAGAGATTCACTACTAGCAGCAGTGGGAGAAATTCCCAAATTCTGGGTAAGCCCAAAATGGATTTTATTTGTTGGCATACTTTTCAAAAAGATGGAATGGCTACTGGATGACTACCCTGCCTGAGAGCCATAGCAGCTACAACTACATCAAAAGAGGAAGCTGCAAAGTTAACTTTAAGACAAAGACTAGAATTCCTAACTCTCCTTAAGGTCAGAGCTATCCTGGAGACAAAAGGTTAATTGTGGTTAACACGGGAACAGCTTACCAAGTACCAGGGCATGCTCGTAGACACCCCTGAGGTTATTATAAAAACTTGCACTACTCTTAATCCATCTCTCTGATGTGTACAGACCCAGAAGTTAGCCATTCTTGTGAACATGTGATCTCCCAGACTTATACAAGCAGGCAGGACATCAGTGACCCGCCCCTCTAAGACTCTGAGGAGGTGTGGTTCACTGATAGAAGTAGCTTTGTCTAAGAAGCATATCAGTTTTCAGTTTACACCAGGTCACTGAAGCTAAACTTCTTCCCCTGGGAACCTCTGCTAAAAAGGCAAAGCTAATAGCTCTTACTCAGGGATCAATATTAGGGAAAGGCAAAATGTTAACTGTCTATATGGACTCCAAATATACCTTTCTGGTGCTACATGCCAATGCAACAATCTGGAAAAAAAACAGGCTTACTGACTAATAAACAATCATCTATAAAGCATAAGCAAGAAATTCTACAACTCCTAGAGGCAGTTCATCTCCCTAAGCAGGTCTTAGTCATGCACCAATGGGACACCAAAGGGACATGTGTGAAGTCTCCTTGGGAAATCGAAAGGCTGACAGAAGGCAAGAAGGGCAGTCCTACAGCCCCTCAAGACCCTAGCCTTATTCCCAGTTCCTGAGGAACCATTCTGGACCTTCTTCAAGGGTCATAGTGACAAATTATAAAAATCCTATGTGAGAAATGGTCCTCAATCTTATGGAAAGTTAAAAGAGCCAACCAGACCCTAAGGCGAGCTCCGGCAAAACTGTGCCAAGAGATGTCTGAGTCTTGGCTCCAGTTGCTATCTTTGTCACACTCACTGCAGTACAAGTGGCAGGGATAGATAACTGGCTTCATCTTTCTAGAACAAAACTAGTTTCAAGTGAACTGTCTGAAGAACAAGACTACTTAAAAGGAATAGTTACTCCTATGAGCCTCTGGAAGACTTAAAATTTCTCTGCAAAAAGCAAGACTCTGGTGCTGCTAAAAATAAGCAAACAGGATCTTGCTAAAGCCATGGCTCTCAGACTTTTGATAACCTATATGACATTTTTCTCTGACATGCATTCTTCTCTACAGGAAGTTTAGAAATCTGACCTGCCCTTTATATTTGAGGTAATAGTAAAGTTGCTTTCTCCTATCAAACAGGCAGCTCCATGATCACTAACTCCTTTCTCGCTGTCTTTTGACAGGTTTTTATTTCTTCAACTCACCACTGAGCCACAGCATCCCAAGATGGTTGGAAAGCTCATGATCCCCCACAGGGAAGGTCTGCAGCCCCTTCCAGCCAGGAGCAGTTATAGAAAACAGAGACCTCCACTCCCTCAGCAGCCCATAAAGAATTATGAAGATTTATGTTCTCAGGGGAATGAGGCAGGAAGCAGAGTATGGCAGAGCTGGTTGGGAGAGTGAGAGTGACCAGATTCCAGGACATGCACTCAACAATGCCCAAGCCCCACATTTGGAGTTCTCAAATGTTCCTACGGTGTATGAAAGAAATAAAGAAGCTGGGTATGGTGGTACCTGTAATCCCAGCACTCGGGAGGCTGAGGTAGGAGGATCATTGTGAGTTTGAGACCCGCCTGCACTACAAAGTAAGCTTAAGGCCAGCCCTAACTTCATAGCAAGACCCAGTCTCAAAAGAAGACAAAAAAGACAAAAAAAGAAAGAAAGAAAGAAAGAAAGAAAGAAAGAAAGAAAGAAAGAAAGAGAGAGAGAGAGAGAGAGAGAGAGAGAGAGAGAAAGAAAGAAAGAAAGAAAGAAAGAAAGAAAGAAAGAAAGAAAGAAAGAAAGAGAGAAAGAAAGAGAGAGAAGAAAGAGATAGGCTGCCATTGAAAGTGCACTACCGTAGCTTTCTTCTCTAGGGTAGCCTGCCCCTGCTCCCCAGGGGGTACTTTCATTTTGGTTTTTAATTTTTCTTCTTTTTCTCTGCCCAAGCTCTGCACAGCCAGTTTCTCCCTTACCCTTCACTTTTAATTTTTCTAATAAACTTTTCTAATAAACCCTTTTGCTTGTTTTGCTCAATTCTTTGTTTGAGATGGAAAGAACCTGGAAACCAAGATGCCGGCACCCCAAAACCTGATAACACTTCTATCACGAATTTCCTGCCTCACTGTCAGCAAATCAGGAGCTGAATCTTTTGACTTTGTGAGACAAATAAACCTCTCCTCCTTGAAGTTACAGTTGTCGGGTATTTTGTCCCAGCAACAGGAAAGTGACTAATATTGCCTTGTAACAGTGTATTATACTTTTAGCATGTGTCTCCTCATTATACTGTAAGCTCTGTAGGAGTAGAAATTATTTTGACCCCAATAGTATCTGTTCAATAAACATCTGCTCAATGACTGAATGCGTGTACTAGATTCAATCAGTTATCTGGTCCTGTTTATGTTTATTCGTACAGTAGGTACCCCTAGTGTTATGGCTTATGTCTAGATGTCCCCCCAAAGACTCCTATGGTCACAGGTGAGACTTTTTCAGGGGTGGTTGTATCTAGAGTATGTGATGCTATGAGGGGCTGGGGATTTAGCTCAGCGGCACAGCGCCTGCCTGGTAAGTGCAAGGTCGTGAGTTTGATACCCCGTACTGGAAAAAAAAAAATGTGATGCTATGAGCAAATTGATTCATGGTGCAACACTAAGATCAAGGACACTATGATTAAGGGTTTGAGCACTACCTGCCCTAAGATATAAAGGGTAGAAAGAGCTGTGGTCATCCCCCGTTGCTTTGCCACCTCCTGCCTATCATAAGCTGTTTTTCTTCTGTGATGCCTGTCTTCCATGTCACCCTGCCTTGGAACCAGCCAATTATGGATGAGAACCTCTACAAATCATGAACTAAATAAACCATTCCTCCCTTAACTTGTGGGTGTCTTGTCTCAGCAATGAGAAAAGTTAACTAAACCAGAATTTGGTACCAGAGATATGGAGTCATTGCTATGACTAAACCTGATCGTGTGGTTTAGGAGCCCTTGGAACTGGCTTATGGGAAGAGTTAGGAAAGGTTCAGAGATGCTGGCAGAAAAAATACAACTGGAACAACTAAGGCTATTCTGTATGGGAGATGCTGGTTAGGGCTCAGAAGACCAGAAGGTTGACAGAAATTCTGCTAGTTAAGACCAAGCTTGGAAGGTTTTTGCTGGGAAGAAGGACAGCATTGGCTTGTGGGATCCAGATGATGTGTATTATGCCTTGGTAGAAAGTTTGTCTGCATTTTTCGCTCTTCTTCCTCCTCCTCCTCTTCCTCCTCTTCTTCCTCCTCGTCCTCCTCTTCCTCTTCTTCTTCTTCCTCCCCCTCCCCTGCTAAGCCTGGCCCTCAGGCCTTACCCAAACCCGCAAGCCCCAAGAAGCTAGCCCTTGGGGAGTGGAAGTCCCACAGTCCCAAAAAACCAATAGACCCCTTACAAGACTCCCGGTCCCTGAGCTACTCACCTGTGGAGCATCAGCGTCCCTTACCACAGGATGAGCAGAGCAGCAGTGAGTGGGTTTCCTGAAGGGGCCAACGTAGGACAGCCACTCTCCAGGCCACAAGTGCAGAAGAGAGACACCTAGCCCTCAGCCCATGCGACACCGCTCATCCAGGTCTCCATAAATATTTCAGGGAATTCTACAGTGGCCCATCTCTGGAGCCACAGGAAGTGCCTCTCTCTTCCCCAACAGAGTCGTGGGAGGGGTCTTTGTCTGCCCTGCCAAATCCTGTCAGCATCTTGGGGGGAGGATTATCTTTTCTCTTTGTTCCTGTGAAATGTTAATCTCTGTGAGTTTTTCCTGGTTCATGTGTTTTGGGGGGTTGGGGGTGGGAGGGAATGTGGATAGGAGCTCAGGGAGGGGAGGATGCAGTTCAGGATACCTCAGCCTGAAATCAGAAAGGTCTTGGGAGTTTGGGGCCCCCTTAGATCCTAAGGGTCATCGTTTGGTGCTTGAAATTGTATGAGGTGTTCTTGGAAGGAGCAGTTTGATTTATTTAGTTGGCCCCTGACTGCCCCATGAAGTTGTGAACCCTCCTCCAACTTTTCTTCACGTTTCTTAAAAGGCATTTTGGTTTTTTAAAATCTGTACAGCAGGGGCTGGGGATTTAGCTCAGTGGCACAGCGCCTGCCTGGCAAGTGCAGAGTCATGAGTTTGATTTCCGGTACCGGAAAAAAATCCAAAAAAAAAAAAATCTGTACAGCAAGAGGAACTTTTTCTGTCAAATAAAAATGAGCAATGCAAAAAAAAAAAAGTTTGTCTGTATTTTTCATATGTCCAGACTTTGCCTGAGACTGAGATTAAGGGAAGCAAACTAATTCACGTGGCAGAAGAAATTTCAAGGCAGTCTAATGTTGAGGTGGCAGCATGGCTACTGTTGGGAGCTTTTAGCCAGATTTATGTTGTGACTCAAGAGCAAAGAGCCCAGCAGAATGATTCAAAACACTGTGAATTTGGCCAGAAAGGAAGCGCCAGTAAAACTGTGACTTGAAAAGATGGAAGAGAGGAGAAATTGGTCACTGAAGAGACTAACAATAACAAACCGAGTATTCCAGAAGACAACAGAGAAGATGGCCTGAAGACATCACAAGAAGCAACAAGAAGCCAGGCGTGGTGGCACATGCCTGTAATCCCAGCACTTGGGAGGCTGAGGCAGGAGGATCATTGAGAGTTCGAGACCAGCCTGGGCAACAAAGTGAGTTCAAGGCCAGCTTGAACTGCATAGCAAGACCCTGTCTCAAAAAGACAAAAAAAAAAAAAAAAAAAAAAAAAAAAAAAAAAAAAAGCAGCAACAAGACTCCTGCCTTGGCAGCCTCAGAGTTACAAAGGTGAAAGATTTTGCTTTGAAAAGAGAGCCCCAGCTAGGCACGTTGGTGCATGCCTGTAATCCCAGCTCTCAGAAGGCCAGGACAGGAGGATCACTGTGAGTTCAAAGACAGCCTAGGCCACATAGCAAATTCAAAGCCAGTCTGAACTACATATGGGTCCCTGGCTCAAAAAAAAGAGACAGAGAGAAGGAGAAGAGAGCTCCAGAGCATCATGTTTCAGAATGGCAATTGCCTAGGGAAGTTCTTCCTTGGGATTTGGTTCATAGGCACTCAACCCCTACAGCCAAAGAAAGAAGCGGAGGAGCTACAATTACATTGAAGTGCCACAGGGGCAGAGTCACCCAAGCACTTCGGAGTTCACATCTTGCTACAGATTGCCTCAGATTCTAGGCACAGAACTATAGGACTTAATGTTTGCCCTGCTGAATTTTGGGCTTGCTTTGGTCCTGTTCCTTTGTATCCCCTATTTGTATCTTTTGGAATGGAAATGTCTGTCTTGTGTCACTGAATGTTGGAAGTGTTTAACTTTCTTTTCATTTGTACAGGGACTCACAGTAAGAGTTTACCTTACATCTCAGAGGAGACTTTAGACTTGGAGTTTCCAGCAATGCTGAAACTCTATAAGATGGACTAAATGCCTTTTGCATAAAAGGATGTTCATGAGTCTTTAGGGGGCCAGGAGTGGAATGTTATGGCTTGTGTATAGATGTCCCTCCAAAGCCTCATGTGGTCATAGGTGGGGGCTTTTTCAGTGATGCCTGGATCTAGCATGTGTGATGCTGGAACTGATTCATTGTGCAATGCTAGGATTGAGGGCATTAGGATTAAGGGTGTGAGTACTACCTGCCCTGGAATGAGGTGTAGTTGTCCCTTGTTGCTTTACATCCTCCACCAACATGAACTGTTTCTCATCTGTAATGCCTATCTGCCATGCCACCCTACCCTGGACCCACCTGATTATGGAATGAAACCTCTACAATCTGTGAGCTAAATAAATCTTTCCTCCCTTAACTTGTGGGTGTTAGGTATTTTGCCTCAGCAACAAGAAAAGTAACTAAGACACCTAACCCTGGAAGGTCAGGGTTTGTGTTTGTCTGGGTTTTGAATTTGAGTGGGAAATGTTATGTGTTGTATATACCCAATACAGCTAAAGCAAAGGCTGGAGGATTCAAACTATCATCAGATTCTCCCTAGGTCCATGACGTTTAAAGCAGCTGCATCTGTATTCCCCAGCTAGCTCATCCTTTGCCTGCCAACTGCCCCCCTCCCAGCAACTACAACAGTCTCTCAACCAATTTTGTTCTCCACAGATTCATCTCTGGGTTTTGGTCATGGCAATCTTTAAAAGCACAAATCCAGGTCACCCTCCTGTCCAAAACCTTGCAAGATCTGTGTAATGCCCTTGGCAGCGTCCAAACTGCTAGGGTGAAGAGAGCATTGTAGTCTGCCTGCTCCTGCATTCTCAGATGTCCTCACTGGGCCCCCTCTTCTTCCCAAACCCATCACCCAGCAGCACAGGGTTGTTTGGGGTTCCCAGATTATATCAGGGTGTTTTCTCCTGTCCTGACTCATGCACCATTCCCTTCCTGTTGTACCAGCCCTGTCCTCTGCATCTAGAAACGCCTACTCAGATGTCTCTTTGGGACTAGGTGCCCCTCCTCCGTGCTCCCATGGGTCCTGCTGTCCCCAAGGACAACACAAAAGACATTGAACTATAGTTGCTTGGTTACCAACTATGTCTCCTGCCCTCTCACTTTGAAGGCAATTTTTTTTTCCCCTAGCCTAGTGGGTGCTGGCCCAAGGTAGGATGTTTAGCAAAGATTTGTTTCGTGTATGAATTAATAAACTAATGACAAAAAAAAAAACTAATGACAACTCATGCCTTGTTCATGAGTTAAAAAAATGTGTGAAATGTGCCAGACATGGTGGCACATGCCTGTAATCCCAGAGCTCAGGAAGATAAGGTAGGATGGCAAATTCGAGCCCAGCCTGGGTAATTTAGGGACTTAGCTAGATCCTGTTTTAAAACAAAAAATTTAAAAAGGTCTAGGTATGTAGCTCAGGGCAAAGGCCCTGGGTTCAATCCCCAGTATCAAAAAAAAAAAAAAAAACCACCAAAATTGTGAAATGAAAACATAAGAAACTGGAAGTTCGGATCCTGCGAGAGATGTAGAGATTAGGGAGTTTAGAGATAAGTAAAGGGGTCGCGCCCACCCTTCAACTGATTAATACGGAAGACAAATTCCTTCAAGCTTTTGATTAGGAGGAAGTCGTCCCTGTAGGGCCGACCCCTAGGGCGGGTCCAAGGTTGGTCCCGCCCCCTAGCCAATGGGAGGGCGTGTTGCCTTCCGAGGCTCCGCCCTGCCAGTTCAGGGCGCGAGACTACACTTCCCGGCGCACCTCGCGGCCGGGGCAAACGAACAGCCGGAAGTGGGGTGCGCGGGGTCTAAGGGCACGAGGGAAGCGACGGGTGGGACCTAGGGCGGGCTTCCAGGTGAGCCGGTGGGCCGGGGGTCGCGGGCATGGCTGAGGCCCGGAAGCGGCGGGAGCTGCTTCCCCTCATCTACCAGCATCTGCTGCACGCGGGCTACGTGCGCGCGGCGCGGGAAGTGAAGGAGCAGAGCGGCCAGGTGAGCGTTCGCGGGCCGCGTGCGGGATCCGGAGAGCGGGGCTTGCGCCCACAGCCCGGAGACCTGACTGGCGCCGCGTCCCGCGGGGCTCCGGGCCGAGGCCCAGGGGTGCGGGAGGGATCCGTAGCCCTTGCCTACCCTCTACTACTTCCAGCCCCCCTCGGCCTCAGTTTCCCCTTCCGTGTAGTGGGCGGGCCGGAACATGTAATCCGACGCTCAGGGCTTTAAAATTCCCGAGCCCCTTATCTCCACCACCTTCCTGGTAGTGGCGGTGCTAAGTTTTCTAAGTCTCCAGCCACGTGGCCCGGCACGGCCCCCTTGGACCGCAGAGGTGGCTGTGGGTGTCGCGGTGAGTAGCGGCTGGTTCCCCCAGGAGCCCCAGGAAGAGGGAGGCCGTAGTTGTTGATCTGGAAGTCAGGCTCTTGGCCGTGCTCGGTACAGATACGACGGCTTTGGGAAATGGAAAGTTCTTTTGCTTTTGGTTTCCCGTTCTTCATTCATTCTGCAACTGTTAGTCAGGTGCCCAGGGTGCTGGTGCTAGAATGGAGAGCGCCGCCCTCAGCCTCCCGGGTCTCACAGCGTGGTAGAGGCTGCACGCTGAAGAATCACAGAAGGGACTGCGCCAAGCGCTGTATTAAGTAGTGAAAATGAGGGGCCTGGGATACTAAAAGAGGGACGGCAGAGTGCCCCTGTCAGGACCGCTTTCCTGGGGAAGTGACAAGGGATTGGAGTCTGAAGGAAGGGGAGGTCTTGCAGGCAGCGGTACAGACCCCTTGGCATTAGGGAGGGCTGCGCATGGGCACCGTGGCCTCCAGAAGGGTCTGCTGTGGCTGAAATGTGAGGTGCAAAGCCCATGATTGCCAGGAGGGTGGTGGCAGAGGCTGGCCTGAGCTCTGGGCAGTTTGGCCTTTGCCAGAGGAGCAGTGGTAACCTCGCTGGGGAGGTGGGTATTGGCCAGACTAGACAGTATCAGTTTGGCTACAGTAAGGCCAAGGATCTCCTGCAGGAACCAAGGGTGACAAACCCTAAGACTCAATCTGTGGTTTTCCCAGCCTTTTGGAACTCAGTTCCCTGCTTACTCCAGTTCTATCGCCTAGCAGGTAAGAGGAGCAAGAGAGTGCCCATCTTCATTAGAGCGCATGCCCAGGCAAAAGTATCTCACCCTTCTGTGCCCTCTGGAGCAAATCGCCTAGCAGGAACAGACAATGACAGATACAAATGGCAGCCCGCAGTACAGTACACTAGTCGATGGTAGGTGCTGGCTGTCACAGGAAGGCAGGCAAGCGGGAGAAGGAATGTCGGAGTCCAGGCCAAAGTGGGGAGTAGGGTGGTCAGGGAAGCCTCACAGACGCGGTGACATTGGGGTAGAGGCCTCAGGAAAGGAGGGAGTAAACTGTGGTTAGCAGAGGAGAGAGCATTCCACATAGCAAGAATGGCAAAGGCCTGTTGCGGGATTGGGGCCTGACACATCCAAGGACAGTGAGCAGATCCTAGCTTACTGTGCTGTCACTGTCAGAGATTGTCTCCTTCAGCCTGATAGCAGCCTGGAATGTGGGTCTTGCTGTTTTCGTGCGAGATCCTGAAGTCTGGAGAAGTAGAGAGATTAGCGCAGCTAATCTGCCTGACTCCGTGTGGGCCTCTTGGCCACCACTCTTCTCAGATTGCTGCCACCCTCTGTTCCTGCCACACTGTTCATAAGGCTCCGTGGAGCACTTGACACACTGGGTTCTTGACATTCACAGAGAGCAGGTCCTCTGGCCTCAGCTCCAAGGGTCTGGTTCTACCTGGTGGCTTCTGCTTTTGCCAAGAAGCTGGTACCCTGTAGGCTTAATCTGTTTCCAGCAGACAAGTGTGCTGTGCTCACACCACCTGGCTGCCTCAAGTGTCTGGGCTCTGGGGAGTGCTTTGGGGAAATGACGGACCAGACCCTTGAAGGCTTTCTGAAAGGTCGGGCTGGGGTGGGAGAAGCCTTGTCTTGGGCTAGGGGGACTGGATAAATAAATGCTAGCTTGGAACATTCCAACTCCAGCCTCTAAAGAAGGTTCCTCTTACCAACATGGTGTATCACAAGGTTTTTACCTGGAATCGCTTGCCTTTCTTGTCCCTGGAGGATTTTGAATGTTGTTGGCAGGGCCATGCAGACATACTTCCTGGAGTAGGAAGATCCTGCACCAGACCACCTGTCAGAGAGAGGTGAGCCCAGGAGGATCTTTACTGTGCAGGGAGCTGATCACAACTCTCTCTTTACTTCTTGCAGAAGAATTTACTGGCTCAGCCTTTCACCCTTTTGGACATCTATACACACTGGCAACAGTAAGTTTGGGGAGGCTAAAGGGTGGGATTGGGATACCCCAAACAGTTAACTTGGAATAAGCTAAGGTTCTAGTCTGGGCTAAGGAGTCTCCCCATAGCCCACCATGGACATTCTTATTGTGCCTCAGGAAGCCAAGTCAGATCAAATGTGTGAGTATCTAGTGGTGGAAGGGGACATTGAGAGCTATGATCTCTTAAGAACAAAAGCTTCAGCCGGGCGTGGTGGCACACGCCTGTAATCCCAGCACTCGAGAGGCTGAGGCAGGAGGATCGTGGCAAGTTTGAGACCAGTCTGGGCTACAAAGTGAGCTCAAGGCCAGCCTGAACTGCATAGCAAGACCCTGTCTCAAAAAGACCAAAAAAAAAAAAAAGAACAGAAACTTCTTGCCAGGCTTGGTAGCACACACCTTTAATCTGAGCACTTGGGAGGCTGAGGCAGGACGATTGCCACAAGTTTGAGCGTGAACTATGTAACCCAGTGGGAGCCACGGAAGGGCAAGGTACGGAGTGAGGTTACTGCACCATGGGAGGGACAGTTGGCCCTGTGGACATCCTCATCAAAGAGGACGATAGCAGTTCCAGGATATTAGTGGTGGAGGAAACCACACCTGCAGGTGGGTTAGAGAGGAAGGATCTAGGTGACTCCCAGATCTGGCTTACACGCCTAAGTAGAAGTGGGTGGGTGCATGGGACTAAAAGGGAACCCAATATGGAGGGAAAGATTCCAAGGACATGTTAACCGTGAAGTGCCTATGAAATATATTTGGTTGGTTTTTGTGGCACTGGGAGATTTAAACCCAGGGCCTTCACATTGAGCTGCATCCCCAACCCCCTTTTTATTTTCTATTGTGAAACGAAGTTTCCCCAGGTTGCTAAATGGCCCAGTCTGGGCTGAACTGTATGATATTCCTCCCTCAACCTCCCAGAGTGCTGCAATTATAGGTGAGCACCACCACACCCAACTGAAACTTGTAAAACTTACAATTTTCCAAGGAAGCAGAACTAATCCAAGGGTGCATCAACAGAGAAATGAATACTGGAGGGGGAGAGATATGTTCACAGCCACTGGGGGAGTGAAGTACCATATAGCACACACCTATAATCCCGGCACTCTGAGAGGCTAAGGCAGGAGGATCACAAATTCAGGTCCTCCCTGGACTACTTTGCATATTAAATTTTCAAAAATCAAATCAGGGGTGGGGATTTAGCTCAGCGGCAAAGATCCTGCCTGGCAAGTGCAAGGTCGTGAGTTTGATTCCCGGTACCAGAGAAAAACCAAAAAAAAAAAAAAAAATCAAATCAAATATAAAAAAAGAATGAAGCTGGGCACGGTGGCACATGCCCATAATCCAAGCACTCTGGAGGCTGACACAGGAGGATCACTGTGAGGTTGAGGCCAGCCTGGCTACCTAGTGCAGCCCTATCTCACAAAGACCAAAAAAATAGAAAAGAATGAAAGAAAGGATGGTTGTGTTCCTCCGCGTCCACTGTCTTGACCATAGCTGCTAGGGAAGTGAAGGATCTGTCCTGGGAAGCATGGTAGTGAGTATTGGTCAATGCAGAGGCACCACTGTATGCATATCTTTGAAGACAAAAGAAAGCAGGGTAAAGGGGGGCTCTATGTCCATACCTGCTTTAGAAAGACAAGTCTTGGGGCTGGGGATTTAGCACAGCAGCACAGTGCCTGCCTGGCAAGCGCAAGGTTGTGAGTTCTATTCCCAGTACCGGAAAAAAAACTAACAAAAAAAAAGACAAGTCTGTGCTTCTGAATACAAATACTTCATCATCTGAGCTACTCAAACTTGAAGTAGGCACCTGGGAATGGTGAGTTGCCTGTTATCAGTAGCGTGTGAGCCGAGACGGGGATGGTGTGGAAGGGACCCAGTTCCTGGGAGAGAGCCAGAGGCACTGAAAACCCTACCAACCTCATTTGTGAGCTGTGTGTTTCTGCTGAGGCGACCCCAGAGCACAAGGCACACTGGTGTATGTCCTTACTATACTTCCTTCCCCAGAAAACCACGTCAGTGAGCTGTGTGCATGCTCTTCTGAGCCACGGGCCCCTTCGTGGGTGGGTACTGAATGGGACAAGCATCATGTACTGAGGCAGCCTCGCTGAGTGCTTGCCACAAATCAGACTCAGTAAGGAGCAGTCTGACCTGAAGCAAGTTTCTTAGCTGGAGCTGTGCTTTCTTATCTTTCTTCTGTAAAAATGAAAACACTGATTATCTCACTGCATTGTAAAGGCTATACGTAGCAGTCTGCATAATAAAGTGCTAGACCCTGCCATTGGGAGCTACTTCCCCATCCCTTGTTTATGGTACACCTACTACAAGCCAGGCACAGTTCTTGACAGAGCAGGAAACAAACCAGAGGAAGAATTCCCTGCTCTTTTGTCTGTATTCGGTTGGGAGGAAAGAGACCCAGCTCATTGATACGTGCAATACATGAAATTGGCTTTTAGCAGATTGCTGACAAGTGGCCTTCCTGGGAAGAAGACACCTGAGCAGCACGTACCAGGCTGTGGCGGAGCGCTCTCCCAGCTGGAGTCGTGGGGCATAGACAGTGACTCACTGTGACAAGAGGGTAGGGTCAAAGGAGGTGATACTTAAAGTCCAGGGGGCTTGACCCTCTGGGTCCTTGTCCTGCCAGTGCCCACATGTACTCCTCACACCTAGGGGTTCCTTTCTCAAGACGTGTGAGTAGTCAGGCACTCAGAATCTCAGCTCTCGGGATCCTGGGCAGCAGAGTGGGCAGGGAGGCTCTGTCCCATCTCTCTCCCAAGGCAGAGCTGACTGAGGCTGGGCAGGCTCTGCTCATGCAGGCAGTGCTTAAAATGGGTTTATTAATACTGGGTATTTTGCAAGTTTTATAGATCTCTTTTTCACGTAGCCTTTTTTAAATGGAAGAAGTAAGCCATATTGCCACCTGTGTAGTTCCAGGTGAACAGTTACCAGAAGGCTGTTGGGTTTAATAAGTTTTTATTGCAGGAGACCGGGCTGTGAGTATGTGTGTGTATTCACGTATGTCCCTGCATGGATGTGGCTGGGTCGCCTATCCCCTGGGCTGCCCCCTTCAGCCATCCCTGTTGCGTTAAGGAGCAGCCTGAGCCATGGGGACAGGGGCCACATGCATTGGTCACAAGAGGCCCTCAGTCTCCCATTTGGGGCTCAGTCCCCCATTGTCTTATCTTCCCTTCCTCCATGGACTTCAGATAACCATAGCTGGGGACTCTGCGCCCCATGCCCCTGCCACCCTGCCCTCAGGTTAGGCTTCCATCTGGGACCTGCCCAGACAGGCTGAGGCTGGGAGCAATGGTAGATGGGATGGTGTTGTTGGGAAGCAGCTGTCATCCTACAGGCCACACCCGCTCCTCAGAGCTCTGAGTATGGGACCCAGTGCCAGGGTCTAAAGGACTGTTTCTGCCAATAAGGGTTCCATTGACAGCAAGGGGAGGAAGCAGCAGGGAGGCCAAGAGGTGAGTGAAGGTACCTAAATCTGGGCAAGAAGCTGGGAGTTGTACTTTCTTATCACCACAGAGAAGTGTGCCTCTACCCTTTGCTTGGAACTTCAGGTGGGCTGAAGCCCTTGGAAAGTGACATGGGAAGTCTCCGGGTCCTGCCTTTTATTGCTCAAGAGCCCAAAGGGCCACAGAGGATTCCCTGGGACAAGAGCTCTGCCCCATCAACCCCGAGCCACCATCCTGCAGGGCCCTGGGAGGCAGGGAAGAAGCTGACTGGAGGAGACTCTCTCCTGCCTTTTATTTAAGCCAGTGTTCTCTGTTCCTGCTTATAATACAGCTTTTGTTTTTAAGAGTTAAAAAAACAAAAATGAATGTGAAGTGCTGAGGGTACTGTAGTCAGCTGCCAGCCCGCCTCTCCCTTTGCTAGGCCTTTCTAGGTAGTGGGGAAGCAGGCTTGAAGTAAATAAATAACAGGAGATTCAGAGAAGTGCTCAAAAGGAAGTGAAACCAGATGGCAAGGGCGAGGGGGCATCAGTGAGGGCTGCTCTGAGGAGGCCGAGTTAGGAGTTAAAGGACAAAGACCCAACCAGCGAAGAGGGCACAGCCCGGGCAGCACGCTCTTGGGATGGAGGACCCTGGGTGGGCTGCGCAGTGCCTCTGTGGGCCGGCCCTGGTTGCTAAGTGACTGCTATCTACAGCTATTACGTGACACTGTTGGTCACTGGTGATTATCTTCAAGACTTTGGAGGTAACTTTACAATTTGAGGATTGTAAAAGCATTTTAAAGAATAAGTGGAGAGGCAGAACACAGAGTTGTATCCACATTATGTTGTCATCACTATTTAAACTCTGTACACATTTCCTTTGGGAGCTGGGAGGATAGGTGAAAGTCTGTCTGCTCAAGTCTTGTGGAGGTGTCCTGTCACCCAGTTGGTATAATCAGTCCCCCTTGACCTGCAGAACCTCAGAACTTGGCCAGAAGCGGAAGGCAGAGGACGATGCAGCGCTGCAAGCCAAGAAGACCCGAGTGTCAGACCCCCTCAGCAGCTCTGAGAGCTCCGACGAGGAGGAGGAAGAGGCAGAAGCCAAAACTGCCAAAGCTAGTAAGAGCCTGCCTGCTGGGCGTTACCGGGGCTTGGGCTTCCGTGTCAGGCACCCATTGCGGCATCTTTGGATTAGAGTTACGTTGTGTCCTCAAGCTCTGGGAACCCAAGGGTGATCCACACACCCCAGGTGGGCCCTACACTGCATGCGCCCCACCCCACCCCCTAGTGGGCCCAGGACTGCTCCTGGGCAGTTGTGACAGAGGTGAAAGGACCGAGTTTGCTGAAGGCAGCTGGCGCCCCTCTCGGTGTGGTTTTAGAGCATTGGCCGGGTGACCCAGCTCTCTATGCCCTTCTCTTTCCAGACCCAGCTCCCTGCTTCCCCGGCTACAGCCGCAGTGCCACAGCGCAGTTGCTGTCTCTTACGCATCATGTTACCTTTGTTTTTTTTTTTTGGTTATTCAGAAGATACTTTCTAGATTTTAAAGTAGTTTCTGATTATAAAGGAGATTCAGGATTCATTACAAAGAATTCATTATAGAATATTTGAAAATTACTTTGAAAAAAAGTCAGGGAAGAAATCACATATATTCTTGCCACCTACAGTTTGGCACATTATTCTTCCCTTTATTTTCCCTGAGCCTCCTTTTAAAGATGTTTGAGATGTTCCTGGGTATATATTTTATATCTTGTTTAATCTTCTTAAATTATAAATGCAAAACAAATTTGCTTCAAATTCTACCAAAGAGGGCCAGGGATATAGCTCAGCGGTACAAGCGCTTGTCTGACAAGTACAAGGTCCTGAGTTCGATTCCTAGTACAAAAAAAATGCCTTTCCAAACTCTACCAAAGCATGTAGAAGATAAAAGGTTTCCTGCTCCCTTCCCCTATCTCCTTTCACTTTCTACTCAGGGTCTCTGTGAGTGGCTGTAAAGCCGCCTCCTCTGCGTCCACAGTCAGACAAGTATCGATCTGTATGGACACGTGTGCATCCTGTGTTCTACTTAAAGCAAAAATGGTCACATCTCATACTATTTGATGTCATTTTAAAAAATTTATTAGCACATGTTCAGTTACATTTATCATGGACCGTTGGTACATGGCAATATATCTTAATTCTTTTTTTTTTCCTCATGCCCTATCCTTCTACTTGACCATTCCCTCCATTTTTAAAGCTGTGATAATTAGCTGAGATTACACTTCTAAGAGTCCTCATTGAGGGAAGCAGGCTGGAGTGTTCGTGGGCAACGTGACAGGGTGTCTAGTGTTTTCTTCAAAGTAATGCACTATGGGGAAGGGCCGATGAAACAGTAGACAAAAGAAGACTAGCCACAAGTCCATAGTGGCTGAAGTCAGTGCACTTCTTCTCTACTTATACATGTGTCTAAGACTTCATAGTTGCAGAAAGAGGAGAGACAGAGTTCAGTGCTAGGAAAAGGATTCGATATGCTGTTCATCTCAGCAACATTCTCTTTAACAACAACTTAGAAATCTTTTTCTGTCTGTCTGAGATCCCAAGGAGATGATATCTTTATTTCAAGCACTAAAAATCTATTCATCTTAGCATCCAGTGGCCTAAGACTCAAGGTTCAGCTGTTTCCCCACCAGAAGTCATTGGGATTCTCAGCAGCTTTCTCCCTGGCCTGGGGCCAGCAGCTGACCCCTGTCCCTTCTTGCTGAGTAGCCTGTAGGGCCAAGTACAATGGCCTGAGGTGGGCAGTGTCTTGTGGTATAGATGGTAGGGGCATAAGCCAGTCCTTCACCTGGGGGGGATCCTCAGCACATCTTGCCACAGGGTAATTAGAAGGCCCTGGGGGATACTGACACAGAGCTTTATGTTACCCGCTGGACATGGCTGATGGATTACAGAGCTGTTTGCCACAAGTTTGGGCTCAGCCTCAGCCCCTCATACCAGCGCCAGGCAGCCAATAGCAGTTGCACTGTTAAACGAGATGAAACCTGCCGTCGTCCTTGGATGAGAAAAGCCCATTTGGCTCATCCAGAGAGATTTGTGTCTTGCAGCCCCAAGACCAGCATCTACCAACTCCTCAGCCATAGGGGTAGATTTGCCATCAAGCATGAAAGAAAAGGCCAAGGTGAGTGGGACCACTTTCTAAGTTCTTGCATGTAAAAACTCAAGTGCCCTTTAGGAGGGTCAGTGCCCTATATTAGACAAGAGCATTGCCCATCTTAGACTCAAATCTTAAGTCATGTCACCAACCGTGGGATCTCAGTGAATCCCTCATCCTCTGTGAGCCTCAGTTTCCTTTTCTGTAAGATGCAAATAGCTGGGCATGGTGGCGCATGCCTGTAATCCCAGCACTCGGGAGGATCGTTGCAAGTTCGAGACCAGCCTGGGCTACAAAGTGAGCTCAAGGCCAGCCTGAACTGCATAGCGAGACCCTGTCTCAAAAAAAAAAAAAAAAAAAAAAAAGATGCAAGTGATGCTGCGGCAGTAGGCTGCTGGGTACCATTGTATACCTGTGAAGGGCAGCTTTGTTCCTCCTTTACCTTGCACTCAGCTATTCCCCAGAGAGCTCTTTACCAACCCCAGTACGTTCCATGCATGGCCCTGGGCCATGGAGGCATCAGGGTGAACAACATGCCTATATTTCTGGAACTCTGGTGGCATCGCGTAAATCAGAAACTACCCAGAAAATGAGTGTATTTTATGGTGGCCTATTAAACACTGTTACAGACCTGTAAAGCATTGTATACCTGAAACTGGAACATAGGCAATAATGTATAAAAGTAATTATGAGTAAATGATAATACCACAACAAACCACTGCTTACAGCTTAGCAATTATAATGCAGTTCTCGCAGTGCCTCCAGGAGGGCAATATGCCCAAACTCACCCAGCTAGGAAGCAGCAGTGGGGGTTCTGGGGGGAGCGGGCTGTGCATCCCGCTGAACCAGGGGTGCCTGCCATTCTTACCTTGTGCAGGCAAAGACCAAGAGCGCCAGCAAAACAGTAAACTCTCTGCCACACCTTGCCTCGGGGAAGGCAGTGGTCCACCTCCTTTCTGGGAAGTCACCTAAGAAGTCAGCAGAGCCCTCTGGAAGTATCATCGTGGTCTCAGAAACTGAGGAGGAGGGCAGCATCCAGGCCCTTGCAGCCACTGCCAAGCCTGGTGAGAAGCCCCCACCTCTAGGAGCTAAGCCAACGCTATGCTTTGTTCTGGAACATTCTGGAACTCAAAAGTATGTCTCTATAACAGTGAGGGTCTGCACTTCCCCCAGGTGAGGGAGGGTCAGCTGCAGAGACACCCTTGGGCCTTTTCAGAGGTGTCTAAAAAGCTGGGTGGCAGTTGGAACATGACGGAACGGTGTGGTGGCTTCAGGACAAAACAGAAATATCTGGGTTTAATTCTTTTTCTTGTTGAGACAGGGTCTCACTGTGTAGTTCAGGCTGGCCTTGAAATCACTACATAGTTCATACTGGCCTTGAACTCTGAGCAATCCTCCTGCCTCAGCCTCCTGAGTGCTAGGATTACAGGCATGTGCCACCATGCCTGGCCTGTGAGTTCATTTCTTGTGTAAAATAGACTTTTGCCCAGCTGCCTCTGTGGACCTGATAGTGAATGGAGAGTTTGTAAACTGTCAGGTGCTGGTGCATGTTTCTGGAGTCCTATTCCAGCCCTCAAAGGGCCTCAGATGTACAGGAAGCAGGGCTAATGAGGGTTCCCTTCTTGGCTTGTGGGCTTCTGGAGAGGGTCGATCCCTAGCCTCATGCAGGTGAGGAGCAAATGCTTAGCACCTGACGTGACGTAGCTGGCCCTGGAGAGGGGCGAGGGAGTGTGGGGAAGGTGTACCTTAGTCCCGTGTGTCCACCCTCAGGGACCGTGTCAGCAGGCCAGGCCGACAGCAAGGACACCTCCAGCTCCAGCGATGAAACAGATGTGGAGGTAATCATCACCTATCCTCAAGAGTTACTCTCTCCAAGCCTCTCACTCTGAGAGCCTGGTGGGGTTCAGACACCAGTGGGCCCAGATTCATGCAGCAACTTTGCCCGGAGCTGGGAAGGCTGTAGTTTGGCAGGGGCAGAGGGGGAAGCGAGAGATGTCCAATGCTACTCAGAAGGACCAGGGTTGTGGGTGGGACACAGAGCAAGGCTTCTTGTGAGAGGTGGCCTGGAGCACAGTGGAGGGGAGGAGGCCAGTTCAGAGGAAAAGTTACAGGAGCAAAGGTCTAGGCAGAGGTGTAGCTGTCACATGTGGTCAGGATGAGGCTGCTGAGTGGATTCTGGGCCTGCTGCTGATTAGCAGCCTGCGTAGCAGACCAGGGTTGGCCTGGCCTCTCAGTGCGTGGCCTTGTCTCTTCTCTGAACTTTGACCTGGGAGAGGCCCCCACAGGTCATCTCTTTTATATCTACTAAGAGCCAAACCTTGGGAACACATTGCTGGGGAGGGCCTGCTCCGATGGGGAAAGGAAGGGTCTCTTAGGTATTTCAGCTACATTAGGGATGGCCACTGAGAGAACAGTGGGGAGCCATAGGGACAGCAGTAGGACCCCCAACTCTGATGTGGAGGCACGGGTGGAGGGGCAGAGACCTGCCATTTTATGGATGAGGAGGAAGTAATATGAGATAGGGTCACACGTACATGGGCTAAATCTACTAGAGTCCGGGAGGACTGCCGTAGAAGTTTGAGTTTCATTCTACAGGCAGCGTAAAGCAATGCAGGGTTTCAGGCACAGAGCTAAGGTGGCCTGGTTTATGTTGTGCAAAGACAGTTGGCTGTGGCCTGGATTGAAGGGCAGTGCAGACAGAGTAAAAGCCGTGAGACCGGTAGGGGGAGGGGTGCACATTGAGGTACTAGTGGCAGAAAGTGCAAATGACAGGGATCGAGGTGTCCAGTGCAAAAGCTCTTTTAGAAAGACCAAAAAAGGAAGAAGGGAGGGAGGGAGGCCACCAGCTGGCCAGCTGAAAAGTCAGGGATGGGTTGACCTAGGTACCCAAAGTGCTGTCCCACTTCACCCCGTATCCTGGTGAAGATTGAGACCACCCCCATCTATCCCAGGCCTAGCCACGAGCCGCTCCCCACCTTGTGTCCTCACCTTTGGACCCAAGGTAGAACCAGCAGTAAGGAGGTGCCTGGTTCCCATCACCCCAGGCCTTGCCAAACAGAGGGGGACCACTTCCGCCACTGGAAACCAGTGTTAGACACAGCTCCAGTGGCAGTGAGGACCGGGGAGGGCAGTGCCCAGGTCAGCACAGAGGAGAGGCACTGGCTCACAGCATTGGAAATGCTTTTAGAAGTTGAAGGGAAGGCTGCACGTGGTGACACACACCTGTAATCCCAGCACTAGGGAGGC
Source organism: Chinchilla lanigera (assembly GCF_000276665.1). Classification (NCBI taxonomy): domain Eukaryota; kingdom Metazoa; phylum Chordata; class Mammalia; order Rodentia; family Chinchillidae; genus Chinchilla; species Chinchilla lanigera. Next base: position 4,162,388 of record NW_004955415.1, on the reverse strand, counting down.
TGAGGCAGAAGAATTGCTGTGAATTCAAAGCCAGCCTGAACTGTGTAGTGAAACCCTATTTAAAAAGACAAAAAAAGAAGTCAAAAAGAGAGCTCAGCTGGGCGTGGCAGCACATGCCTGTAATCCCAGCACGGGAGGCTGAGGCAGGAGGATCAGTGAGAGTTCAAGACCAGCCTGGGCTACAAAGTGCGCTCAAGGGCAGCCTGAACTGCACAGCGAGATCCTGACTCAAAAAGACCAATAACCAAAAAAAAAAAAAAAAAGGGGGGGAGCTCACAGAAGAAAGCAGTCCTCCCAGGGTATCTCGGCAAGCCAGTGGTGGGCTAGGCCGCTGACCTCAGGATGGCCACCATGGTCAGCCTCTTCGGTTGAAGGCGCACAGACAAGTGCTGTGGCCTGAGGCTATCCATCTCGGACCGGACCGTGTGCCCTGTGGGAGCTGAGCATGGTGGCTGAGAGTTCTGCCCCCAAAGCCAGAGAGCCAGGGGTTCAAGCTGGGGCTGGGGCTGGGGCTGGAGTGTCTTTGTTGACCTGAGAGATTTTTACCTCTCTGGAAAACAGATATAAAGAAGAACCTCATCTCAGGGTGTGGTTTGAAAATTAAATGCCATCAAGAAAGGGCTATGGACTAAAAGCGCCTTCCACAACCTAAAGGAAACGGTTATTACTCATTTTCTGATTTCATGCCCTCATTCCAGGTGAAGTCCTCAGTGAAAGCGCAGGTCAGACCCCCACCTGCCCCTACCAAGGAGTCTTCAAGTAAGGTGGCCCCAAGACCTGGGAGAGTTGGGGGGGTGACGCCCCAGGCCAGAGGAGGTGCCCTCACCCCAGCTGGGAGTGCCATGAAACCAAAAGAGGACTCAGAAAGCAGCAAGGAGTCTGAGAGTGAGGAGGAGCCCTCCGTGGGAACCCCCAGCCAGGTGAGCCCCACTTTCCATGGCCTGGATGCTGGCTGATCCACTGTGTGAGCACCTGTGCTGGACAGGCTGTCCTGGAGCTTAGAGGAGACCAGTGTGTACATGGAGAGCAAGGGCACTGGGCTGGGGGCTTCAGCGCCTGTGGACCATGCCCTTCAGGGCCCTGCAGCAGCCTAGAATCAACAGTTCCCAGGTGGTGGGTTCTGCGTCCCAGTCTGTCATGACCATTCCACTTGCCTTGGTGTCTCTGTCTAGTAAACCGGCTGCTGTCCTCAGCCCAGCTGGCCCTGCTGTGGCAGGACTTCAGTTTTAATTGTCTGGTCCTCTGGCTTTTCTCAACCATACCAGACTCAGAGCAGGCAAACACCGAGGCAGCTAAAGGAGTCAGGCTGGGTGTGGTGGTGCACACCTGTCTTTATCTTCCTCTGCTGGCTGATCTTTCCCCAGGGGAGCAGCCAGGCCTGTAGCCCCAAGGCCCTGAGTACTTGCCAAGGGCAAGCCATAGGGCCTGGAAAGTTGATGGCGTGGGAACAGGGAAGAATAAGAGTGAGGAGGAACGGGCATAGGATGGGGGTGGGCAGGAAGTGACCTCAGAGTGAAGAGGAAGGGGGCTCTGGGGCTATCCTGGGAAGGTCAGCCCAGCAGGGAGCACAGCAGGCTCCCTGAGGAAGGAGCAAGGTGAGAACTGTGACATTCCAAGGACACGGACCCCAGTCAGCAGCTGCCCAGCTCAGTGTTCGCTGTGTGCAGAGTGTCCTGAGGCACCCACTTTCCAGGAGCCCGGGTGTGAACTTTGACAGAAGATCTGCATTCTCCCTGTTGGTTCAAAATTTGAAAAGGAGCAGGCCCCGCAAAGGCTGTCTGGAGTCCTGGCTCCTGAATACAGGGAGATTCTCAGAATCAGAGTCGCCCATTTCCAGGGAAGAGTGGCCAGGAGCTTTCTGGGAAAAAGAAGCCTTCAGCCCCCCTGCTGAAGCCTCAAGGCACACAGAGCCTGAGGAGAGAGCAGGGAGGAGCAAGTGAGGAGAGAGCGCCATGCTGGGGGGCTAGGAGCTTCAGCCCGAAGGCGTCACCAGGGGACTTGAGGAAGGAAAGTAAGCTGCCCGTCCTTTCTCTAGGTGAAGGCATCTGAGAAAAGCCTCCAGGTTAGAGGTGCCTCAGCCCCTGCCAAGGGAACCCCAGGAAAAGGGGTCACACCAGCACCTCCCAGGAAAGGGACCACATGTGCACTGTCTGGGAAGGCAGGGCCCACAGCCACGCAAGCCAAGGCGGGGAGGCCTGAGCAGGACTCGGAGAGCAGCAGCAAGGAGTCGTCTGACAGTGAGGGGGAGACACCGGCTGCCGTGACTGCACTTCAGGTGAGTCTCAGAGCCTCATGCGCCTGCACCCTTCTCACCGCAGGCTGTCTTTGACCCATTTGGGTCTCTGTCTGCACACACCCGTCCTGTCTTCTCCATCTGTCCCTCTTTCACTCAAGGTGAAGCCCTCGGGGAAGACCCCTCAGCTCAAAGCTTCTTCAGGCCCTGCCAAGGAGTCCCCCAGGAAGGGCGTCCCTCCAGCACCTCCTGGGAAAACAGGGCCTACAGCCACCCCACCCCAGGCGGGGAAGGAGGAGGAGGAGGAGGACAGCAGCAGCAGCTGTGAGGAGTCGGACAGTGACGGGGAGACGCCAGCATCTCGGCTCCCAATCACGAACCCTGTCCAGGTGAGGCTAGAGACTACCATGCCCTGTCTAGAAAGGCCTCCTGTGGGCCTGTCCTTCTTCCCAACCTTGCCCTTTGTCACTACCAGGGAAAGCCCTTGGGGAAAAGCCCACAGAGCAGACCTGCCTCCACCATGGGGCTATCCAGAAGGGAACCAGCCCCATGTTCCTCAGGAAGGCAGGGCCAACAGAAACAGAGAGCAGCAGGGAAGAGGAGTCCGATAGCAAAGGGGAGGCATTCTCGGCAGTGACCCTGTCCCGTGTGAGACACCACCACCACCACCACCACCCCCGGCACAAGGGCCCTTCCCTCAGCACAGGAGCTTCACACCGCCTGCTGGCCCCTGCACTGTCCCGCTGCACTCTGTTTGCCATCTTGGCCTCTGTCTACACACCCACCCTGGGGCACCCTCTCCTAATCCTGTGTGTCTCCCTTTAGGCAGACGCTTTGGGGAAGAATCTCCAGGTCAGACCTGCATCGGGTCCCACCCAGGGGCCGCTGGGGAAAGGAGCTGCCCCTAAACCCCCTCAAAAGTCAGCCCCTGTGGCCATTCAGGTCAAGGCTGAAGGGTCCCAGGAAGACTCAGACAGCAGTGATGAGTCTTCTGACAGTGAGGAAGAGGCACCTGCAGCCGTGGCTCCAGCTCAGGTGAGGCCTGGGAGAGGAGGCCTTGTGGCCCCTGACATGGCGCTGGGCTGCTCCTCAGTCAGATGTGGGTTCCGGCTGGTGGGAAGGACAGCACTGGGTTCCTTCCCAGAACAGATGAGCGCTCGGAATCCAGGAGCCTTTCCCAGCCTCTGTCTTCATTGTCCCCACAGGCAAAACCAGCTCTGAAAACACCTCAAACTAAGGGTTCCTCCAGAAAAGGCACCCTCCTCACCCCCACATCTGCCAAGGGCCCCCCAGTGCAAGTGGGCACTCCAGCCCCCTGGAAAGCAGGTACAGTGACTTCTGCCATAGCCCCAGCTATGCCTCAGGGCACCCAGAGCCCAGAGAGCGATTCTTCGAGCAGCGAGGAGGAATCAGAGGGTGAGGAGGCCACGCCTGCGGCAGCCGTGGCACAGGTAAGGCTGTGTCTGCCTGTCCATCCTCGGGGCCAGCCCATCCTCGGGGCCAGCCCCATGGCCTCTCCGGGCTCCTGCAAGACCCTTATCTCTCTCCCACTGATCGTTGCAGACAAAGTCTCTGGGGAAAGGCCTCCAACAGCAAGCTGCCTCAGCAACCACCAAGGGCCCCTCAGGGCAAGGGGCCACCCCAGTGCTCCCTGGGAAGACGAGGCCCACCATTGTCCAGGTCAGAACTGAGGCTCATGAAGAGTCCGAGAGTGAGGAGGACTGTGATGACAGTGAGGCTGCAACTCCACCACAGGTGAGACCTGGGAGGCGCCAGTCCAGACCCTGTGCACCTGGACTCAGTCAGGAGCCTCCTCTGAGCCTCACTTCCCCATTTCTTCCACGTCTCCTCTGCCCAGCAGAGCCCTGGCATCCCCTTCATGGCCCTGAGCGCTCCCATAGATTCTGAAGCTTTTCATAGGCCCTACTGTGTAGCCGCTCTACTGTGTAGCCGCTCTACTAGGCGCCGCCCTGGGCTAGGGCCACAGGTCCTGACCTTCACACGGTCCTCCTGGAAGGGGCATGGACATGTGCATGATTTTTGCAGCAGAGCGAGGCAGGGTTGCAGTAGAGTATGTGCCAGGCAGCAAGATGGGGTCACAACTAGGGATTTTCTGGAGAATGGCATCAGAGTTGAGGAATGAGTCACATGTTGAAGTGGAAAGTAAAGTGGTCCAGGCTGAGAAAACACCAGGTGCAAAAACTAGGAGGAGTGGGTACCTGGTTTGGGTGACACCACAAGTAGCACATCTGGTGGGGTCACGCCTCACTGAAGCAGAGACAGGTGACAGCAGTCTGGAACTGTACTGTCCCAGTCCACATCCTAGCAGGTGATGCAGCCCTGGTACTTTGCTGTGTTGGAAATCCGCCTTCCCTCACGGGTGAGGGTGTGGGCAGGATCTCGCCTGCCACCTCCAGTAGGGCCTGCATCTGGCAAGCCTTCTTCTATCACCTGAGGGTGAGCCAAGCTCATACAGCAGAAGCAAGAGTCGGGTCTCCCAGCCCAGAAGAGCAGTGAGAAGTGAAGATAGCACACTGCCTACACTCACCCGCCCCCTGTTGATTATTTTTAATTGTTGCTCTTGTTTTTTTCAATAACCACTCAGAAATTAGTCATTTCTTTTTTTCCTGTACCAGAGCGCTCATTTCTGGAAAGATTTTTGTCCCCCTCTTGTTGTTGACTTGTGGCTCCCAAGGTCCCAGATTCCTGTAGCAAGGTTCTAGACTATGCTGGCCCTCCCTGAGTCTTGGCCCAGTGGGCTCTTCTGCTTTGCTCTGGCTGCAGCACACACCCCAGACCCAGGGCCTCCCAGCTGTCTTATGCAGATCACGTAACTCTGTCTTCCCACCTGAGCCTCCCACCTGTGCCATGAGGTAGGTGTTTTATTTTTGTTCTTTGAACCATAGGTTATTTAGAAGTGGGCTGTTTAATTTCCAAATATCTGGGATTACCCAGGTTTCTCTCTGTCGTGGATTGCTAACTTCATCTTCTGTGGATCATCTTTTGTCTGGCTTCAGGCCTTTTCTGCATTGAGAATTATGGGACAAGGTGGTCTTCGTGTCTTATGCTTGGTTTTCTCACATCTGTGCTGTACCAACAAGCTCCCCACAGTCCCAGTCTGCACTCAGAGACTTTTCCTCTCGGAAGCCCCGACTCTGCCTTCTGCTTAGTCCTGTACGAGGAAGAGTGCTGGAGGTTGGGGTGTCCTCTGACCCTGACCAGATGACATCTCAGAGTGAGGCAAGGCTGTGACATGCTACCAGATTCCTCACTCCGTTTTACATTAGCAGGGCTTGTCCTCACTCCTGCCAAGGATCTCATTCTGGAAATGTCCCTCTTTGTCACTTTCATCTCTCTAGATCTGTATTTGCTGGAGGCCCTGACAGGCATTGTGGAGACCCAGGATACTGTTTTAAGATTCAGTTAAGCTGTAGAGAACTTGTAACAACAGTGGCTTTCTTCTGTTTGGGTCTGTTATTTTCGGTACCTGGCTCCTACTTCCTGGACTAGGGTGGCAGCTCGAGCTGGAACTCAGCATTTGACCCAACAGGGAGGAAAAAAGATGCATGTTTCTTACCTCCTTTTTATGGGACTCAACTTATATTTCATTAGCCAGCATTTAATAACATGACGACCTAGCCAAAAGGATGCCTAGAAAACAGTTTTGTTCTGGGTGTCCTCATATTAGCTAACACAGTACTAACTTCATCTTCTGTGGATCATCTTTTATCTGGCTTCAGTCCTTTTCTGCATTGAGAATTATGGGACAAGGTGGTCTTCGTGTCTGATGCTTTGTTTTCTCACATCTGTGCTGTACCAACAAGCTCCCCACAGTCGCATACCAGAAAACTGAGTCCTGGTAAGGTGCAGTGATATATTCCAGTCACATGGCTTCTGCCATAGCCCCAGCTATGCCTCAGGGCATGAAGGAGCCAAATCCAAGCCCAGGCATCTTGTACCAGAACAGTAGTCTTGGCTCATTGTATTCCTGCATGTGGCCTTCTTCCCATAATTCCCTTTTCTCCTTCCAGGCGAAAGCCTCAGGGAAAACCCCTCAGGCCAAAGCCAACCTAGCTTCGACCAAGGCATCTACAGTCAAAGGGGCAGCGTCACCTTGTGGAAAACTGGTCACTCCGGTTGCTCAAGGCAAACCAGGGCCCATGGCCAAGGCAAGTGGGGTCAGAAGCCACAGAAGTGTTGGAGGTTGGGGTAGAAAGGAGGACCCCATGGGGACCTCAGCATGTACTAGCCCTGCCTGGCTGGGGCCGCCACCTCCCTGTCACACCACGGTGGAGGCTTAGCCTAGAAGGAACTGTGCTGTCTGCTTCCTCCCCCAATACCATCGTCTGCCAACGCAGGGGAAGTCACCGGTGAGAGCCCCACAGAACAGTACAGCCTCAGCAAGGGGCCAGGCATCTGTGCCAGCTGTGGAGAAGGCAGCGACCGCAGCAGCCCAGGCCAAGGAGGACTCAGAGAGCAGTGATGAATCCTCAGAGAGCAAGGAGGAGGTGCCAACCCAGGTAGAACCCGGCAGGGCCAGGAGCAGCCCTGTGCTGTGCCCTCTGATGGGGTCCAGCATTGTACTGAGGTCTCAGCCCAAACAGGCACAGCCCTATCACACTTCTCCTCCTGCATGCCTTCCCTCAGACTCTCTCCTCTCTCCCTCAAGGTGAAGCCCTCAGGGAAGACCCCTCAGCCCAGAGCTGCCTCAGGCCCTGCCAAGGAGTCCCCCAGGAAGGGCATCCCCCCAGCACCCTCTGGGAAGACAGGGCCTGCAGCCACCCCGCCCCAGGTGGGGAAGCAGGAGGAGGACTCGGACAGTAGCAGCAGTGAGGAGTCAGGCAGTGATGGGGAGGTGCCGGCACTCCGGACCCCAACCATGAACCCTGTTCAGGTGAGGCTGGAGACTACCATGCCCTGTCTGGAAAGGCTGCCTGTGGGCCTGTCCTTGCCCTGTGGGTGCCTTCCTCTGATCTTGCCTTTGTCACTGCCAGCGGAAGCCCCCAGGAAAGACCCCTCAGCTCAGAGCTGCGTCAACCCCTGCCAAGGAGTCCTCCAGGAAGGGCGCCCCTCCAGCACCCCCTGGGAGGACAGGGCTTGCAGCCACCCCTGCCCAAGCGGGGAAGCAGGAGGAGGACTCGGACAGCAGTAGCAGTGAGGAGTCGGACAGTGATGGAGAAACACCAGCACCTCAGACCCCAAACATGAACCCTGTTCAGGTGAGGCTGGAGACCACCATACCTGCCTAGAAAGACCTCGTGTGGGTCTGTCCTTGCCCTGTGGGTGCCTTCCTCTGATCTTACCTTTGTCATTGCCAGCAGAAGCCCTCAGGAAAGACCCCTCAGCTTAGAGCTGCCTCAGCCCCTGCCAAGGAATCCCCCAGAAAGGGTGCCCCTCCAGCACCCCCTGGGAAGATAGGACATGCGGCCATCCAGGCCCAGGTGGGGAAGCAGGCGGAAGACTCGGGCAGCAGCAGCAGTGAGGAGTTGGACAGTGATGGGGAAACGCCGGCATCAGGGACCCCAGCCCAGGTGAGACCTCCCAGGCCTGCTAGCCACTGGCACACATTTAGTGGAAACTTGAAGCGCAGCTGGAAAGAAAGAGCAGATTTAGGCCCTGACTCAAGGTTGGTCAGGTGAAACCTGCTGTAAACACCCTCCTCCTAGGCGCTCCTATGGGTACCAGGGCCTCCATGACATGGGCAGACACCAGTCCCATGGAAGGCTGAGCCAGCCAGTCCCACTAAGGCTCATGAGGCCAAGCCTCAGGCAAGAGCATAAAGAGGTTTGTTGAGGGGCTTGTAGTTTTTCTGCCAGGATCCCAGGAGCCGTGAGGCCTGGAGAGGTCACATCCTGTCCTGGGCCTGGGTCTTCACATAGGCAGGGGTAGCTCCCGAGGGAGGGAGGGCTTATGTAGCTTTAGTGTAAAGCCTGAGCCCTGGGGCATGGGAGAGAAAGCTTGAGAAACTGACTGACACAGTTTGCTTCTCTCAGGATGCACAGGGGACCAGTGCTGGCTGTGTCCTGCAAAGAAATTTCAGGGTGATAGACCTGAGTTAGGGTTCAGGCAAGTGGTGGAAACAGTTGACCAAGGGCTGGTGGGGAAGTGGTAGCAGATGGCAGCTAGCGCTGAGCCTTTGTGTGCAAAGAGACAGCAGGGAGGTAGCAGCTAGGGCAAACTGGAGTAAGAGTTCCTGTCAATTTTGGCCAATCATGACCCTGTAGAAGGACGTGCTTCTTATGGCCATATCTGTTTTTTAAAGGAACCAGAAAGTCTTCCCCACAAGCCACCCCTTAGATTTCTGTTTTCATTGTGCATGACATGAGCACCAAAAACTAAGTTAAATGCTCTCACCCCTGAACTCTGCCTTTGGTACACAGTGTCAGACATGAAAGACGTTTGCTCTTGGACAGTGAAAGACACCTGGCCAGGCGGCAGGAAGGCAGGGCACCCTGCAGAAGCCTTCTCCGTGGCACCCACACTTAGCTAGGAGTGCTACAGCCAGATGCAAACTGTGGCGGGACCACTAAGCCTGGCTGCAGCCTTGTCCCTCTCCTTCAGACCCCAGGCCATCGGCACCATGTCCCCAGCCTTTTGCTGGGTCTGAGATTATACCCTTCAGGTTCTGGAAAACAGATGAGGAGGGCAAAGGTTTGTATTCCTGGGACTGTGAGATACACCAGGCCAGCCATCCCACTCAGCTCATACCCTTGTGTGCTCATTCAGGTCTTTTTCCTGCAGAAAAACATTGCCTCAAAAACTGCCAGAAGCAGTGCCCTGACCCCAGCTCCGCCAGAGAAGAACCCTGAGGGGTCCTCAGAGAGCAGTGATGAGGAGCTGCCCTCCAGCCAGGTAGGCTGCCGCTTGTCCCCGCAGGCCCAGCAGGTGGGGAGCTGGGCTGGGGAGAGGGCAGATCTTGCCATGGGGAAAGCCGTACCACCTTCAGACCGCACTGGACAGCTTCCCTTCCCTGCACACGTCTGTCTGAAGGGGAAGCCCATGAGGCAGCTGCAGAGCACAGTTAGAGCCAGAGGCTTCAGAGCCAAGTGGTGAGAAGCCATAGCCAGCTCCATACCCACCAGCTCTGTGTCCCTGAGCAAAGACCTCTGACCCTTCTGAGGCTGTGTGTCACAGATGTGAGACAAGGCAGTGATGGTGTCCTCGGCACAGTCCCCTGCCTGAGTAGGGCAGGTGTTGGGCCCCATTTGACAGGTTGGAATTGAGGCCTTAGGAGTTGATTTCCTCCAGTGCACATAAAGGGGCTGAGGAAAGGCACAAACACTGTCGCCCAGCTGCCTGTATCTCCTTGTCTCCTGTCTGAGGCCAGCAGCCTTCCCTGTGAGACTGTCAGTCCTGCAGCCTCACGTGAGGCCCTACCTGGCACAGGCACCTGTGGCAGCTTTGCCAGCTCAGCAGCACGCACCCCTTCCCAGAGCAGGCCCTCTCGGGTGATACTGAGCCTACCTTGTCTCTGACATCAGAGGCTCGAGGAGCCAGCTGGTGTGCTTCTTTAGAGCAAGTGGCACTGCCCCTTGTCCTCTCCTAGCCCCACACCCCTGGAAGCTCCTGCCAGCCTCACCAGCGATGCTGGAGTCCTGCAGCCCTAATAGCAGTGACACCGCCAGCATGGCCCGTGCCACATACCTGTCAGCCCATCCATATCTGGGCGAGGCTCCTCGCACACCTCCTGTGTAGGGGTGCTCACTGCCTTTCTTAAAGAAGGGATTACAAAAATAATGATGAACAATTACAGCTACCATTATTGATCTGTCCTGTGTGCCAGGCACTGTGAAGCCTGGTATTTCATTATTGTATTCAGTTCCCCCAAGTACACAGGAATGAGCCTTAGAGAAGTTGAAGGCCCTGCCCTGCCTCTAAATGCAAGCCATCCACGTTCGCCTGCTTCCCAAGGCCCCCTCTCCTTGGCCCGATCACTGTGGAGATGGAGGTGCCTCCTTGAGGGCTCCGGGTTTCCAGGAGGGAAGGGCTGCTTGACCTTGCTCTGCGGAGGCAGGCTAACATAATTAAAGTGAACATCCTGCTTAAACTGAACCATAAAATTGGTACATTAGCCCTGAAGATTCTGGCGTTCTTATTTAAAAAGCAGAAAGGAAAAATCTGGCGGTTAGTACATTCCCCCCAGGGGGATTCAGGGAAGAAGGCGCAACGGGGGGAGCCGCGGTCTCCAGCCACCCGGCCGGGGGCAGGGCGCTTCAGCTCCTCAGTCCCCTGCTCTCTAATTAGGGTTGCTGCCACTGCTATGTACTTCATCAAGCACTTCTGTTGTCAGGTGTTGCTGTTTTTCTTAGTAGCCCACCAGTGGGGGTACGGGCTAGACAGCAAGTGGGGGGGCCAGGTCCCAGACTTTGAGGCAGAGAAGAAGACTGGCTCCGTTCCCAGACCCTCGCTGCCCTTCAGCCCGGTTGTACAGAGAGCATGAACCTTAGGCCAGGGTCTGTACTATGGCCCGGGGTGGGTACCAAGTTAGACCGAAAGTGAGTACGTGCATATAGCTCCACTGGTTTGTTCGTAATGTGCATATATCTCACGTTATAAACCGTGACCGTGTATAGTTTTTACCCACCGATGAAAACTCATTAATTTCCTTAAGTGTCACTTCTATCACTCTGTCAAAACAAAAAATAAAATTAAGTTGAAAATTAAAATAGCCCTGGCCTTAAAGTTTCCGATGGGTCAGGAAAGAAAGAAAAACCTATAAGAAAATGTAAGTTAGGACCTTAGATAGGGCTAGTGTGGTTAGTTCCAGAAGGAGCTCCTGCCTGGTCCCTGGAACCGGTTTGTTGGTCATGCTGAGTGAGGGTGCTTGCCCCTCTCTGCGTCTCAGTTTTCTCATCCCCTGGGATGAGACTCCCTAGAGTTTATAAGCAGTAAAGCCTACTGCCACATCCCCAAAGAATAGAATCGCTGCGTTTCCTAGGGTGGACTCTCGCAGGATCTGTAAATTGATCTCCATGAGGTATTTTTGAGTTTTCTTGTGGTGCTGAGGATTGAACCTGGGGCTTCACACATGCAAGGCAAGCATCTACCACTGAGCTGCATCCCCAGCCCTTTGATTTGCTTTAAATTTGAGAGACAAAGTCTCACTAAATTGCCTAGATAGCCTCAAACTCATGACCCCCTGCCTCAGACTCTCGAGTACCTGGGACTGCAGGTGTGTGCCATCACACCCTGCTGTGTGCTCAGTTCCACTGGACGCAGGCATCAAATAGGAGGAGAGCCCTGAGGCTCCCCCTGGGGCCCAGATGCCTAGATGCTATTTGGAGGTATGGCTGAAGGCTCAGGTGGGACAGTCCACTGCTTCACTCCTGTCAGCTTCTCCAGCCACCCCCAGGTGCGCCCTGCTTGTACCGTGCCTTGCCATTTTCCCTTTAGTGAGCCCAGTAGGGATTATTGGTAGCCTTTCAACAGGTGGGAAACTGAGGCTTAGACGGTCCAGGAACTTGGCCACACAGGCAGTCTGGGAACAAATGAGTCTCCCCTATGTACTGCGGCAGCGCAGCCTACTTTTTTGAATTCTGCAGACCTGATTGTTGCTGTGTACAGCAGCACTGGGCTGTGAGCCTCCTGGGCCCCAGCCCGCCCTCCACATCCGGGCCCTGCACCACCACCCTCCCACGGCCCAAGGCTGGGATGGGGTGGCGTGGGCAGGCGGAGTTAGGAGGAGGCTTTTGCTGCTGAGCTGCTTTTAACATCCCAAGACGCTATTGTTTGCCTCAGTGGGTTCGTTGCCTCTCTTGGTCCCCGACAATCTGTTCCTCTGTCTTCTCACATATATATAGATCCCCTCCCTCCGCTGCAAGCTTTCTCCCACTTTCCATCCTTCTCTTTTTCATCATGTGGGAAGGGAGGCTCTGGAAGTGGCAGATCAGAGCAGTGGCGGGGGAGGCTGTTTGGCAGGGTAGGAAGGGCCTAAGCCCGGCAGACTTTCAGCCTTGGGCGGGGGCACCTTTTTATTTCACTTGGACTTTACCTCTCTCCCCATTGTACCCCAGGAGATGGGCAGGGTGTTGTGGCAGGCAGAGATCCTGCCCCAGGCCTTCCTGCCACTGTCCCTTTCCTCCCCCACCCTAGCATCAAGCATCTCCTTTTGCCCCAAATCTCCCTACTGGCCAGAGCAGGAATAGACCTTGAACCGGCTCTGACATTTGAGAATTGGAAAGCAGATGTCACCAGCTCCCTGGCTCATGCCCTCACTGGGTAGGGACTTTTGGAAGGAGACGGAAGCAGGGTGCCCTTGTATGCAGAGGCCCTTTCAGGGAGCCACCGTGCTAGGCCAAACCGGCCAGTTCCAGGGTGCTGCTGCTGCTACTCCCTTGTGTTTCCTCCACCTGTCTCATGGGCAGTGTAAAGCAGCCCCAGAGGAGGTAGTGTAAAGAGCCCCCACATCCCTCCGAGCCTCAGCAGCCCTGAGCAGGCTCTACACGCACACCCTCTGTCCTCTGCCTAGCACGCCTGGTTTGAAGCTGCAGTCAGACCCGCTGTCTCATCAGCCAGGTTTCGGTGCGTAGCTGTAGTGATAAGGACTCTTTTTGTCTCCTTTTGCTTTTAAGCACAACCACAATACAGTATCACATCTTAGCAACTGACCTACCAGCAGCATCCCCATTTCCCCAGTTTTTCAGGACTGGTACTTTTTATATTTGATCTGTTCAAACAAGAGTCCAAATACAGGCCACATACTACAATGGGTTATTTGTCCCTTAATTCTTAAAACTATTCCATCTTCCTTCCCTCTCCCCATTTTCCTCATGTAGTTTACATGTTGGAGAAACTAGGTTGTTGGAGCTGGGGGCTGCAGCAGAGGCTCTGGGGTAGGGTAGCTAGGCTGCATGTACTCTGCCTGGGGAATGGTGTCATCGCCAGGCCACCGTAGGAATCCTTTTTAGAGCGCCTCCTCGATGGGTGGGCATCTCTGAAGTCAGCCAGAGGAAAGATGGCTCAGCGGGACATTCTGGCTCTGGCTGTGGCTCTGGCTTGGCCTCCTATAGTCTGTGTGGTGTGGGCTCCTTTCTGTTTTTCTGTGGACACTATCCAAGGGAGGTGACACTGCCAACCTCTGCACAGTGAGGGTCAAGTGGACTCCTGTGAACCGTGAGGTGCTGTGCTGGGTCATGGAGATGCGTGGGGTGGCATCAGGCTGGGAGAACTCTGGGTAGCCAGAATGGCCTCTTAACTCCCTGGCTGCCCCTGAGCTCTTTGGATCCTTGCTTTATAAAGCCCTCCCCCACCCCCATCTTCCCCTTCCCCTGGCCAAACCTTTAATCACTTGGGGGGATGTGTTTTGTTTTTGTTTTTCAAGGTGATTAAACCCCCTGTGATTTTTGTCGACCCTAATCGTAGTCCAGCTGGCCCGGCTGTGACCCCCACACAAGCCCAGGCTACAAGTACCCCAAGGAATGCCCAGGCCTCCAGCAGCACTGCTGGGAGCTCCTCCTCTGAGAGCGAGGATGAGGATGTGATCCCTGCCACACAGTCTTCCACTCCTGGTGAGCATGGCTCTGCTGCACCCGGCTGGAAGAGCAGCCGGCACCGCCACCCACTGAGGACAGGACTCTGGCCCCAGTCCCACTAGCAAACCGTTGGTTAGGAGGGCTTGGGTCAGGTCTGTGGGCCGTGCACTGTCACCCGACAAGGGGCTGGCTCAGACTTGAGATTCTGAGGGATTTGTTTCCAAGGCTTCTCTGTGCCAGCTCCAAGCAGTGGGGCCTAGAGCAGATAGGAGCTGGGAGCTGCAGACCAGGATGGGCTCCGCAGCAAGTGACTGACGGGAGCGGGCAGTCGGGGTGGTGGGGAGTATCCCCTCCTTCCAGTGATGAGCAGAGGCACTGCAGTGAGGGACTCCTCTGTCAGCAGAGGACCAGCCAGATCTGGGGTTCCCTTGCCTTCTAAGAGTCTGATTCTGCCAATAATATCACCAGAAAATTTGGTGATATTAAAATTAAAAAGTTAACGTTACTATTATTGTACACTTCAATAAGGAAACATTATCTGATCCTGATAATTAAGAAACACAAGTTAGCACAAAAGGAAAAATATGACTGTAACCCCTCTGCCCAAACTTGAGCAAAGCTCACAGTGCTCCTGTGCGTTTCCAGAGGGAGGCTGCCCTGAACATGGTGCTCAGTCATCCTGGGGGGTGGCCTGCAAACTGGGACGCTGTGGTGCCTGTGGTTTTGTTATCACATAGCTGCACTGTGATTCCTGCTGGCTACAAAGCAGCACGCTGTTCATTCAGCCCGTTCTGCACTGGAGAAAGGGAAGTTTTGTTTTGCGCTGTGAGAAGCAGCTCTCCAGCACCCATGAGAGGCCAGAGCCCGTGCAGATGCCCCAGCGGATTCACCCGAGAGACCATTTGAACTGCAAGGGGTGTCTGACACTGTGTCCTAGCACACTCCTAAGAGTAGCGTCCTGACCAGCTGAGAGGAGAGAGAGTGGGAAGAGAACCTGGGGCCACTGCCACAGCAGCTGTTAGGGGCCCTGAGGCTTGTCAAATGACACAGTGACAGTCCCTGACTGGCAGGCTCGGGGAGGGAAGTGAACAAGCGCCTTACTGTGCATGCCATGGGCTCAGTGCTGGGTCCCCAGGAAAGGGGGGCCACGGGGCTGCTGTGCTCTAATGTGTCCACATCCTCCCTTTCAGCCGGTAGAGCACATGTGCCCGTGCCTGCTGCTTCCACAAGGACAGCCCCCAGAGCCAGCACCAGCGAGGAGTCCAGTCAAGTGTCAGAAGGCAAGAAACAGGCAGCAGTCTCTCAGGTACCTGGGACAAGGGAGGGCTGTGTGGCAGTGGGCGGAGGGCCCCGTGCTCTCATCACATCATGTGCTGTAGGCTGGACCATGGTGGCTTCTCGGCATTGTCAGGAAGAGTGTCCAAGCAGAGCCGGCTGGCTGTGCTTCCGGAGTCCCTTGTTGAGCTTTTACAGCATGGCGGGTCTTTTGTCATTATTCCAGTTTTGAACGCTGTGAACAACAGCTGTCCTTCGTAACAGTTTAGAATGGTGACTGTAACGTTCGCCCCAGCTTTCATCATTTTCAGTGCGTCGTTATCTGGCTCTTGCCTGAATCTAAACTCAGTGGGTGAGGTTCACGGTCATAGTTCCTATGGTAAAACTGAGCACATAGCCCCACCCAAGGGCATGGCTGACCAGGATTGGCCAAGGCCAGAACCCAGGTTTCCTGGCTCCCATCTCATCAAGAAAGAATCCACTGCCCAGCACCCCCTCCCTCTGAGGGAGCAGGAGAGAGCTGCGGTGCACTGGAGAGTCAGTTGGGCTTCACCAGCTACAGCTGAAAGAGCTGCTGGGACGTGGGTGCTGTATAGGGGCCAGGCTGTGGTCACCACACCTAGAGTCCTGCATCCATCAGCCACTCGGCCAGCAGATCGTGCTGAGCGGCAGACTGAGGCAGGGAGGGTCCCTGTCCTCAGGGACATCATGGTGGGCGGGCAGCTGTTAGCAAATGAGCCAAATGGAAATGGAGTCCTTGCAGCTGCCCAAGTCTCTGAGCTAAACAGTGTGAACTAGAGAGTAATGACATGGCCTGCTTTAAGAAGGATGGACGGGGAAGACTCCCTGGAGGGTAAGGGAGCCCCAGCTTCCAGGACCCTCTGGAGAAGCATGTGGGTTAAGGAGAACCAAGAAAAGCTGGAGGGGCTGGGTCGGTGGGCAGGCGGCTGGGCCGTGGCAGGGCCACAGGAGACTAGATACGCTCAAGGAGGCTCATGACCAGGTCCTTCCTAAGCTCTTTCTCCCTGACTGCTGGTGGGTACGGGAAGTAGGAGTGTACTCAGGGAACCCCTAAAAGGTATGGATTGAGTGGTGGGCCTCCTGTGTTCTTGAACTGCATCTCTGCCTTTGGCCAGAGCTGGTTCCTGTGCTCTTTGAGAACAAGGTGATTTGTTCATAACCTGAAGCCTGGCACCTATCTCTCTGCCCACATGATGACGTCACCCCCTTGCCCCCCAATCCCCAGCTCCAGCCCGTGACTTGCCTTGCCAGGGTCTCTCTTACCCCAGCCAGAGGGGATCTAACCAGGCATGGCATAGATGGCGTCTGAGAATTCAAGGTCTCAGGGCTGCCTCTCACTGCCCACAGGTGACAAGGAAGAACCTGGCTTCCCTCCCACTGACTCAGGCTGCCCTGAAGGTCCTGGCCCAGAAAGCTGGCGAGGCCCAGCTTTCAAGTGAGGTGAGCATGAGAAACTAGGGGACCAGATCTGCCTGGCCCTGAGTCCTGCACCAGCCCTTGCCTTGCCTCCCTTGGCCTCAGTGGCCTGGCATGTAGGAAGGAAGGACAGTACCCGAGAGCTGTGGGAAAGACCGGATGTGGCCCAGTGTGTGGTGCGCATGAAGTGCCCGGCCCCTCCACCTCACTTGCCGTTTCTCCTTCCACCACATCAGGCTGGCAGTGCCACGGGAATGCTGCCTGTGACGCGTCCGCAGAGCACCCCTGTCCAGGCCAAAGCAGCCAACACTCTGAGACAACCCAAGCTCTCTGAAGGCCAGCAGAACACAGCCACTCCCTCAGCCCGCCCCAAAGCCAAAGCCCCTGCAAGCTCAGACAGTGAGGACAGCAGTGACAACTCTTCAGGGAGTGAGGAGGATGCCGAGAGACCTCAGATGTCAGCGCCCAGGCTGGGTGAGGATGCCAGAAGGGCCAGGTCTGGGGGTGGGAGTAGGGACAGGGAGTGGCCTACAGAGCCCTAGACCCTGGCCTCAGCGTCCAGCTTGATCTGAGACCTTGACAACATCATTCTTAACTGGGCCTCAGTTTACCTACCTATATGATTTTATGAGGAGGTCTGTCCAGATGATTTCAAAGACCTGACTCAGCTGTTGGGCCACTGGCAGCTTTCTGGTGTCAGGCTCCCTTCACTGACCCCAAGATCCCAGGACTGTGTGCATCCCCCATAGGGAAAGCAAGTAAATGTAGGTAGAGCCTTCGGAGCTAGAAGTGAGAGTGGTGGTGATCGCAGATCTCACCTAGAATGCTGTGGACTGTGCTGAGGTGGCAAGGAGGCATGCCCTGCCCGGTTGACAGGGGCCACTGGGGACACCTGACAGGATACCTTTGCTTCCCCAGCAGGTCCACCCCTCTCCAAGAGGGAGACCTTGGTGGAGGAGACCACAGCAGAGTCCAGCGAGGACGAGGTGGTGGCGCCCTCTCAGGTAACTGCCAGGAGTAGGGTTTGGGGTACAGTCTTAAGCCAAGGTCTTCTCTGAGGTCAGGGGACTGAGCGCCTCCTCTTTCTGGAACCCTGGGCAAGGTCCTACCTACAGGCAGTAGGTGTGGCCTAGCCAGCAGAGAGAGCCCCCAGGCCAGGCATGGTGGTGCTAGGATCACAGGGATTTGAGGCCAGCCTGGGCTACCTACCGAGTTCAAGGATGGCCTGAACTGCTTAGCAAGACCCTGTCTCACAAAACCAAAAAATAAATTCAGGGAGTGAGGAGGATGCCAAGGGACCTCAGACGGCCAAGACAGCGCCCAGGCTGGGTGAGGGTGCCAGAAGGGCCAGGCCTGGGGGTGGGAGCAGGGACAGGGAGTGGCCTGCAGAGCCCTAGACTGTGGGAGCCACGGGTAGCCCTTGAGGTCTGCAGAGAGGATTTACCTGAATTCTAGGTGGTACCCAGAAATGGTGCCACAAGCCTATAATCCTAGCACTTGGGGAATCTGAGGTAGGAGTATCATAAGTTCAAATCCTACGTGGGCAACTTAGCAAGACCCTGAATCAAAATAAAAATAAAAACTAGTGGCTGGGGTGTAGCTCAGTGGTAGAGGCCCCCTGGGTTCAAGCCCGCAGTACTACAGTGATTTTCTATTTGCATTATACTAAGAAGTCTCCCCTTTAAATGCGCCTGTCTAATATTTACATTAAAGTAGTGGAAGAAGCATGTGCCAGAGCAGGACACCCTTGTCCTCAATGCCCACCCCCTGTGCCCAGGACCAGCCTGGCCAGAGGTCCCTACGCATCTTCCAGCGTGCTTCAGGCGCCGGGGTAGGCTCGCAGCCTCATTCACACTGGGCTTCTTCAGTCTCTCCTCTCAGGTTATGTGACACCTGGGCTGACCACAGCCAAAAACCGGGCTTTAAAAACTACTGCCAGGCGGGAGTCAAACCCTGAAGCTTCCTCTGCTCCACCCACCAAAGGTGACCCAGCCAGCGAGCAAGCAACAGAGTCAGAACACACAGTGGGCACCGTGTCCCTTAAACCAGGTCAGTCGCGGACCCCTTCTTATATTCTCACCAGCGTGGTCCTCTCTGGCGCCAGTGCCTCCAGGTGGGGCTGTGTCGTGCGTGGGACGCGGAGGTGGAGAGCTAGCGCAGCTGTAGGTTGGCGTCCACCCTAAAGGAGGCCATGTTTTTTGTCTCTGCTGTCTTTTTCCCTGCAAATGGATTCATGGTGTGGGGTGTAGGGACTCAGAGCATGACTCAGACTGACTCCAGATAGGAGCCCTGTTTTGGGGAGTCAGCACCCCAGGGCTGCCCTGCCTCACTCTAAGCCTGGACAGGCAGCTGGCTACCCTGGGCGTCTGCATCCTAACCACAGAAGGTGGCAGTGATGCTGCCACTCTACCCCAGGGTGTCAGACAGAATGTAGTCACCTGGCACGGGACAGGAGGGCCCGGGGACACCATTGGTGAGACTCAGCGTGTGGCATGGAGTGCTCCCCTAGGCTCCTGCTTAAGGTGGACACTTTCAGGAACAAACCGCTGAGTCCCCTTACAGCCAGTATCAGAGCTGTGTGCCCGTGCTGCCCAGAACAGGGCAGAGACCTGGCGCGGTCACCTGGGAAGTTCGAGACATGATGGGGCCCAGCCTCGGGCTTTCAGCTGCAGCTTCCCTGTGCTGGGTTAGAAGCAGTCGTTGCTCACTTCCCCAGTGTTCTTCTCTTTGTGAGAGGCGGGTGCCACCAGGAGACATTTTAGAGGGGGCTGTGGAAGGTTTTTTTTTACACGTGTAGTCAGCACACAATTATCAAAGGCAAGCAGAGGCGTGGAAAATTCTAAACAAAGGCAGCACCAGAAGTCCCTCTGGCAGGCAGTAAACCCGCTTAGTCAGCCGCCATGTGCTTTCCCAGCACATGCAGCGCTTCTGCATGCTGCCGGGGCCTGGCCAGGAGGGCGAGGGCACACGGGGTTCACAGCATGTGAGCCGAGTGTCTTCAGGGGCTTGGCTTATATCACAAACCCGCAGTTGATAACCCGCAGTTGATCCCTGTTCCCCATCCAACTCACTTTACAGCCAGGGAAAGTAGGGCCCAGAGAAGAGCGGGGCGTGACAACTGATTGGTAGTAAAGTCAGATGCAGGACCCAGATCTCCCAGCTTTAGGCTCCTGACCAGGCCACACCATCTCCCTCTTGTTGCACCTTCATCTTGTTGCTAGATTTCTGGTCCTCTCCTTAATTCTCCGTGGGGTTACTGTCCATCCCCAGCCCTAACCTGAGCAGAGGTTTTGGTGTGAGGAGACACAGCTTCTAGGTTAGAAATGAGATCCTGGTGTGAGGAAGGCGGGAGAGCTCAGGAGACCAAATGGGACAGTGACCACTGGGCCTGAGCCTTCCCATCTGCAGTGTTGTCAGAGGAGGTGGCCTCTCTCTCCACAGGAAGGAAAGAGGCTGTCTCAGACCCCACACCTAAGAAGCCCCGGAAGCCCAAGAAGAAGGCAGCAAGCACTGAAGCCTCCCTGCAGGTGCTGCAGAACAGCATCACCCAGCACCTCCTGGGCCAGCCCTGGCCCCTGAACGAGGCGCAGGTCCAGGCCTCGGTGGCGAAGGTCCTGTCCGAGCTGCTGCAAGCCACAGACACTGCCAGGGAGAGCAGCAGGAAGGGCCGGAAGCGGAAGCTGTTGGGGGACCAGGTGGCCTCCAAGGCTCCCAAGGGCAAGAAGAAGAAGCAGCTGGCAGCTGTGGAAGGCAGGGAGGGTGCTGCTTCCTCAGAAAAGGCCGCAAGGACTTCCAAGGGGAAATCAAGAGGAGACAAAGCAAGTGGTGACACCAAGGAGAAGGGATCTCCAGGCTCTGGAGGGGCCAAGGCCAGGCCTGAAGGGGAACTTCTGAAGGTGGAGGGTGGAGATCAGAATGACCCAAAGAGCAAGAAAGAGAAGAAGAAATCCAACAAGAGTAAGTGTCCTCGCTTCCCCAGGCCCATGCTGAGGGTGTTAGGCCACACGGGTGGCAGGGATCCTCAGTCACCTCCTAGTCTTACTCCTCCGTGTAGAGGGAACATGGGGAGAACTTGATTCCAAAACACTGGCTCCAGTACCATGGCCTCTCCCATAAGCAGAGTACTGTCCCACCACATCCAGCAGCCACATAGGCTTCCACTTCAAGCTTCTGGAAGCTCAGCTTGGGCTCCAGCCTGACAAGGATAGGAAATGGTGTCCTCTCTCCCTTTGGCCCAGGTCTGCAGATCGTTGAGGAAGCCTCGTCCTCTTTTGTGTTCCAGTTCCCCTAGTTTCCCTTTAGCAGCCCTTCCTGAGCTCTGTGCTAACATCAGCACTATCCTTCTGTCCTCAGACCAGCCCTGTGCTCTAGGGAGATTTTATCCCCATTTTCCAGGTAGAAAATGGACTTAGAGAAAGAGAGGCTGCTCGGGGTGACAGGGTTTTACTGAGTGGAGCCAGTCCTCTGAAGCACTGCCCACTTGTGGCCTAGGTGAATAAGGCCTTGGATGCCCAATGACCTCACTGCTCCAGAGCCAAGGAGGGGGCCACCCTCAGGGCGGCACCTGAGCTGTCTGTTCATGCCCAGCCAGACCTTTTCTGAGTTCCCACTTTGCTTTTTAAATAACTGTATGGAGTTTTGTTTTGTTTTTATTTTTGGTACCGGAAATCAAACTTAGGACCTTGCACTTGCCAGACAGGCACTTGTGCCACTGAGCTATATCCTTGGCCTGGAGTTTTTAAAGTGAGTTAATTTAGGGTTAGGGATACAGAGCAGTTGTTGAGCATTTGTCCGGCATGCTGAGGCCCTGGGTTTGACATTTAGTACCATTAAAAAAAAAAGAAAAAAAAAAAAAAATAGCCATCGTCCATGTGTTCCAGGGATGAGAAGAAATCATGAAGTTGGCCCCCAAAGGCCTTTTTTGATGACTCCCCATGGGGTGGAGAGAGCTGAGTGGCCCTCCCCGGGGGGGCCTCCAGACACTGACTTAAGCATAGGGCTGACAGGAAGCGTACCTTCTTCCCTCAGAAAAAAAAGACAAGGAGAAAAAGGAAAAGAAGAAAGCAAAAAAGGCCTCAGCCAAAGACTGTGACTCACCATTCCAGAAGAAAAAGAAGAAAAAGGTAGAATGAGTTCCTGAGGGGGTCTCAGGCCAGAAAAGGAACCCAAAACAAGCCCTAGGGTGAATGTGAGCCCTTCCAGCACCCAGATCGTGTCTCTGCTCCCTTTCCCATCTTGAGCTGCGAAAGGGGACCTTGTGAGGAAGAGGGCAGACAGTGTGCCCCTCCCCCAGCCTCTGGAAGCCTCAGTCCTCCTCCGCCGAGACAGAGGGTGTTGGGCAGTTGGGCGGAGGTAGATGCAGGAAAGATGTAGGCTGTTGTAGGCTCCAGGTAAGAGGAGGCATTAGCAGCGCCGTGCACCCTGGCCAGCAGGGTGTCCCCACAGAGAACCCTTACCCATCCACTTAAGGTCCCCTGAATACAGCCAGCGTCCCACTCACTGTGCTGAGGAAGCTGAGCAGGACCCTCAGGCTGCTTCCAGGAGGGAATACAGGCACCACCCATCCCGAGATCCCAGTAGATCCCCTGCATGTTCTGGGCAAGCTGCCGGTCCTCAGCAGTTAGGCAGCCGTGGAGGAGGGAAAGGCAGGGACCAGACTTGTCACTCTTCTCTCCTCACAGAAGATAGCAGAGCCGCCGACGACGGTGTGAGGGGCCGGGCACCAGGTGCAGGTACGCTTCCTGACCTTGCTGTCCTTCCCTCCCACGGCCAGGCAGGCTGGAAGGAAGGAGGGTGGGGAGAGAAGTTCCGTTCCCCAGGGTTGGTGGGGCCCATGGGGCAGTGTCAGGAGCTGGTGCTGCAGCATCATAAGATCCAGAACAGCAGTGGCAGTGGCCACACCAGTGCTGAGAGCAATTAGTCGGTGCCCGCCTCTCCCCTGCCTCAGAGGGCTTTATTCTCCTTGGTGAAGAGAAAGGTTCAAACTCTGACTTCTGGCTGTTTCCTCCCTCCAGGAACTTCTTAGTGGAGTGGCGACCAGCCCGGGCCTCTGCCTTCTGCCTGCCGGGGCACGGGACTAAATTCTGAACTTGCCCTCCCTTCACAGAAGACAACAGCCAGCCATGGGGTCCTGGTGCTGGCCAGGCCAGTGGGCCCGCGGGGGCCGGTCGGGGAGAAGTGGCCCTGCCTGGGCCCTCACCACCCCTTCCTCCCCACAGGCGCTTCTTAGAGATGTGTACAGTATATATATTTTTTTAAATGACCTGCCTCCTTTGCCTCCAACACACCCCAAGGCCTCAGGCCTCACACTGTGCTCTCAGGCGCAGCTGTCGTGTGCCACGTGGGCTCCGGCTGATCCTGAGGCTTTGTCCTCTCCTGAGAACTCAGAAATAAAATTTTGAGTTGAAGGAAAGGCGCAAGCTCCAGTGCATCTGGGCCGGGGGCTGTGCATTGGCTACATGGATGGTTGGCCGGTGCCTGGCAGCGGGTGGGCAGTGCCCCAGCTTCCTCCCCTGTGGGGGACGAGCTTGGGTACCACATGAGGCAAGGCATCAGTGGGGTTGCTAGGGGCTGACTGGGTGGGACAGGCTTCTTGGAGGAGGTGGCAGCTAAGGTAGGGTTGCTCTTGGTGTTTTCTGGAAGCTGGAGTAGCTCACAAATCCCAGAAGTGAGAAATGGCAGGGGCCTTAGAAACCATCTTCAAGGGGCAGAGCTAGGGCGAAAGCAAGCTCCTGAGGGTGGTGGTGGAGAACTAGGAGAGCACATGGGGCAGGAAGAAAAGTTGGGAATTACGGTAGATGAAGGACAGGGGGAGGCTGTTTCCAAGCCCTGAGCAGTGTGGAGCACTGGCAGTGGTGGCTGCTTGCTGCGGTGCTCAGTCTCCTGGAGACCGCAGAGGCCAGAGCAGGAAAAGAGGTCTTGGAGCCTCAGGCCACTCCCTCCCCTCCCACAAGTGTGCTGGTCTGGAGAAGGCAGAGAAGTGACCTCATTGGCTATGATGACCCACAAAAGTTTTTAAACTTCACAAGTGGAGCAGTTTTACCAACACTTTTTTTTTTGGTTTTTTTCCGGTACTGAGAATCGAACTCACGACCTTGTGCTTGCCAGGCAGGCACTGTGCCGCTGAGCTAAATCCCCAGCCCCTCGCATTCTTGGTTTCTGTCCTTGAGCTTAAGAAGTCAACAAACCTGGCGGGGGTTGAGGGGGCCACCTTCCTGACAACAGCTGGCTGCAGCTGAGGAGTGGGTCGGAGGTCCGGCGTGGATCCCAGTCCTCCGCAGCCCCCACTTCCTGTCCATTCTTGACACCAAGGCCCTGTGTCTGCTGCCATCTGTCATCACACTTGTGCTGTTCTTAGTATAGAAATGGAATTGGGGACATGGGAAAATGGAACCTGGACCAAGATGAGATTGTGCTTAAAAATTACAGACAAGAGTCTGTTTCTTCTTGGAAGTAAAGAGTATCTGAGTGTGTGAAAATGTGTCTGTGTCCAAAGACTGCAGCCCCAGCTGCACAGGCCTCTGTGTCAGGGCCCCTTGGGCTGCATTCCAGCGCCCCAGCTAGATTAGGGGCTTCACTGACCTTAGGATAAACGAAGTGTAGCCCAACAGAAGAGCCAGAAGCCAGGTATTCTACCTAACTCCTTTTATTCTTATGTAAGCCATGGCCCTACAGCTGACAACAAGCATGGCTAAGCAGCAGGCGGGGGGGGGTGCTGAGGGGAAGGGCTGGGTTTGTACTTGGGGAGTGATGTAGACGAGGGCAGCAAATGTGTCCAGCCTACGGTTTAGGAGTGGGGTGTCCCTTTGCCCTGTCCATGAGTCTAGATCTCAGAGCCCAACACTGGATCCTGCTGTGGTGTCAGGAATGTGGGGGGCGCCTGGTTTTGGTCCACATCGGGCTTTGCATCCCTGTGGGCAGATGGTGGGGAGGGCGGCAGGGTCCTCCTGTTGTCATCAGTGCTGTTTTGATCGCATGTCTGAGGATGACTGATGGGAAGCCAGACACGCTCAGCATCTCGAGGGATGAGAGACATTGGGGGAGCGGGGGTCCGGGGAAAGGGGAAGGACTGGTAGTGCAGGGCAGCAAGAAAGCCATGGCCGGCCGTGCAGAGCTGGCAGGATGCTGGCGGTAGTTTCTGCTGTCCTTACATGATGACTGGAAAGAAAAGCAACGGTTGGGGTTGGGGTTGGGGTTGCTCCTTTGTTGTCCCCACCCCCTCCCAGCATCCTGGGGCCATAGAGCAATCAGGGACTGTCCACCTGCCACTGCCCCCTGCCCCTCTGCCCCAGCCCTGCCGCTCATCTGTCAGGTCACCCCAGGCATGTTGGAGAATGACAAGATGAGCTCCCTTGTGAAGCCCTTACCTGGGCCCAACTCCTGCTTGGTCACACCCAGCCCGGAAGACGGATCCTCAGCCTCCAGAGGCTCTGCAAAGGAGCAGCAGGTCCCTATTATCACACTCGCCCCCCACTGGCAAAGTGCCTGAGGAGGGCACTCTCCCCAGGGCGGGCAAGGCGGGACCTGCGGAGGCAGTACGCAGAGCAGAGGGCCAGTGGACTGGAGTGAGCAAGGAACTGGGGTGCACAGGACTGGGCGCAGGAAGACCGCGTGCAGGTAGATATGTGGACGAGGAGACATGATCAGGCAGTGCGTGGATGAAGGGCAGGTGCCTGGCTGTTGGGAGCTGCCCAACCCAGTGTCCAGGCCCCAAATGGCAAAGAGGGACCCGTTGCCATTCAGCCTTCCTAGTCCTGCCTGGTCCTTCCATCTGGGGGCATGGTGGCCCCTGCTTACCACTGCAGTTATGGTGCCCGCGGCTCCTGGTGTGAGGGACCTCGGTGCCGTTGGGGAAGACGCACCAGCAGTAGCCGGTGCTCCCGTGGCACTGGAGCGGCATATAGTTGCCTTTCTCATCACACTGGGGACGGAACGTGCCCGGATGGACAGCAGGGATGTGGCTGACCTCTTCCTGGCACTTCGACAGTACTGAAGCGACAGGCATGGTGGACACAGTGAGTGAGTGGGCCTAATGCCTTGTGGCTTTACTCACTCTACCCGCTGCAGAGAGGAAAACATGCCTGCAGCCTAGACCAACAGGGAAGTGCATGACTGGCTGGTTCACCACAGGACAGGACTCTTCTGACACTCAGAGGCTGTTAAAGTCTGGAATTGCACCTGGATTTCCAGAGGAAAGCAGTGGACCCCTGGGGCAGTCTGAGCTTCCTGTTGCTGGGACAGAAAGTACCTAGGTAGAAACTATTTGTTGGGGAAGCTGTAGGGTAGATTTAGACATCTGCTAGGAGTTGGTGAAGGTAGCCTCTTAGGTCCCGTGGATGGTTTCAGATAGAGAAACCAGCCCAGGGGGATGAGCCGTTGACCTTCCAGTCCAGGACACTGAGGCCCAGAGGGAAGAGAGTTGCCCAGCGTTGCAAATTAGAGGCAGCGCCAGGATGAGAACACGGTGCTCAGAAGCCTGGTGTAAGCTGTCATGAGATGGGAAAGGCCTGAGGCCCTCTGGCCTGAAACTACCGAGGGCAGAGCCAGGGGGACAGGACAGGGTCCCTCCTGGTTTGTTCTGGGCTGTTTTACCCCAGGCCCTCTTGCACAGTGTCCTCCAGTGAGAGCCAGCCTGGGGATGGAGCCCCTGTACCCCCTGGGCATTCACAATGGGAAGAACGGACCTGTAGCTGAGATGGAATGGGGACAGCGGGACCCCGAAGGAGCGGGCAGGAGTAGCAGGGTGGAGAGGAGCAGGGAACGCCAGAGGCCCTGGCCTCAGCAGTTCCACAACAGCCCTGGCGGCCAAGCACCCACTCCCTGTACCTTTGGGCGGCGCCTCGGTGGGCTTCTCCTCCAGGGAGTTCCTGCTCATTTCGAACAGGAGCCAATGGTGCATCCAGCTTTCGAAGACCTAAGGGAGACAGAGATGGGGCTCAGGCTCAGTACACATCACCAAGCCCCTGCCCCACCTGGCTTTGCACCTGGGGACAGAAACATGGGGAGCCAGATGGCCAGGCACACGGCTGGGCATCTGAAGTCCAGCTGCAGCGTGGTCCCCCTTAAAGGCCCCCCGGGGGGCTCTGGACATCAAGCATTCTTCAGTGTTCTGCCGGCAAGCCTCCCCACAGCTTCCTGAGAATGGTGCCCCCAACCCTCCCCTCCCACCCCCTTTCCAGCCTTGCCCAAGATAGACATTGCAAAAGAGAAGGTTCCAGTGCAGGGAAACCTGCTGACCTTCCAGTCCAGGCCCTCCATGGTGCTCTTGAGGTGTTTCAGGTTCTCAAGGAAGCTCCCCTTCAGCTGGGGGTATACCTTCAGAGGGTCAGACTTCTGCAGAGCGGCAGGGCAAGAGGAAGGGTTAAAAAAGAGCTCCTGGGCAGCCAGGGTGAAATGTGCCACCTGCAGCCCCCTGGTCTCCCTTTCCGAGGAGTGGACCTTCACAGCACCAAGCCTGGATATGGGATCTTGGCCATCCAGCTGTAGCCACAGGCCCCTGGGCTGGGGTGAGGTTTGTGCTGTAGAGCAGCTCTATTCTGCACCCCAGTCTTCCTAAAGACCCTCATGCTCAGGTCCCTCCTCCAGGAAGACCTCTTTACCTACCCCATGAGGCTGGGGTCTTCTGCCTCTTCTCTCACAAAGCCACCTGCACGTCCCTTGTGCCCTGATCTCCCTTATCAGCCTGGGGGTCCCATGAGCTCAGTTACTGCCCATTTGGGCCAGCAGCTTTGCACAGTGCCTGGCACGGACCAGACTTGCAGTACAGATTTGGAAAGAAGAAAGTATCATAAGTCACTCCCAAGAGTTCACCCTCAGTTTCTCCATCTCAAAAACATGGCGTCAGGGAGGCTCCACATAACACTGAAGGCCACTGTCGTGTTCCTTTGGGGGTCATGCGATGAGTCACAACGAGCCAGGCACACGTGGGCTCCCTGCACTCACCAGGAGCGTGTGCATCACGTGGTCCTGGGTCGTGTTGCCGTACTTGGTGGCATTCTGCATGGGCTGTGGAAGGAGGGAACAGAGGGAACCCATGGTAGCCTCAGAGGAGTGGCCCCCAGTAGGAGCCAGCAGTTGGGCCCTGGGTAAGAGCCAAGTCCCACCTCTCAGCAGGGCCACCTCACCACCTTGAATGTGTTCCTGCACCCTCCTGCCCTGAGGCCCTCACTGTTCACCCTGGCATCAGCTTTCCTGCCCAGGGCTTCACCATCAGCAGTGTTGTGAGTAGAAACAACTACAATGCAGTTACCAGCGAAGGGAGTGGAAGATGGTGGGGACAGTGGGAGGCACTGGAAACTGGCAGACTGGGTCCTGCTCTTGCCCGACCACCCTGGGCCGCCTCTTCCAGAGCTGGGCCCTGCTCCTCCCAGCAGTTAGACCTTATTGCCAGCTGGCCATTCCTGGGTCAACTGTGTCCCTCCCACGTGCTGGGGCTGTCCTTACCCCCTGGAGCAGGCCTTCCATGGGCAGCGCCCGCATCAGCAGGGGGGTGGCCATCCGCATCTGGCTCACTGGCTTGGAAGCTGTGGGCAGGAAGCGCGGCATGAGTGTGGTTCCAGCCCCCTGGCAGAGAGCACCCAGGGAGACGGCAGTGGGGCGGGAATGGGGTCTCGGGGAGGAGTGACGGGTTGGGGAGGGGGGGGGGTAACGCACTCTTGGGGAGTTTCATGCGTAGGTTCTCCAGCTGCAGGTTCTGTGAGGTGACCGTCAGCTTGTCCAGCCGGCCCTGCTGCTGATACAGGAAGTAGGCAGTGGTGGCCTGGCCAGCCAGAAGCAGAGCCACCAGGACAGAAAAGCCTGTGTATAGGGCTCCACGGCTGCATTTGCTGCAGGGAGAGGTGGGGAATAGATCAGAGGAGAACCCAGAGAGCTGCCCCAGGGTTGGCCTGGGGTCCCTGCTGGACCTCTCAGCCACCCCTCACAGACACACACAGATTAAGCCCACATAATAAGCTGGCTATGGAAATGCAGCTTGAAGCACCCCCACTCCTTCCAACCACTGATGCTCCTAAACCCTGCCTAGCAGAAATCCTGGAGCAGCCCCTGGGCAGGGGTAAATGGGAAAGAGCCAGGGCACGGTTCCATGTCTTCTCTGGAATTTGAGGTCCTACCTGTGCAGTGACAGAACAAGGGGAACTCCCCAGTCCCCTTTGCCTTGGGAGTCTTCCCAGGAGCAGGGCTGCCCTCAGGAGGGAGCCAGTAGGGTTTTTTATTTTGTTTGTTTTTTCTTTTCTTTT
>NW_004955415.1:4121027-4133559 GCF_000276665.1 Chinchilla lanigera | reverse complement strand
CCTCCTGCCTCAGCCTCCCGAGTGCTGGGATTACAGGCGTGCGCCACCATCCCCGGTTTTTCTTTTTCTTTGTTTTGTTTTGTGGCACTGGGGATTGAACCCAGGGCCTTCACACTGAGCTACATCCCCAGCTTTTCATTTTTACTTTCAGACAGGGTCTCACTAAGTCGCTAAATTGCCCAGGTTGGGCTCAAAATTGCAATCCCCCTGCCTCAGCCTCCTGGAGTGATGGGATTACAGATGTGTGTTACCACACCCAGCTTTATTTTGTTTTGTTGGTTTGTTTGATACATGGCCTTAAGGCTGGCCTTGAACTCAGTATGTACCCTGGGCTGACCTTGAACTCCAGTGGATCCTCATACACTCAGCCTCCCTAGTGCTCTAGCATGCACCACCACATCCAGTGTTATTTTGTGTTTTAATTGACAAAGATGTATAAAGCTGGGAGTGCAGGCCTGTAATCCCACCACTCGGGAAGCAGAGGCAAGAGGATCACCAGTTTGAGACCAGTCTGGACTACCTATGGAGGCCCATCTCAAAACACAAAAAACAAAAATATACTTACATTTACCATGTAACAAAGAGGGGGTTTTCTTTCCCTTAAGAAGTCCCCCACCCCCACAGTGAAATCAGATTTAAGCAGAAAGGGGAAGTAAACAGTACCAGGATGGCAGAGATTTGGGCCCAGGTGAAAAGGAGAAGTGATGCCCTGACATTTTAGCAGTGGGTTGGGGAGCACCAGACATTGGCAGGCTGGAGAGGGGGCAGGCCCCCCTCCAGGGACACATCCGCCCCACACTGTCCTTGTCTTTATTTAGTGCATATGCGCAGTGCATAGTGATTGCCTTCATCGTAGGGAGTTAGTACATGTGCACAGCACACCTAATTCTCTGCACTTCCTCTTCCTGTCCCCCTCAGACTCTGTCTCTGAGCAAGTCCCCACCAGGGCCTGGGCCTCAGGGTCTCGCCCTGTCACACGGGTACCCCGCACCCCAGTGATTCTAGGATTTGGCTTCTTCTTTGGAACAAGATCTGACTGTACCACAGCAGTAGCTCACGGTAACATCCAGCTGTGGGGACTGAGCCAGTGCAAAAAGGGGAAATCACTCATGGTCTCTGGGCTAACTGTGTACACAAGGAGGGGTGGCCGGAACCTCAGACTGCAGGGAGCTGCGGACTGTGCACACGGTTTGGGGTGCACACCCACATTACAGTGTGGAGGATACAGGGGTCCTGTCCCAAGACCCGAGTGTCCCGAAGCCTAGTCCCCCTCCACCCACCCCTAGGGTCGGAGGGACAACTAAGACCCTGCTGTGGTTCGAATGAGTCCCCTCCAAAGCTCAGGTGCTGGCAATGAGATGATGGTGGAAGGTAAAGGGCTTAGGGACCCTGGTAAGGGCGCTGGTCAACTTTTTTTTTTTTTTGGTCTTTTTTGAGACAGGGTCTCGCTACACAGCTTAGGCTGGCCTTAAGCTCACTTGGTAGCCTAGGCTAGCCTTGAACTCACAATAACCCTCCTGCCTCAGCCTCCCCAGTGCTGGGATTACAGGCGTGCGCCACCAGGCCCAGTTTAAGAGCGCCTATCAGATGGAGTCGGCTCACTCCTGCCTTTCCGCCTTCTCCTACATGAGGACGTGTCAAGAAAACCATCACCAGAACTATGGGAAATAAACCTTTGTTCTTCATAAGTTACCCAGTGTGTGGTATTCTGTTGTACCCGCACTAACAGACTCAGACCCCTTTGGAAATTGTCAGGATGTGTCTGCCCCCGGCTACCCCCGCAGCCAGCAAGGGACGTTTCGGAGACTCCAGGAAACTCTTCTGCCTAGTAACCCGTGACATCACTACCATCACTTATTTTCATTGGCTCTCTGCTTGCCAGCTCTCCGTGCACTCTGGCATAAGATCTAGACCAGGGTTTTTGTTTGTTTGTTTGTTTGTTTGTTTTGTGTGTGTGTGTTGTTTTTTTTTAAAGGAAAAAACTAAAATTTTGTGGGGAAAGGGAGGCCAGACACAGGAGAAGACAACTCTCACTTCTTGGCCTTCCCAAGGAAAGAGGGACGGTAAATCCACTCGTCTTCAGAGTTGTCCGAGTTCGAGCGCTCCGTCTTCATTCCCTTACCTGACACGCACCCCCGCCCCTCTGCAGTCCTCTCGGTTCTGGCCCCGCTCTGCCTCCCACCACAGGAGCACAGGGGTCCTGCCCCTTCCACCGCTGAACCTCAGCTTCTGAGAAGCCCTGGGGATCGAGAGCCGTGCAGCCCGGATTGCAGTCCTGCCTCTGCCACTCGCTTAGCTCTGGGACCACGGGGAAGTCACTCAACCCCTGTGCAGAGGTACAACCGGGCGAAAGAGTCAACTCAAACGTTGTTACATGAAATAAGAAAAGGTGAAGCTTTTAGTTCCCTATCTAGCACATCCGTTGGTGCTCTGTAAATAGAACTCTGAAATGTTTGTTCCCTGGTTCTGGTAGAGTGCCAATTCTTATCACACCCTCTTTTATTTCCTCTTTTGCTCTGCCTGCTTGTGGAATTAAAAAAAAAGTAGTTGGTCAAAGTCAAGAGCCAACCAGAACTATCAGAAAGCATGACACCAATGTTGCTAGGCAGAAGTCTTCACAAGAAGCTCTGAATCAGGGTCTGGTCTGTAGTGGCCCAAGCAACAGGACCAGGCCACTTTTAGAAACAGTAACTGAAGTGAAAAACAGACAAGGCTTTGACAAGGGAGCCCCCTCTCTGAGTCCAGCCCACCCGGTCTGCAAGTCTGGGTGGCCTGAGCTCAGGGGGTCTCCCCTCCCCTCCCCACCGATCCTGCCTCTAAAAGGGGGCCAGGCCACAGAATGAGCTCAGGCTGAAATCAGACTAGTCCTGGTTCAAATTCTACCTCCAACACTCACCACCTAGGTTAACTCGGGTAAGCTGCCTACCAGACTGGACCCCAATTTCCTTTTGTGTAAAGAGGGACCTAATCAATGCACTGAATGTGGAGGGCAACTGTGACCATTTAAGATTCAGTTGAGCTGTCAGTCTGATGTGTGGCAAATAATCATGGTGATAATAATGAGTGGGGGCTGGCGGCGAGTGCACGAGGACGGGGACTCTTACCGTGGCTAGGATTACTGAGACCAGGGTCAGGCAGTGATTTACGCAAGGCTCACACATGACAGCAGCAGAACTTGGCCCAGAATCCAGTCCCCACAGGGGACTCTGCCCCTGCCATGGACCGCCCCCTCCCCCCCACTAGGCTTTCACAGGCCGCTGCTCTCATAGTCTCTCTCTGCTTACCTGTCCTCTGGGACACACTTCAGTTCCTCAGAACATTTCTCAGCGACTCTCCCAAGCCCCTGTCTGCCTGGCAACAGCTGACGTCACACCTAGCTGCAGGTCTCCACAGATAGCCAAGGACTTTTTAGAGACTGGGGGAAGTGAGGACAGGGAGCAGCTAGATTCTAACCCCCTTCTGGGGCCTTGCTGGGAGGAAGTGTGGGTGAAGCTGTTTGGGGGCTGAGAAGGGGCTGGGGTTCTTTGGATGGCTGTGTGGGCCTCTTGCTGCAAGGAAACAGGGCACAGACAGGCTGAACCCACATCACCCCTCAGCCCTCCTCCCACTTCTGTGAGCCGCAGCTGTGATGGCTGGCACACACCTACCGGTCTGACTCCCTTGAGTGGACCCCTGTGCCCACACACAGTAACGGGGAAACTCCTCTGTGAAGAGCTCTGATGCTGTCCTCTTTTAGTCCTGCCATCCCCTCTTGGGTATTTTTTGAGACAGGTTCTCACTATGTAGTTCAGGCTGACCTTGAACTCACTCTGTAGCCCAGGCTGGCCTCAGCCTCACAGCAATCCTCCTGCCTCAGCCTCCCCCACCATGTCCGGCCATCCCCTCATTTTGAAATCTGTTTCTCCACTGGGATCCAGAGTGTTTCCAAAACTAGTCCAAGTTTTCTAACCTAAGGTTCATGGTTCTGTAGAACCCCTGATACTGACGAAACTAGGAAGAGAATCAAAGGCTCTCTTGTGATTTGCAGAAAGGGGCGCAAACCCCTGCCTAAAGGAACCCTCGTTTTACAAGAGGAGGAACTAAAACCCAGAGTGGCCCAGAGACTTGCTTATGTAAAGTCAGCCAGAAAGCAGTGTTGGAGTTGGCCTCAAACAGCCTCCCTGGACTCGGACAGTGCCCCTCCTGGCACCTATGCAAGCCTGTGTGCTCTCCCCTGGGGCCACACATACCCGTCCTGGGCTCCAGGGCGCTGGCCCAGCATGGGCAGCTGCTCATGGTTGGAGATGAGGTCGCGCTGGTCTTCCATGGCTCTGGCCTCTGGTCTTCCCCACAGCTCCTGACGCTGTTGCTGCTGCTGCTGCTGTCACCACGGCCTCCTCCGTGTGTCTGGGACCCTGAGCCCTGGCTCACCTCTTGAAGTTGGTGCCGGGGAGGAATCTGATTCGTCCACAGGAGGCAACTCCTCCCACTTGGCAGATGTGGAAGTGAAAGCCACCAAGTTGGAAATACCCCACTCAGGCAAAGCTGCCTTTCTCGGGCCAGGATGAGGAAGGGGAGCTCCAGGCAGGTAGAAAGGCCAGCACAACCCCATTGGCTGACCAAGGTCCGCATCACTTGTTTCTGGGCAGACCTTTGGATTCATAAGGCCCTTTGAATGTCTCTGGAGACTGGCTAATGTTGGCTCCCTAGACAGGAAATCACTATGAAGCAGAAATTGCCTTTGTCTCCCCTTCTTAGAAAAGGGAGTGCAAAGAGGGGCCGTGTGTCCCCTGTGAGCTTAGTCAAGTCCTTTTCTCTGGCCTGTTATATCCTCCCAAAATGGAGGAGGAAGGATGGACTGGGCTTCCCCTCTGCTCCCCTCTGGGCATCCATGGTGCTGATACTGTGGTGCTAACATCTGCCACCACCCAGCAGCCCTCCGGACTCTTTTATTTTTGCCTGGGGAAGAGTGTCCTTTTTCCTCCTTCTACAGGGAGCGACACCGAGGCTTAGAGAGACTGTGGTGTTTGAGGAGTCTGTAACTGAGCCACTTCGCTCTTCTGCCTCTGAATCCTCAAACTGTGTGGCTCAGATGCAGGAGAACAGGCCGCTGCAGGGAGCGAAGCAAGAGGGACTGAGAAAGGGTCCCGGAGAGTCAGCTGCATTGGTGAGGCGTCTTTGTCTCACACTTACCCCTTGTACACCTCAACATAATAAGAAATATGTCGGGGCCAGGCATGGCGGCACGCGCCTGTAGTCCTAACACCCTCAGAGGCTGAAGCAGGAAAATCACAAGTTTAACTCCAGCCTGGGCAATTTAGGGACTTGGGGGGCCCCTGCCTGAACATAAAATTTAAAAAAAGCCAGGGGTGTGTCTCATTGTGAAGGCCCTGGATCCAACCCCCAGTACCAAGGGAGTTGGGGGACCAGTCAGGATAAGTAAGGGTTCCCTGAGTGAGCCAGCCCTGGGGAGCAGACACCGGAAAGGGCACGAGCCTGTCCTGAGGCACAGCCTAGAGGAACCTTCCCTGGGGAGTGTGAGCATCGGAGGAAGAGTCTGAAGAGTCTCTCTTGGGAAACATGAGCGATCAGTGGGCGACCCCGCAGGAAGCCCTCCTGAAGAGAAGCTGTCTCTTAGCTGACGACTTCCATTGGAAATGCTAGAAGATCAAGGCTCATGAGACAGCTAGACAATGCCTCAACGTTCAAGAGAGGAAACACAATCAAATGGAAAAAAACACCATGAGGAAATAAACTGTCCTTAATGTTAAAGCCTGAGAGGGATAAATGACGATACTGCACCCTTGCATCAGGAATAGGATTCACTAGGTGAGATAGTCTTCCTATAATCCTGGCACTGTGGGAGGCTGAGGCAGGAGGGACCCTACCTGGGCACCTTAGTCACTTAGCAAGACCCTGTCACAAAATAAATAAAGAAGGGCAGGGAATGTAGCTCAATGTGAAGGCCCTGGGTTCAATCCCCAGTACTGGGGAGGGAGAGATGCTATAAAGATGTAAGTACCATAGAAGAACAAAAAGGAGCTCTTGAAGATTAAAAACATGAAGGCAGATATTAAACAATCAGCAGGTGGAAGATTTTCTTTTAATCTCCTAGAAAGTAGACCACAAAGATAAAAGGGGAAAAAAATCAGCGAGAAAAGATAAGAGAATTAAAGACTAGCATAGAAGAACTAACAGCCAAATACCAAAGTTCCAGGAATAGAGAACAGAGAAAATAGAGGCAGGAAAAATCACCAGTGAAGTAATTTAATACAGTTTCTAGAACTCAAGGAGACACATTTTTTTGAACTGAAAGGAACCAGTGAGTAGCAAAGACATTAAAATAATTTCAGCTGGGCCTGGTGACACATGTCTGTAATCCCAATACTTGAGAGGCTGAGGCAGGAGGATCGCTGTGAATTTGAGGCCAGCTTGGGCTACAAAGTGAGTTCAAGCCAGCCTGGACTATATACTGACTGAGGCCCCACCTCAAAAAGACAAATAAATAAAATCATTTCATAGCAAAGCACATCAGTGTGAAGTTTCAGAAAAACAGAGACTAAGAGAAGATTCTGTAAATTTTTGGAAAGAAAAAACACGACAGACGCAAAGAATCAGGAACGGAAATGACTTCAGACATCTTAACAACAACACTGGAGCGATGCCTTTAAAGTCTAATTTTTACTTGCTGTTCCTCAGACAGAGGGCTAATATCTAGAATATATGAAGAATTCAAAAAAATTAGACCTCCCAAATTTAAAGATCCAATCCATAAATAAGCATCTGATATGTCTAAGATAAAAAGTACAAACAGCAAATAAATACATGAAAAAATGTTCAGCATCACTGGTCATTCGAGAAATGCAAATTAAAACAATGCTGAGATTCCATCTCACTCCAGAGAGAATGGCTATCATTAAGAAATCAACCAGTGCTGGGCGTGGTGGCACATTGTCTGTGATCCCAGCACTTGGGAGGCTAAGGCAAGAGGATCATCGTGAGTTCAAGACCAACCATGGGCTACAAATTCAGCTCAAGGCCAGCCTGAACTGCATAGCAAGACCCTGTCTCAAAAAGATAAAAAGCAAACAAACAAGAGATCACCCAGTAACAAATGCTGGCAGGACTGTGAGGAAGAAGGAACCCTTCTCCACTGTTGGTGGGAGTGTAGACTGGAGCAACCACCATGGAAATCAGTCTGGAAATTCCTCAAAAAACTGAAACTAGAGGTTCCATTTAACTCAGCTATTTTCTTGGTATCTTCCTGAAAGAATTAAAGGCATCATTCCACAGCGATACAGGCACACCCATGTTTATAGCAGCACAATTTGTCATAGCTAAATCTTGGAAACAGCCCAAATGCCCATCAACATGAATGGATTAAAAAGATGTGGTTTTTATACACAATGGAGTACTACTGAGCCATAAAGAAGGATAAACTTGAGACATTTTTAGGTAAATGGATGCACCTTGAAGACATACTTTTAAGTGAAATAAATCAGACAAACATGTTTAAATATCACACTGTTGCCAGGTGTGTTGGCACATGCCCATAATCCCAGCACTTGGGAAGCAGGAGGATTGCCATGAGTTTGAGGCCAACATGGACTATGTAGTGAGTTCAAGACCTTCCTGGACTACACAGCAAGACCCTGTCTCAACAAAACAACAAACAAACAAAAAGTAAATATGCATTGTTTCTCTTGTGTAAGAAACCAAAAGCAGCCCTGCGAGGTGGTGCATGCCTTTAATCCCAGCACTCCGGAGGCTGAGGCGGGAAGATCGTTGTGAGTTCGAAACCAGCCTGGGCTACGAAGTGAGCTCAAGGTCAGCCTGAACCACATAACGAGACCCTGTCTCAAAAAGGCAAAAAGAAGAAGAAGAAGAAGAAGAAGAAGAAGACAGTGGAAAAAAAAGACTATGAGAAATAAATGTTTAAAATAAAAAAAAGAAACCAAAAGCACAAATAAGGACCCAAATGGATGATAAATAATTGGGAAATAGGAAGAAAATGTTCAAATGGGAAGGGGAACAAGGGGGGAGAGGAAGGAAGGAAGGGAATAATAATTAAGATGTGTTGTGTACAATGTACAAGCTCCCTACGATGAATATAATCATTATATACTGCATACATGTACTCATAACAAATTTTTTTTTTTTTTTGTCTTTCTGAGACAGGGTCTCACTATAGAGTTCAGGCTGGCCTTGGGCTCATTTTGTGGCCCAGGCTGATCTCGAACTCACAACAATCCTCCTGCTTCAACCCTCCAAGTGCTAGGATTACAGGTGTGCACCACCACACCTAGCAACTAATAATAACTTTTAAAAAATAAAGTCTAATGGGAAATTAATCTTCCCTGAGCCAAATTACCAAATATGACACATCACGAAGATTTTTTAAGAATTCCATTCTCTTGAAAATGTCTCCTTCCACAGCACTCTTCCGCAGGAGGCTTCAGGAAGGTGTGCACCACCATGATGGAGTTAACCAAGAAAAGAGGATGATGCAATACAGAAAACTAAAACTCAGCTCCTGAGGAGCGGGGACCCCAGGGGGCTACAGTGGAGCAACCCCAGGGGAAAAGCCCCAAAGGCCTTTTCTTTGACAAGATAAAGCTGACGGATATCTGACATGCCTGAATGTACCAACGGGCAAGTTAAGCCATTTTTGGAGACTATGCAATTGAATTATGATAACTTCATAGAAAATAAAGCAAATGAAAAACCAAGACCACTACTAACTCTTGGGGAAACAGAAGTTATATAGGAGCAGGGCGTGGTGGTGCACGCCGGTAATCCCAGCACTCAGGAGGCTGAGGCAGGAGGATCGTTGTGAGTTCAAGACCAGCCTGGGCTACAAAGTGAGCTCAAGGCCACCCTGAACTGAATAGGGGTGCCCTTTCTCAAAAAAAAAAAAAAAAAAAAAAAAAGTTATATAGGAAATGAATAGTAAACCAAGTGTACTGTGTTCTTCAGCTGTATTATTTATATTGTCATAATACTGTAAATAGTGAATAGCAATTTAACCACATGACAGAGGGAGATGGAAGGAGGAGGCTATGGAAGAGGGACACGGGACAAGGGAGGAGAGAGAGCTATCTCTTCCTTTGCCACAGGGAAAGCCAACTGGATAATGTCAAAATTGGGAAACCAGGAAGTAACAGGGCAACCCATTCTGGACCGCTCCTGTCTCTCGGGGGCTATTTCTATTCCCCATTCCTTTCCCCAGTAAATTTTCCTACACTTAAAATAGAAAAACTGGATGTGGTAGCACATTCCTATAATCCCAGCACTTGGGAGGCTGAGGCAGGAAGATCACTGTGAGTTCAAGGGCAGCCTGGGCAACATAGAGAGCCCCTGTCTAGAAAAAAAAAAAAAAAAGAAGAAGAAGAAGAAGTAACAATACTGAAAGTGAATCAGAGATATGGAAATAAATAAGCACAAGAACTGGCTGGAAAAGTTTGAAAGTGACGTGAAAAGGAGAATAACGACCTGGTATTTTTCACAGCAAACCTCATGGAAGTATTTGATTCTTTAAACTACCGTCTGTGAATTCATAACTTTGATCCAAAGGAAAACTAAATTTAAAGTAAAGAGAAAATACATCAAAGTCGGTCAGTTCTAGGCTGATCGTGACAGAACGGCAGTCCAGAGCCTTGTCCTTGTGAGGCAATGTTGGAGCAAGCTGACCTCAAGGTCCCTTTGTTCTCACCCTCAGGACCTGAGACCACTCAAGCCCAAGTGTCCCAGGCTGGGCTGGACCCTGGCTGCCTCCCACTCCGAACAGGATAGAAGGCCCCAGATTCCCAGCTGTCACCAGGCCCACGGCCCAGGGGAGGAGCTGTCCACCCAGGCCACCTGCGTGGGAAAAGAGACAAAGTGGCAAAAATCAGGGAATTTGGAAGCCAGGTCCTAATAGGAAGATGAGGTGAGGGGGAATCCAGCTCCCCTACGGTTCATGGGAAAAGTCTGAGTCAGAGAGCAAAAGGGGACTGACCCATGGTCACCCAGCAAGGTCCAACGAGCAGGACCTGCCCCCTGCCGCATGACATGAGCTCAAGGCGGGCTACCCAGGGTCAAATCCCAGCTTCCGAATGCCTGCTTCCCGGGGCTTGGAAAGGGAAAACACAGAGAATGTGAGACCCCTTCTTCCTCAGAGTCCGGAAACACTCTGACTCCTGGGGTTTGTCGGCAGGACCCAGGAGCCAACTAGAGGGGCCACAGCCAGCCAAGTACGGGGCAGTGCCTCAGTTAGCATGACTTACCTGGCTCGGTAGAAGGAACTGCAGCTCACTGTAATTGTTGAGGGGAAGCTTCACATGAGAATGGACGTTTTTTGCATTCTTGCAGAGGAGATGATAGAATTAGAAAAATCATCTGTCTTGTAACACTGAGTGTAACAATCGATCAGAAGAGAGCCAGGAGTGGTGGCACACGCCTGTAACACCAGCACTGGGGAGACTGAGGCAGGAGGACTGTTGCAAGTTCAAGACCAGCCAGGCTACAAAGTGAGCTCAAGGCCAGCCTGAACTACATTGCAAGCCCCTGTCTCAAAAAGACCAAAAAAAAAAATCGACTGGGACAGGTTTCACCAGTGGGTGATGAACATGGCGTGGAAATGGGGGAGAACAGCAGTCTTGCGCTCAAGGATGAAGCCGAGCTCCTTGCCGGTGCCCCCAGGCGAAGGTGCTTCGGGACGGTGAAAAGGGGGGCAGCCCTGCTGTCATGGCCTCCAGCGAGAGGTCAAGCAGTGGGACAAGCTGACTCTGAGGCTCCTGGTAGAACAGTTATGCTCAGCAACAGCTGGGGAATATCTTTGCCGATGGCCCATGAACCCGAGCCTGCCTTTAGGCCTCAACTCCAGCGCACAGTAAACACAGGAGAGGAAGGATGTGTTAAGTTACAGATTGCTGAGTCGTTGTTACCCTGACACCCGTGGGGAGTGGTCTCTCTCATAGCATAGGTGAATAGTGGCGCTGTGATCCTCTCCAAAATTCCTCCGTATCCGGGGGTAAAATCCCCGCTCCACCGCTTAGCAGTGTGAATTGAAGTAAGTAGCTTAAGTCCTACGTGCCTGGGGCTCCTTCCCCGTAACGTGGGCTCAGCTGCGGAGCACAAGGATTGAGTGAATAGACACATGCCCGCTACAGAGAAAAAGTGCCATGTTGGACGGTCCTGTAATACAGTCTTGTTTTTTCCTACAAACTTGTTTAATCTGAATCTGGCACCCTGCAGGCTTGGAGGCTTGGAGCTGTTTAAGTGGGACAGAGGGGACCTCACGCACCCTGTCTGGGCCTTGCTGGGAGTCTGCTCCCAGGTGTCATCCAGAGCTAGTCCAGGTCACAGGCTGAGCCTCCGGCCCTCCCTTGGTCTGGGTGGTGCAGGCCCTGGGTGGGCCAGGCAGGCCCCTGCGACCTCTCTCCCAGTGCTCCTCTCTGGTCCCTAAGTGCCCGGTGAGCCACCGGAAGTGGCAGTCCAAGGCCAGCCCTGTCCCCTACCCTACAAGGTGGTGACTTCTGTAGGGGGCCTCTTTGGACTCCAGCACACTTTGGCTATGAATAAGGGGCTCAAAACAGGGCTCTGTGTGGTAAGGGAGTGGGCCTGTGTCTGCCATACCCGCCCATACAAGTTTACATCTCCTCTCAGTCATTCAGCCAACAACTATTTTTTTCTTTTGTCTTTTTGACAACAAAGTTCAGGCTGGCCTTGAGCTCATTTTGTAGCCCAGGCTGGTCTCGAACTCGAACTCCTGCCTCAGCCTCCCGAGTGCTAGTATTACAGGCGTGAACCACCATGCCCAGCTTTTGTTATTATTTTTGAGACAGTGTCCCCCTATGCAGTTCAGGCTGGCCTTGAACTCACTGTATAGCCCAGGCTGGCCTTGAACTTATGGTGATCCTCCTGCCTCAGCCTCCTGAGTGCTGGGGTTAGAGCATGTGCCACTGTATCTAGCTTCAGCAACTATTTATTGAGCTCTACTTGGTGCCAGGCATTCTTCTGGGTACTTGGGATACATGGATAAGCAAGGCACTGTTCCAGGTGCTTGATGCTGTCAGCAACACGTGACTTTACTGTCTGGGTGGAGACTCCATCCTAGCGTCAGGAGACAGACAAGGGAGTTGTGTGAAGGTGAGGCAGCGGTGGTGCCCTGTGGAGAGGAACCGCTGGAGCAGCAGGGTTGGGCAGGCTGCCATCCTTGCAGGCTGCTGGGTTGGAGCTCTGAGCACAGGCTCGGGTGAGGCAGCTCACAGGGCTGCGTCTGCAGAAGAGGACTTGGGCCGGAAGCAGCAGCCAGGCTGAGGGTGGGCTTGGAGTGGCCGAGGGACCAGGAGGCCAGCGTGGGGCCGGAGCACATCAGCATGTCTGGTTTCACTCTGAGCGAAACAGGAAGTCAGGCTGGGCATGGTGGCGCATGCCTGTAATCCCAGCACTGGGGAGGCTGAGGCAGGAGGGTCGCCGTGAGTTCGAGACCAGCCTGGGCTACAAAGTGAGCTTGAGTCTTGAGGCCAGCCTGAACTACATAGTGAGACCCTTCTCAAAAAGACAAAAAAAA
>NW_004955415.1:4116242-4120594 GCF_000276665.1 Chinchilla lanigera | reverse complement strand
GGCTGGCCTCAAACTCATGGCAATCCTCCTGTCTCAGCCTCCTGAGTGCTGGGACCACAGGCGTGCACCACCACGCCAGTTGACTTGTGTTTTAAAAGGACAGCTCCACTCCCTACACTTCGAATTGCTGCAGTGGAGTCAGATATTCCCACCACCTCATGGGACTGCTGTGAACATCTAAGGGGAGAAGGCTGGGTAGACATTGTACCAAAGGCCCTCCGTGTAGTCATGGTGCTTTGGGAGAAAGAGGCCCACCGCGTAGCTCATTCCCCTTCTCCTGAGGGGTGGGCAGGTGAGCCAGGTGAGGACTGTCCTCTGCACAGAGTCCTGTGCTCTACAGCTTGGGATCTGGGACTCCCACACTCTGCCTAGGTGAGGTGCCATCTGGCAGGTGGGTAAAGGACACGTCTTTGCACTGTGAGTGAGGCTGGGTGGGGCTGAGGGCTCCCCAGGATTTATTTGTTCAGCAGCACTTGTTAAGCAGCAGCTCTGTGGGCCAGGAGCTGGGACAGAAGCAACTGGGCACGGCAGCAAGGAGCAGCTCCATCCCTGCTGCTGAGATCAGTGTTGGGTCCGTGCAGGAGTTAGATATTAGCTGAAGATCAGGCTGGGGAGGGGTGGACTGGGGGGTCAGGCGTCCTCTGTGGCTGGGGCAGGTCACCGAGGAGGCTGGAGGAGGAGGCCAGGGAGATGGGTCGGGCTCGGCCTGCTGGGGGGCGGAGGCGTAACAAGGCAGGAGGAAGAGCAGGCCTGGCTCGGGCCTGACTGCGTGGAGAACCGACCGAGCAAGACGC
This sequence comes from Chinchilla lanigera, assembly GCF_000276665.1. Taxonomy (NCBI): domain Eukaryota; kingdom Metazoa; phylum Chordata; class Mammalia; order Rodentia; family Chinchillidae; genus Chinchilla; species Chinchilla lanigera. The sequence continues at coordinate 4,119,800 of NW_004955415.1, read as the reverse complement.
GAGCAAGACACCACTGCACTTTCACACGCAGGTGATGGATAGCGCGAACTCCTTTGTAGAAACAGGAAGTTCTTGGCACATTTGCGGAACAGAAAGCAGCGCACTGCGTCTGAGTGCCGAGTAGCAAGGAGGAAAGCGGGGAGAGTTTCCAACGTTGCTGATGACACAGGCCCGGGCTGGGTGGCGCAGGCCTCGGGCCTCGGGATTGTTGCTGAAACGAGGCAGCCGGTGCGAGCACGGCAGAGCTTCAGGTGGGGTCCGTGTGCGGGCACGGAGGTCTCAGGGCGGCGGTGCCCGAGCTGGGGAGAGGGCTCTCACAGCGGTTTGGAGACCGGGATGTCAGGACTTGCCGCGGAGGGCGGGGGCTGAGGGAGGTTAGAGGGTGCCGAGGTGGTGGCACGCGGAGGTGAGGACTGCGAGGGGAGCCGGTTCTGGGAGGGGCGGAACCAGCGCTGTGTCCTGGCTGCCTCTGCTGGGATGCCCGCGTGTAGACATCAAGTGGACGGCTTAGGATGCCATTGGGACTCAGAAAAAAAGCGAGCACATACGGGTGTGACCTGTCACCACGCGCGGCACTGGAAGCCCAGGAGGGCTGGGCTCTGCGGATGCCACCCACCCTCCGTGTGCAGAGCCTGGACGAGAAGCAGCCGAGCAGTGCAGAGGGGCGAGGGGAGGGGAGGGTTCGGTGACCTCTGTAAGCCCCGAAGGAGGGAGTGGCCCCTACCAGGTACTGCTCCGGACGAGCCCGCCAAGCACAAAGACTGCCACCCGACTAGGTCACACGGAGGTCATTGGTGACACTGCAAATTGGGGCGAAGAGAGGGCGAGCACTGGGGTCGGGGGCAGAGCTGAGGCCCAGCGACGAGAGGACACGGGCACGGCTGTGCGATGCGCTCCTCTGCAGGGAGCCGAGCAGCGGGCAGAGGTGCCAAGGGAGGGACATGCACAGCCCGACCGGGAGCCCCCCACAAGCATGGGTCAAGGCCCGAGGGGACAGAACGGCCTCTGGCTGGACCCGCACTGGCTTCTGCCACCGCCTTCGTTCCTGCTCCCCAGGACTCAGGCGCCCCCTGCAGTCAGTGCGAGGGAGGCAGGCACATTCTGCGTCACTCAGGCCCAGTCCTGACTGGCTTCCCCTCCTGAGTGTCAGCCCTTCCTGGGGGGTTTTGTTGCAGGAAGCTGTAGCAGACCGGATGGAAAACGCTTTGCATCAAGGAGTTGGGAAGGCAACTTCTATTTACACCGGAGAGCTGATGGGGGATCGCTCCCCAAACCAGCGGCACTGGCTTAAAGTAAAACAGCAACTTACATACTTTTTGTAAGCAGGAAATACAGAGTCGATAATGGGTTAGTCTATAATTGGTTCCTGGGCTGGGGATATAGCTCTGCGGTACAGTGCCTGCCTGGCAAGCACAAGGTCCTGAGTTCAACTTCTGGTACCAATAGATAAATAAATATACATATAGGTTAGTTTATAATTGGCTACATATATTTAGTCATACGTTGTCTGGTAGATGTGTCTGGGGTAGGTGTAATTGGGGGGGTTGTTCATCATGAGGTGGGAAATGGGGTGTGTGTGAGAGGTTGGGCAAGCAGGCCCGACTTAGTGTGACCCTGACAGGGCTAGTCTGCCCCTTGAAGCAAACTCACAAAACAGAGTATTCATGTAAGCTATTGTGCAGCTGGTCAGACAGAGCCGAGTCCATTGTCTCTGAGTTGCAGCTGGGTAGTCAAGGCCAACTGAGTCTGACAGCCCCAGTATGAAGCTATAGTTTTAAAAAGTTTCCCAGTCACAGTTGCTCCTGTATGGTCACAGCAGGCCTGCAGTCTCAGAGGGGCTGAATGAGCTGCACAAGCACCAGGCAGGGGTAGCAAATGGCAAACCAGGCCTCGAAGCCGGGTCTTTCTGCAAGGCCCAGTTTCTTAGTCACCCCCCGCGCCAACACCCACAGGCCCTCACTCCCCTGAGAGTCTTAGCAAGGCCCTGCGGGGCTGGGTTACGAAGGCAGAGGGGCTCCTTCCCTTCACAGCCACCGTCCTACCCCAAGCACTCTACCCCCCTGCAATGAGCCTTTCCTCGGGTCCCTTGCCGGCTGCTTTCTCGCCTCTGGAGACGGTGAGCTCACTACTCCAGGGCAGCCCGTTCTAGGCAGAGGATGGTGCAGCAGTTCAGAGCATGGGTCCAAGCTGAGTTACTCTTGGTGAATCTTTTATTTTGCAGGGCTGGGACAGAACCCAAGCCTTGTCCGTGCTAGGTAAGTGCTCTACCACTGAGCTCCCAGCCCCGCTTTTGCTGAATCTTAACTCTGCTACTTACTAGCACCTTGCCTTTTCCTCTGAGTGTAATAATAGCAGTACCTCCTTCCTCGTGTGACTGCGCTAATGGAGACACTGCATTCAGGGTGCTTGGCAGGTGCTTAGTGGTCAGCTACTTCGTCATCATGACTGTCGGGGATATTTTCTGGGGTGTAGGTGTCACTGTAGGTCTAGCTCTGCCCTGTCCAGTTCTATCTTCTCTGCTTGCCTGCAGGTTATCCCTATTGTCCTGCCTTTCTTGATTTTTCTTTCCTCTTGATGCCAGATTTTCTTTTCCCAGGCTCAGCTACTCACCACACAAAGCCTGAGATCCTGAGCCCAGGGTTTCTTCCTTACAGAGGCACTGGTTGCTCCAGGTGGGCGAGCTCCAGGCTGCAGGTGCACTCCGGGGTGGGGCTGGGAGCTGCGAGGTCCCCTCCCGCCCTCGCAGGCAGGCTTGTTTGCTCCCAGCTTTTCCGGTCCCTGGATGTGCATTTGGGTCCCTCCCACTACACTCCCTGACCTTCTACCATCTGCGCAAGATTATGTCAGGATGAAGAGCCTGGATTCTGAGCCCAGACAAAGCGAGGTTCAAATCCAGACCCTTCCCCTTGCTGGTAGCGAGATCTTGGCTGAGCCACTTCATTTCCCTAAGCCTCAGTTTCCTCATCTGAAAAATGAGACTAATAGTAATCTTGCCTACTTGACAGGCTGTGGTGCAGGTTAAGATCCTGCACGCAAAACACTCAGCAGCCTGCCTATCACAGTAGATATTGGGCATCAATATTCAGGGCTAATGTCTCACATTGTACGCGCTAGCCACATGAACCCTGAAAATATGGCTAGTCCAGTTTAAGATGCAGTGCATGTCAAGTGCACAGTAGAATTCAGTTTAGTACAAAAAGGTGAGCCATCTTTATAACAGTTTCTTTATGATGGTCATATATTGCCCAGCACAGTGGCACAGGCCTGTAATCCCAGGATTCTAGGAGGCCAAAGCAGAAAGATCTCAAGTTTGAGCCCAGCCTGGTCAACTTAGTTACTTAGTAAGGCCCTGTCTCAAAATAAAAAAATAAAGGTCGGGCATGGTGGTGCATACCTGTTATCCTAGCACTCGGGAGGCTGGGGCAGGAGGATCCTTGTAAGTCTGAGGCCAGCCTGGGCTACAAAGTGAGTCTGAGACCAGCCTGAACTGCATAGTGAGACCCTGTCTCAAAAAGACAAAAATAAATAAATAAGACAAAAATTAATTAATTTTTTTTA
>NW_004955415.1:4102009-4116017 GCF_000276665.1 Chinchilla lanigera | reverse complement strand
GCTATGCAGTCCAGGCTCACCTTGAGCTCACTTTGTAGCCTAGGTTGGCCTCAAACTCGCAGCTATCCTCCTGCCTCAGCCTCCCCAGTGCTGGGATTACAGGCGTGAGCCACCACACCTGGCCTACCTTTTGTATTGTATTAATATGGCTACTATAATTTTTTTCTTTGTTTTTTTTGAGACAGATACTCGCTATGTAGTCCAACTAGTGGCAATCCTCCTGCCTCAGCCTCCCAAGGGCTGGGATTACAGTATGTGCCATTATTGCCCAGCTCAAAAATTTCACTTTTATTAGTCCATGTTTGCAGTATAACACGTCTTAGTCCCTTTACCTGTCCTTTCTCTCCTCCCCATCCCCTTCCCATCTCTTGGAGAATTCACAGAATTAGACCTCAGGCATCAGCCCAGCAGGCAGCTTCCGTTATGCCAGTGCTGCCACCTGGTGGTCGTGGATACATGACTGATGCAAATCCCACAGCACCTGGGCTTTCTTCAGAGGCAGGACTCTGCTTTCTCCTCCTCCTCTTCCTTCTCCCTCTCCTAGCCCACCTCTTCCTCCTCCTTCCTCTCCTTCTCTTTGTGGTTTTTTGAGACAGGGTATCTATGTAGTTCAGGCTGTCCTTGAACTCTCCACGTAGCCCAGGCTGGCCTCAAACTTCCTGCAATCTTGCCTCAACCTCCCAAGTACTGCGATTATAGGTATGCACCACCATGCCTGGCTACTATCTTCTTTTTAATTTTCTCCAGATGGGAGGAGAGGGGAGGGTCTTCCTCCCCACACCCTTCCTCTTCCTCAACTCCTCTGTGACTTCCTGGCAGCATGACTGCACTGAGGCCCAGCCAGCCAGGCGAGCCGGGTGTTGACTCAGCAGTCTGAGCAGGATGAGTCCCGGCCCTGCCCCTTTTATCTGTGTGTCCCGACGAGTAAAGCTCTCTTACCCTCAGGTTCCCCCTATGTAAAGTGTGGGTAACAGCCATGCTTGTCTCTGACTGATGAGACACCTGTCATCTGAGCTAATAAATACTGACACAAGCAGGGTGTGTACCTCTCCAGGCGCTGGGATCTAGCAGTGGCCCAAACACAGGAGTCCCATGATCACCAAGGTCAGTGGTCCTCAAAGGGAGGTCTGCAGGCCTTCAACACTCACTGTCCAGAAACATTAGAAACATAGTGCTGGGCGTGGTGGTGCAGGCCTGTAATCCCAGCACGGGAGGCTGAGGTAGCAGGAAGGAGGACTGCGGTGAGTTTGAGGCCAGCTTGGGCCTACACAGTGAGTTCAAGCCTGAGCTACAGAGCAAGACCATGTTGGAAGAAAGAAAGAAAGAAAGAAAGAAAGAAAGAAAGAAAGAGAGAGAGAGAGAGAGAGCGAGAGAAAGAAATGTAACCCTGAAAGCTTCCTTTCCAGAGTGACTGAGGCAGATGAGGCAGTGGGGGTGGCCGCAGTCTAAATCTGATGTGAGCTCATGCTCGGGAAGCCCTGGACTTGTGCACAGACACATGTTGGGCGGAGCCTGGGCTGCACATGTGGTATAAGAAATGGATAGACAGATTGAGGAGGGTAGCCAGAGGCAAGGGATACTGAGAGCCAGGTGTGCTGGTCAGGGAAGACAGGTCTGATCAGGTGGCGGCTCCCGCAGAGATGGAAGGTCAGTCTCTAGAGGACAGGAGCGCAGGTGTGGCTTCTCCTCGGCCTTGACACTCAGAACTCTGTCCCTCTTAGTGCTGTCAGCCACACCAGCTGCCTGGGAGGCAGAGAACTACACTCCTATTCTGATCAGCCATACACTAGCTGCAAGTTGAGACTCCTGATTACAGCAGAGGATAGAATGGTCTAACCGGCCTTCTGATGTAGGTAGGCTTCCAGTAATGGAAATGTCACTGTCTCTTGAAGCAGTTTCACTCTCTTTGAGAAGCTATTAGAAAACCAGTTTGTTTGTCTGTTTAGCAATGCTGGGGACTGAACCCAGGGCCTTCACAATGAACTACCTCCATGGCCCTTTTTTTCTATTTTATTTTGAAACAGGGTCTCTCTAAACTGTTAAATTGCCCAAGCTGGGCTTGAACTTGTAATTGTCCTGCCTCAGCCTCTCAGGGTGCTGGGATTACAGGTATGGATCACCATCCCTGATTTAGAAAACTCCTATATTTGTTGCTGAAGTCGTTTCTTTACAAGTTCTACTCACTGGCCAACAAAGGCTACACTACTTTAGAACACACAGCAAGACTCCTGCGTCTTCCCTCAAGATGGCGCTTGACCTGTGTGAGTCACTCACACATCCTCTTGGGCCATTTAAGGTTACTGATGATGCTCCCCTGGGGAGAGGCTTCCTCAATCCTGCAGTGAGACTGAGAATTTTCATGGATTCATTTAAAATATACCTGATTATTACCTACAGCCTTTGCCTTTATTTTTTTTTTCCCATTATGTATCTCTTCAAATATTTCATCTAGTTACACGCTGACTCTAATATCCAAAGTGTCTGGGGATATGTTTTATCTTTCTGTTGTCTCTTGCTCTGTTGCCTCATTTTTTTTTTTTTTCTGTACTGGGAATCAAACTTAGGACCTTGCACTTGCCAGGCAGGCGCTTATGCCGCTGAGCTATATCCGGCCCCAAGGTGCCTCATTTTCATGTGTTTTTTTTTTTTTTTTTCCTAGTACAGGGAATTCAGTTCAGGGCCTTTGCACTGAACTACATCCCTAGCCCTTATTTACCTTGAGGCAGGTCCTCGTTAAGTTACTAAAGTGTCCCAGTTGGGCTTGCATTTATGCTCCTCCCACCTCAGCCTCCCAGAATACTGGAATTATGGGTAATCACCACACTGCTTTGACTTCTTTATTGTGGGCGCTTATTTTATCTAATCTGGGAAACCAAAGGTCCTCAGTTGTAGACAGCTTTCCCAGGGAAGATATGCTTTTGCTTCTGCCAAGAGCTCAGGTGGAAGTCTTGAGTACATCTGGCTTACTGTGAATGTCGAGTTCAGTCCCCTTACCTTGGGTTTGGGGAAGGGCATGGGGCAGCCTAGGTTTAACCTCTTGTCCGCTGACCTCTGTATTTGCTCAGGGCTGCCCCAACATTCTTTATCTGCACCTTTCTTTTTTGTAATCCATTTCAACTTTTTTTTTTCTTTTTTTTTTTTAGTGTTCTGAGACAGGGTCTCACTGTGTGGTTCAAGCTGGCCTCGTGGCAATCCTCCTGCCTCAGCCACTTGGGTGCTGGAATCAAGGTACCACCACCTCCAGCCTAATCCACTTCATTTTGATGTTTTTATTCCTTCCCTTTTCTTCACAGCCCAGGGACTTCCTTCACTTCTTTGGAGCGCTGGAATGCAAGTTTTGTCTTAATTTATTCAGGATCTAGAGAAGCCCTTCAAAATACCCACTTGACTGAGCTACAGGAGGTGGAAGTCAAGTCCATCAATCCGTTCTTCCAGTGATTCATCCAGCAATCCTTACTGGGCCTCCAGCTTGCAGACTAGGCTGGCTGATGTCGCCCGGGGCTTACTCTGTCCTCTCAGAGCCCACAGAGGTGAAACAGGCTCCTTCAGAGGGCAGCCAGCGGTGCTGCACGGGCAGAGGCACCACAGGGATTTGGCGGAGGGGCGCCCTGCGAGGCAGGCAGGAAGAGCTAACTGGATCTGACACTGGGCTGAAGAGAGCGAGGCCGAGCTGAGGAGCCTGGGTGAGGCTGCAGCGAGGGAAGGGCAACTGTAAAAGTGAGCAGAGGAGCTGTTTCTGGCGCACGGTGAGGAGGCGGGCTGGCCAGAGACTGAGTCCGCACTGAACACAACAGGGTGCAGCGGAGATTAAACAGAAGGGAGCAGCGATCAGCCGTCACCCTGTTCCCCACTCCCCTTAGGCAGGTGTCTAAAACGGCTAAATCTCTGGCCAGCAGCTTGGTTTAGATCGCAGCTGCAGTGTGAGGTGGGGCAGGCAGGGCTGGAGGGAAGCCAGGCAGACTGGTTCAGATGGAGACCGTTACTGCTCAGCTGAGAAGGAAGCCAGGCGGGAGCGGTGAACTGGGGCCCGGGGGGCTGCAGGGTGACAGTGCCAGGCTCATCTGCCAGTGCCGGGTGTCCAAGGTCCCGGCTGCCTCAGGGGCCACAGGCTGCTCGGCTCCACCAGCGTGGCTTTCCTCGCAAACAAAACCCTGAAAGGACCTGGGTGATTACATCCCTGGTTAGCAGGGAACGGCAGTACAAGTCACCACACCTGGCACAGGAAATAACAAGCATGCTCCACAGCCTCTGCATTTCCCCACCTGGCCTTCACGCTGCCTGGCAGAGGGTTTGAGAATAGCTGCCGCCAGGCATGGTGACACAAGCCTGTGATCCCCAGCGTGAAGAGGCTGAGGCAGGAGGCCAGCCTGGGCTACATAGTAAAACTTTTGTCTCAATATCCTCCAAATAGTAATAAAAAAATAAATAAAAACAGCAGCTTCTTCAGGGTACTATAAGGCAGCCATCATTGCAGGCCTTTTCACTAAATGGCTTGGCCGAAGAGTCTTGCTTAAGGTCTCCCAGTCCACAGCTTCAGAACTAGGATTTTGACCCAGGCACGTCATTTTGACAGCCTGCGCACCCATCCTGCCAGACTGGTGGTGTGCAAAGCAACCCTTACCCTCCCTCCCAGGAATTCGGTTCTAAAAGAACTGATTTCACTTTGTCTTCTGTGACAGGGTCTCACTATGTAGCCCAAGCTGCCTTCAAACTTGTGATCCTCCTGCCAACTGTGGGGATCTCAGGCGTGCACCACCATGCCTGGCTTTGAGTAATTTTAGACTTAAGCAAAAAGTTGCAAAGACAGCATTGCCATGTGCCACGCACGCAGTCTCCCTACTGCAACCACCTTACATGACTGAGATGCACTTATCAAAAGAAACCAACCCCGGCACCTCTGTAACCTCTTCTGCCTTATTCTTTCATTTTTATGATGGAGGACAGTATTTTTGTCTTTTTGACAGTTCTCAGGAGTATGCCCTACAGTGTCTTCTGATTGGAAGAATACCCCACATATAAGCCACAGGGTTGCTACAGACCTGGGCTCCCAAGTGGTTGGAGCCTTACTTGGCTGGGTTAGCACAGGCCATGCTGTTCCGGGCAGTTACTATTTTCCCTCTCTCAGACTCTATCCTTTGCAAAGTGAGTCACCAGGTTCAGCCAGCCCACCATGCGTGAGGTTTCCACTTAGCACAGAGGAACATCTACCTATAGTGCTTGGAATTTTTATGAAGACTTATAACCCTTCTCACTATTGTTAAAATCCAACTTTTCCCCCCCGCTAAAGCGGTGTTTCACTATGTAGCACAGGCTGGCCTTGAACTCATGGCAATACTCCTGCCTCAGCCTCCCCAGAGTGCTGGGATTACAGGCGTGTGCTGCTACACCTAGCTTAAAAAAAAAAACCTGTTCATTGCCCAGTGAGTGTGGTGGTGCATACCTTGAGCCCAGCACCTGAGGAAGCTGAGGCAGGAAAGACCACAAATAATCACCCATTGAATGGTGGCAAATCATATAAATGCCCTACAACAGACAAACCTAGATGAAAGGTTCCCCAAACAGATCACTAAGGGGCTTGTGTTTCAGTGGTGGTGGGGAAGGTCTCAAAACCACCAAACTGCACAGGATGGAAATAAAGCTGCAATTTAAAACGTGCAGTCCAGGGAGTGTCTTTAAGTTGTATTCTCCCACATTTTTTTGTAAAAAGAAATAAAAATTACAAAGTGCAGCTCTCTGTCCACACCGGTTTTCTTAGCTGTATTTCAGGGATGGCAACATCTTCTCCATCAGGTTCAACATTCGATGGGTGAGCTGGGCATGGCGGTGCACACCTGTAATCCTAGCACTTGGGAGGCTGAGGCAGGGGGATCACTGTAAGCTTGAGGCCAGCCTGGGCCACACAGTGAACAAGGCCAGCCTGGACTATACAGCAAGACCCTGTGCAAAAACAAAACAAAATTTAAAAAGCCACCATTCAATGGGTGATTAAAGGGGCTGAGGGTTTAGCTCAGTGGCACAGCACCTGCCCAGCAAGCGCAAGGTCATGAGTTCGATCCCCAGTACCGGAAAAAAAAAAAGTAAAATCAGTGGGTGATTAAAACATGGGGTGGCACACAGCCTGGGCTGCTTTAGTATGCTAACCCACTCCTTCCTCACCGTTTCCATCTGCTTATTCACTGTTCAGAACAGGCCACAGTTTTCGCCTTGCAGCATCCCAAAGCACTATCACCCCAGCCTGGCAGGTCGGCACACACCTGTCACGTCAGCACGTAGGCAGGCAGAGGCAGGAGAATCTTTGAGCCCAGCCTGGGAAACTAACCAATACCCTGCCCCCCGGCAAACAGAAATAAAATGAAGGGCTGAAAATGTGGCTTATTCAGTGCAAAGGCCTTGGGCTCAATTCCCAATACAAAAATAAACAAACTCCAAACCAAGCCAAACAAGAGCTTTTCCCTCTTGCTTTCTTTCTTCTAGAACTTACTACCACCCTGTATTCTCACCACCCTCCACCTTCCTCAGCCCAGGGCAGTCCCCCCTTCCTTTCCTGGGGTTCCCCCGCTCCCCCATCTACCAGCCCTGTCTCTCCTAGCCACAAGGTACTGCAGCAACCTGTCGTGGAGCACCGGCACCATCTGGTGCCCATCCTTGGAGCTGGATGCAAGCTTCCGGAAAGCAGTAACTTTATCTTCTTCGTGGCTGATGAAAATAGGACTTGGTGTGGATTTGTGGGGTGACTGAATCTGATGTACTTTATGTACCGATGTGGAACAACCTCAAGATCTGCCAAGCGAAGACAAGCAAGCTGCAAGCGAGGGAGCTGCCCGCTCGGCACAGAAGGTGTGGGGGGGACACGCCCACACAGGCTTATATTTGGCTCAGGTCTGGAGCTCCTCTTCTGCTCGGGCTACACTTGGATCCACAGTTCCCACTCCACTCTGGCTCTTTACAAACCAGTCCACTTTTAGAACCAACGTCCCTACTTTCAGACAGGATCTCTTAAGACCTTGCTCTGTTTTAGACTACTGAGGCGACTTAACACCCCAGCCACCTGCAGAGCCCAGGTGAGCCTGTCCCACCCATGTTCCCACAATACAGGTCCTCATATCTGTCTTTTTTTTTTTTTGGAGACAGGGTCTCGCTATGCAGTTCAGGCTGGCCTTAAGCTCACTTTGTAGCCCAGGCTGGTCTCAAACCTGCAACGACCCTCCCACCTCAGCCTCCCAGAGTGCTGGGATTACAGGCGTGCGCCACCACACCTGGCTCCCCCACACATCTAAAGCAGCACACTGCTGTTGTCAGCCCATGCCTCCTGCACATCTAGACAGGAGGAAGAACAAATACCCCCGGGGGGCCCCTGCCCCACAAGGAAAGAGTACCGCCAAAGTAGCTTACACAAAGGTAATTTATTAACAGAAAGCAACTTGAGTCTTGTTCACAGACGGCGACCACGACGACCTCCCTTCCTGCGGGTGCTGTCGGAGGGGATGGGAGTGACATCCTCTGTGAGGAGGAAGGGAAAACATCATTGCCTGCAGCTCCTCAAAATTTCCCAAGGTCTCAATTCACTCCCCAGAAGGGTAAAAAGGCTGAGAGCACATGGGCTTCAGAGGCCACTGACTACACTGGGAAAACCCTACCAGTGCTAAGAGGAGGGTAAAAGCAGTCAGAAAATACCCCATCTTCAGAAAAGGACATGTTAAAACTTTAGACCGAGAGGCTAGTACGCCTTGCTACTAACTGCACAGAAACAACCAGGAAGACCTAAGGCCTCCCTGAGGAGCTGGAAGGGCCTGGTCACACAGGTGAGGAGTCCCTGCGCACCCCTTCCCCTCCGCTTGTCACAGAGTGGCGCGTCTTGGTATCTGGTGTGCAGAGACCAGCACTTTACTGTGAAGGTGACCCACAGATATCCTGGCAATGCCCCCGAGCAGCTCTGGGAGGGATGAGACATGCCGGGAGAGATTTTAAGTCTCATAGTTTCTTTAACAAACCTCACTGCCAACAGTGACTAGACCAGGCCCTCTACCCATGGGGCACAGCACATGGTTTTGGGGTCAACGCCTCAAAATCAGTTAATCAACGTGTCAGCTAAGCTACAGGGGTGTGCTTACCAATCCTCCCGATCTTCATTCCCGAGCGGGCAAGCGCTCTGAGGGCTGACTGTGCACCAGGCCCAGGGGTCTTGGTCCTAGGAAATGACGGGTTACGTTAGCCACGTCGATGAGAGTCCTTCTAAGAGCCCATGCTTCTCTAGCTGAGAATCTGCAAACTTCCGTCTGCAGCCTGGCTAAGCCCGTTCCCCGCAGCACACGGTGTAAACAGGTTGTCTTTCCAGCGACTCCATCCAAGACGCCTCCACCTCCGTGCGGTCTGCTTCCCACCCAGCCGTCACCGCTTCTAGTGTCTGTGCCCAAACCAGCACCCAGGTTCTTGCTCTGCTCCACATGCAGAAAGGCTCCCTGGATCGCCCCATGCCACTCTTTTCCCTCACAGGTGCTCACGTTCATTCTGACCTCCAAAAATGCTCTTTGCAGCTGTCCCTGGCGGGAGTACTCCCCTCTGCTCCCTCACAGGGAGGCCCCCTGGCTGATCCTGTGGGCCTTTGTTTTTCTGCGGCGCTGGGGATGGAGCCTAGAGCTTGTGCCTGCCAGCTAAGTGTTGTCCCTGAGCTACAGCGCTAGTCCTAAACTTCAATTACACTGCGTCACCAAATCCATACTTCTGCTTCCCAGCAGCTACAAGTGGAAACCAGATACCATGCTGCTTTACACTGTTTAAGTGTCTCTGCCAGCCTACGTGCCACACAAGGAGGGCAGAGACCATAGCTGCTTTTCCCCATCACTCTTAGTACCTGGAACACTGTATCAGTAGGGATACATGCAGGAACCAATTATTTTACTTTATATGCCTGAAATATCTTGCTCTAGGTCACAAGACAAAATCAAGGCTCAAAGCCCAGTGTTCTGGCACCCAAGGCCACTCGTCTTGCCACCACCCAGTCCCAGCCTCCGTACCTGTTTCCTCCTGTGGCCCGGAGTTTGATATGCAGGGCGGTGATGCCCAACTCCTTGCACCTCTGCGCCACATCCTGGGCAGCCAACATGGCGGCGTATGGGGAGGATTCATCTCGATCAGCCTTCACCTTCATCCCACCAGTCACGCGACAGATGGTTTCTCTGGGGACAGAAGCACAGTCCCCCAAAGGGACTCAGCGGCAGGGCACACAGGACAGAGAACGGTCAACTTGAGCACAAACCCTGACCTTGGCAAGACAGCTGTGAACGCTGCTTCTAAGGGCTCAGCTCACTGTCAGCTCCACACTCGAACCTTTTACTTGGACACTGACCCCTCACGATTACTCTACAAGGTACATGCTGTGACCCTCACTTTACACATGGGAAACCAAAATGCAAAAGTGCAGTGACCTCACACAAGTCACAAAACTTGCTAATGGCAGTCAGAGGCTGCACCTGGGGCTGACTTCCAGTCTAGCACTGCAGCCAGAGTACTGACATCAAGGACTCAGTGACAATCACACTGTAAGGCTACAGCGACACCACCAGGGAAGTTGTATTACTTGTGAGCAAAATAAGCAAGCGCGTTTCTTTCCCTGGACAAAACAGTAACTGCTATTTACTGAGAACGCCTAACTGTAGGGACCTGAGCCCCAGGTCACTTCTTCCTTCAGCCTGTCAGCTAGGTTTTGTGCCTCCCCACTCAGGTACTCACTTGCCAGAAAGATCAGTGACATGGACGAAAGTATCATTGAAGGATGCAAAGATGTGACAGACACCAAATACATTCTCTCCTTCAGCCACCTGAGGCCCAAGGCTGATGACCTGTTCTTCCTTCTTTTCCTTCCCCTTGCGAGGTGCCATTTCTGAGTAGAAGGACAAGAACGCCGATGTTAGCAAGGGACAAAGTTTCCAGAACCCTCCTTCCTTAGCTACTGAAGAGGCCTTGTTTTAACCAGGCACAGTGGCACATACTTGAAATCCTAGCACTCTGGGAAGTTGAGCTATGATCATGAATTTGAACCTCAGCCTGGCAACTTAGCTAAACTTTCTTAAAATATAAATGAGCTAGAGTTGGACATGGACGCTGAGGCAGGAGGATCGTGGGCAAGTGAGGCCAGCTTCAACTACACAGCCAGATCCTGTCTCAAAAACAAACAAAAAAACCGCTGGAGATGTGGCTTAGTGCAAAGGCTCTGTATTCGATCCGGAGTACCATAAACAAATACCAGAAACTGTTTTGCTCCTGTGTCCCTACCTCCTTCTACACCCATACTTCCTCACCTCTGCCCCACTAACGCCCATGCAACTCGGGGGATGCCAACTGCTGACTAAAAAGCAAACGACCAGCAACAGCGAAAAAACACAGCTGACCACACCTGTAGCCTAAGGTTCTAACAACAGATCACAAGCATCCCTCACTTTCACATAGTGGGTCTCCAAAATGCAGACAACCTACTGGCTTAGGTCCCTGGAGACCGGAACACAACTGGCACTTTCTCAAAACTGGGCAAATCAGTTCTTTTTCTCTTGTCAGGCATTGGTACACACCTGTAATCCCAGCACTGTGATATGCTGAGGCAGGAGATGGCCACAAGTTTGAGGCCAGCCTGGGCTACATGGTGGGTTCAAGCCCAGTCTGAAGTTCATAGCGAGACCTTGTCTCAAAAAAAGGGGTGGGAGGGGCTGGGGATTTAGCTGAGCGGCACAGCGCCTGCCTAGCTAGGGCAAGGTCGTGAGTTTGATTGCTGGTACAGGAAAAAAAACCTAAAAAAAAAAAAAAGGGCTGGGGATGTAGCTCAGTGCCAAGGCCCTGGGTTCAACTTCCAGTACCACAAATGAAAAATTCTTTCTTCTGACCTTTACTCTTTCCAATATATAAGCTAAAACATTTTTAGTTTGTCCAGTGTAACACAGCAGGTAAAGGGCAGAGCAGAGATCAAAACCAGGTGAAGGGTTCTCAGTCCACACAAATTACTTCCAACATTAGAACTTCTGGATCTCCTAGTCCCAGATCCACCCGCCTTTGGGTCTTTTTGAGACAGGGTTTTGCTATGCAGTTCAGGCTGGCCTTGAACCCACTGTGATCCTCCTGCCTAAGCCTCAAATGCTGGGATTACAGGCATAAGTCCCAGATCCCATTTACAGGTTAGGCTCAAAGAAACCTTAAAGACTATAGTCCAGGGTCAGGGTCAATACCTACCCATGAATGGTAGTCTCAGGACAATTCACGTGTGTCTGTGTGTGTGTAGTCTCAGGACAATTCACGTGTGTATGTGTGTGTGTGTGTGTGTCTGCCTCAATCCTACACCTACTCTTCAGCTTAGAGTCCCTCACCAGCACAGCCCGCTGGCCTCATTACCCACGTCCTTGCCCCACCAGTTCCCTCCCAAAGCCTATCTAAACGCTCTTCCCGGCCCCCATCAATTCCTCTCTCGACACCTTCCCACTACTGTTTGGAATCAAACCCCTAAACTTTTCATAGCACCAACTATGGCATGCACTAAACCCTGTCTTCCAGTGTGTCTGATGGACAAGATCCATCCCAGAAGACCCAATAGGCTGCTATGACCTATAAAGCAAGTACCACCACACCGTTATGACCTAGGAAAAAGGCACGTTGTTAAGAAGGGGAGAAGGAAAACACAGAAGGTAGGACGGCTGCCTCCCGCCCGGAGCCCCAGTTCTTCTAACCATCTAGAGGTGTGAGTACCAGACCAATTTCCTAAAGTTTTCAAAAGAATGATTCAAATGAAATCAGTTTATTCCCACAGATGGGGCAGAGAAAATTAGGAAGGTGTGCCTGGGATCATACTACAGACACAAAACCACTGCAGCACTGCACTCTGCGCACATAGCAGGATGCTGCCACCCTCGCCCCGAGTCGCGAGTCTCAGAATCCGCGAGTTCTGGAGCTCCCCGTGCCTTCCTCACACGCTGGCATCTGACCACAATAAGCACTACCAGCGCAGGGCCTGGGCGTCCTGACATCAGGATAATGGGCATGACCCAGGGCGGAGGTGCTGTAATGAAGCTGCCCAGGTTCTCTGTCTGGAACAGCCTAGGAAGGCACCAGTAGGTCTCAGTTAATACAAGTTCCGGCGAGGTGTCACCAAGTGATGATGGGAACGCTCACTGGCGGTACAGAGAGGGGCACCCGGCAAACTCCTATATGCAGCCCCTACCATCGACTTCTGGCCTAAGAAGCCGGCCTTGCGCGTGCAGAACATGCAACGTGCCCTCGTCCGCAACAAGGATCACCCTGACTCGGGAGCATCCACAGAGGGCCAGCTGTCTGTCCCCGAATATCTCCTCGAACCCGCACTACTACCCCACGGAAACGGCACTGCTCTTCTTCCTGTCTTCCGGCAGGCCTTCGATCGCCCAGGCAGAAGCCGGCGGGGTTGAGGTGAGACCGGAGGCCGTAGTGCGGGATTAAGGCCTGAAGGCCTGGACCAGCACTCACTCCGACTTCATACGCTTCCGCCCGAAACCGGACAGTCGCCTGCGGAGACCAGGCGCAAACTTGACCCCGAACTGACCGTGATCCGGGCCAGCCGGCCGCACGACTCTCGCCCAAAATTTAGCTCAGCCAGAAAGACCCCCGATCTCACATCCTCAGCCCCGCGAGGGTCCCCCAGGCAAAGGATGCCGCAAGATTGTCGGCCACAGGGTCGCGTACCTGCAGGTCGTCTCCAGACTAGGCCACCGGAAAAAGAGGGCGGGACAGAGCGGGACGTCGCGTCACTTCCTGTCCCGGAAGTGTACCTTTAAGGTCACGAGGCGAGGCGTGTATCTGGACGCCGCTGCTTTTATTAGTCCTAAGAGATTAAGACGCGCCCTCGGGAAACATAGCCTACTTAAGAGTGAGCGAAAAGAGGGAAAGGACTGGGTGTCGCTGCAAGCGGATTTACCTACGTGACCGTATGAAGCAGAGACATTCGCGGAGTGAGGCGACACTGTTAGGAGATGGCGTGGCCGCGGCTAGACGGACTTCCGCCAGTTTGACTTCAGGCCTGGCAGCCTGTAAGCGTCAGCGCTCCTTGTGGCGCGGAGGGGAATAACAGCAGCAAAACCGCTGGAGAACCATCCCTTCGTCTACTTCCTACAAGGTGAGAATAAATTTATTCAATACTTTTATGCCACCCTCCCCTAAACAACTTACACACATTGTTTCACTTCACAGGATTATCATGCAAGTACTGTTTTGATTTCCCTTGTACAGATAAGGAATGTTAACTGAATGTGTAGCTGGAGATATGGGGAAGGACTAGCAGATTTGGCAAATAGATAAAATACATATACCTATATGCACAGGCACGCACTCACACATACGCACAGACGTATATAAAGTATGTAGGCTGGGTGTGATGGTACATGTCTGTGTAATCCCAGCACTAGGGAGGCTGAGACAGGAATATCATGGCAAATTGGAGCCCAGCCTGGGCTACATAGTGAGTTCAAGGCCAGCCAGATCTACATAACAAAACCTGACTCAAAAAATATATATAAGCATATATGATATAATATATAATATATGTAATGTATTATAGATCTATATCTTATATAATGCAATGTACATATTGCATATATGAAAAGAATTTTAACAAGCTGGGTGTGGTGGTGCATGCCTGTAATTCCAGCTGTTCAGGATGCTGAAAAAGAAGGATTCCAAATTGGAGAAGAGACCCAGGCATGGTGCCACATGCCTGTAATCCCAGTACTCGGAAGCCTGAGGCAGGAGAATTGGGCTACATAGTGAGTTCAAGGCCACCTTGAACTACATAGTGAGATCCTGTCTCAAAAAAAAACAAAAAACCACAAAACAAAACTACAGTGGAAAATAGCCTGGACAACTTAATGATACTGTGCTTTAAAAATAGCCCCTTGTCTCAAAATATAAAATAAAAAGAGCTGGGAGTGTCGCTCAGTGATAGAGTGCTTACTTGGGATGTAGGAGGTGCTGGGTTTAATCCCCTATACTTTCTAATTTT
>NW_004955415.1:4078820-4101854 GCF_000276665.1 Chinchilla lanigera | reverse complement strand
CAAGTGCTGGGATTACAGGCGTGTGCCACCATGCCTGGCTTTCCATACTTTTTAAAAAAGTAAATAAATAATAAAATTTTAATAAATAGCTCTTGTATCCTAGAATTTTTTCTTTTAGAAAGGGTCTTGCTGTGTAGTTCAGGCTGGCCTTGAACTCAAGGCATTCTTCCTGCTTCAGCCTCCTATGTGCTGGGATTACAGGCGTGTACCACCACACTTGGCTTGTGTCCTAGAATTGATATGACTGTAATAGGCATCAGCTTAATGAAGTTTTTCTTTTAAGAAATGTAGTATCAGCTGGGCATGGTGGTACACACCTATAATCCTAGTACCTGGGAGATGAAGAATCAGGTTCGAGCCCAGACTGGATGACTTGGGGGCTGGGGATTTAGCTCAGTGGCGCAGTGCCTGCCTGGCAAGTGTAAGGTTGTGAGTTCAATTCCCAGTATCGGAAAAAAAACAGCAACAACAACAAAAAGAACAAAAACAAAAAAAACAACCAAAAAACAGACTGGATGACTTAGTGAGATGCTGTCTGTCTTTTTTTTAATCTTTTGTTTATTTTATTTTATTTTTTGGTACCGGGAATTGAACTCAGGACCTCGTGCTTGCCAGGCAGGCACTTGTGCCACTGAGCTATATCCCCAGCAAGAGATGCTGTCTCAAAAATGGGTTGGGAATGCAGTTCAGTGCGAAAGCCCTAAATTCTTCTTATTTTATTTTATTTTTGGTTTTTTGAGACAGGGTTTCACCATGTGAACGACTAGCCTTGAATGCCTTATGTAGCCCAGGCTGGCCTTGAACTGCCTCTGCCTTCAGTGCTGGGATTATAGATGCTGCCACTATGCCTGGCTAAACAACTTTAGTTTTAAATTTTATTATTTTAAATATAAAATCCACAAGGGAAATGCAAATCAAAACTACATTGAGATTCCATCTCACCCCAGTTAGAATGGCTATCGTTGTTATGGCTTGTGTCCCCTCAAAGCCTCATGCAGTCATAGGTGGATCTTTTCAGAGGTGCGTGAATCTAGAGTGTGTAATGGTGTGATCAGGGTGTGTGATTACTAAATTAGTCCACTGATTGGTTTGGCATAGCTCTGGGTAGGATTAAGGCTGCCCCACCCTGCGTGTGAGTGTTGCCTGCTCTCAGGGCAGGTATCCTGGATGGAGTATAAGGGACAGAAAGTGGATCATCATTTGCTTTCTCCTACTTCACTGTTTTGCTGCTTTGCTGCCTTCTGCCTGCCATGAATTGTTTCTCATCTGCAGTGCCTGTCTGCTGTGCCACCCTTCACTGGAGCCAACCAATGGTAGACTGAAACTCTACAAACTGTGGACCAAAATACCTTTCCTCCTCTAACTTTGGGTGTGTTGGGTATTTTGTCTCAGCAACAAGAAAAGTAACTAAGACAGTCAGCAAGTGTACAAAAAGTCCCAGGTATTGTGGTACACGCAAGTGATCCCAGCACTTGAGAGGCTGAGGCAGGAGGATTGCTGTGAGGATTCAAGGCCAGCCTGGACCACATAGCAAGACCCTGCCTCAAAAAAGAAAAATAAAAAAATGCTGGGCATGGTAGCACACCTCTGTGGTCCCAGCACTTAGGAGGCTGAGGCAGGAGCATTGCAACGAGTTTGAGGCCAGCCTGAATTACAGAGCAAGAAGCTATCTCAAAAAAAAAAAAGGAAAAAAGTTGGAAAGGATGTTGAGGGGAAAGGAGCCCTTCGACACTGCTGGTGGGAATGTGAAGTAGTACAATCACTATGGAAATCACTATAAAAGTTCTTCAAAATCTAAAAGTAGAGCTACCATTTGATCCAGCTATACCACTGATTGGATTATAGCTGAAGCCATTAATGTCGGCATACTGCAGGGATACAGGCATGCCATGTTTATTACAGCACAGTTCACAGTGGCCAAGAATGAAATTCTGTCATCTGCAAGAAAATGGGTAGCTCTGAAGGCCACCACATTGAGGGAAATAAGCCAGACTCAGAAAGACAAATCTTGGACGCTCTTGCTGATATGTGGAGGCTACAAAAGATGAGGAAAGAGAGGAAGGAGTGTGAGGGCGGCTACAGGAGGGCTGGTGTGAGCAAAATACATAAACACACTGAAGCCCCAAAAATGTGAAACTGGGGGAACAGGGAAAGGGGGTGATGGGAGATGAAAATGACTAAAGTATGTTACATGCATATATAAATCTGCCAAAACGAAACCCATTAATTTTTTTTGAATTAGTGAAAAATAAAGTTCAGATGAGCGCATACTTCTAATCCCAGCACTGGGGAGGCTGAGGCAGGAGGTTCACCACCAGTTCTGTGCTAACCTGGGCTACATAGTGAGTTGAAGTCTAGCCTCAACTATATAGTGACACTCTGTCTCAAAAAAGAAGGAAGGAAGGAACAAAGGAAGGAAGGAGGAAAGAAAAGAAAAGGAGGATGGCAGGTTCAAGGCCAGCTAGAGCAACGCAGCAAAATCTTGCCTCAAAATAGAAAAAAAAAAAATGTTAAAAGACCAAGATGCATGTAGCTCAGTGGTAGCAGTGCTCCCCAGCAAGCATGAAACCCTCAATTCAATCCTCAGTACTAAGATAGGAGGTTAGGGTATGGCAAAACTGGCTGGGGAAGTAGACATGGCCTGTTAACTGCCAGATCCCTGACTCATGCGCAGAACAGTCCCCAGTGCCCTGCACCCGTATTCTTTAGAGAACTCGGGCAGGTTTTCAACAGGACAGCCCGGACCTGACGGCCCGGACCTGACGTCAGCCTGAGGTGTGGGATCCCAGCACCGCCTCTCGAGACCCACCTCTCAGGATGTAGTTCCCAGGTGTCCTCAAGATTTGGGCAACATAAAAGCAAGGCAGCCAGGAGGAGCAAGTGCCATGTAGCTTTCCACAGTATCCTGCACTGTTCCCAGCCACAGCGAATGCTTTAACCTTGGCTGTCAGCCCCTTTTCCGCTTCACTCCTCCCCAGCTCACTCTACAGTGCAAGTTTCCCTCCCACTCTTCCCTTTTTACTTTCTCAAATCAACTTTGCCACTGCTTTTTGCTCCTTTCATTCAATTCTTTGTTTGAGACTAGAAGAACCTGGAATCCAACTCCAGAAGGAGAAGCAAGCAGTCCTAAACCCCATAATGTTTAGTTGGCGAGCTGCTTTTTAGAAGCAAGCTACCTGATAACAGTAGTATTTTTAAAAAAATTACAGTTACTACTGGATATAGTGGCACATGCCCGTAATCCAAGGACTCCAGAGGCTGAGGAAGGAGGATTGCTATGATGAAGCCAACCTGGGCTACATAGTGAATTCAAGGCAAGCCTGAAATGAACTACACAGCGAGACCCTGTCTCAAAAAAAAAAAAAAAAGAAAAAGAAAAAATACATTTGGCAAGAAAAAAAGTAGGACACACTTGGGGCTGGAGATGTGGCTCAGTGGGACTGTGCTTGCCTAGTATATGGGAGACCTTGAGGCCCATCTCCAGCTCTGCCAAAAAAGAATAAAAATAATAATAATTGTTTGTCATGTGTATGGTGGCACATGCCTATAGTCCCAGCTACTCTGGAGACTGAGGCAGGAGGATTGCTTAAGCCCTGGAGTTTGGGGCTAACCTGGGCAACAGAGTAAGACTTGCTTCTTTTTCTTTCTGTTTTGTTTTGTTTTGACACAAGGTCTTGCTGTGTAGTTCAGACTGACATTGAAGTCAAGGCGATCCTCCTGCCTCAGCCTCCCAGTGTTGGGATCACAGATGTGCACCACCATGCCTGGCCTTTATTAAGTTACAACATGATCAGTACCATGGAAGAAAGTAACAGGCAGGGTGAAAACTCTTGGGAGCTGGAAGGAGGGGTGGGGCGGCAGAATTAAAAGGAGAGGTGGGAGCTTGGGCAGCAGTGGCCCCAGGCTTGGTAAGGGGAGAGCGGAAGCCCTGGCAGCATTTCTGGGAGTTTGGTGCAGGCAGGTGCACTAGCAGGGGCCAGCGCTCACGGGCAGAGGGGGCCTGGTGTCTGCTCTGAGCAGCAGGGCCGGTGGTGTGAGGACCAGCGGTCATGGGACAGGGCAGAGCTCACGGCTCCTTCTACTCCGAGGGAGCACTGCAGGCTTCGGGCCAAGGATGCCCAGAATCTGTCTTCTATTCTCAGCTCCCCACGGGGCTCAGTGCAGGAGACTCAGCGGTGGGGGGAAGGGGCCGAGTGGAAGCAGCAATCACAGCGAGGAGGCTCTGGCAATAAACTCGGGGAAAACCCAGGGGCGGTGGCACATGCCTGTCGTCCCAGCACAGGGGAGGCTGAGGCAGGAGGATCCCTGTGAGTTCAAGGCCAGTCTGGGCTGCATAGTGCATAGTGAGACCTTTTCTTAACAGAAACAAAACATAAAAAGGGATCAATCCAACTTTCCTATAGGGCAGAGGTAGCACGTGGAAGAAGAGAGCTGACAGGGAGACTCCGGCATTTAGGGCCAAAGCACATGAAAGGATGAAGTTGCCCAGCCATGGGGACTGGGGTGGCTGAGGTGGAGCACACTTCTAGAGGAATCAGGTGTTCAGTCTCAGGCCTGAGAGTGGGTTTTTATTACACATTGTGATGCCTGAGTTTACGTCAATTTGAGTGGATTAGGAGCCCCCTGGGAAGGTGGGTGGGCCGTGGGGTACCGCTCTCACCACTGGATTCATCCACTGGAATGTGCTGCTAGAAGCTGGGGCTCAGGTGGGGTGGTCACTGGGGCGTGCCTTGCAGGGCCTGTCTCTCCTGTGAGCTCTTTTCTCACAGGAGGCTGTGCTCCGTGGCCACCATGAAGCAAGCTGCTTTGCTGCACCACACCCTCGCCCAGGGTGTTTCTTCCTTGGAGCCAGAAACCATGTACTGAGACTCCTGAAACGGTGAGCCCAACAGAGCCCTCCTTTAAGTTGTGTTTGTCAGGCATTTTACCCAGCAAGAGGCAAGCTGACCAGTACATCCAAGTGAAGACATCCAGGAGGGTGTTGGGACAGATGAACCTGGGATTTAGGCGTGGGTCTGTGCTGGGGTGTACATTTGGGAGTCCTTGGCGTATAGACTCCCAAGCGGTCATGAGACTGTGGCCACCGAGGGTCTGGGTGTAAACAGCAGTGCTCTAAGGACTGTGAGCAGGGACAGGCCTTGGGTGTAGCTCAGTGGCCAGGCACCTCCTCGTGTACAAGGACCTGGGCTTGGGCGGGGTGACTGGCTTTGAATTCTGAGCAATGCTCCTGCCTCAGTCTCCCGAGTGCTGGGATTACATGTGTGCACCACCACACCTGGCCACACATGTGAAATGTTTTTGAAGGAGTTTTCAGCAGGGAAGTAGGCAGCAGCCAGCTGTAAGACCGAGAGTAGGGGAGAAGCTGAAGATCTGAGGTGAGACAAGCTTGACACGGAGCTCCATGGGGAGCAGTGAAGGTTCCCTCGGGGGCGGAGCTGCTCTACGTTCAGCTCCATGGCCGCAGGTGTAAGTTTGAAAGGAATTGAGGGTGAGCGCAAGGGAAAGACAAAGACGACTGAGCACGAGCGGGGCACTCACGCTGGGCAGCAGAAGCAGCAAGTGTCGGGGTGAGGGCCAGTGAGGGGCCAAGACAGGCAGGAAGACGAGACAGATGAGGTCCGGGGACGGGAGGCTGGGGTGTTGGAAGCGTCGTCCTTATGAACCCTGAAGTGACCAAGAGCTAGAACCCTAACAGATGGATGGCGCAGGAGCCCAGGGCAGAGCCTTCAGCAAGGCTAGGGTGTGACCCAGGGCTTGGGCCACCTCACCCTGCGCTGGTGAGGGGACCTGAAACTAAAGCGGGGCTTCCGCAGGGGGAGGGCGGGTGCCTGAGCAGTAATGAGTGTGTGTGTAGGGGGGTGGGGGGCAGCATCCTGCTTCCTCCGCTTCTCCCTTCCCCTCTGCCTCCCCTCGCTTCAGGGGTTGTGGAAGGAAGAGGAAAACCCACTGAGAAGCCGGCCAGGGCCAGCACCCCAGCAGGGAGAGCCAGGCTCCTAGCACAAGGCCGGCCGTGCAGGAGGCTGGGAAAGGGGTTCCGCAGCGCAGTCCTGGAGTTCCTGGGAACAGAGGAAGGCCTTGGGGGCCCAGGAGAGGAGGGTGCGCGAGAGATGGGGTGCACTGCCAGGGCCCCACAGGCTGCACAATGGCGGCCAAGAGGGAGGCCCAGGGGTGGGCGGTGGATCAGAGCGGGACCAGATCAGTCACTGCACGCGGCTGACATTTGGGTGCGCCGCCGAAACCGGGCGCGCGGGTCGGGGCCAAGGAAGCTGACTGCGGAGCTCCGATGCTTTTCGCCTCAGATCCGAGGGCTTCTAAACACCCGCCAGCTGGACACCGCTGTGCTGCACCCAGCGCCCAACAGGGAGCCCGTCTGCCCTCTCGGGCACAGTCCCTGCTGTCCTTGCCCGCAGGCTGTTTGCTCCGTGGAAGGTAGTTTTGCAAAGGGCAGAGACGGAAGGGTGCAGAGGGGAAGCCGTGGGCCCGGGAGGGTGGGTTGTTCCCCGTGACCGAGCCAGGACACTGGCGGCGCCGGCTGCGGCCTGTCCCGGAGCCGGGCGTGGGTCTGCGCGCCCGAGCGGCCTGCGTGGGGGTGGGGTCAAACCAGGCGCGCGACCTGCGGTCCCGAGCGGCCGGCGCAGGCGGCGCCCTGCGCGCTCTCCGGAGCCCTGCATGGGGGAGGCGGCCGCGCGGGGACTCCAGGAGGAGCAGCCGGCCGAGCTCGGCAGGGAGGGCAAGCGAGACCACAGACCGCAGGGGTCTGGCCGAGTCCGGCGCCCCTCGACCTCTGGGGCCCAGCTCGGCCGGGGCGGGTCCGCGGCAGCGGCTCCACGCGCGAGAGGAGCCCAGGGGAGCAGGACGCCGCTGGCGCAGGACGGCCGCTAGATGGCGCCGGCGCCCGCGCTGCCGAGAGGGGACCCGCCCGCCCGGGGCTGGAGCTGGGGCCTGCGTGTGCGGGGAGGGCGTGGGGTAGCTGTGTGTATGTATGTGTCCGTGCACGCGCGTCTTCAGTTAGGACCTCCCCCTGGGCAGGGCTGCGATGTGAGCAAGGCCTTGGTGTACGCACTCTCCCTTTGTGCTTTAGCACAGCCCCCAGACTCAGATTACTTTATTGTCGGTGTAAATTCTTTTGCTTGTTCTTGGTTTTCGGAGGCAGGGTTTTGCTGTGTAGCCCAGGCTGGCTCTGAACTTGAAGCGATCCTCCTGCCTCAGCCTCTTGAGTGCTGGGATTACAGGTGTGGCCCACCTCACTCTGCTTCCTGCTCATCTTCTGCTGGCTCTCCAAACAAAAGCAGAGTGAACTTTTAAAGATGACGCTAATGGGGGGCCCTTTAGTCTCAGCACTCAGAAGGCTGAGGCAAGACTGACACTATGACTTTGAGGCCAGCCTAGGCCGAAGTGAGTTTAAGGCCAGCTAGGACTACATAGTGAGACCCTGTGTCAACCCCCACCCCAAATAAAAGAAAAGATGTGCAGAAATAGGGAGGGGAGTGCTTGCGCATGTGAGAGGCGATAGTGGCTGGGCCAAGATGGCACCTGTGCGGGTGGAGAACGGTAACCAGATCTGAAGCCAGGTTTGGTGGTGCACACATACCTGAGAGGCTGGGGCAGGAGGATCACCTCAAGTTCAAGGCCAGCCTGGACTGCAGTCAAGACCCGATCTCAAAAAACCGAAACAAGATTTGGGAATAGGTTTGAGGGGGACTTTGGAAGCAGGGTGTGTAGCATTTTCCGAGGAGTTGGACATGGGTGGGAATGATTCCAGATTCAGACATGAGCCACAGTAGACAACGGAACTATTTACCGAGCTGGGGCAGCCTGGGGCAGGTCATGACTTGGGTGCAAGTTGGAGTCAAGCTCAGGCCCTGTGAGTTTTTGAGTCAGTGTTACATCCTAGCGGAAAGATGGGACTAGCAGCTGGGGCTCACTGGAAATATTAGGGCTGCTGATGTCACTCCAGAAACCTCTAGATTATATTTAATGCCGAGGGATTAGATGAGATGGCTTCAAACCCCCCACAGTGTGGGCAGCTCAAGCATGGGAGGTGGTGAGGCCCATCCCTGCAGCTATGCGGGACGAGCTGGGCGGCAGTGGCCCAGGCTGCTGGAGAGAAGAGGCCTCTGAGGGCTGGAGGATGGAGCAGACCGGGACCTGGACCAGGGTGACCCTGGGGCATTGAAGAGGAGCCGGACCTACTGGCTCTCTGTCTGCTTAGAGCCGCCTTTCCCAGAAGCCCCCTTCCCTGTGCCATCTGGCAGGGTCCAGAGCCTCACAGACCCTCGCGCGGGTGCCGGGGGGCAGCCTGAGGGTTGGGGTGTAATTTCAGCTGGGGGCAGGGCTCCTGAGCAGCAGCCACCTGGCGTGGGTTCCTCTTTCTGCCACCTCCCCCTTCGACCTCGGCTGCCAGCCCCACCCCCCGTGGCAGCGACTCAGCATCACTCCCAGAGGGAGGGCCAAGCTTGGCAGCGGCCACCTGCCGCTCCCACCTGGAAAGCCACTGAGGCAGGAGGCCCGTGTCCCTGGGCCCGGGATAATTGGAGGGGCTGCCAGGCTTAATTGGTGGTTGTGAAGCCCAGGAAACTGCATTTGAGGGCCCCCTGTGTTTCATCTCCAAACCTCCCCACCAGCTGGGATGAAAGGGCCGGGGAGGGGCCAGGTATTAATAGTAATAATTAGTTTCGCTAATAAAGCGAAGAGATGGGATTATCACTGAGCTCAACGTGCTCTCCCCTTCCTCGACAGCCTCTCCTGACTTCCTGCTGGCCTCTCCCCGCTTTTTCCTCCTCCCGCTCCTTTCTTTTTCTCTCAACCTTGCCCGTTCTTTCCTCTTTCGAGGCCTTGGGACCTGCCTACCTCTCGGTCTCCCGACCGTCTGCACCGGGGTGTCTTGGGAGCCTGCACTGGGAAACATGCCCGCGCTGTCTGCCGTGCAGGGGTGGGAGGGTGTGTGTTGTTGGGTGTCTGTGCCCATTCATTCGTTCACTCACTCACTCACTCACTGTCTTACAGCTGCTGAACATAACACTGTGCTGCAAGCTGTAGATGCCAAACAGCACAGGCGGGGAGCCCATTCCCCCAGAGATGACACTCTAGTGGGGAAGATGGGATTAACCCATAAACCCACGGATGCACAGAAGGTCACAGGTCACAGTCCCCCGTCCCCCCGCTTGAAGGGAATGAAGCGTTTTAATGAAGCATGCTGTGGATGGCTGCTTTAGCTTGGGGGGCCAGGCAGGTGATGTTTGGGCAGAGCCGTGAACGATGGAGGAAAAGCTGGGAAACTTCTAGACGGGAAGAATAGCCCTGGCCAAAGCCCTGAGGCGGAGCCAGGCTGAGTGAGGGTGCGGAAGGAGAGTGGAGAGGAAGCGGGTAGCTGGAGGCCAAGGGGGCGGCCGCAGAGCTGGGGCCCTGAGCGGCCACTGCAGTTACACAGGTCCTGTGCTCTTGCGGTCCTGAAATTCTTTTTCATTTTAAAAATTTATTTATTTGTGGTGGCATTGGAGATCCAACACAGGGGCGCTCTATCACTGAGCTACAGTCTCAGCCCTTATTTTTTTTTTAATTATTATGTTGAGACGTCTCACTGTTGCCTGGGATAGCTCAAATTTGCAGCCCCCCTCTGTCAGCCTCTAAAGTAACTGGGCTTGCAGAAATGTACCGGTGAAACCATCCTCAAATTCTTAATTTATTTTTTATTTTTTGAAACAGGGTCTCACTATATAGTTCAGGCTGGCCTTGAACTCACTCTGTAGCCCAGGCTGGCCTCGAACTCACGGTGATCCTCCTGCTTCAGCCTCCTGAGTACTGGGATTACAGTACTTGGGAGCCACCACACCTGTCTCTAAAATTCTTAATTTTTGAACAAAGCACTCTGCATTTCCATTTTGCACTGTACCTTGCAAATTATGTTGCTGGCTTTGGGTGGGAGGTTGGCAAAAGAAGTGTGTGTCTATGTGTAGGAATATGAGGGCACCACCAGGCAGTGTTTGAGTAAATGAAGAAAGGAGTGACCGAGTGGGTGGTGATCTGGTTGGCGCTCACGGACGAGGCTGCCTCGGCCCACACTGCCTGGACCCAGTGCTGCTGCTGACCGTTCACCCACAGATGTGGTCCCACTCTGTGGCCCCCAAACCACAGCTCTTGCTAAGTGTGCACCAGGCCTGAAACAGCACCCTGAGCTGGCGGGGGGCCAGACTTGCGCCAGGCTCGGCTTTGAGAACCGGGTGCGGCCTCCGGCCCAGGTGGAAGCGGCCCGGCCTCACCCAGGAGGCCTGAGACTTTGCAGCCAGACAGGCCTGAGCGCAGATGTGCCTGGCACTCTGGCTCGGATGTGACTGCGTGGACTTTGTGCAGCTGATTTGTTTCTCTGAGCCTCAGTTTCTTCATTGTGAAATGAGAACCACCAGTTAATTGCTGAGAGGATTAAATAAGGTAATGAAAGGAAAGCGCTTGGCCAAGTCAGCTTGGTAAATACCTGCGGTAAGAATAACAGTTAGTATCACCCTGCAGTCTCGGGAGGCTGGGGCACACACGTCCCTCTGCCCTCGAGACCCTGCACGGTCACGAGCAAGCGCTTCCCCCGGGCCTCGGTCTCTCCCCTGTTGAAGGGAGGTGAGAACGGTCCAACCCTCCTGTCCTCTGGATGGCCACGGCGGCACAACGCCACTGTGCAGTGTGGGTCGCTCTGCATCGCCCACCCCCCCCACCCCCCGTCCCTCCCATCTGGGTTCGGCTTTCTCCAGATCTGCCCACCCACAGAGAAAAGTGCCCTCCCGTTCTACCCAGTCCCTGCGGCAGAGTGTTTCTGTGATGCTTCAAGCTCACGTCTGGGGTTGGTAAGAGAGAAGGGTTCAGAAGCTGGGCGGCTGGGTGGGAGGATGAGTTGAGGGAGGACAAAGGAGCTGAAGCCAAAATTCTCTGTGGCCTTGCTTCCTGCCTTGCTTTAGGGCAGGAAGTAGCCTCCAACCCAAGGCCCGCTTCATCTCCCCCTCACGGTCCTCAGGGCTGATTTGCGCAGCCTCCCAAGACCTGGGGAAGCCTGGAGCAGCCCTAGCCTGAGCAGCAGGGCTCAGCCCTGTGGGAGCTGTCGCCTGAGTAAGCGGAAGGGGAGGCAGCATCCCTCAGCGCCGTCGTAGTGCAGAAGGTGAGCTGTGAGGGTCAGGCCAGTTGGGCCAAGTCTGGGCTGTGCTGCAGTGACACCCAGAGCTACTTGGCTTTTCCATGCCTCAGTTTCCTCATCTGCAACATGGGGAGAACAGTTAAACTTCTTATCGTGCATCCTGGAGAACTGAGTGCTCTTAAGTTCTTTTTTTTTGAGGCAGGTCTCACTTTGTAGTGCAGGCTGACCTTGAACTCACTGTGTAGCCCAGGCTGGCCTCAAACTCATGGTAATCCTCCTGCCTCAGCCTCCCAAGTGCTGGGATTACAGGCGTGAGCGACCATGCCCAGCTAAGTTCTTAAATTCTTAACAAAGCTGACACATAATCAGTGCTTTAGAAAGGTTACTGTTACCATTTTATTTTTTTCTTTCAGTATTGTGTACCACCACTTTTTAAATTATTACACATTTGCCGTGCAACCATTTTTTTTTTTTTTTGGTACCTGGAATCGAACTCAGGACCTTGTGCTTGCCAAGCAAGACACTGTGCTGCTGAGCTATATCCCCAGCCCAATCATATTCTTTTTAAAATGAGGCTGCCCAAGCCATTGTGGTGGTGAACACCTGTAGTCCCAGCACTTGGGAGGCTGAGGCAGGAGGATCACTCTTGAATTTGAGGCCAGCCTGGGCTACACAGTGAAACTCTGTGTCCAAAAAATTTTTTTTAATTTTTTTTGTTTTTTTTTTTTTGTGGTACCAGGGATCAAACTCAGGACCTTGCACTTGCCAGGCAGGTGCTTATGACACTGAGCTATATCCTCAGCCCCTTTTTTTTAAATTAAAAAAAATAGAAAAGGAACCACCCAGCAAGGTGCTGCTTGATGGTCTGTCAGATCTCTAGTTCGAAGCTAGTCTCTGTATTTTGCTGTGTTTTTGCCGGCATTCATTCACTCACTCACTCATTTATTCAGTGAACATTTGCAGAGCACATGGCACCAAGGTGGCAGATGGAACCTGATGGGCTGCTGGACAGGCCCCAGGACAGCGGAGTGAGTGCTAGCATTTATTCATGCGCCTCGTCATACGCGTTCAGATTCTCCCCACTGAGACACGAGCAGTTACCAGAGGGGGCCGGGATGCCACAGGCGCCGCCGGGTCACAGGGCTCCTGAGCAGCTACAGCTCTGGGTGCCGAGTCCAGGTCCCTCTCTCCAAGCTCTGTGTTCTGCAGATCTGGACTCCAGATCCCTCTTCCGGACCCCACCCCTCTCCCACTGATGATTTGGCAGAGCCAGATCCCTAGAGGCCGAACATGGAGCTGCTTTCTGTCACCGTCTGCCGCAGGATCTTTGTCATTTCCTCCCTGGTTCTCCTGACCGTGGGGAACAACCTTGGGGCTTTCCTCAGAGGGGAAGCCCGGCCTGGAAGCAGCGTGTGGAAAATGTGCCTTCCGCGCCTCCTGACCTTTGTCTGCCCAGCTGCAGAGCATCTGGGAGCCTGGAGCAGAGGGGCTTCCCTGGGTGGTGGGTGCTGAGCCAGTGACTCGGGGGACGTAGACCCGGCCTCCCTTGGCTCTGTACACAGAGTCACAGCCCCTCTCTGGGCTGAGCTTCTCCACCCATAACGAGGGAGCAGAGACAAGCTCTGGCCTTGGCCCTCTGCATGGCACTGGGGCTGGGAGCTGTGTGCTGATGGCAGGCGCTCGGTCTGCCTGTGCTCGTGGGCGCCTGTGTGGGTCCGGCGGACCTCAGCTATGCGGGGGTTTTAGAGTGGGATCCAAGGACGGGTGAGGGAGCAGATGAGGAAGCCGACCCCTTGTTAACAGAAACTCTTTCCACACAGCACTCAGCCCCAGCTTCCTGCCTCTCCCAGTGCTGCTGGTGCCTGAGCCCTCACCAGAGCTGAGGTCTGGGGCCAAGGGAGCCTAGGACAAGGTTCTCACAAGGACGCTTCTCCTGTGGTCTGAATGCTTGTGTGCTCCCAAGGTCCTTCTGTTGAAATCCAACCCCCAAACCAGGTGTGGTGGTGCGCATCTGTAATCCCAGCACTCCAGAGGCTGAGGCAGGATGGTAACAAGTCAAGTCCTACCTTAGAACTTAGTGTCTCAAAATAAAAAATAAAAAGGGCTGGGGAGGGGCTGGGGATTTAGCTCAGTGGCAAAAGTGCCTGCCTGGCAAGCACAAGGTCGTGAGTTCGATTCCCGGTACCGGAGAAAAAACCAAAAAAAAAAAAAAAAAAAAAAAAAAAAAAAAAAAAAAGAGAATTTAAAAGGACTGGGGAAATAGCTCAGAGTGAAGGCCCTGGGTTCAGTTCAGTTCAATCCCCAGCACCACCACCACTGCTACCACCAGCACCACCACCACCACCACCACAACAAAAACCAAAAACAAACAAACACCC
Organism: Chinchilla lanigera; assembly: GCF_000276665.1. Lineage (NCBI taxonomy): Eukaryota > Metazoa > Chordata > Mammalia > Rodentia > Chinchillidae > Chinchilla > Chinchilla lanigera. Next base: position 4,088,360 of record NW_004955415.1, on the reverse strand, counting down.
AAACTACCCAGTCTGTAAAACTTTATGATAGCAGCACAAGTGTACCCAGGCACATCCCAAAACCCAGAACACACACGTTGGGACGTGGCACCGTGGGTCTTCCTGCAGCCCCCTTGTTGCTGTTGTTGTTGTTGTTTTAGGCAGGGTCTTGATGTACAGTTCAGGCTGGCCTTGAACCCACTGTGTAGCCCAGGTTGGCCTCAAACTTGCATCGATCCTCCTGCCTCAGCCTCCTGAGTGCTGGAACTACAGGCGTGCGCCACCACTCCTGGCTTCTGAGCCTCCTTGACTTCCTGCTGTACCAGTTTTGCTCCTTGACTTTCCCCACAGGTGGGGTGGGGCAGGGAGTGTGCTCGTAGGAAGAGACTCGTGGCTCCTAGGTGTCCCTGTGGGCAGAGTGCAACACTCACCTTGGGCCTCGCCAGGGAAACGCCCTCTGCTCTTGGGTCTTGGTGTCCATCTGCCCTGTGAAAGGCCTGGATCATGCACCCTCATAGTGGCCTCTGGCCTTCCAAGCCCCACGTGGGCCCCTGACCTCTGCCCTCCTGGGGCTTCAGGCTCCAGCCTGGAGCAAATGGAGACCAGTCCCACCCTCGGGAGAGTCCATCTGGAGGTTGAACTCCCCAGCTCCATCTGCCCAGCGACCCCCAGATCCTCCCCAAAGTGCACGAGACCTAGGGAAAGAGGCAGGGCCACACCCCTCCCGCCCTGCAGGACTCAGAGCTGGAGTTGTCGCTTCCAGCCTGGTCCCTAGGGAGGGAGGGAGGGCACAGGAGCTGGAGGGACAGTGTGGGGGCAGATGGTGGGGGCCATAGGGGGAGACTCCTTGCCGCAACCCGCCCCCGGGCTCTGCGTGGATCCGGCTTTCTTTCCAGCAGAGACGTGGGGGAAAAAGCCTTCTCCTCACGCAGTCTCGGGGCGCATTTCATCTGGTGGAAGTACAGTTGTAGCATTATAGAACCTCGGGACACTGCAGAATTCTGGAATCTCAGAGGAGCAGCACGCTGGAATGTTAGAAAAGTGAGTCATGGGGTTTTTGACTTTTAAACCACACTCCCAGCACTGTAACCACCCGCCTCGTGTGGCTCCGGAGCACTTGGAATGTGCCACAAGTGGGGAAGACAGGGGATTCTGAGGACCTGTGTACAAACCAAAGAGTCGAAGACACCACATTGATAATTTCCTCCCATTAGTTCCACGTCAAAACGAGAACATTTGGGTAGGTCGGGTTAAATACAGTCTATTCCTAAAATTAATTGCACTTGTTTCTTTGATGTTTTAAACTGCGGGCTGGGGGCATGCAGCTCTGTGCTAGAGCATGTGCTTCCCTATATCCCCAGCACAAAGACAAACCAACAAACAAAAATGTGGCTACTACTTTATGGCAGAGTTGTGTTGCATGGTGTGTAAATACCACATTTTCCCCATCCATTCATCTGCTGTTGGACATATAGACCACTGCCCAAACTTAGCTGTTACGAATTCTGCTATAAACAGGGGTGTGCACACATTACTGTGATATGATGTCTTTAACCCCTTCAGGAAGATACATAGAAGGAAATAGCTGAGTTTAGTGGAATTTTTTTTAATGGAATTTGTAATTTTAGTTTTCTTTCTGGTAGTGGGATTGAACCCAGGGTCTTCATGCTGAGCTACATTCCCAGCCCCTTTTATATTTGTTTTGTTTTATTATTATTATTATTATTATTATTTTTGAGACAGAGTCTCAAAAAGTAGCTCAGGCTGGCCTAGAACTCATGGTGATCCTCCTGCCTCAGCCTCCTGAGTGCTGGGATTACAGGTGTGCACCACCGCACTCAGCTCCCTTTTTTCTTCTGACACAAGGCCTTGCTGAGTTGCTAAGCTGCTCAGGCTGGGTTTGAACTCAAGATCCTCCTGCCTCAGGCTGCCAGAGTGCTAGGATTACAGGTTGGCGCCACCCCTGTGGCCTTCCTGTGCTCTTGAATGCTGTAGAGAGGGTCCCAGTTTCAGGTGGGACCTGCGTCCTGAGATGTCTTTCACCTTCTCACTGGTCCCCATGCTACTTCCCCGGCTCTCACAGGACCGTCTGCCTCCCCCAGCCCAGGAAAGGCAAGGAGCCAGGGGCTGCTCCTACCTTCCTAGGCCCCGGACCTCCGGGCTTCAGAACCCCCTCAACACCCATGCCTGCAGGGGATCTTCAGGCCACCCCAGCCCTCTGGGACCCGTAAGTCACCCATATCTCAGCAGAACACTTCCTGGGGCCCCAGAAATGGACTGGGTTATCTGGCCTGTCCACCTGGGGAAGTGGCCTGTGGCCTACATCTTGTGGTCTCCGGGCCCTGCTGTTCCCAGTTTTGGGAAGATGTGTGAGGGATGGGTGGATGCAGCTGGGGGGCCGGGGGCGGGGGCGCAGATATCAGTAGGAGGACTTAAGGGTCCCTCAGGTTCTTCAATTTTAAGACACTCTGGGGAGAGAAAAAGAAGGGCCTTTTTACTGATAGGAATTCCAAGGCAGTACTGGGGACACAGCCCACTCAAGGGTCCTCATCCAGAGGGCAGTCAGGACGGCTTTCTGGAGGAGGTGAAGGCGGAGGTGGGAAGAGATGGAAGGAAGGGCATTCCAGCGGAAGGAACCCCAAACCTTGCCAGTCCTCGCCTGCCTGGCGTAGATCATAGGGCAGGCAGATAAGCGGACCTGGGGCAGCGTAGGAGTGAGGCTGGGGGAGGGAGAGAGAGAACAGGGACAGAGACACAAGGAAGGCAGACAGAGGGCCCAGTAATTTAGGGAAATGTCAGGTAAAAATAACAACAACCGTAGCCATGATAGGCATGGTGTTAAGCCGTTTCCTGATATCTCATTTATCCTCTCAACAACACTGTGGGCTGAGGATTATTATCTGCATTCGAGAGATACTCAGTGGAAGCCACGGTAGGGCGGGTGAGTGCACAGTGGACCACTTGCCCTCAAGTCCAGGCGCTGCCGGAGGGCAAGCTTTGGAGAGAAGGAGGTGGCGGGGGAGGGTGAGCGAGCGTGGTTGTGAGTTGTGTCGCTTCCTTCCCTCCTCTCTCCTTCAGTCCCAGCTCATCCCAGGGCAGATCCAGCCCAGACAGGCCGGAGTGGAGGCAGGGCCTTGGAATGGGAAGAATTTCCATGCCTGTTGGAGCAGATAGCCGCAGATGCGGGCTGGCCACTGTGCCCGTCAACAGGCCAGCTTCCTTCCCCTCATGGTCCGTCCTGCTCTTCCCATACCCTCCCCTAGCTGAGGACCAGCCCTGGGTCTAGACCTGACCGCCCGGACCTGTGTCTTGCAGTGGGGGATACTCCCCACTCCCCACTTCCCCACTTCTCAGCTGAAGAACCAGAGAGTGAACAGCCCCGAGCCTCCTTGGTCCGGGTTTAGCTCCCTGTTCTCCCTGGGCCTCAGTTTCTCAATTTTCTGTAAGGAAGGAGAATTGGACTAATTTGACTAGTTCTGGAATCAAACTCGGGTGCCAGCAGAGTCAGGAGAACAATGCAGACATGGAACAAAGTAGGGCTGTGGCTCGGTGGTGGAGTGCCTGCTTGCTGCAATGCCTGAGGCCTTGGGTTTTGTTACGTTTTTGAGACTGGGTCTTGCTATGTAATTCAGGCTGGCCTAGAACTCACTGTTTAGCCCATGCTGGCCTAGAACCTGCAGTGATCCTCCCACAGCCTCCCAGTGCTGGGATTACAGCCAGGCACCACCACAACTTTGTGTTTAATCACTAGTAAAAGACAAGCTGGGCATGCTAGTGCAGACCTGTAATTCTAACACTCTGAGAGGCTGAGGCAGGAAGACTGCAAATTTAAGCTAAGCCTGAACAGTTTTGTGTGACGGCTCTGGGCCCAATTCCCAGCACCGAAAAAAGAGGGGGGACTGTGTATGGAGTGGTGGGCAGGGAGGGAAGTGGACAGCACAGGCTGCCCTGGCCTTCCACTGCTGCCTCCGCCTGGCCCGGCCCGGCCCTGCCCACAGGGTACTTTGAGCCTCTAGTGTTCACGGTTTACTGCAAACCAGCAGGGCTGGGGGTGTTTTCCCTGCCTGTGATGCCCAAGGCAGTGCACACAGTGAAAGGGTAAATTAACTACGTTTGTTTGCAGAGCCCTTATCGCCTCTGTGAGGAGTCTGAAGATCTTTCACCCACCTTCTCAGTTATCTAAGTCCAAGGAAACCTTGCTCCAGGGACTTGAAAGCCCTGGGCCGGACCTCAAGACCTTCCTTTCTTTGCTGCTTGGCTCCCCTGCAGGGTGGCCAAACCACCGTTTCCTCCTCTGTAAACTCTCCAATGTGTCTGCCTCTTAGGGCTGTGCTGTGGGGCTGTCCAGAGTTGGTGTAAAAGCAAGATGGTGCTTTTAAAAGCCAGAAAAATAGCAGGGTATATTGATGTATGCCTGTAATCCCAGCACACCACTCAGGAGGCTGAGGCAGGAGGATCACCATGAGTTTGAGGCCAGACTGGGCTGCATAGTGAGTTCAAGCCCAGCCTGAAATACATGGCAAGATCTTGTCTTTGAAAAACCTGCTATATATGAAAGGGACTGTGCTGGCCGTGGGGAAGGGAATACCGGGCCTGCGTCTTTCGGTTCTGCCTGACCGGAAACCCGGCCGCCAGGTGGGCCTGTGCTGGGCACTGGCTCGATAAGCTCTTCAAAGAGCAGCATCACCGGTGACAGTGTGTGTCACAGGGAACCCTGTAGCAGTGGGGCAAGGAAACGCCAAGCCGGGGCATCTTGATTTGGAGGCCCTCCCTATGCCCCCGGAGTCCAGAGGCAGGGAAGCTGGCGACAGGAATGCAGTCTCTTTGTAGAATAGACCTGGATTTCTGCCTGTGTGCTCTTGGGGGAGTTGCTTCACATCTCTGAGCCACCTGACTGGTTGACTGGGATCACAAACATAAGACAGCGAGTGCAGGCACCAGAGCAAGCTGCCATTCACGGCTGCTGATTTTCCTGGGGTTCCATCTCCAGGAGTGTTTGGTTTCCAGAACAGCTTCTGTCCATTGTCCATCTGAAGCCTGGGTGCCTGCCCATTTTACAGATTATCTTATTTGTTTAACGCGTCCAAGTCTGCTGGGAAGTGGAGTCCTTGTCTTTTGAAAAGCTTGTGCTGTGCGTGAGCGTGCACATGCGTGTGTAAAAGGAGAGGAAAGGAGGAAATGGCTACACTGTGTGGTCAGTGCTGTAATTATGGTGACCGTGTTCTCCAAACCACAAATCAGGTCACATGGGCACACAGAGGTTATTTTCGGCCCCCACTGAAGTCCTAACATGAAACCAGATGTAGTTATACATTCATTGTATCACCTTTTATCTTTAGAAAGAAATAAATGACATGAAATTTGGTTTTGTTTTTCTTGTTTTGTTTTGTTTTGTTTCTGTTACCGGGAATTGAACTCATGACCTCGAGCTTGCCAGGCAGGCGCTGTGCCGCTGAGCTAAATCCCCAGCCCCCTGAAATTTGGATTATCCTTAGTTGGGTGTGGTGGCACACACCTGTCATCCCAGCACTCAGGAGGCCAAGGCAAGAGGACTGCCATGAGTTTGAGGCCAGTCTGGGCTACATAGTGAGTTCAAGGCTAGTCTGAACTACACAGTGAGACCTTGTTTAAAAAAAAAAAGAAATTTAGATTATCCTTGACAAATCCCTCTTTATTCCCAGAAAATCACTAGAGCTGTGACTGGGGCCCCTGCAGGTCTCTAACCAGAACAGCAAGGTTTCCTAGTGCTGCCTACACAGGGCTTTGAGGGCTGACTAGGAGGTTCACCTGGAGGAAAAAGGAACTGACCTAATAAGCTTAGAACAGGATCTACTCTTGTTCTTGCCTGCTCTACTGGCTAAAGGCATAGGGCATATTTTTTAAAGTTATTTTTCACTTTCATTATTTCATTGTTCCAAAGCCCCTAGCTTCCTGGGTAAGGAAATCACTATAAATCATAACAATTGCATGGTTGGGGGTGGGCATGGTGGCCCACGTCTGTAATCCTAGCACTCAGGAGGCTGAGGCAGGAGGATCGCCGTGAGTTCTGGGCCAGCCTAGGCTACACAGTGAGACCCTGTCTCAAACAAAACAAAACCCCAGAAACCTAAAAAAGCATGGTTACATGATATTCCATCTTCCTATGGATTTAGAAGTGTGTCTGGAGCAGACTGCACAGGATATTGCTGAGGACAGGGGCAACGTTTGGCTTGTTCATCCCTGTATCTCCACCTCCTCCCAGCAGGATGGCGGGAGGAAGATTCTAGAAAAGGTGCTCACCAATCAGTGTCAAGCGAGTGAATGCGTGAAGCGGTAGGCAGTGTGCTCTGTTCTGTGACAAATCTGCTCAGTCTCCTTCCATCTCGCAGCCAGCCAAGATGCGCAGGTTGCCGTGTGCGATGCGCTGGTGCTGCATGGGACATGGGGTCAGGCGTGTCAGAGACAAACTCAGTCCACCGACAAGGACCCTGGCAGGTGCTGAGGACAGAGGCTGTGTGTACCAGGAACATGGCCTGAGTTAGGCGGTTCAGGAAGGCCTGGGAGGAAATGAAGTTTAACCTGGAACCTACACGGTCCCAGTGAATCATTCAGTGAGCTTTTATATGGTGCTTCCACGTGACAGATACCACTAAGGGTTTTCCATAGGTCGCTCACTTAATTTTTACAAGCAGCCCTTGGAAGCATATGCTGTTATTATACAGATTATTTGTTATTTATTTGTTGATACTGGGTCTCACTGTGTAGTTTAGGCTGGACTTGAACTCGTGGTGATCCTTCTACCTCCTGAGGAGGGCTGGGATTATAGGGAGAGCCACTACTCCAGCTTTTACCCAAACTTTAGAGATGAGAAACAGCACGGAAATAGAAAAACAGATCAAGTTCATGTAATTTAAATGTGGCAGAGCCAGGATTCAAACCCAGGAAATCTGGATTGAATCCAGACCCTTAACAAGGCACTGGTCAGTTGAAGGGGAAAGTGGGGTATGGACCCCAAAGTGGAGCTGGATGCCATGGCAGAGCTTTTATCCCGGGAGAGGGAGCTGCTGGTGGTTTTCAATAGGAAAGGGCACCACCAGGCTGCATTAAAGCCGGGGCTAGGGGTGAAGGGAAGATGTCATCCACATGGATCAAGGCAGAGATGATGGGAGGCCTGGGCTGGGGGCAGTGATGAGGAGGGTGGGATGGGGTTGGGTGGGAGAAAAGAAAAAACTGAAGCTGGGTGCAGTGGCACATACCTATAATCCAGCACTCAGGATGCTGAGGCAGGAGGACTGCCAGGAGTGTAAGGCCAGCCTGGGCTACATAGTGAGACTCCGTCTCAAAAAACAAAACAAACAAACCCAGAGGCAGGAGCAGTGGGACCAGCTTTCAGGTAGGATGTGGGCCCTGACTAGACCTGGGGATGGGGTACGCGCACGGGGCCAGGCGCAGTGAGGTCAACCTGTGACCTGACCTGGCGCTGGCTTGGGAGGATCTGAGGAAGCTGTCCAGCGTGCAGGAGGGTCACTGGGCCTGAGGAGGGCAGCTCTCGGAGAGTCCCCGGAGTCCCCCACCTGCCTTGTGGACCTGGGGGACAGCCAGCTGGAAGGCTTTGGCCCAGCTCAGCAAGCAGCACCGCTGACGACTGGGGAGGAGGGGGAGAGGCTGTGAGGGACACAGAGTCACTCCAACTCGCAGGCTGCCCCCAACTCAAGGGGGACACACCTTCACGGTGCCCGGGGCGCACACAGGGCTGCTCACTGCCTTCCCTGTGGCACTGCACACAGCCTCTCTCAGCGTCCGCTGCCCTGCCAGGCCTCCTGCTCACACTTGCTTCTTGCTTGCTCCGTCCACTCCTCGGCAACACTCAGGTTTGCCTTGGCACAGGTGTGCCTTGTGCAGGGCCTGCCTACCTCCCATCTCTTCTCCCTGGCCCTGCTCGGAGCCGCCCCCCTCCTCACAGGCTGCCCTCCCTCGGGCCATCGCACCTGCCCTCACTGTGCCAGCAGGCTATGAGGAAGGACGTGCAGGTCATCCCAAACAGCTCAAGAGTGCACACCCTGTGCCTCCCAACCCTGCCCCTCTCGTCAGAAGGAGAGGTGCACAGGGCTGCACGCAGGCACGGCGACCTTCTAAGGGGCTTGCTTACTGTGCCCAAGACCCAGGCCATCTGCAGGGACTTTGGATTGTCTGCCACAGGAACCAGATCGAGGATCTGCTAGTCTGTGCTATTTTCTCAGCCGTAGCTGATTGTGCTACCGCACCCTAAGGTGTCCCATGGGCACCCATGGGAAGCAGAAGCCTGGCCCCATCTCCCAGGATGTGTCTGTGTTTAACCACAACATCTTTCCGCTCAGGAGACAGGAGTAGGCCGATAGGAAGCCCCTTTCCCCAGCACAAGGGGTTACCTTGGGGGAAACAATGGGTCTGTCCAATCCTTACATGGCCAGCTTGGTTCTTCATGCGCTTGTGCTTTGCTCTGATTGCTCTGATTTCTCTGAGAGTTTTGGAGTTTTATTCCTGAGGTTAATAATCTTGAGCTGCTGAAGGTCCTAATAATCCAGTAATCCAGTTTTCCAAATTTGCCTCGGGCCACCTCCAGACCCGCAGAAGCAGGATCTCCAGGGGAGGGGCCTGGCAAACAGTATCATTAATAAAATAACTTCCTTAAAGGATTCACAACCAACGCCCCCATCTTCCAGGCTGGTCCCCCATCTTACAGGAAGGCCTGAGCTGGGTCTTGGCTACACATGACTTGCAGAAGTCCTCTCCTTTCTCTGGGCCTCAGCGTTCCCATCTGCTTACTGGGGATACCTTGCCTGACATGCAGGGCCCTTGTGGTGGATGGGATGCCAGTGGGGGTGGGAAACGGGCACCGAGGGAAAAGAAATTGGCACAAGGTCATCCACCTTTCATCCGCCTGTTAGCTGGCAGGCAGAGGGTTCAGCTGGGAACAACTTGTTGGGGGAGATGACATTCTGGAGAACAATGAGCCAGTCAGTTCGGGAGCAGGATAACCCCGATAAAGACATGCAGGGGTTTGGGCAGAGGGCAGGGCGTGTGCTGGGGGAGGTCCTGGGGGTGGGGTGTCACTCTGGCGGAGACCGCGTTGTCCGGAGGGAGCTGTCCGAGGAGGCCCTGGACAGCTGTCGCCAGCCCAGCGGCGGCGGCGCAGGGAAGCCCCGCGGGCCTGGCCTGGGTGCTCTTGGGCTTTCGGGCCCTCGGAGGCGCGGCGGGAGCGGGTCTTTGTCCCTTCCTTCTCTCTGCTGCCTCTTCCGACCCCCAGCGCTGTTCCCTCTCTGACCCCGAATAACTTGTTGGTTTCCCCCGGGCTTTGTTTCCCGGGGTCATCGCCCCCAGGGCCCTAGGCTGCTGCGCGGGGTCCTCGCGGGTCTCGCCTCTGACACCCCCTTCGGCCCCCGCCCCCTACCCGCTCCGAGACCGGGGTCAAAGGCAGCCGGCGTCACGTGGTCGCCGAGCAGCACCGAATCGGCCGGGAGAGCCGAGGGAGAATCCGGGTGGAAGCCGAGAAACCCGGCGCCGATCGCAGCGCGGGTCCCGCCCCGGCCTCCGCCCCGGGGC
>NW_004955415.1:4004173-4078190 GCF_000276665.1 Chinchilla lanigera | reverse complement strand
GGGGCGCGGGCCGGCGGGTGCGGGCCGGGCGGCGGCAGCTGTAGGTCACGGATAATGTCACTCACGAGGAATGCCCCCTCCCCCACCCGCCTCGGAACAGGGGAAACTTTTGTCTGGCGAGGGAGGGGGTTAGAGGCCGGGTCCCGGCTGGGAAGGGGAAGGCAGCCCGACCGGTTTTCTGCGGCTCTGCGCGGCCTGGTCCCTGACTCCCCTCCTCCCGCGGGTTCCCGGAGCGGCGAGTCCCCCCCGACCTGCCCTTTAATGCTCTGGGACCGGAGTGAGGAGGGGACGCCCGGAGGACGCCGGGGCTCTGGGACCTGCCAGGAATTTGAGGACGCCACCTGGCTCTTCCGTGCCCGGAACCGTGCCAGGCTCGGGGATAGAGAGGGAGCCCCACCCCCTCACGCCACATTGTCTGTCCTCCCCCAGCCTCCAGGAGACCGCAGTGGTCTAGGGCAGTGTTACCCTCTGGACTGAGGGTCCGTCAGACCTGGGTGTTTGTCACTTCCCAGCCGTGTGACCTTGAGCCGGTTCCTTCCTTTTACCTAGCCTCAGTTTCCTTACCTGTGAAATGGGAAAGATAAAGTATCTGCCACAGTGAGGATGAAATGAGTCTGTGTAGCTCAGTAAATGTCACCGTGCTTATATGCAACAAGTATTTATTGCATGTTTACTACATGCCGGGCGCTGGGCTGATTAATTGTTTTATATACGTTATCTCATTTAGCTCCCCCACATTGTTATTTACTACATTTTATAGAGGACGAGACTGAGGTGCAGAATGGTAAAGGTCACACGGGGAGGAAGAGTGGCAGCTGGGAGTGACCCCTGATCCCAGCGCTGTGTCCCAGCCACAGGTCCTGCAGGACTGGCCTCACGGTTTCATTTTCAGTTGAAAGTCTGTGGACACCTGCCCCTCCCCCCACCCATCTCCCAACCCCAGGCTTTGCTCCCTTCCGCCTGCCACTTGCCTGGGTGAATCTTGTGCCCTGGCCCTTGTTAGTGTGGCCAGCTGGAGCAGGAGGGAGGTCAGCTGGAGCTCGGGCCTGCAGCTCTGCAATGGTCCAAGGTCTGTGGCTGGCTGGTCCGAGGCAAGAACACTCTCAGTGTGGGTGGTGCAGGGAGGAGCCTGTCTCCCTGGCTCCAACTGGGGACAGCTGGTGGCTTTGTCAACAGGCCTCTCCCTGGGGCACCCGGGGGATGGCAGAGCCTGACATCTCCATTGAGACCACCAAGTCACTTTAGATCAGCAGGGGGCAGAAGCAGGGCTCAGAAGTGCAGCCCTGGGGCAGATGAGAGACCTGAGGCCGCAGCATTTATATCCCATATGTGCACTTGTGTGACTTGGCCTCATTGCTAGCCCCAAAGGTCCTTGCAGCTAGAAATGAGCCAGTCTGGGGACTGCAGAATCGAAGTGGAGAATGCGTGTGTTCACATCTCTGGCCCAGAGTTGGACACTCCTTAGGACCTCAGGAAAAATCCCAGAAGTGAATAGATATGGTGGCTTAGACTCCCAAGGCTTTGATGTCCTGGGCTGGCCCAGTCTTTTCTTTGTTTCTTTTTGGCACAAGGTCTCACTATGTAACCCAGGCTGGTCTTGAACTCAACTATATAGCCCAGGCTGGCCTGGAACTCTCAATGATCCTCCTACCTCAGCCTCCCGAGTGCTGGGATCACAGGGGTGCTATCTCATGCTACCAGTGAGGCTCTGATTGGGGGCCTTCAGTAATTACTTTTAAAAAATTAGAAAACAAATAGCTGTTTAATTAATGACATCTTAAAACCTGGGGCTGAGGGTGGTGGGTGGGGTAGACAATAAAAGGAGTCCTTGGGGGAGGAGAGTTTGTGCACTAAGGCACTGAGTCCTCGGAGGGCTGTTGGAGCACAGTGTGGGATTTGCCATGGTTTGTAGGCTCTAATGGGAGCCTTTCTGGGCTCACCATTCACTGTCAGCTCATAGGAGCAAGAGTGAAAATTCCACTAAGCTGCATGTTGAGAGGACTCAGACAAGTAGGGGGGCTAGAGAGCTGACAGGGTCCTGATGGCTGCGGCTGTCCTTTGTCCTGTGGTCAGACTCTCTGGGTCATCCTGATCAGAGCAGGAGGAAAGAGCTCTGCAGGGGTCATCCTGATCAGAGCAGGAGGGAACCAGCAAGCAAGAGAAGATGGGTAGTGAGCCTTCTGTCACAGTGGGTATACAAGGAATACTTTTGCAATCACAGATTGAGGATGTCCTCTGGAATGAGAAGCCATAGACTGGGGGTTGGCCTAGGAGCCCACCGAGAAACTCTGCATCTGGGCTGGGGTCTTGGCAGCCCACAGCTGTCTCTGCCCTGGGCTTGTGACCTGCTGCTCCTTGCTTTTGGCCTCATGTCCGTGCTTCAGGATCAGAGCCAGGCCTGGGTGTCTCTGGAGTCCGGGCAGACTTCTACTGGGTTGGAATTTGGTTTCGAGTATGGCTTGAAATATGTGGACTGTTTGGAGCACTTGGGTGTTTTTTACTTGAAGTGGAACGTTAGGGTAATGTGTTAAATATGTATGGAAAATGTCTGTGGCGAGGGGTGACAGGGGACGTGAAGTGGTGCGAGGTGCTGCTAGGTTTTGAGTGGAGGAGGAGGAAAGACAAGGATCCAAGTGACAGCGATCAGGCCGGATGTGACCCGTGTTGGTGCTAGATGGGCTGTGAAAGGGCAGTGGAGGGACAGCTCTGCTCGTAAATGTCAGCAAGGCTTCCTGGAGGAGGAAGTGTCGCAGGCTGTGGAAGGCTGACGGAGGGGACAAGCCTGGATCGCAGGGAGCCTGCTGAGTCCTGCTCCCAGGTTTGCGGGCTGACGGGGCTGTGAGCAGCTCGTTGAGGCGATGCCTGCTACTGTGCCTTGTGTCAGGCACCATGCCAGGCTCTGTACAGATGCCCCATTGAAATTGCACAATGCCCCGCAAGGAGCCGCCGCAGCCGCCACCACTGCCGCTGGTAACCCCACCCCCGCCCTATTTTCAGATGGGGGAAACAGAGGCTCAGAGAGGTGGACTCGCTTACAGAGCTGGAATTTGAACCCACACCCGATCTCTGTGAGCCCTATCGTGTTGCTTTTCTCAGGAGTCACTTGGCCAAGGTGGGGTAAGCCTGGCAGCGTTGGGACCAGCCCGGGGCTGATGCTTATCATAACCCAGCAAAGAGCTGCCCAAAGCCAGACTCAGGCCGTGGGACTGGGAAGGAGGGAGGGAGGGGACTGCAGGATGATGCAGGTGCCTGGGGGTTGGGGTCGTCGCAGGTGGCCCCATGTGGGGAAAGGACACTTAGGAGCAGTAGCGCTGCTTTCAGATCCCTACAGGCCAAGGGCAGAGTCTTGACTGTGGGGCTTTTTTTCCCCCATGGGGTCTCACTGTGTAGTTCAGGCTGGCCTCAGCCTCAGTGATTCCCCTGCCTCAGCCTCCCTAGTGCCAGGATCCCAGGCGTGGCCCATCACACCTGGCTCTGTGGGGCTTTTAGGGCAGAGACAGCACCAAAGGTGACAGCTGTAGGGAATGAGCTGCCTGGGGAGGGGGTGAGGGCCTCTTTACTGAAGGATATGCAAAACAGATGCTGAGTGGAGAGGGTGTTTGAGGATGTGCCTCGGCAGGGTCGGCCTGGGTGGCTGTTCTCAGTTCCCTTTTCACCTGAGAACCTCAGCGTTTGGGTAGGGGGGGGGGGCTTGGCCAGCTTCCAGCCGCTGCCTTTCTCAGGGCTGTCTGAGCTGCCCTGGCTGCGGTCTTGGGAAGTCCCATACCCACTGGGCGGTGGCGCCCCGCCTGGGAGCGCCCTCCTGTTTAACGTACACTCAGCGCAGCCCCTCGGTTTCCCAGAGGACTTGCGCCTGCTTCCATTCTCTTCCGCTGCCTGAGAAATGGGGTCATCTCCCCGCAGCCCTCAACTGTGAGCACTTAAGCTGAATCGCGAGTCGGGGTGAGTGTTGGGGTTGGAAAAGGGGCTGTGGGTTTGTGGGTGTGAAAGTGAGGACATGAAGTGCAGCATGGTCCCCGGCAGGGTTGTTCCCCTCCCTCCCCCTGCTGGAGGTCAGAGGGGGGCTCTGGGCTCTCCGCTCACGCTCATGGTGGAGGTGTTCCGGGTGAGGCTGCTGGGAGCTCTGCCCAAGATCAGCTTGGGTCTTGGAAGTCTGGAGCCCAGTGGAAGCTCAGTGATAGGGAAGCTCAGTGGAAGGGGAGCTCTGTGTTGAACTTGGTGGCCTCAGGGCTAAAGTCAGTGGGCCACCAACACTCTTCTCTAGATCGAGGACACTTGGTGCTAAGTTTCCTCTTGGCTTTTTTTTTTTTTTAATCTTGAAACTGGATGGGTTACTCTAAATTAACTTCTTTTTCCTTGGTCTGTCTTTCTTTTGGAGACAGGGTCTTGAACTCATTATGATAATCCTCCTGCCTCAGCCTCCTGAGTGCAGGAATTATGGGTATTGCCACTGCGCCCAGCTTCTAAATTGAAAATATAGAAGGCAGATGAGCATTTGCTTACTTGAGGGCAAAGTATGGGAGGTGGCCTTACTGTGTGATGACAGCTCGTCTTGCCTCGTCCCCCTCAACCCTCAAGCAGAAGATGCTCTGCTGTGCTCATACTCAGCACTGGGAGTTGAATCCAGGGCCTTTACATTGCATTACATCCCCAGCCCTTTTTTATTTTTTGAGACAGGGCCTCACTAAATCACTAAATTGCACAGACTGAGCTTAGACTTGCAGCCCTCCTGCCTCAGCCTCCCAGAGTGCTGGGATCACAGATGTGTGATGGACTCTGTCTGTGTAGCCCAGGCTGGCCTTGAACTCAGGATCCTCCTGCCTCAGCTGCCTGAGTGCTGGGATTACAGGTGTGCGCCACCAGGCCTGCCAGAGCTTGCCTCCTTCCACCCCCAGCTGTGCCTGTCTCTTCTAATGTCTCTGCTAGTTTTGAGAAAGTTGACCCCACCACTTCCCCTTGCCTCTGGCAGTGTCCCCTCTCCATGCAGTCACTTCTTGTTCTCCAGAGCTGGCCTTGCCTGCACTCTTCTTTGTGTGTATGGAACCTATCACATGGCCCTTCTTGGGCCCTTCTGTCTTGGCTTTGAACTCCGGTTCTTTAAAAACCTGTCTCATCTCTAGGCTCTGTGTTCTGGAGGCAGAGGTATGTGTGGCCCATTTCCAGAAGAGGTGGGCAGCCCAAAGTTCACATCCCAGTTCTGCCACCATTAGCTGAGTGATGTAGGGTAAAATACCTAAGTCTCTCGGCATATTAGTTGCCTTCCCTACAGGATGGGGGCTAGAAGCAGTGGTGTTTATTTATTTATTTATTTATTCTTTTTGAGACAGGGTGTCGCTATGCAGTTCAGGCTGGCCTTGAGCTCACTTTGTAGCCTAGGCTGGCCTCAAACTCATAACAATCCTCCTGCCTCAGCCTCCCAAGTGCTGGGATTACAGGTGTGCACCACCACGCCTGGCAAGCAGTGGTGTTTTAGTAGGGAGGTTGAGCAAAGCAGTCCCCAGTGCATAGTAGAGTCCAGCAGGGAGGAGTGGGTTGGAGGTACTGGCTTTGTTGTTTATGACCAGGGAGCCGTCTGTCTTTGCAGGGATGGAGACGCCCCAGAATCTGGGGTGAGTCTGGGGAAGAGGGCAGATTCTGGACGTTCTGCCTGCTGGCCCAAGAAAGCTTTTTCACAAAGGAAACTGAGGCCTGGAGCGATGTAGCAGGTACTGATCACATCCAGGAAGCCCAGATTTCCTCCCTTTGTGAGGCCTGCACTTTCTGTCTTCTTTCCTGTCCCCAGGTTAAGACACTTGAGTTCCTCAGTGGCTGTGTTGAAGGGCATCTAAAGCTGGCACTAGGAGAGTTGGGCTGGAGGCTCCAGGGCTGCCTTTGTGACCAGGGACCCATCCCGCACAGGCATGGGCTGTGGACTGGAGCTCCACGAGGCTTCCTGTGCCCTGGGAAGGAGGAGCAGGTGGTGGCAGGAAGAGGTGATGTGGCCTTGATCTTGTGATGGGAGAGCTGGACAGCCAAGTTTGGAGGTTCAGAAGTGCTGGGGTCAGATCTTTACTGAGTTACTGCCTGTTTCTGGGACCTTGGGAAGGGGTTTACTTCTTCATCTGTCAAGAGGGATAATAATTGTCCCCATTGTACAGCATTTAGAAAGATAGTGCAGGAATCCGGGCATGGTGGTTCATGCCTGGAATCTGAGCACTCGGGAGGCTGAGGCAGAAGGGTTGCAAGTTTCTGGACAGCCTGGGCTGTGTGGTAAGACCCTGTCTCAAAAGTCAAGAAACAAAAAAAGGAAGGCAGATAATGGAGGGGAGATCCTTAACTACACCTTCAGTTCAGTTAGATCTGATTGCTGTGGTTGTATTGTTATCCTCGATGAGGAAACTCTGCTTAGAACAGCGGTAGGCGATAGGAGCTGTTGCTGTTCCCTTTTAGCAGGTGTAGCAAGTGTGGCTTAGCGGGTGGGTGGGAGAAGCTTATAGTCGGGGTTACAACCAGAGGGTGTACCGGGGAGACTAGCTTCGACTCAGTGTGACGAGGAAACGACAGAAATATCATGGCGGGGCCAGGTGGCGGGTGTTGTGCCTGGAGGGAGTGAGCTCTGCTTTTCTGGAGCGGAGAAACTAAATCTGCGGCTCCTGTGACTAAGATGTGGAGATTCTTGTCTCGTTCAGACCTTAGGCCTGGCTCCATGAGGGAGGGATGGGGTTGCCAGCATCCCTAGGCTGGCCAAGGACTGGCTTGTCAGGGCACGTCCCCAGGTGGCAGGAGGTGCAGGTTTGCTGTAGTCCTAGCCCAGTGGCAGGCACATTTGGTTCACACCAGCGGCCCTGCACAGAGTACCTGCCCAGGCAGAGGCCAGATGAGGAAAGTGCAGGTTGTCACAGCAGGGCCTTTCCTCATGCTGCGGCCTCCGTCTGCACGTCCTCCCTCCTTACACCTGCGCCGCTCCTCCTGCTCACCCTTTCGTACGAGGAGGCCTTGTCTGTTCACGGAAGTTACCCCTGCTGCACTTGTAGGTGGAGTCAGTGGTTCTCAAAAGTTGAGCTGTGGACCAGCAGCATCACTTGGGAACTTGTCAGAGGAAGTGCAAATTATCCAGCCCCACCCCAGACCTCCTGACTCCGCAGTTTGTCCCTCCAACTCCCGAGTACTGAGCGACATCCCTAGGTCTTATTTATTTCTTTATTTTTTCCGAGACAGGGTCTCATGATGTAATTCAGGCTGGCCCCGAACCCACAGCGATCCCTCCTTCTGGGATTACAGGTGTGCACTACCACACGTGGCTTTTTCCTAGCTCTTTTTATTTTTTATTTTGAGACAGTCTTGCTGAGTTATCTAGGTGGGACTTGAATTTGCAGTCCTCCTGCCTCAGACTCCCAGGTAGCTGGGATTACAGGTATGTGGCTCTGTGTGCAGCTGGCATTGTGTTTTCAGATGCCCTCCAGGTGGTTCTGGTGCCATTGGAGAACCCTCTGATTAGGTCGTAGAGAAATGGGTGCCTTCTTCCTGGAGCTCTCGTTTTCAGTGTATTCAGATACACGGCATGGAGGGGGGACCCAGAGTAAAGCCCAGTTTCTCCCTACTCCGTCTTCAAAGAGCCACTGTCCTGGGACAGGTCTTACACCCCAGGAAACAGTCTTGTTCCACAGCAGCAGGGCACAGCCAGACCCCGTGTGTTGCAGCGGATGGTGTGCGGCAGCTGGAGCAGGATCAGAGGGGCGGGGGCTGGAGGAGGGGAGGTGGTTTGTAAGTGGCAAGGAGTGTGCCAGCTGTGTTTTCAGGCTGGAACCAAGGCTGGGGTTGGGCAGAATGTGTGGGTCCTGTTTTAGAGAATGTGTACTGGGGCACACGCCTGTGTGTGTGTGTGTGTGTGTGTGTGTGCGCGCGCGCGCGCGTGCGCGCATGCATGTGTGATTGCCCTGGCCACATGTGGGCAGAGAGAACTGAGGAGCCGTAACTGTCACCAGGTGAGTGGGTTTAAGCATCTCGGTAATTGTAATGATGGTGGTCATAACTGCTGCTCACATTTGTCAACAGCTCGTCAGTGCTTGCTGTGTGCTCCCATGCCACTTCCTCTGGAGTAATCCCCAGAATAATCCCGTAAGTGAAGCACTGGGACTGTGCCCGTTTTGCTGAGGGCTTGTTTTGTTGTGTTTTGTGTTGTGGTGCTGGGGATTGGTACTGTGCATGGTCTCTTGCATACTAGATAAGTGCTGTACCACAGCGCTACACCCAGCCCTATTGTCCCCATTTTATAGATGAAAATACTAAGGTCATATAAGTATAAGGGGCTGTTAAAAATTCTGTGGAATTCTTTTTTGTTTTTTTTTTTTTTTTGAGGCAGAATCTTGCTATGTAATTCTGGCTGGCCTCAAATTCACTGTGATCCTCCTCTTGAGTGCTGGGATTACAGGTGTGTGCCACCACACCTAGCTAGGGGCTTCTTTTCTTCTTCTTTTTTTTTTTTTTTTTTTTTTTTTTTTTTTTTTTTTTTAATTGGTTTTCTAGAAGTGTCCTCAGATATGCAGTCTATCAAATGAATGAATCAGACCTTCAGGGAGGGCTGATGGACAATGCCAGCCGGGGTGATTAGCACTCTAGCTCTCAAGCCGGGCCTCTACTATAGACATTGTTCTCCAGTTTTGTGGATGGCCCATCTGAGGGCTGGAGGCTCAGTGGCGAGCTCAAGGTCCCACAGGTAGGGCAAGAGATCAAGTCAGCAAGACAGCATGGGTCTCCTTGGATGGGAGAGTTCTGATCTGAGTGTGCTGTCTGCCCTGCTGTTCCTTCTACCTCAGTGTCCCCATTGTGTTTCCCAGGAATCCAAGCACTTCCCTAACCCTGTACGAACCTTTCACCTCACAGTTGGGGACCTGAGGTCCAGCAAGGCGCAGGAACTCAGCTGCCTGCGTAGGGTGTCAAAGTTGCTGTTGGGACCACAACCAGATCTGTTAGATTTTACAACCAGGGAAGGGTTGATTTCCAAACACTGCCTCTGCCCTGCCCTGTCCATGGCAGGCGGGTGGATAGCAGCCGCCCTCGGGGTGGCCCAGTACAATGCAAGGGGCAGCAGTGGGGGTGCCCTGGGAGGAGGCTGCCAAGAAGGGTGGGGCAGCTTCCCAGAGGAAGAGCACTAAGAAGCCCAGCTCCAGACGGAAACCAAATGTATTTTCTAGGTCCTGAGAGGATATTTGGAACAATGGCAGTGGGCTGGGGGAAGCTGCACTATAAAAAGGACTGCTTGATTTTCTTAAAAAAAAAAAAAAAAAGTGGGGTCTTTATGTGTGACTTTTGTTTCCCTGAAGGATATTTATATAACTTCCTGAAAGCAGGATCTCAGACAGCTCTGTGAAGTTTGTCAGGTGCTGTTGTTTATGGACTCGGGGCTTTGGAGCAGGGCAGGACTTCCTCGAGGAGTCTCCCCATTTTATAATTGGTGTAAAGGCGGCTGGGCAGTGGGAGCCTGAGGTCACATAGTGAAGTGGCAGGGGTCTTCCTGAGCTTTGTGAGGGGCTTTCTTTGTCCAGTTGCCCTCCCCAAGACTGGCATGGAGACTGACATGCCCATTGCCGGTGTGGTCTGCTGCAACGGGGCACTGGGGTGATGGGCTGGTGCGCCTCCCTCATCCAGATGCCAGGCCCAGCTGTGCACCGGCTGCCCAAGCAGCTGGGCGCTGTGAGTCACACCCAGTGGGTACACAGGGGAAGGCCACTGTGTGGGGTGATTCACTGAGTTCCCCCGGGCCTGAAGGGATGACTAGGCCCTGAGCCCCGACTTCTGCCCACGCCTGTGGATGAAGGGCTCGGCATTTGCAGATATGTGGGGGGCTTAGGGGCCTGCATACATCTTCTCCCCCTGCCTGCTTCTGTCCTTAAATACCCCAGGACCTTGACTCGCTCCTCCCACCAGTGTAGGGTCTGTGCTCCTGAAGTCAGGTGTAGCATTTTGTAGGCATCCCTGTATATTTGTTCTGAAGAATGAGTCTGGTCATTTCCTCTGGTTGGCAGAGGACTGGGTGTCCCCAGAGGCGCTGACAGGCGGGCAGGGGCTGTGCTGTCAGCTGGAGCAGTGCGGCTGTGCGGTGCAGGTAGAAGGAGCCCAGTAGCCTTGAGTGCCTTGGTCTCAGGCTGGCTGTCAGTTCTAAGCCAGCTCAGTTTACCTCTCTGAGACCTTGGGTGAGTTCTTTATCTGTGCGTCAGTGTCCTCATGTACAAAATCAGAGTCATGAGGATATTTATCTCACGGTGCCATCGTTGGACTTTTAAATAAGATAGTGCATGTAAAGGGCTTGTCCCAGCGCTCAGGAGAAAGTAGTCACTTGGCGTGAGTTTGCTGCTATGGTTCGCCCTCGCCCTGCTGCTGATTTTCCCTGTGATCCTGTGAGTGCCATCACCTTGGGGTCGTGGTCTCCTCCCCAAGCTGTGGATTCTGCTTGGGCTCTCTGAGAGCTGGGGCAAGGCTGGGGAGCTGCGGTGGGCATTGGGGGAGGGGGCCCTCTTCACATTCTGGGACTCCCTGCCCAGGCCCTCCCTGGCTTTGTCCTGAGGCAGGGTTATGTAACAGCGGGGCTTGGCCAGGCAGGACACGATTTTCAACCTCATTTTGTCCCTCCATTGTCTCTTCCTGTCCCTTCCCCCACAAGGCTGTTGTTAGCTGCTTTTCCTCAAGCTTCAGGTTTGAAATCGGACCCCTGCTAGTCTGCCACCGATTGATTTAGTCCCCGAGGTTTGCTGGCCGCGGGCCCCTCCTCCTACCACCTGGGCACCAAACAGAGCTGATGCTTCTGTGCTTGCTTTGGGTGCAGTGACAGGCACTCATTTTAGGAGGTAGGGGTAGGGAAGGCAGGCCACTTAGGTGGCTTTGGCCCCTGGTCTGGCCTACTGCGCCACAGGCCCACGAGGCCCCTACAGGCCCCATCCTTGCAGAAGCCTCAGCTCCACAGCGTGTTCTCTGTCCCTTTTAAGAAAACAGAGGTCACACACTGGCAGGGCACACCCGCCCCATGGGTAGACTTTGGTCCTTGCCAAATATTGAGCTAGTTGACAACAAGAGATTTCACATAAAAACCTGGACATCTAGCTTTACTTCAAAATAGGAAGACTGCAAACCTCGAGCCTGCATTCTCCAGTGGCTGGTGCTGGAGCTGAGGCCTGGTGCTCCTCTCCGCCCATCCCCAGCCAGCCACTTGGGCGATCTTTCTGGTCCCTAGGGGACTCAGCGCTTGCAGGCTGTCTTTGAGGCATGAGCTGCTCTCTCCTGCGTGCCTGTGCTGCCTTGCCTGCCTCCTGTGGGCTTGTGGAGGGCAGTGGGGTGGGGCTGACTCATCTCTGTCCCTTGAAGCGCTGTGCTTAGGGTCAGAACTGTGTACACAGCAGGGGCACAATAAGTGCTTCCTGTGGAAGGAAGAGGTGGCAGTGGTGCAGGCTGCATGTGGTGGAGGCCTGTGGATCAGCCTGCTCTGTGGCCCTCAAATTCTCCTCCCAGATAAGCTCCCACGCTTAGCCACTGACCCAGGCAGCTTCTTAAGCTGCAGATAAGAGCTCCTGAGAGCATTGCCGCCCCCTGCGGCCCAGCACCCCAGAGCCTTTCACCTGCAGCAGACCCATAGCTCGTGCTCCGCGCTCACTGGGGCTTGGGAGAAGCAAGACACCAGGTGCAGATAGAGGCACGGGGCGAAGGGAGTGCGCATCTGTGCAGGTGGGTACCGGGCTGCCCTTTCCCTCTCTCTGCTCTGTGCTCCTCTGAAAGTGGTTACTTCCTCCATCAGCTTCTTTGTCCTGTGTCTGTCCATTCAAAGCTTGTTGGGCTCCTAATTGAAATCCTAACTATGCCTCAAGGCCAGCTAAGATGTCTCCTCCTGGATCATGATTGTTCTGAGTACGAGAAAAACCTGGGAAGCCTGCAAGAAATACATGCAGATTACTGCTTTCCTTCTGCCCTACCCCCTCTCCGATTCCTTGTCTGGAGTACAGGGAGCCCTTCCCCTGAAGGTCCAGACCTTTAGACCTGGGGCCTTTAGACCACACATTGAGAGCCCCATCTCCGTGCCTGGAGCCCAAGGCTCGTAGGAAAGACTCTTGGGCCACAGTGAGCTGTGTGACTTCATCATGCCCTCCTCTCTGGGTCTCTCTTTTGCCCTCTGCAGTCACACACTGGGCTGCTCCTGGCCATTTGGTTGAGCACCCTCGGAAGAACCACCCTGAGAGGACACCACAGAGACCATCAGGCAGGTGTGTGCGAGGGTGGGCTGAGGTGCCGCAGCCCCACCTGGCCAGCCCCAGAGCATTTCGTGCTCAAGTTGGGACACAGTTCAGGAGAGGCGTGCTGTGCTCTGGAGAGGGAGGAGAAGGCATGTTTGGAGCCTCGGTGCGAGGTGCCTAGGGAGGGCCCAGCCTGGTAGCTCAGTGATCTGGCCATAGCCTGGGGTTGTCCTGCTCTGTGGTCCCGTGGCACACAGGCTGAGACATCACGTGGAAGCCTGAACAGGCCATTTATAGCTAAGTCAACTGAGGTGCGCAGAGGGAGGAGTCCTTCCTAGTATCGTGCATGAGCTACGGAAGGCTGCGTTGGCTCAGGTCTTGACTCCAGGCGGGACCACACTTCTCTGTACGCACCTCCCTCTGCAGTGTTAGGGGCAGGTCACCCAGCTGGAACAGTCCTCTGATTGTTTCTGGAAAAGTGAACCACGGTCACAGCCACCCTGGAGGCATGACAGCGGTTGGGTGTTCAAGTGACCCTTCAGCCTGGATCCTGGATCCCACTTTTTTGTTTTTCCTTGAACTGTCTCTGCCGGACCAGCTGTCTCTGTGCCCACTTCCGCCTGGCACTGGCTTCATGTTCTTTCTTGTGAGAACAAAGCTTCCTTCTGTCGGTCCCCTGATGACAACAGGAGAAGGCCAGGCGTGGCGCTGGGCCTCCTTCCTCCCCTTCTACTTGCTGGGAGTGTGGGGCGGCCCTGGTGGGGGAGTGAGGGAGCCAGCAAAGCCCCATTCATGTTTCCTCTGGCAGCCCAGTGTCAGGACCCAGAAGTTCCCCATCAGTGGTTAGAAGGGTGCAGAAGGCACCAGACCCCTATGGAAAGTGTTGGCCCTGTTTTGGTGGGCTCAGGTAGCGCTGGGGTCTAGCTAGGGAGACTCGCCATGTGAAGCCACTCAGGGTTCCAGTGGCATCGGTGTGGTGTCAGCCTCCTGGTAACTTGGTCTGCTCAGGGCGCTGCAGAGGTCAGAAGCTGTGTCTGAACGGGGGAGGAGATTCTACTGAGCATCTGCTTTGTTCCAGGCTTTTTTCTAGCTGAACAGAACAGACACGGCTCCTGCTGTGGGCATGGGGCTGCCATGCTAGTGGTGGGCTAGAACCAACAAACCAACAGTATGCATGATCTAGGTTGTAGGAAGCACTCGGAAAAAAAATGAAGCTGGGTTGGAGATGGAAAGTGTGGCTGGAGGGCGTGGCTCTGCCAGCTGGGTGGGCATGGCTGCAGATTCTGGAAGGAACAGGGATCCACGGAAATCTGGGGAGAGCACTCCAGGTGGAAGGAGCACATACCCCGAGGCTGGAGGCAGGAGGGCGAGGGTGTGTACGAGGATGGCAGAGGTCGGGTGGCCCACGGGGAGAACATGACATGGGCAGAAGAGGCGGTGCCTCTGGGCCCATCAGGTCTTTGCTGCGTGAGTCTGAGTGCAGGGGGAGCTGGGCCCTGCAACCCAGGGCCGACTTGCTTTGCCTGTCAGTGTATAGAGGGTGGAGAGGGGACTGACGGTGGCAGAGGGGCTGCAGGGTGGCCCGCCCCAAGATGGCTGCATCACCAGATGAATGAGGACAGTAGTGGCTCAGGGTGGTGAGGGTCGGGTGGCACCAGGGCTCAGATTCTGGATTTATTCTGCAGGATGAGCCGACGGGATTTGCTGGTAGATTAGATGAGGGGTGTGAGAGGAAACAGTGTCACCCCAGGTTTCCGGGTGGGGAACTGGGAGGTCAGCCTTGCCGCCGCCGGAGCCCAGGAAGCAGGCCAGCAGGTTTGCGGAGGGAAATGGAGGTTTCGGGTGCGCTGGGCTGGGTTGAGGGCGCGTGCTGGGGCAGACGGTCCGGGCCCTTGTGCTGCAATAACTGCTGGGAGGAGGGTGCCCTGGAACCCTCCTCAGCTGTGAGTCTGTTCTGTGAAAATAAAGCTTCACCGCCCCTTTGCGTTCTTCCTTTTTCCCGCGAGCCTTCTGCTTCTCCCTTCTTTCTGGACAGAGGCAGAAGCGATCTGGGGACTCTGCATGTCACATCCCAGGGGAGTGGAGGAGGAGGCTGGCAGCCTCGGGCCTTGCCCTGGCCCTCCTGCCCGCGGAAGGGCTCTGTACTGCGGCTTCCTTTGCAGTGTTGAGCTGGTCCCCACGTTCAGAGGCTGGGGGGATGTTCATGGAGACACGTAGTGCAGTGGTTAAGAATCAGGGCTTGGAGTCAGGAAGGCGTGAGTGTGAATCCCTCCTCTGCCACTTGGCTGAGAGACTGGGGAAGTGACATGACCTCTGTGAGCCTGGATTTTCTCATCTGTAAAAATGGGCCACTCACAGTCCCTGCTTCCCAGGGTTACTGTGAGGGTCAAAGGAGTATTAAATACAGCCCTGTCTCGGTACTCAACTCCTTTGAAACTTGTTAAATTTGGTGCTCGATGCTTTTTTCTTTCAAATTAAGTTTATTGGTACGTCTTAGATACACATGACAAGGTACTCGATGCTTTTTGACATGAAAATTTTGTTCTGGTGCCTGTCATTTGTTTAGTTCTTGACCTGCAAGCTGGAACTTGTTGGTGTCGATTGCCTCATGACTGGCTGCTCTTTCCAGCCAGAACAACTTATTTGGTGCTAGTTGTCCCTTACTGTGCCTCCTGGAACCAATTTACCACTAGTACAGAGGTGCCACTGTGTTCAGAAAGCGCTGAGCAGAGGCCCTGGCACATAGCACACCCAGTAAGTAGAGGCTGGTAGGAACAATGGCCTATGTGGCCCATCAGGGCAAGGGGCTTGCCCAGGGGTGGTGGGAGCCATAGGCGGGTATGGAGCAGGTGCATGTTGGACATGTGGTTTGATGGGACAGCCATGAGCGCAGAGGCTTAGGCTGAGACCTCTTCAGAAGTCCTGGTGCTTCTACCTCCTGAGGGCTGGCCCTCACGGACTCCCTGCTCCTTCCCTTGCTGAGGGCCTTCCTTGACCTGGCCTGGCAGCCTCTGTCTCCCACAGGTCCCTTGGGCATGAAGGTAGTCATTTTCTTTACAGTCCCCTGTGGTCATCCCAGTGGTCAGCTCTGTGGAATGTGAGTGAGGGGCTTTGAGGAGTGGTGAGAGTGGTGGCACTGAACTAGCATACAGGGTTCTTGATCCAGGCCTGGTGGCACGTGCCTGTAGTCCCAGCTACTCTGGAGGTGAGGCAGGAAGATGTCTTGAGTCCAAGAGTGAAAGGCCAACCTGGGCAACATAGCAAGACCCTATTAAAAAAAAAAAGTAGCATATGGAATTGTGGGACAGGGCAGGGCCTGGAGTGGCATTCCACGGGGCACTTGGATGTGACTTGGACTCCTGGTCTGAGTCCAGGCTGAGTGGTGCCTGCTCCAGTGGAGCCGTGGAGAGGCTGACAATGGGCGGAATGTGGCCCCCTAAGGACCCACACTTCACTGGTGCCCAGGCATGCCAGCTGAGTCCTTCGCTGCTGCAAGCCTCTTTTCCAGCAGCTCAACTGTGCCAGGACAGCCAAGGACGTTTCAGAGTCCCTGGGGCTTGTGGTCAGAGCGTCACTGGGCATTGCTTGTTTTCCCAGGGTCCAAGGGCCTTTCAGGACAGCAGGGGCTCTGGAGATGTTCCAGGGACTTTCCTTAACAGCTGGGTAAATTGAGGCCCAGAGAAAGCAAGGCACTTGACCAAGGTCTCACCCGGCATCCCCTCCTGTCTGTCACCTCTTTCTGTTCCCATGTCCTCTGCTCAGACTCCTGGCCTACTGCCCAGACAGAGGTTTATACCAGCCTCCCTCTTGCAGGCTCCTGAGAGCTTTGTTTGCCCTCCTGTTATCGTAATCTTGCCATGCCCTGCCAGTTGTACGCACTACTTAATGTGTCTGGCCTCCTGTCCCCTTCCAATGGCTGCCTGAGGTGGAGCCTCCCAGACAGCTGTGCAGCACAGAGGTTTAGGCCGTAAGCTCTGGAGCCCAACTACGTGGGTTTGAATGCCAGCTCTGCCCCTTCCGAGCCTGGTGACCCTGGGCATGATGGCCCACCTTCCTGGGCCTCAGCATCCCCTATCTGTGCAGTGAAAGCAGTGGCAACACTAATTAACGGGATGATGGGGCCCAGTGCCTGAGAGCACATGTGAAGAGCTGGCGTGGAGCACACTCTCAGCTGGTGTCACGGTCACACGCACGTTGTCACAAAGTCCCGTCAGGACTGGTGGGAGTACCGGGGAGACGCACACCTGTGCAGGGCGGCAGAGGAGGTGGGCCCAGGTTCATTCTCACACAGCACCTCTCTGTGTGCCTTTTGAGGGGGTCATTCACCCCAGGGAATCCCTACTTTCCTTTTCCAAGAAAAGGGAAAGAAATCCCAACAATGCTTTTACAGAACTGTCATGTACCACCAAAGCACTCCTGTGAAAAAGTTTTGAGTGCGCAACGATTTACAAATGGCAGGTGGTGGCTGTCGTGTGCGGATGGCGACAAGGACGTTGTGACCACAGTGAGGAAAGGCTGGCTGGCTGTGGGCTGGTAGTGTGTGGAATGCCCAGCGCCCACACAGGCTTCCCAGCCCTGCCTGCTCCCAGCTGCCTTGCATATTGGCCCCAGCATTACGTGCTAGAAAATGTAGGAGGTGCAAAGACCCTGTGTATTTTCCAGGCCTGGTGGGTTTTGGGCTCTCAGCGGCTGATGCAATGGGATGTGGGGATTAAGAGCTAGAAGTTGCTGGATTGCATCTCCACTAAGTGTTTCCTAGGTTTGAGGTTGAACAAGTTGCCTAGCCTGCGTGAATCAGTTTCCACATTTGCAAAATGAGGCCCTGTTGATGTGGAGGCTGTGAAGTTAGCAAAGAGCCCAGCACCTGGTGTTCTGGGGTAGCTGTACACAGTGCTTTCTGCTGCAGGTGTGGTGGGTTGGGGGTGGGATTATGTGGAGCTGGGGCTGTTGTGCCCATTTCTGGGGATTTGCCAGAGGTCATTATGCTTCCTGCAGAGTCACCCAGCTCAGGAGTAGAAGCTCCATGAAATCATGTGGTGTGAATACAAACAAGGCCCCGAAAGGAGCGATGCTGCCTGATGTCACAGGCAGGTGAGTCGAGGGCTGGACTGAGGTCGAGGCAAGCGAGGTCTGTGGGCACAGTCCTCCGAAGGGTGCCACGCGGGCGTGCAGGCTGCACGGAGTGAGGACCTTCTTGGGGCTCCATCCCGGCCCTTCATGCTTACCCAGCGCAGTCCTGGTAATTGTCTGGTCTGGCACTGACCCGCGCACTGTTGAGGACACCTGGAGGCACCTCAGGAGCCTCACTGAGCCCTGGTCCCCTTCGTTAGTGGCCTGCTGAAGTAGGTCACCTGGCACTTCTTGCTATGTCTGCCCTGCAGCAGGCTGAGCTCTAGAGAAAGCTGGGGCCTCTGCCCACAGGGACCACCCGCCCCCCACCCCGAGCTGTGCCTGCTGGAAGTGTGCCCAGCCCCTCACACCCGAGGTATGAGCTGTGAGGTGTGCTGGCGGCAGGCTCTTGTCATGGTGACAAGCCCCAGCGGGGGGTGGGGGTGGGACACAGCTGCTTTCATGTGGCCCTGGGTGATGCCTCCTTGGTCTCAGCAGGTCGTGTGTTGTGCCCACCAGGTCTCTGGGAGATTAGGGGACTTCTGCAGCTCCGAACGCCTCCAAGCTTTCCCTCTCCTGTGTGCTAGCCCCCCACGGCCCCACTATCGCCATGGGGCCTGGATGCTTTTTAGTTTCCCGGGGCTTTGGTGTCTTCCAGAGCCAGCCGGTCTTGGGGAGTTCTGCGTCGATCTCCCCATCACCACTGCTGGGCCGGTTCACTGGTGGCTGTTCATCCCCGGAAGGGCTCCCAGGGGTTCACCTGTGGCTGCAGGACCCCAGGCCACCCTCATAATGTGAGTGAGAGGCCGGAAGCTCGGCCCAGCCTCCATCCCAGGCCCAGACATACAAACACCTTTTCTCCGCTGTTGCTGAGGTTGGGGCTGAGATTCTGCCGTTAGCAGAGGGCCTTCGCTTACTTTTGGCATCCTCTAAGGAGGCACACACCTTTTAGGGTGGACACTTGAAGGGTTTTTGCACAGAAGCACCCAGCCCTGGGAGACGGGAAACCTCCAGGCTGCCCTCGGCTGGCTTGTCCTTTTCCAGCTCACTGTGCGACCAGGGCTGAGTTGCCTCTCCTCTCTGGGCCTCAGCTTTGTAAAGTGTTTTTGGTTCTAGCATTTTGACAGCGGCACAGGCTCCAGTATGTTCTGCCCTTCCACCAGTCACCTTTCTTCCTCCTTTATGGGTGGGGCAAAGGGAAGGGCCTGACAGCTGACAGCTGGGGCTGAAAGCCAGTGTCACAGACACTTTGACCACCAGCTGGATCTTTAGGGGATATCAGTCTTCCTCTTCCTGGGAAAGGTGAGGAAACTGAGGCCTGGAGGGGAAGGGCCTTGCCTAGGGTCACATGGGACATCAGGCAGAGCTGGAGGCCCATTGTCCTCTTTGCCAAGGTGGGCTTTTTCACTCCTGGCTGCCACCTTTCTTAAGAGGGACCAGACGACCCACTGGCATGAGGGTTGGGGACATGCTTTCTCCTTGCCCATGGAGGGCACCTCCAAGTGGGGCCCTGCCTGCTGCGGGACCCCCAGGCCTGAGGCAGACTTAGGGGGAGGGCCTCCTGTCTGCACACAGGAGGTAGGGACTGGTGGCCCTGGCAAGGGAGGTGGTGAGGGTGGTGGAGGTTTCCAGGAATGGGGTTGGTGGCTGACGGTGCCCTAGGGCCACCTCCCTCCCTTCTGCCTTCCCTCCCTCCTAGGGAGGGGACTGGGCTGACAGTAATGCCATTTGTTCTGGCTCTGGGATTAGGTGCAGCCGTGTGAAGTGCGTGTGGATCCACTAAGAAGATAGCCAAGTGCAGAGGAGCCAAGCAGCCGCCTGGAGCTCCTGGGACACCGGTGGGTCTTGTCACTCTCTCCCTGGCTCCCCTTAGTCTGTCCTGGCTTCCCTGCCCCCCTGGCTACCTTCCCAAGCCCTCTGCCCTGTCCAGTCATCCCAGGTGTGTCTGATTGTGTGCACACTGTGTGTGCCTACCCATGCAGGAGACCTGTGGGTATGGCTGGCCTGGAGCTCGGTGCAGGGCTCAGCTGTAGTCAGGCCCAGAAGCCAGTTCCTCAAGCATCCCAGCTCCTGGCACTGCCCCAGGGTGGTGGCCCAGGCTGACCTGGCAGACTGTGGTGGGGAAAGAGGAGTGTGAAGGAAATGTCGGGTTCTGCAGCACCTCTTTGTGTACAGCTAGACCCATCCGCAAATCTGCCTGAGCCCAACAGGTTCCAGAGTGAAAGATCGCCTTCAGGGCCCTGAGGGAGACAGAATGACGAGTCCCAGGGTGTTTGGATGTGACATTTGTGGCTTCAGTCTTGTCTAGTCCAGGAGAGCCAGGGCTTGTCAAAGATGAGGGACTGCTGGAGCATTTCCATGTTCGTTATGTGGCTTTCAGTAGGGGCTGGTCTAAATTTGTGTGTCTGGGGACAGAGTCTGCTCGCAACCATCATCAGCTTCTGAGAAGGTTCTGTGACCCCCAGAAGGTCAGACTTCTGCTGTGGTCCGCACGTCTTGTGCAGCCGAGGAAGCAGAGGCACCGAAGAGGGAAGGTGCTGCTCCTCTGAGCAGTGCTGGAGCTGCTGAACCGTCTCCTCCTCTCTGTCAGCACCCTGTCCTCGGATCCCCACCACATGGAGGTGACATTGCCCGGTTGTTCAGAGCCTGTGCTAATGCTAATGCTCTGGAGTTTGGCTCAGCATCTGTGAGATAGAGGCCCCTTGTGGTCCTGCTTCTCAGAACCTCTTGGGACACCTGGCAGCCTGGAGCTGGCCATGTGGGAGCTTCGTACTGGGTGGCCCAGCTCCTCTGCAGGGCAGGCAGACGGGAGAAGCTCCAGACAACAATTATTTTTACTTCATTGGAAATAAATGACAAATAACTGAGGTAATGATGGGGAAGTGCTTGGTCTTGTGCCTGACATGCACCAAACCCATGAGGCTGCTGGTCACCATTGTCCCTGAGTCGTTCTGCCAGCTGAGATGGCCTGCTTCTGACTCTCTCCTGCCTCTGCCCCCTTAGCACAAGACCACCGACTGGGGCCTGGGGGCTGCCACCCCACCTTTCTCATGGAGGACCCCTCAGTGGGCAAGGTGAGGACCCTTGGGCTGAGGTCCTGCCTTTCTGGAGGGAGGTGCTGCTTTCTGCCTGTGTAAGCTTTGCTGGTGCGAGGCTCACCCGTCACTGGAGAAACCGGGCCTGCAGTCCCTGGCTGGGCGCCTAAGGAAGCAGCGTCCTGGCTGTG
Source organism: Chinchilla lanigera (assembly GCF_000276665.1). Classification (NCBI taxonomy): domain Eukaryota; kingdom Metazoa; phylum Chordata; class Mammalia; order Rodentia; family Chinchillidae; genus Chinchilla; species Chinchilla lanigera. The sequence goes on along the minus strand of NW_004955415.1, from coordinate 4,057,658 downwards.
GACCTGGCCGAGGAGTGGCATGGGTGGGATGCGGGTACTGGGACCCTCTGGGGTAATGAGAGGGACTTCGAGGTGGGCTTGGAAAGGCCGTTCTCACTGACTTGCCCTCTCTGAGTCTCCTTGTCTGTGAGGAGCAGTTCCTTGTCACTGCGTGTGCGGTGGCACCACCTCTGGGGTGTGAGGATGAGGAAGGTAAAGCAGGAAAGTTTGTCCTTGGGCCCCGAGGGCAGCGGCCCGGCCCCTAGGCCACCCAGGTTGTTTGCGTGGTAAACCCTTTTTCTAGACCTGGTACAAATGTGTACTCAGCGCAGACAGTGTGGGGAGAAAGACCAGTTCTCAGCAAGTGGTGTCTAAGTTCCCAAGGCTTTCTTATGGGCCCTGCTGCCTGCCAGGACGCCCAGGACAGATTCTCAAGTTGAAAACTGTGGATTAAGCTGAGTTTCATGCCTGCTGATCAGTGGAGCATTTGTGACGCTGCTTCTAGGCGCTCTTATTAGCCACTGGTGGTGATGTTAAAATACACACAGAAGGGAGCCGAGAACAGGATGTGTAGGACACCTGGCAGTGGCAGCTATCTCAGGTGGACAGAGAGAGGAAGAGCCCAGCTCTGTGCTGAGGGTCCCAGTAACTCACCAGTCAATGCTGTGGATCTCAGTTCCTCACCTGTGAGGTGGGGAGAGTGTAGGTCGTGATGCTGCTGAGGGTGAAGTGACAGCCGTGACGTAGGCATACTGAGTCTGAGGAGTGGAAGTCACTGTTGTTGCTACGTTTAGCTTGGATACTCCCTGCTGCAGACTCAGGAAGGGGAAGGTCATTAGCCAGGGTGATGGCTCTGGCTCTGAGGACCTGCTGTGGGTGGGTGGTCGCCTGGCCTTGGAAGGTGTGCAGGAGGTGGGAGGCCAGGGTTTCCCTGAGACAGCTGCCGCTGGCCCTGGCCTGGGGAGGCAGAAGAGTGCTCCCCACAGGGGCTGGCAGAGTGCCACTCCCAGCCGAAACGGAGCGTGCAGGAACGTGGGCTGGGCTTCGGTGGCAGTGGGCAGACTGGCAGCTCAGTGCCTGGGGTTCTTTCCCATTCCTCTCTCCAGGCCTGTGTCCCCCTGTGCTCACTGCAGAGTGGACTGTGCTGTGACTCCCAGCCAGGCTCCTGCCAGTCCCTGCTGGTGGCAGCCCTGGTGGTGGTGTGATGGTGTGGGTGACAGGCAGGTGGCAGCTGGCCGTGGGCCAGGCCACACTGTGGGTGGTGTGGGTGGTGTGGGCGTGGGGTGGGCAGTGGGGGCACCGTGATACCATCAGAGAAGAGATTTACTTCTGCCCTCTCCGCATCCCAGGGGTATGATTGTGCTGAGAAGCTCCTGCACAGCTGGGAAGCAAATGTGGAGGGTTTTCTCTGCTGTGCGGGACGCGGTGGGTGGGGCAGGCTGTGGCAGGGTGACTGAGTGGGGTGTGGCTGGTGGTGGGTGGTGGTGTGACTGCTGGGGGTGTGGCAGGCTGGGAGGGGCAGGCTCAGCCACGGGGTGTGACTGGGTGGGTGCCTGTGGGTCTGGCAGTGCCTGCTCCCACCACTGCTCCTCACCAGGTTAGTTCCCTGCCCAAGCAAGCCCTGCTACCCATTGAGGTGCTTTTCGCACTGACCTCTCTCAGCCCTCCCCTCCTGCGCCTCCCAAAGCCTAGGCTGCCGGTGATGCCTCCTCCGAGCATGTCCATGTGGTGAGAGGGTGTGGCTTTGCCCTTGCATGTGTGTGTGCGTTAGTGTGTGCAAGTCCGTGGGCCGCATGGAGGCACTGTCAGGAATGACCCAGCCCGGAAGTGAAGCGTGCTGCGTGAACACTGGGCTGTGAAGGCTTCCCCCAGTCACCCTGCAGCAGCAGCGTCACACCAGACAGAAAAGCAAGATGCTCGAAGGTCTTTATAACCTGCTTTGTTTGAAGGTCTGGGTCACCACTGCTTGTTCAGGGCCTAGGGTTGTGCCGGGCACCTGGTAGAGCTTGATAAATAACAGGCTGAGGGAACGGGATGAATCATCTGGTTGTTGCCCGCTCCCAGGGTGAAGCAGACTCCTTCCTGGAGCTTGTCCTCTTCCTCACCTCCTCTGGCTTCAGCCCAACCTCCTGTCATTTCTTTCTGGACCACTGGGAATTTGATACATGGCCTTAGGTCAGTTCTTCCCTGAGCCTCCAGTTTTTTTTTTTGGTTTTGGTTTTTCTCCGGTACTAGGAACCGAACTCACAACCTTGCGCTTGCCAGGCAGGCGCTTTGCCGCTGAGCTAAATCCCCAGCCCCGAGCCTCCAGTTTTTAAATCTGTTAAATGGATAATTATTTTACTAGCCTAGATCATCTTCTGGTCTTGGCAGCTGTCCCTCCAGATAGATTAAGTAATGTAAACCGGTTGGGGAAACTGAGGCCCAGAGTAGTTAAGAAATTTGCACAGAGATGACAAGGTCAGTAAGTAATAGAGCTAGGGTTCAAGCTCGGGAAGGCAGACTCCAGTCTGAGCCTTAATTGGGATGCTATCAGCTGGCGGCTCTTGGGTTGTTGGGGTGAAATGGGATGAGCACACAGCCCTTGCCAGGAGCCTGCAGACACATAGTAGGTGCAAGTATGTGTGGGTTGGTTTATTGGGCACACTTCACCATTGGAGGCACAGCTAGCTCAGTCTTGTGCTTGCCTTCAGGGAGTTCTGGTCTCATTCCTGGAGCCTACCCATTCATCCAGGGCCCAAGCTGGACCCCTTCTCCAGCCCCAGTCTCTGGACAGCTTGCTGTATAAGAAGGCCCCCCTTGTGTTATGAGTCCCAAGAGGATTAGGGGGACCAGAGCACTTTTGGGTAGGGAGGTGAGGAAGGGAGTGACTTTCAAGTCTAGAGCAGTGGCCACAGTTACTGTGGCATTTCCCGGAAAGTGCAGCGTTGCCATGGTGTCTCCATGACAACCAGAGCATCTCATTCATTATCTCCAGCACCTTGGCAGGGAAAGTTGGGGCTGGGGCTGGGGCTATGGTTGGGAGAACAAGGTAGGAGACTGGCTGAGGGCTGGAGGCTTTGGTAGCTAAGGTCCACTTCATGCTCCCCAGCCAAGGGTCCCTTGCAAGCTCTGGAATACCCCCTCTTATGGGGTCTAGATTCAAATTTTAGTTGTCCCACTGGATAGCTTTGTGAATTTGGACAAATGACTTAACCTGCCTGAGTCTTATTTTCCTCACCTGTAAATGTGGATAATGACAGTATTAGTAAACTTAAACAAGATAAGACATGAAAAGTGCATAGTGCAGTGTCAGGCCTGTAGTAAATACTCAAGGTATGGCCTCAGTATATGATAATTATAATGCTATTTTTGTTGTTATATAGAAACTGTTGGGTTTCATGGAGGAGGAAAAGAATAAACTCAGACTTACTTGAATCAGCCTGGCAATTGTGAGGTCCTGAGTTCAATTCTTGGTACGTAAAAACAAACAAATAAAACCATCAAACTTTCTTGAATCAATATTTAGTGGTTTCCTGCCAGGTGTGATGGTTCGCATCTGTAATCCTAGCACTTGGGAGGCTGAGGCAAGAGAATTTCATGCTTGAAGCCAGCCTGGGCTACACAGCAAATTCAAGACTGCATAGTGAGACCTTGTTTCAAAAAACAAAACAAAAAAAGCTAGGCCTGGGAGCACATACCTGTAATTCCAGCACTCTGGGAAGCTGAGACAGGAGGAAGAAAGTTTGAACACAGCATGGGCAACTTGTATGACTTAGTGAGATCCTGTCTCAAAATAAAAAATAAAAAGGATCAGGATGTAGCTCAGTGTGAAGGACCTGGGCTTTCCTTTTTAAACCATTCCCTTTTTAAAGAGAAGTTAGAAGTGCTGACTTCTATGTAAAATCTGATCCCCAGTTATACACACGCATGTACACACACACACACACACACACACACACACACGAGTAGTTTCCTTATGGCTCTCTGCGTGGAGCCTTCTCCTTATCTGTAAAGTGGGAATAATAACAGGTGCTCAAATCCCAAGTTCTCTGTAAAAACCTGGCTCTTGGGGAGTGAGAGCTTCCACAAGGACTCAGACTCGCCCGCTGCCCTTAGGGGCACCCAAGACTTAAGGGCCAAGAAGAAAGCAAAGCTGTGTTTGCCGAGGACCTGTGCAGGATAGGGTCTATCTGTGTAGTGCAGAGCTGGTAAGTCCTGGTCCTGCCCTGGGGGTTTGGCAGCCTTGGGAGACATCTGTGCGGAGGCTGAGGTTGAAGGGTGGGTGGTGCCGGGCGGGGTGCAAGTGGGGGAAGCGGTGACTGTGGGCTGGAGAATATGTGGCTCGTGAGGCAGACACTGTGTGCATCTTAGCTGATGTGAGCTTGGTATCACTAGATTACAGTTCAGGCTGGCCTTGAATTCAAAGTGACCTTCCAGCCTCAGCTTCCCAAGTGCTGGGATTATAGGCTTGTGCCACCACGCCAGGCCAACCATGCCCTTTTTATTTTAATTAATTAATTAATTAGTTAATTTTTTGTCATTTTGGAGACACGGTCTAGCTATGCAGTTCAGGCTGGCCTTGAGCTCACTTTGTAGCCTAGGCTGGTCTCGCACTCGCAATGATCCACCTGCCTCAGCCTCCCAAGTGCTGGGATTACAGGTGTGCGCCACCACTCCAGGCCAACCATTCCCTTTTTAAAGAGAAGTTAGAAGTGCTGACTTGTATGTAAAATCAGATTTTAACATGTTAGCTAACTCCAGATTAGAGGAAAGCGTTGTATGAGCCAAAGAGCACACATCTGCCCTAGGGGCCTGGTTCCCAGCTCCGGGCTGCTCGTGGGGTGGGCGGGAGCCCGGAGCACTGGGCCTTGGGGGCAGGATGGGTGGTGGCTGGACATGACTTCAGAGAGGTGAGGAGGACACTGGATCTGGATGGGGAAGGATGCGTAAGTGTCCCAGCGGGTTGGGGGAGGCATTCTTGGCAATGGGAACCCCATTAGCAAAGCCCTAGATGCTTGACCACGATGGATGACTGGCTGGATGAGGCTGTGGGTTACGGAAAAGGGCTGGTGATTATGATGTCAGCACGCCCGGGGCAGTAAGGGCACTGAGGCCCCAGCTCCAGCTGTGCTAGGGGGCTCCAGGGGGATTGGAAGCCCCCAGCTCTTTACCCCTCGGGCCGAGCCGCAGGGGCTCTGGAATGCAGCGGGGTAGAAAGGCTTGAGCGCTGGCAGTGGGCCTCTGAGTGGGTGGCAGGGAAGCTTACTGAGGCCCACTTGCCAGCAAGCTGGGTGGTCAGCGCTTTGTTTTCAGAGCAGTGGCTCTCCCCTTCCCCAGGACATTTGGCTTTCTCTGGGGGCTGGGGCTGCCTTACTTTCCCTGTGACCTGGGTTTTGCCAGGGCCTTATCCCAGTCCCCCAGGAAGGCCTCGGCCTCCTCCAGAGATGGGATTCTTCAGATGTGTGGTGAGAGGAGCCAGCAGTGGCAGCTGAGGCTGCTTGCTCCACGCACAGAGCAAGCACGAAGCGCCCTCCCACCTCGCTCTCCCTCCCTGAAATCAGGGCGCTCACCTCTGCCGAATTCCTGGGCTGCCAGGGACTTGAGCCAGAGAGATGAGCTCCAGAGTGCTTTGTGCGAGAAGTTATTGTCCATATTGAGAAATGTTGTTGTGAGTACGTTAAATAAGCAACAGGCGTGCATCAGGACAGCGGCAGACAGAGCCTTGGTGCGTGTGCCAGGTGTGTGGTGGAGCGTTTCACACGGCGGCTCATTCAGTTCTCACAGCCTTGGGAAGTAGGTAAAATTGTACTGTTTTACAAAATGGAAAACTGAGGCACTCAGAAGTAACTTGCCCAAGGTTATGTTGCTACTAGGTAGAACTTGGGTTTGAACTGAAGCCACCTGACTCCAGTGTGTTGTAGGTCAGTGGTGGTGAACCTATGGCACGGATATTTTTCTTTTAAGACAAAAGACATTAATGTGTGAGTTGTTTTATTCTAAACCAACATCTCAGGTTTAATTGCAGTATTGGCACTTTGTGCTAAATGAGCTTGGGGTTGCAGTTTGGGCCCTTGTGTCTAAAAGGTTCGCCATCACTGCTGTAGGACTTCTGGTCCAGTCTGTCTGGGGCATGGGATCTGGATTCCTTGACAGTGTTACATTTCCCAGTATATGAGTAAGTGGGGCATGTGTACTTATACGCACATATGCATATATATATTAAGTTTATATTTTTAAAGCAGTTTTAGGGTCACAGCAAAACTGACAGGAAATTACAGAGATTTCCCATGTTGTATATGTGAACCCCTCCATCCCCATTTTCAGCATCCTCACTCGAGCGTCATCCCCACCAGTTGGTGAAGCTGCATAGACACATGGTTCTCACACAGAGCTCATGGTTTATAGTCGGTTCACTCTTGATATTGCGCGTTCGCTGGATGTGGACAGGCGTATGACATGGAGCCGTGGTTTTAGTACCCCGTGCAGTGGTCTCGCTCTGCTGAGCATCCTCTGGGCTCTGCCTGTTCATCCTTTCAGCCCCGGCCTTGGCAACCATGTGCGTGTTTTACTGTGCATATTTTCTGTATTGAAAATGTCAAACTCCCACAGGGGTCTTTGACCCTCAGATGCCTGGGACTGTCTGGATTGCATCATTTATGTGCTGAAAGGCTGTTAATGTGATAGAGGGCCAGGGACTGCAGCATTCAGGGGCTCCCCCCATTCCCTGGGGTTGGGTGGCCAATGTGGGCAGGGCAGCATGGGGCATCCCTACCTCCCCACCCATTGTACTTCTGTCCTGGCCCCAGGCCACGGGGTGGGGCTTGGCTGTGGCGGCAGGCAGCCCTTATCGGTGGTAAATAGGACACCCTGTGTGCACTGGGCATAAACAAGAACAGTCAGTCCAGTCTTTCTGGCTGTCAGGACACCTGCCCTCCCTTGCCTTGCTCTCACCTAGAATGCAGGGAGTCCCTGGAAAGCGCCACACACTCCCTTATCTGCAGGCCATGGCATGCACCATTCTCTCTGACCCTGGCCAGCCCCATTTCTGCTGAGCTCACTCAGGTGCCACCTCTTCCAGGAAACTTCTGCAGTGCCCCCTCCCGCTCCAGAGCGGTTCAGTACCTAAGACACCTTTCCTTCCCCACCTGCCACACTCACCTCCTTGCACTGTAGGGGCTTGCTGTCCCGGCTGCCTGTGCTCCCCCAGGTTTCCTCCGGCATGTAGTAAAGCCTGCAGGGAGGAGCATCGGAGGTAGAAGAGCACCCAGAGGCCATCTGGCCAAGTCCGCTGTAACAGGCAGGAACCCCAGAGCAGAAGAGGCTGCACTGAGGGTCACACAGCGATTCCTGGTGCAGCTAGGACCAAACCTGCCGTCCGGCTCCTTTCTTCATTTCATGAACAAAGGCAGAAGGTGAAAATCATCCAGAGATAGTCAGTGTTAGCAACAGTTTTCATTTTATTTTTTCATATTTAGTCCCACTTTCTGGACTGTGTATAAAAATATTTAACACAAGCACAACCATACATACAAACTGTTTTATAGATGTTTTCCACTTCAACAATGTATATGGTGAATGTCAATAAATGTCCTTTTGCAGCATAACTGTGAATGGCTACCCAGGCTACTCAGGACTGCATCATATACTTGCACTGTAATCTCTAAAGACAATCCGCCCCTTGTTGGGCATTTGTTACTGTAAGCCTCAATGGGATTCATATTCCTGTGGGGGATATTTTACACACTTCTGCAGTGACTGCCTCTACTGTGAACTCCTGGAAATGCAACTGTTGGGGGTCTGGCATGCTGTCGTACAGTTTGGGGGCTGGGAGGGACATCAGGGATCGTCACCTCCAGGGCCACGTGCATGTCTGTCTTCCTGCTGTGGCTGTCTAGGTCCTGCACTTCCATCCTGGTGTGGGGAGCACTCCTGCTAGCTCTCGGTGGCTGTGATCCTTAGAAGGCTGCCCATTGGATTGCTGGGAAATCTCACTTTCTGGCTTTGAATTGTGCTTGAGTGTATTTGGGTTGCTGCTGGGGGCAAGGGAATTGGGACCTTTGACAGTATCTGTGGGTCTCAGTTAACTTGCCATTGAGATGGGTGCAGGGGCATGGCCTGGGCATGGCCTGGGCATGGCCTGGGCATGGGGTACAGGCTGCTGGAAGAGTTCTGGCTGCCTGAGTAAACAGAGGCTCAGTGAGCAGAGCCTCCTCACCTGTCCCTTGCAGTCAGTCCAGGACCTTGCGAGGATTGGTCAGCTGATGTCCAGGGTTACCCTCTGTACCTGTAGCGTGTACCCCAGGCGCGACAGAGGCATGCTTGATCCGGAGTAAGTGGTGACAGCAGCCATTTCTGAATGTTTCTTGTGCCACTTTCCTTAGGCTCGTTTACCCAGGCATCCCGCAGCCACAGCCCTGAGCAGGGTTACAGATGAGTGTCCCATGCAGGAAAGGTGCTGAGGCCTCGGGTGGCCAAGGCAGGGTGCCTCAAAGCCCTGGGCTGGAACCCTGCCGTGCCTGCTTCTCGGGGAGGCTCGATGTTTTCCCCTGTTGGATGGGGCTGCTTGGGTCATTCAGAGATCAGTGGGCAGGGAAGAGCAGGATGTGATGTTGGTCTTGATTTAGAATTCCACCTCTTGCTCCTAGGTCTCGAAAGTGTTTAGTGTCGTACTTTATCTTTCCTGCTTCTGAATTTTTCTTGGCCCAGTTTTGGGCTCTGATGATATGAAAAAATAACAGGCACCACTGTAGATGCCTAAGGGGTTATGGACTTGATCGTTCACCCGCTTGTGAGGTGGGTACTGTTAACTGTTGGCCCCAGTCCAGTCATGAGGAAACTGAGGCTCAGGGAGATTACAGAGCTTGCTTGCCTCAACATGATGCCATGAGGTCGGGCAGCGGCCCGTGAGCTCGGGCTGCCTCCTGAGGACCTGAGTCAGCTGCCCCCGAAGCCCACACTGACTCTCTGCTCTTCTCTCCACAGCCCCGTGGCCCTCCTGTGTGAGTGGCATGCGGCATCCTTTGACTGGCCCTGTGTCCTCTGGCCTGCTGCCCAGCACCCCCAGGAGGCCCTGACGCCCTGGGGCACTTCTGCTCTGCGCAGGACCACGTGGGGGTTTGCCATGGTGACATAAAGGGGCGCAGAGGAAGGAAGGAGCAAGACCAGCCTGCAGACTGCGCCCCTGGCAGGGAGGAAGGCCGGGGCCCGGATCCTCCACTCCCACTGCCCACTGAGGGCTTCGCTTCCTAAGTCTCTGTGAATTTCTTGGTCAGTGGACAGCTCTTGCATCTCCTGCGTGGGGCCTTGGGGTGGCCAGGGCAGGCCAGGCCTCCGGTGGCTGAGGTCTCGGGGGCCAGGATGCCTGCCCTGGCGTGCCTCCGGAGGCTGTGTCGGCACGTGTCCCCACAGGCTGTCCTTTTTCTGCTGTTCATCTTCTGCTTGTTCAGTGTTTTCGTCTCGGCCTACTACTTGTATGGCTGGAAGCGGGGCCTGGAGCCCTCGGTGGACGCCCCTGAGTCCGACTGCGGGGACCCGCCGCCTGTGGCCCCCAGCCGCCTGCTGCCGCTGAAGCCTGTGCAGCCGGTTACCCCTTCTCGCACAGACCCGCTGGTCCTGGTGTTCGTAGAGAGCCTCTACTCGCAGCTGGGCCAGGAGGTGGTGGCCATCCTGGAGTCCAGCCGCTTCAAGTACCGCACGGAGATCGCGCCGGGCAAGGGGGACATGCCCACGCTCACCGACAAGGGCCGCGGCCGCTTTGCCCTCGTCATCTACGAGAACATCCTCAAATACGTCAACCTGGACGCCTGGAACCGGGAGCTCCTGGACAAGTACTGCGTGGCCTACGGGGTGGGCATCATCGGCTTCTTCAAGGTATGCAGGAAGGCGTGTTCTGCTAGGGGCCCTTGAAACCTATCATGGCAGTCCTTCCAAGGGAGGGGGTGCATCCCCATTTTACAGAGGAGCAAAGGCTCAGAGGATTGAATTCTATATCCAAGACTGTGCAGCCTTCTAAGTGGGGAGCTGAGGTTTGAACCCAGACATAGGGGGCGGGGCCCTCTACCCCATGTTCTCCCTCCTGCCTGCAGTGGGCTGTGGAGCTCATGCCCCTTCCAAACTAGAGCCATTTTGCACTGAGAAAGAGAGGAGGAAGAAATCCCAGTGGGTAGGTGAGGACCTGCTCTGGGCCCTGTGGGGCTCCCCGGGCAGTTGGCAGGATTGGGGTCCCTGCTGAACGGCTGTCATGGGGGATCTCTCTTTGAGGAGGGGTGGTCAGGCACAGTGCATGCGGGGTCCCAAGGCTGTGGTCAGGCATGATGAAGGCAGGTACTAGCAGGGACTGTAGTCGGGTGCTTTGGGGGACGTTTAGTCCTTTGTTCAGCAAACGTGCGCTGAGCACGTAGAGTGTTCCAGGTCCTGTGCTCGGCACTGGGGCATGGCGGGAACCAAAATGGACAAAGCCCTCGGGGAGCTCTCATGGAGCAGACATTTGTGTGTGGTAGGGTGGGTGACAGGCACCAAACAAGTAAACACAGGATGCAGGGCACTTGTCCCACATGGCGATGAGTGCAAGAGGAAGCAGAGCGGGCGTGGGCACGAAGGGTAGTGGGAGGGTGGCACTGTCTTCGATAGCCAGCTGTGGAAGTTCTCTTTGACAGAACGATCTGAAGGAAGTGAGGGGAGGAGTGGCACGGCTTTCTGTTTAAAGAGCCCTGCACTCAGAAGGGACAGGGAGTGCGCAGGGCTCTTGCTCGGTGTGCGTGAGGAGGAGGACAAGGAGCGTCCGCTTCCTGGCACCTTGTGCGCGGTGCTGGGAGGCGCTGGTCTGGGGGAAGGTTCCTGACACGCTCTGTCACACGGTAATGCGGCAGGAGGCTCTGCCCCTCAGACGTGTTGTGAGCCAGGAGATCGCAGCCTTTAGAAGTCCTGTGCTGGAGCAGCCTGGCGAGGTTGGTTCCCCACCTGACTTGATCTCTTTCACAGAGCACCCTCTGGGGAGCACTGGCCTGGTTTATGGCTTTACAGAAGCATAAGTCGGTCTTTCTCCATTGTCTGGTTGGTTTTTTTCCCTTTCCTCCTGGATTCTGTACCCTTTCCTGCCATGAACTTCATTAAGTTTGGTTCAGAGCCCCAGGCCTGAAAATTGTCAGAATGACCGACATTTATTGAGAGCTTGCTCAGTGCACTGTGCGCTGCCTACATGCGCTATGTGAATTAGCTCACTTCCTGGTAATGAGCCAGTCTCTGAGGCAGGTGGTAGCACCCTGATTTAAGAGGGAAGGAAACTGAGGCATGGAGAGGTGCCTCTGAGTGTTCTCCGGGAATCGAGTGTGCACAGCTTGACTCCAGAGGCCGCTGTGTGGTGAGTCCTGAGGCTGCACCATTTATTTAATAGGAATCTGCAGCAGAGGCCCCAGCAGAGGGACCACGCAGAAGGTGGCGGCAGTGAAAGGGGATATTGGGCAGCTGGTACGAAAACTTGGACCCCAGCTCTGCTGGGAGGCCCAGTGAGGGGCAGGGAACACTCCCCAAGGGATTTTTGTCCCCTTCCTGCCCAGCTGCATAAGGCGGCCCCCACCCCCTTGGTTTTGAGCAGAGCCTTTGTTTTTTGGCTGAAACGTGTGCCCCCTGGTGGCTGGGTGCATGTCCGCTCTTTCTGCACCTTTTGTTGCGGTGCTGTGCCCGGCGCTTGCCCAGCATCGCCTGTGGCTGGCAGGGCTCTGGAGATGCTCGGCTCCCTTCCCACCACAGCTGGATGCCAGGGCAGCGTGGCCGCAGGAGTGTAACCCTCCAGGCCCTGGGTCCGGTCTTCCTGACGCTCAGAAGTTGCATGAACTGGGACAGGCTGTGCAAACCCCTGCGTAAAGTGGGGCCAGTTACAGCTCTGCGCCCCTGGGCTTGGTTGGAGATGAAACAAGACTGTGGATGGGAGGCGCTGAGCACAATGCCTGGTCCCCCGAACCACTCAGTAAGTGGCAGCTGACAGGAGTTGTGTTTTTTTGAGCTGGTCTCACAGTGTATCCCTGACGCGCCTTGAACTCATAGTGATCCTCTTGCCTCAGCTTCCAGAGTGCTAGAATTACAGGTGCACCAGCATGCCTGCCTCTCAGGAGATTCGATCATCCCCTCGCGCAGCAAAAGTGGAGGTAGCGCTTTGTCAGTCTTGTGACTCTGGGGAGTGTGTACCCCTTTGAGGCCTGGAGGGTGGGAACTGGGGCCTCCTCATCCACAGCCCTAGCTCCTGGCAGTGTCATTCCTCAGCCTGCCACTCTGGGTGGCCGGGTCTGAGCACAGCCTGGCAGAGGTCTGGTGCGGCTCCTTGCCCTCTGCCGTGAGCGCCTGGGCTGTGCCAGACACCCAGCTCCTTGCCCTGCAGGTGTTACCCTGTTTAATTTCCGCAGCTACCTTGTGAAGTAGAGATGTTATTTTCTGATAAGGACCTGATGTCCAAAAAGGATTTAGCAGAATGACGCTGCTGAGCCATGATTTGATAACCAGGCTCGTTGTCTCTAGCCCAGCTGTGGAAGGCCATGGAAGACAGAGCAGAGTGGCCTGGGGGGACCCGAGGCCCAGGGCGGGGAGGGGGCGGTCCACATAGGGCCCAGCTGGTTGACAGCGCAGACTGTGCTGGACCCTCGACTCCCATTCCAGCTCAGAGGTCTTCCTTCCTCTGCCTGGGTCGCCCCATCAGAAGAGCGGTCCTCACTCCAGTCTGTCCTGCCCGGCCTCTCCGCCCCGTCCCTGGCTGCCCCTCCCGCTGCCCACTGGATACCTCTCAGTGACTTGGCGTTCTCCCTTCCTTGATGTCTGGGCGGCTGGCTGAGCCGCCGGCACCTGGCAGCCAGTTCAGGATCGGGACTTTGAAATGGGATCCCTCAGCGCTTGCGGTCCAGCGTGCCTTCCCAGGCCTCGGCGGGTGATGGACAGGGCCCGAGGTGTCTCTGGCCCCGACTTGGCCCACGCAGTTGCCGCCTTTGTCCAGCGCTGTCCTGGCTCGCGGGGAGCCTGCCGCGGAAGGAGGCGACTGGGCGGGGGTGTTGGCAGGTTCCCCTCCTATGTGCGGGCTCCGTGTGGGCTCCTGACCGTGTTTACAAGGCACGGCCCTGCAGAGGCCTTGTGGAGTCAGAAGGAACCCTGTTTGTGGAGACTTGTGAAAGGCGCCCTGCTGAGCAGGTGGCCTGGTGCTGGGGCACGGGCTGCGCTGGGACTTTACTCCCACTCCGCCCGGCAGTGTGCCCGGGTGCACTACCCCGCCGCGAGCCCGGTGGTGTCCTGCACATAACCCCTCTCCTGAATCATTCCCCGCCCTTTCTCTCCTCTAGCTTTGTCCCAACCCACTGATTCTCCACACAGCAGCCCCATCGATCTTTTCAGCATGTAAACTAGGACCTGTCAGCCCTGACCTGGTACCCTTTGATAGAGTCTTTGCTGGCTTCCTGCTACCACTTCAAGCCTCCAGGCTTCTGTAGGTCTTTCTGCCTCATCTCCTCTTAATCACTCTGCTGGCTTCTTGGTATTCTCTGATCTTACTGAGCACTCTCCTACCACAGGGCCTTTGCACTTGCTGTTTTGGGAACCTGGTCTCTCTTTGTCTGCTAGTTAATTACTCATTAGCTCCAAGCCCTTTTTCCCAGCGGGCCTTCTCAGCCAGCTTACTGTGTCCAGGAAGCAGCTGCCGTTAGCTGTGGACCCCTCCACATAGCATGTGTTACACTGAAGTTTTATGTTCATTCCTGTGGTTTTTGGTGGATATCTCTCCTCCTTGCATTACTCTTAAGGTTCATGGGGCAGGGACCTCATCTGGTTTTTGTCACCGTATACACTGTGCACACTGTTTTTCTCACTGTATTTTGCTGTGTGCTTTATGCATTTTCCCACACAATGAATACAGTAGCTGTGGAATGAACAGAGCCAGGTACTGGCTATTTCGCTTTTATTTTTAAATAAATCCAGTTGGTCATCAAGCAGGAGGGCTGGAGCTTCTCTGGCCTGCACTAGGCCCTGGCCCTGGGTTGGTCTTTAGCACTGCAAAGCAGAAGAAATCAGAGAAACAAAAAATGAAACCAAAACTGTTTGTGGGCTCCCAATGGGGTCGAGGCTCCTGAGCTCCAGAGGCGGCAGCAGCGTAGCCTGAGCGGGGAACAGTAACCCCTGTGCCCCGGGGCTGGCAGGCTGGTGGGAGAGACCCTGAGCAGTCACTGCCTCCACTGCGGTGAGGTTGCAGCTGACTTAAAATTTAATGTGGTCCCTCGGAGGCTGGTGCAGAGAAGAGGGTTTTGTGTTGGGTTTTAAAGAATGAGCAGGAGTCTGCTAGGCCAGGAAGACAGAATGAAATTAGCATGGGAGGGGCTGGGGATTTAGCTCAGCGGCAAAAGCGCCTGCCTGGCAAGCGCAAGGTCGTGAGTTCGGTTCCTGGTACCGGAGAAAAACCAAAAAAAAAAAAGAAAATAGCATGGGAACAAGGACCGATGGCGTGCTCTGCAGAGAGCGGCTGGAGGAAGAGGGAGGGTGTGAGCTGCAGGGGCGTGAGGCCAGGCAAGCTGAGCCGGGGGTGCTGGGTGTCATCTGCAGGCTGCCAGGAGGCCCTGGAAGAAGCGGGGTTGGGAGGGTCTGGTAGCTGGAACCCTGAGAGGGTGGCCTCTGGGGTCCTGGGGTCAGTGCCTTTGCTTCCCACTCCAGAAGGGGCTTCCTCATTGATCCCTACATTGTATCCATGCAAGACTTCTAAAAAGAGCAGTAGAGTAGCTCTGCAGGGGTTCAAGGCCTAGCAATGGTGTGTGCCCACAGAGATTCTTCCTGCAGAAAAGGCCCTGTGGCCAAAGCCCGTCTGGAAACTCCAGGCCACTGAGCATGGTGCTTGGGCCTAGACGCCGGGCCAGACCACCTGGCCTTCAACGCGGTGCACTGCGCCTTGAAGGGCCGTGCTCGGGGCCGTTATGCCTGGTCTCCAAGCTGGCCTATGAAGTGGGTCCCAAGGCTGAGGGGAGGACTGGGTGTGCACACGCTCATGCATCAGGCCCTGTGCCGAACACTTCACCAGTGCTAACCTCGATCCTCCTCCACCCTGGAGGTGCGTCCTGGGATTGGGCACATTTTACAGCAGAGTTAGCTGAGGCCCAAACAGGTGAGATAACTTGCTGAAGACCAGGCCGCCTGGTATCAACTGCTTTCGACTACTAGACTTTTCTGGGCCTGACTTAGTTTCTCCAAGCCTCAGTCTCCTTGTCTGTAAGATGGGTGTGATAACATCTCTATTGTGGGGTTGCTGGGAGGATTAACAGCATTCCTGCATGCCAAGTATGTGGACCCACTGCCAGGCTTGGCAAGTGAGTCACGCAGAGTTGCTGATGCATTACTGTGGGGGCGCGTGGGACGGGGCAGGGTATGGTGAGCTGCGGATACTGTGGATGTTGTTGACATCACTGGTGTTGGTCCCCATCTAAGATCCCAAGTGCCTTGGAGTTGCAGATCTCACGCGCTGTTCCCCTGTCCCCTGCCGACTGCAGGCCAACGAGAACAGCCTGCTGAGCGCACAGCTCAAGGGCTTCCCCCTGTTCCTGCACTCGAACCTGGGCCTGAAGGACTGCAGCATCAACCCCAAGTCCCCGCTGCTCTACGTGACGCGGCCCAGCGAGGTGGAGAAGGGCGTGCTGCCCGGCGAGGACTGGACCGTGTTCCAGTCCAACCACTCCACCTACGAGCCGGTGCTGCTGGCCAAGACACGCTCGTCCGAGTCCATCCCGCACCTGGGAGCCGACGCCGGGCTGCACGCCGCGCTGCACGCCACGGTAGTGCAGGACCTGGGCCTCCACGATGGCATCCAGCGGGTGCTGTTCGGCAATAACCTCAACTTCTGGCTGCACAAACTCGTCTTTGTGGACGCTGTGGCTTTCCTCACTGGGAAGCGCCTGTCACTGCCTTTGGACCGCTACATCCTGGTGGACATCGACGACATCTTTGTGGGCAAGGAGGGGACCCGCATGAAGGTGGAGGACGTGAAGGTAAGGCTGGCTGCAGGGCTGCAGCGCTGTGTGTGTTCCTTTGCGGTCTGCCCTGTCTGCCATGCCCGTGCTGTCAGTTATTCATAGCACGGCTTCATCTGCCACCCTGGACACTGAGTTTTTGTTAGTGTTCTTACTAGGAGCAAGTGTCATTTATTCTTTATTTATTTATTTATGTTTTTGCTTTTTGAGACAAGGTCTTCCTATGCAGTTCAGGCTAGCGTTGAGCTCACTTTGTAGCGTAGGCTGGCCTCGAACTCATAACAATCCTCCTGCCTCAGCCTCCCGAGTGCTGGAATTACAGGCGTGCGCCACCATGCCTGGCTGAGCAAGTGTCATTTAAATTTGTGTGTGTGTGTGTGTGTTCAGTGCTAGGGATTAAGCCCAGAGCCTCTCACATGCTAGAAAAGTACTCTTACCACTGAGCTATATCTCTAGGCCTTTTTTCTTTTATCTTTTTATTTTTTTTGAGACAAGGTCTTGCTCTGAACTCAC
Source organism: Chinchilla lanigera (assembly GCF_000276665.1). Classification (NCBI taxonomy): domain Eukaryota; kingdom Metazoa; phylum Chordata; class Mammalia; order Rodentia; family Chinchillidae; genus Chinchilla; species Chinchilla lanigera. Next base: position 4,041,204 of record NW_004955415.1, on the reverse strand, counting down.
TCGGAGCTTAGGCTGGCATCGAACTCAAAATGATCCTCCTGCTTCAGCCTCCCAAGTGCTGGGATTACAGGCATGTGCCACTATGCCCAGCTATTTATTTATTTTGAGATAAGGTCTCACTATGTAGTCCAGGCTGGTCTTGAACTCGTGGCAGTCCTCCTGCCTCAGCTTCCTGAGTATTGGGATTGTAGGCACTACGCCTGGCATTACTTTTTATATTTTGAGACAGGGAACTGGGATGTTGTGAAGAACATTTGTAATCTCAGCACTATGGGAGGCTGAGGCAGGAGGATTACAAATTCAGGCCCATCCTGGGTACCTCAGAGATTTAGCAAGACCCAATCTAAAAAAAAAAAAAAAATTTGAGAGGGTCTCAGTTGCCCAGGTGGCCTTGAACTTGTGATCTTCCTCTTGCCTTAGCTTCCCTAGTAGCTGGGATTGCAGGCATGTGCCATTGTCCTTAGCTTATTTAAATTTTTGTTGAAGTATTAAATATAGAGGAATTTTACACCTGGGGCGTGGAGTTCGAGTGTACATCTATGGAGGTGGACACCCACTCACCTAAACCTAGAAGTGGAAACTGCCTTTTAATCTAGATATAATATTTAACTCTTAAAAATATTTATATCAGCTGGATGTGATGGTGCACGTCTGTAATTCCAGCATGTGGGAGGCTGAGGCAGGTGGATCGCTGCAAGTTTGAGGCCATCCAGGGCTACTTAGTGAGTTCAAGGCCACCCTGCACTACAAAGTGATCCTGTCTCATAAAACAAATAAACACAAATTTTATATCAGTATCAAAGCTTCTGCAGACTTTTAAAAACGAAAATGCACTTAAACCACACATGGGGCATGTTTTAGCTGAGGTATCTATAGATGGTGTAATGCATGTGTTGAATCCAGAAAGTGTTTACCAAACAAAACTGTATGTAGAAGCACTTTGTGAGCCACAAGATCTTACACACATGGAAATGAATGATCACCAAGAAAGAGAAGCTGCAAAGGAAGACCCCTGAGCAATCTTTAAAACGGTCTTCATCTATTCATTATTACCAAGCTGTTTGTAAGGAACACAGCATCCTCGTGGAATGGGAATCAGTATGGTTGCCACGAACAGAGGGGCAACCACAACAATAAATCCAATGAAAACAAAACAGGGGATTAAATTCTCGAGCGACACTGGTGCCTGCTGCCCGGGTGTCCTCTCTTACAGGAGATTAGCGAGTGTTAGAGACATATTAGCGCCAACCCAAGACTTCTCTTTGATGCACGCAGGCGGCTTTAGAAAGAGGCTTATGAAAGGGCTGCTTCTCTCCCCGGGCAGCGCAGGCCTGTCGGTGCGGTGCTGTCTCCCCGAGTTGAGTCCTAACGTGACCCTCGTCAGCAAGGTGACCCATGGGGTCCCATCCCGTCACCGAGCCTCAGCTGTAAGATGGGGTGATGTGAGGATCTGGGGCTGTTTCCTGAAGCCCCGGGGTTTCACAGAGGGGTCGCAGGCTGTCTGCGGTGTGGATGCAGAGTCTGTTCATCCAGGTTCTACCTTCCGGGCTGCCCACACAGCTGGCCACATCTGCTTTTACATGTCATGCTTCCTCCTGAACTTGCATTTCCTCAAGGGCTCACCTACTGAAAGAAGGTTTGAGATGACTCCAGTCAGGCCTCCCATCTAAGCGAAACTGTGCTGAGACCAGCCTCTCTCTAGCAGACTAGATCACGCCGTTGCTTGCTTAGGACGCCCCTTAGGTGGCCTGGCCTTGCTGTGTCCTGCTGGACCCGGGCCCTTGCTGCCTGTGCAAGTGGAATCTCTGCGAGACTGTGGTCCAGGCTGAGCCCACAAGGGCGCCACTTTATTCCCCTGTGAGCCCACGATGCCTGCTTCGTTTCTTATTTTCCCCATTTCTAAAGCTAGAGGCTGGGTAAGAGCGCTGTTCCTGTAGAAGAACACACACCGGGCGCCCTCTTCTGTGCGCTCAGCTGAGTGCAGTTTGCAGAGCTCTTCTCTGGCAGGGCAGGGTCTCCTTCTTAACCATCCTGTGAGTCAGAGAGGACGCAGCATTTCCCCCTTTAATCCCAAGCACAGACCACAGCTGTGCTCTTCTGTTAGGGACATGCATGTCACCTCCTGGGTGTGTGCAGCACAGTTTGCATAATACCACCCGAAGCTGCTCGTTCAGGGCCATTGAGTGCCAGGCTCTGCTCAACTGTCTGCACCACCGCCTTTGGTCCTCCCCGTGGCTGGGTGAGGTAGGTGTTGTCATGAATGCTTTTTTTTTTTTTTGGCAGGGGGGTTCTTTTTGAGGCAGGGTCTCGCTATGCAGTTCAGGCTGTCCTTGAGCTCACTTTGTAGCTGAGGCTGGTCTCGAACTTGGGGCAGTCCTCCTGCCTCAGCCTCCCAAGTGCTGGGATTATAGGCGTGCACCACCACGCCTGGATGTGAATGCCATTTTACAGAGGGGACCGAGGTTCAGAGGTGAAGTGTCTTGCCAAGGCCGTACCCCTTGAGCACTCAGGCTTACCAGGCAGGACTTGGGCTTGGTCAGACGCCATGACAACAGCCAGCCCTGGGAGGGTCAGGGTGCTGAGGTGGTTGTGAGTTCCCCAGGAGCCCCTAACCTGCGGACCCTGGCGTCCAGCTACGTGTGCCAGTGGGGTCAGCGTCCCTTCATGGCTCGGAAAGTGGTGGGTGTGCCATGCATGGGGACAGCGTGGTACTAAGCTGTAGCACATCCTTGGAAAAGTCATGATCCCTTCACATCATCAGGCTTGCGTCCCACTGAGGAGGAGAAACCCTTCGTGCGAAGACGCAGGGCTCACAGTGACAGTGACCACTACAGCTACCATCTCTCATCCCTCACCAGGTGTCAGGCAGTGTTACGTGCAGTATCTCACATCATGCTCCCCACAGTCCCTTTGGGAGAGAGATTATCTGGCCTATTTGATAGCTGGGGAGGGAGGCTCAGAGAAATGGTGAAGCTTCCAAGGCCTGCAGCGGAGCTCACTGGAGTGCAGGTCTTCTCACGCCATGGGCTTGGGCTCCCAGGTGTGCACGCGGCAGCCTCTGTGGGCACACGTGCTCTTGGCCTTCTTCGTAACTTTTAAAGGGTCCTGAATTTTCTTTCTCTTAGTGCTGGGGATGGGTCCCATGGCTTCTGTGCCAGGCAAGACCTCTACCATAGAGTCACACCCCGACCCCACACATTTTCATTTTCCATTGAGCCTGCAAGCTTTGCAGCTGGTTCTGCTGATGCAGACCACTTCTTGGGCCCTCAGGGGGCGAAGCAGAGCTCCTGGCATTTCCTCAGACCTGCTTTTCTCTTCTGCCTCTCCCAGGCCCTGTTTGACACACAGAACGAGCTACGCACACACATCCCAAACTTCACCTTCAATCTGGGCTACTCAGGGAAATTCTTCCATACAGGTAAGTGGCCCTGTTCCCGCCATCAGCTGCCAGGCCTTCTTCACGCCTCCATCCTCAGGGTGCTATGCCATGAGGGCAGCAGTTTGCTTGGCGGCCCACACTGTGGGCAGATTGACCCCACTGTCCCCAGAGCCAGTAGCCAACAAAAGCAGTCACAGCCCCTGGGGAGCTGGTTTGGGCTAATGACAACACTTCCCCCTGCATTTCAGTCTTCGATGGGGTGTCTACTCTCTTGTCTCCCCCTCACTCCCACTGTGTAATATTATTTTTCCTGCTTGGAAGAGAATTCGATTGAATTTTGATAACATTCCAGAACCACATAGCATAGAAAATGAAAACTCCTTATCACTGCACCTACCCCGGGACAGTGTGCGTCCTGGGTTTGCTTAGGCTCCGAAGGGTGGAGGCTGAGGCTGTAGGTCACTGGTCATGCTTTCCTTCCTGTTTGGGTTCTCTCCATTTCTTCCCGTGGCCCTTGCGGGACCAGGGAAGAGGGACTGTGGAACTAGTCATTTGCAGTGACAGTTCCCTCATGCTGCCTTCTGCCTGGGCCACCATGAGGACAGCCTCTCTTGTACTGCAGGCAAAACCAGCAGTCAGAATGGAGGGGAAATGTGCAGTAGCCCCAAAGCCAAGTAGGGTGATGCTCGTTGTCCCTCTGCATCGTTGCTATAGCCTTAACCCATAGCACATCGGGCGGTTACAGTAATACATGTGGGATGGAGGGATCCTGTCTATGGCGTCCTGCACATCGTAAAGAGCCTCTGCAGACCAGGAGACACAAGGCAGTGACCCAGTGTGGATCCTGGACTAGGATCCTAGCAGGCATAGGCTAGAGGAAACCCTGAGGTTGGTATGCACCCCAAGCAAGGCCCAGGGAGGACAGTGTCTTGGCCAGGGTCACTCACTGATCCAAGGGCACATTCCAGACTGCAACCCAGACTCAAGCGGGCTCTTGCTTCCTCCTGCACTAGAGCTCAGATAACGTCCAGGAAGCTCCTGGGCAGGCCATGGCCGTGCACTCGGTCTCTGGGCCAGGCAGGGTGCAGGGCCTCCCTGGCCGGGCTGAATGTCTGTGCGGGCTGCAGGTACAGATGCCGAAGATGCGGGCGATGACCTGTTGCTGTCGTATGTGAAGGAGTTCTGGTGGTTCCCCCACATGTGGAGCCACATGCAGCCCCACCTCTTCCACAACCAGTCGGTGCTGGCTGAACAGATGGCCCTGAACAAGAAGTTCGCTGTCGTGAGTAAGATTCCCTACAGAACAGAGCCGCTGGGCCAGGGGCTGGGCTGGGGCGTGTCTGAGCAGCTGGTCTCTTGCTGCTTTTGCAGCTCAGCTTGATGGTGGCCTGGGGTGAGCTGCGTTTGTAGCCCCTGTCTGCTGGAAGTCTCAAGGCAGCAGCCCCATCTGTAGACACGAAGCTGAGGCCCAGGAGGTCACATGAGGACTTAGAGCCTTGTGTTTCCTGGGCACGAGCTCTCGCCTGCAGGCTGGGCTGGGGGCTCCAGAAAGTGAGATGTGAGGGGGTCGGTGGGAGCGGGTAGGTGAGCCTGGGTTCACCTGCTAATTGGAGGGAAGCGGAGGCAGGAAGAGCCCTGTCCTTGTCCCTCACGATGCAGCGCGTGCCTCCCTGAGCTGGAAGGCACACACGGGGCCCAAAGTTAGGAGGCCTGGCCTCCAGTCCCATCGCTGCTGCCAGTCACTCGGTCTAGGATTTGGGGCCTCGACTTCCCCATCCGCCCCATGAGGGCTTGGGCCAGCTGCCCCGCTGTTGTAGCCTCTGACTTTTCTCTCGTATTCTACAAACGGGGAACGCGGCCCGGGGGGAGGGCTCACCGTTGCCTGGCTGTCCTCTCCCCAGGAGCATGGCATCCCCACAGACATGGGGTATGCTGTGGCGCCCCACCACTCGGGCGTGTACCCCGTGCACGTGCAGCTGTACGAGGCGTGGAAGCAGGTGTGGAGCATCCGCGTGACCAGCACGGAGGAGTACCCACACCTGAAGCCGGCCCGCTACCGCCGTGGCTTCATCCACAACGGCATCATGGCAAGTAGCCCCGAGCCCAGGGTGGGGGTGCAGGCTCATGCTGTCCCTGGGGTGGGGATGGGGGTGGAGCAGGTTCCTCTGCCACTCCGACCTCTGAGGCTCTGGGGAAGGCGGGCCCCAAGTCTGGACCCTTCCGTGAGCTCCTTCCTAGCCTTATGACAGGATTGGGGGGCAACATTCTTCAGAGGAGCTCTGGTGAAGACATAGGGCAGGTCTCTTAGACTTATCTGCTCATCTAAGACCTTCCCTTGAGCTTCACCAACGTCTGCCCCTTTTTTAGGCAACAGGCATGCAGAAGGGCGAAAAACTAAGGAAAATTCTTGGCTTTGTAGACCTGACATTCAAGTGGCAGGAGACAGACAATATACAGTACTTAAGAATGCGTAAAGTGTATCAGGGTCACGTGGTGATAACTGCCTTGGAAAGAATGAAGAAGGGAGGAGAGAGTAGAGAAGGCCTTCCTCAGGTTAGTCATGCTACTCTCTGTGGAAGGGCAGTTAAGGCAGAGAAAATAGCAAGTGCAAAGGCCCGGAGGCAGACTTGTGATGGGTTTGAGAAGCAAGAAGGAGCCAGTGTGGATGGAGGGGCTGAGTGAGGGACAGGTCGGAGAGGAAGTGGGAGGAGGGGTGGGCCAGATGGAAGGGCCATGGGAGGCTGGCCATTGATGGACTCAGCTTTTAGGCAGAGATGGGGGAGGTTTTGAGTGGAGCGTAGCTCATATCTTAAAAGGGTTTTATCATTTAGCCTGTTGTATGGAGCAGGGTGTAGGGGACAAAGCCGGAAGCTGGCAGGCTAGTTGGGAGGCCACTGGAGTCTTCCAGAGGAGAGGTGGTAGGGGCTTAAACCAGGGTGCAAAATTGGAACATAATCATATGCTGGACTTGTTAGAAGTCAGAGCCAGGAGGACCTGCTGACACACTGGGAGTAGGGTGTGGAAGAAGGAGAGGGGTCAAAGATGACTACAGGGTGTTTGGCCTGGAAGGATAAGTTACCATCAGTCAAGATGGCTGTCTTAGTTGCTTTCTTGTTGCTGGGGCAGAATACCCAGGAGGAAAGGTGTATGTGGCTCACTGTTTATAGGGGTTCAGTCCACAGTCAGCTGGCTCCAAGGCCGGGCGGCGGCAGAGGAGAAAAAGTCTGTGGCGTGGCAGGCAGGACGCAGTGGCCCTTCCCTCTTTCCCTTTTTATTCCGTCCAGGCTACAAGCCTGTTTGTTGGTGCCCCCCACACCCAAGGTGGGTCTTCTGTCTTCAGTAAATCCATCACCCACGCCCAGAACATGCTAAACCAGTCAGTAAACTGATCCAGCATCCCATACACATAATCCAGTCACACCCACCCATGAGCACATGAGGCTTTTGGGGGACACCTACCTTAAAGCCATAGCAGTAGGGCAGCTGTGGGAAGACAGGCTTTATATATTTATCTCTCCATCTCCCACCCACCGCTCTATACCGGGGGCTCACGTGAACTCTAGGAAGAAGATCCTGACAAGGCAGGCCTGTGCTGTGCTTCCCCAGTGCTTGGTTTCCCGCTGGGAGACAGACAGTAAACAGCCAGGCTGGTGCGTGTCCATGAGTGTGCCCAGGCAAAGCTCTCATGTCAAGGGCCTGCACAGCCACCTTGGGGGGCCAAGGACCCTTGCCACAAATGATCCAGGTTTCCAGAAACAGTCGGACCGTGTTCCTCTGGGCCTGCTTATGTTGTGCAGAGAGAGCTGTGTAGTATTAAACAGCAAGGGCATGTGATTTGCCAGATGGGGCAGATTTTGCAGGTTGCTGAGACTCGGAGCAGGGACTTCTAATGTGGGGGCTGTAGGAAATCCTCTTTCTGAAGAAATGCCCTGGCCCTTCTCCTGAGGCACAACCTTCGCTGTCCACGCCTGGAGATGCCACAACCCCTCTCTCCATCTCCCAGGTCCTCCCGAGGCAGACGTGTGGCCTCTTCACACACACTATCTTCTACAACGAGTACCCTGGTGGCTCCAGCGAACTGGACAAGATCATCAACGGGGGCGAGCTCTTCCTCACAGTGCTCCTCAATCCCGTGAGTTCTCCGCAGCTGGCATGAGGAGCGCTGCTGGGCAGCCCGGGCTGGGCAGGGAGACCAGCAGGGGGCCTGGGAGTCGAAGGACCTGCTGTCCAGTACTGGCACTGTCCCTCTACCTCAAGATCTGGACTAGAGAATCAGAGCTTTCTTTGTCTTTATTTTGTGCATGTTCTCTTTCCAGTCTTCATGCATGTGTGCGTACGTATACACCCACACTCAACACACACGAACAGGATTCTACTTGAGCCGTCTGGCCCTCTCCTTATCTGTAAATGGAAGCAATTATCCATACTTTAATAATATTAGGTAAACGTCAAGTGGTTGTTATTATTCAGCTTTATGGGCTGAGTGCGCCTTTCTTTCCCTACACACTTGCTCCCTCCGGGGGCAAAAATAAAGCACAAATAGCTCCTGCATCAACCAGCCTTTCACCGTGGGGTTGTACTATTGGGGGTCAGTTAGACCTGGGTCATCCTGATTGTGTTCAGGCCATCGCCATGCAGCAAGTTTGTGATGACCCCAGTGTATGTTGCCCTGGTTATTGTGTGGCCCCGCAAACTGAGGCAGGGCTGGAAGGTGGGGTGAAGGCTCAGAAGCTGACCCAACTGTTGCTTCCCTCTCCCTCTTCCCCTTCCCTGGGGCAGATCAGCATCTTTATGACGCACCTGTCCAACTATGGGAATGACCGCCTGGGCCTGTACACCTTCAAGCACCTGGTGCGCTTCCTGCACTCCTGGACCAACCTGCGGCTGCAGACCCTGCCGCCCGTGCAGCTGGCCCAGAAGTACTTCCAGATCTTCTCCGAAGAGAAGGACCCCCTCTGGCAGGTAGGGACATGGCAGCCAGCACCTTGCTGCAGGGATGGAACGCCCTCCACTTATAGGCATGTGCTTGACCTCACGCACTCTCTCAAATGAAAACTCAGGTGTCTGTTTGCTTGCTAGCATGGGCACACTTGCTCCTAGCACACACACGTGCTCCTGTACATACAGACATACCTCCCCACTCAGGCTTGCGTGCATGTACACTTATATGCACCCCTGGAAAAATCATTTCATCCCAGCACTTGGGAAGCGGAGGCAGGAGTAATCATGGTATAGGGCCTGTTGAGCTACCTAGTGAGACCCTGTCTCAAAGGCAAAACAAAATGGGGGAAAAAAGACATTAGAAAGGCTGTGTAGTCTCTTAGATAAGGTCTTAGGCCCCCTTAATTCTGGGCCGCTGCGGGGGAACTGTCGCTGGGTTTAGGGAGGCAGTTCTCGGGAAAGTCTACTCCTGGGAGCTGTTAAAAATTGGAAACAGGAGCAGGAGTCGGTGGTGTCTCGTAGTCAAGACCAAGGGTTCACAAAGCATGACTCATGGGCCAAATCCAGCCTGTGGTCTGTTTGTGCAAAAAAGTTTTACGGGCACATGGCCATGCATATTCCTGGAAGCAGCAGAAGCCCCGCAGAATCGAAAGGCTGCAATGTTTACTGAACATTCACCAAAGTTTGTAGGAAAAGTTTTCTGACCCTTGGTCCAGACACTGTTTGTCCAGTTCAATTTAACAAGGGCTTGCGAATTCCTAACATGTGCCAAGCACGCAGCTGGGCATTTTGCCAGGGTCTGTTGGGGACCCGAGACTCACCAGAAGTGGTCCCTCCTGTCACGCTCAGTGTCCGAAGGCGGGAGGTGGCAAGGACATGTGGAGGTGTTCTGTCGGGCAGTTGGGGCTAGAAGAGCTCACTGCCCACGTGCAGTGGAGTCCACTCACTGAGTTCTTGGGCCTCCCTCACATTCCTTCCACTGTTGGTTTTAGGACCCCTGTGAGGACAAACGCCACAAAGACATCTGGTCCAAGGAGAAGACATGTGACCGCTTCCCAAAGCTCCTCATTATTGGCCCTCAGAAAACAGGCAGGTCTCTCCACCCTCAGCCCAGCCCTCCTTACTCCCTGCTGTCTCTGTGGGATAATGGAGACCACCTAGCCATGGTCCTGTTCCCCCACCCCTCCGGCTCCCGAAAGTGGGAGTAGAATGCGGTGAAGAGGAATTGCCTGTGTGGAGGTGTGAAGAGAGTAGAGAGTGAGCGTGGGATTCTTGTGGTTGTCTGATCACAGCCCCAGGGAGCATTCTCTGTGTCCTCCTGGGAGTCTCTGAGTGTGGGCAGAGAAAGAAGCCCAGATCAGCTGCTCTGCAAGTTCAAGTTGTCCCAGGCAAAACTGGTTTAATGCAGAGCAGATTGTAATCCATTAATCACGCCTGCCAGAGGTGCAGGATGGAGAAGTAGTCGTGTGATGGCTAAGCACTTGCCATCCACATGACACTGTATGGCATAGATGGCTACTCCTGTTTTACAGACAGGAAACTCAAGGCTCAGAGAAGTGAGTGACTTCCCATAGCACATTTAGCTAGGAAATGCCAGTTCTAGGTCTTGAGACTTGGTTTCTGTGACTTCAAAGCTGATACTCTTTTTTTTTTTTTGGTACTGGGAATCAAGCTCAGCACCTTGTGCTTGCCAGGCAGGTGCTTACACCACTGAGCTATATCCCCGGCCCAAAGCTGATACTCTTAATCACCAAACTCTGCAGCCTTCTTTTCTCTTCTGGGTATTCTCATGGTAGTATATAAACCAGAGTCACACCACAGGGAGTAGACAAAAGATCTCCCTGAGGAACTGGGGAGCCAGAAGAGAAGACACTAGAGCTAGCATTTGGCTCTTCAGTAATGTCACATTGACAGAGGGAGGGTTGGAGCCTTCTTTTTCCTGGGCTGCGCCCAAGCAGGAGAGTGGGCAGAGGCCTAGTTCTGGAAAGGACCAGCAGAAGCCTCCAGCTTTGAAATTCACCAGAGACCACAGTCAGTTGGACATGATTGTCAGAGTGCAGTGATAAGGAGGATTCTGAGGTCACACCTATGTAGTGATGAAGAATGCTGTAAGGATTAGTGATGTCTGCAGGGGGTACAGGAGCTGTAGTGTCCACAGGGAAGCGCTGTACTTACCATCCCAGATTTGGCACAGTTTCTTTACCGTACAAATGAGGAAACTAAGACCCAGAGAAGGGGAAGGACTTTCCGGGGACTTCCCAGTGAATACGGGAGCCAGGCCCAGAACCCAAACTCGGTCTTTTTGTTCAGGGGTGGGGTGTGGTCCTCAGTGCCTCCCCTCCTCCAGGCACCACAGCTCTCTACTTATTCCTGGGGATGCATCCGGACCTAAGCAGCAACTACCCCAGCTCAGAGACCTTTGAGGAGATCCAGTTTTTTAATGGCCACAACTATCACAAAGGCATCGACTGGTGAGTGGGTCTCTGTTCACAAAAGGACAGGAAGGCCATCGTGGAGCCACATGGGGAGGTCACTGTGGACACAGCAGGAAGCAGCTGGTGCTTGCTCACACACAGCTAAAGTTCCTGTAAACAGGGACAAGGAGCAGTGACCCTTGAATCATGGTGGGAGGATGTTGTCACAGACGCGACAGTGAATGAGGAAGCCCTTTGCCCCTCTGCACTGCCGCCCGGGTCACAGACTACAGAGGTGTGTTGGGGCGGGTAGCCCTTCCCTTGCTTGCACAGAAGCATCCTGCCTCCTATAGGAGGGGAGGGAGGAGTCCCTAAGGTCCCAAGGTCTGCTGGTGACAGAGCAGGGCTGATGTCCAAGTGTGTCTGCTGACCAAGAACTGGCCCTTCCCATTGTGTGTGGCCAGCTGCGGAAACAGGGTGTCCTTGTGTACTCTTCTGACGTGCTGGCCGGCCTTCAGGGCTCACCTGGGCAGGTGCTCACGGATGCGGCTTTTCACCAGAACCTTCCACAGCAGTTACTTGTGGTGTTAGTGGAGGCAGCATGCATTGTTTTACCCTCTAGTTTTTCAATTCACATCCTTCCTACTATTACCTTTTAAAACTTTGTATGTACGTGTGTTAGCCGTATTTATTATGGTTACATTAACAGGTTATCTAGGTGGAGGAATTTTGGCTTTTTTTTTTTTGTATTTCTCTGTGTGCATTTCTCTTATTTACCTATCATTTCTCTACCCATCTGTCTATCTTGCCTGTCCATCCATACAAATATCCACCATTCTCTATTATCTGACATGTCTGGTCTCTTACCTAAAACCTCTTGGGGGCAGAGATGTTGGAGGCCGGCGTTTTCTGGATTCCACAAGGTAATACAGCGCAAGGGCAAAGCCGTACACTTAGCATCTTCAGCAGAGCCCGGGGCAGCACACACCTGTAGTACATTAGCAGGTGTATAGCGAAGTGTGAATATTTATATCAGATAAGATAAAGAAGTTGAGCTTTGCTACAGGCTTGCCAAGTGAAGCTTTTGCTTTTTGAGCTTTCTCAGGTATTACAAACAGAAAAGCTTTAGAAAAAGGAGAGAGGGTGACTCCTTGGCACTGTCCCCAAGATTCTGATTTTGTAGGGAGGTGTGGAGACCTGTCAAGCCCCTGAGGACTCTTGAAGGGCCCTTGGGACTACTGTGGAGATGCTCAGTTTCACGGGCAGAGTTGTTACACTCTTAATTCGGGCACCCTCTGCTTCCCACGAGTCCTCAAAGTTGTATCCTGGCTTTTTAGGAGTCGGGGCCCCTGGAGAGGGTCTGTAGGGTTCATTTCATTTTCAGAGTGGTCCTTGGTGTAGGAGGTCGATACTCGGGCAGGGTATGAAACATGATTTGGAAAGCTGTGCTCTCACCCGCAGCAGGTGGGGAGGGGGGCGTGTGTGGCAGAAGGCGACCCTCCCCTTTGTCTCCAGGTCCACAGCCCAGGACTGGAGGGCCTTTGCGGGAGGAGAGCAAGCCTGCCCTGTAAGGCGGCAGAGGGCGCTTCGCCGCAGCTGGCCCTCCTGGGCTCAGACCGCTGCTGAGCTCGGACTCGCCCCCTAGCGGCAGAGCTAGGCTTGTCGGCTTAGGTGCAGAGCATCAGACTGGTGGGATCTGAGTTTCGGCTGGAAACTACCCTCCTCCATGCCCCACCCCCACCCCCGCAACCCACATCAGACCTTGAGTCTTAGACCACCACCCCCCGACCCCACAGCCTCCACTGGGAAGGAATGAATTGGGAGGAGCGGTTGGCCAAGTGGCCATTCCCTAGGTGCTGCTGGAGGGGGTCCTGGTTCAGCTGGAGCAGCCTGCCTGCTGCTTTCTGAGGAAGCGCGGCCCACCCCCACAGCATCCAGGGGTCCCTTCCTCCTGTGTGTCACCCCAGAGTCCCACTTTGGCTCCCGCAGGTACATGGAGTTCTTCCCCATCCCCTCCAACACCACCTCCGACTTCTACTTTGAGAAGAGCGCCAACTACTTTGATTCTGAAGTGGCGCCCCGGCGGGCAGCTGCCCTGTTGCCCAAGGCCAAGATCCTCACCATCCTCATCAGCCCCGCAGACCGGGCCTACTCTTGGTACCAGGTGAGTGGCGGTGGGCTGAATGCAGGGTGCTGCCTCTGTCTGACACTCAGTCACTCAGCAGTGCCAAGAAGCACCTGCTCGGGCCGGTTCTGAGCCAGGTACCTGGAGTGAGGTGACAGGTGAGTCCTGCCTCCCTGGCACGGCCAGCCTGGCACAGATACGCAGTGCCAGCCACCGCTCAGCCCTAGCTTTGTGTGGGGTCCTGCCCATGATCCTGACCTCCGCAGGAGGTGGAGGCCTGGAGACCTGGGGGCAGCTTGGCTTCGGAGTCTGGGCGCATGCTGACTGTAGCTTCTCCTCCTCGGGCCACAGCGTGGGCAGAAGTGGGAACTTGGAGGAGGCCATGGCACAGAACCTGCCGGCCTGAGTGGGGGGCACCAACGCCTGGCACACTCGAGGGATGGATCCTCGTCCCTGCTGAGGTGAATGAGGGCCAGAACTTGCCTCTGTTTCTGTGACCCGATTTAATTTCTCTTTCTTTCTTGTTGTTTCTTCTTGTTGTTTCGGTTTTCTTTTGAGACAACATCTCGCTATATAGTTCAGGCTGGCCTTCCACTCACTGTGTGGCCCATGCTGGCCTCGAACTTGTGGTGATCCTTCTGCCTCAGCCTCCCAGGTGCTGGGATTACAGGTGTGTGCCGCCACGCTGGCATGATTTAATTTCTTCTGAGTGCAGCCCACTGTGCTCACAGGGATGCTGGCAGCCTGTTGTAGGCTCCTGGGCCTGAGTCCCTTGGGCCTGCCAGTCCTCCTAGGCCACGCTGCCATGTGCTTTGATTCAGAAGTGACTCTTGCACCTAAGGCCGGCATCCTGACCACCCTTGTCCGGCCAGTGGGCTGGGCCTGCTCTTGGTGTTGGGGACACCTGGGCCATAGTGTGTGGTGAGTGGGACGGCGTCAGCTGTGCTGGCTGGGAAGGCCTTTTTTCACCAGGCCACTTTCTGGAGCTCGCTGCCGCCCTTTGAGCCTCTGCATTTGGGTGTGTGGGTGCTTGGGGCTTCAGTGTCCCCCACAGGGCCAGCAAGTGCAGTCCTCCTTGCTCCTGTCCCTTGGGACCCTTGCCCCACCCGAGTCTGAGAGGAAGCCGTCCCTTCCTTTTGTTCCCCAGGTCTTGCTCAGGTCCTAGTGTCCATTTCTCCGTGGGCTTCGTCTTTGTAGGAGATCCAGAACCCTATAGGCTGCTCCGCTCCGTGTTCTGCCACGTGCATGCCGGCTGATTTCATGGGGCCAAAGAGGGGCTTCAGCATCCCCTGCTCTGAACTAGTGACAGTGCCCAACTTCGGGCCCTCCCTGGAGCTTAGGCAGAGGGTGTGTGTGAGAGACCCGAGATTCGGCTACTTTCGTGTGTGGGCTTTGGATCCAGGTCTTCTGACTCTGAGGCCTGTTCTTTCTGCTGTCCATGGTCAAGGCAGGTTAGGGAGGCAAGAAGACAGGAATGCCAGTCCTACCCGGAGACGCAGGAGGGAGCTGGCAGGAGAGGAGGGTGGCTGCCTGTCTTGGAAGGGAGGTCAGAAGGCTGAGGCCTCCCTGCCCTGTGCCGTGGTGTCCCTCAGTGGGGCCCAGGAGTCGGCCTGGGAGGGACATCATACACCTTAGCGGGGGTTCCCCACACTCTGGGTGATTTTTTTTTTTTCCTGGCATGGAGCTCAAACCCAGGGCCTTCATACTGAGCTACACCCACTGTGCCTTTCTAATTTTATTTATTTATTTATTTATTTATTTATTTAATTTATTTTTTTATTTTTATTTTTTTTTTTGGTAAGTCACTAAATTGCTCAGGCTGAGCTTGAACTTGTTTTACTTTGTTTTTGTTTTGGTACCAGGAATCCAACTCAGGGCCTCGAGCTTGTCAGGCAGGTGCTGTGCCACTGAGCTGTATCCCCGGCCCTAGTCTTGAACTTGGGATCCTCCTACCCCAGCCTCAGCCACCCAGAGGGGGATTATAGGCGTGTACCACTGTGCCCAGCCCGGGTGTGGACTTTGAGAATCCTGCGGATGCTGATGGCCCACGGCATGACTTTCTGTGATTCACACTCGGCGTTTCTCCCTTTACAGTGTTCTCCAGTCTGTCCGAGTCCCATAAAGGAGAATGCCCGGTTTGGGGCAAGGGGCACCTGTGCCATTTCTAAGACAGCGAAGCCCTATTTCTAACAAAGAGTGTGCGTTTGGGGGTTGGGGCCTAGGGTGGACGTTTTGTGGTGTTTGGGAAAGTTCCTGATTTTTATTGTATTTACTGGTAGTTGCCTTCTGTCTGTGGCAGCTGATTCTGGTCGTCTGTTTAGGGAAGTGTCGTGTTTTCTCCACATGAATTGATATGGAAAGGCGAGTTAGTGTGAAAGAAACGAGGTTGACATCAGCGTGCACTAGTCTCCCGGCCAGGCAGGCACCTTGGTAGTGGTGTGCGAGTGACCAGTACAGGGAGAGCTCGGTCCAGTCCGACTCCCAGCCTGCAGAGACGGGGACATTGGAACTGTGGGGCCAGTGGCTCCCTGCATCCTCACAGCAGTCCAGCCAGGACTGGAGCACAGGGCTGGCCTCTGGCCCAGGGTCCCCTGCACTTCATGGGCTGTGGTCCCACAGCAAGTGGGCGCTCCTTTGTTCCCCGTGTGCCATGCCCACCGCTCCCCTCCCCAGCACCAGCGCGCCCATGATGACCCTGTGGCCCTGAAGTACACCTTCCACGAGGTGATCACAGCCGGCCCGGATGCGTCCTCGAAGCTGCGTGCCCTGCAGAGCCGCTGCCTGGTCCCCGGCTGGTATGCCACCCACATCGAGCGCTGGCTCAACGCCTTCCATGCCAACCAGGTAGGCTGCTGGCCCCAGGAGGGCATGCTTGGCCCGAGGGCTGCAGAAACCCCGGGGGCAGCCAACATGGGGACGGGGGCACAGGGAAGGGGCAGGGGCAGATCCCAGGAGGTCTGTGGAGAAACCCTTTGAAGTCGGGAGCAGGTGTGGGGTGCGGGCTGGAAGCTCGGCGAGGGCTGGAGCAGGGGTGTTGAGGGATGACACGGGACGGAGCCCAGGGAGTTAGACCACAGAGCACAGAGTCTCGGCATGGATCCCTGCCGTCCGGAGGTAAAGCAGGAAGCCGATTCTGGAGAGCACCAGGCCCCACATTTACAGCCAGGCCCCTTCCTGCTGCTCTGGCTGCTGACCCTGCCTGCCACCAGGGGGGAAGCAAGTCCAGGCTGCCCTTCTCCTTTTCCTTCTTTCTAGATTCTGGTCCTGGATGGCAAACTGCTGCGAACAGAACCTGCCAAAGTGATGGACACAGTGCAGAAATTCCTTGGGGTGACCAACACCATCGACTACCACAAAACCTTGGCGTGAGTACTGCACTGGTCTCCAGCAGGGCGATTTACCTGAGCAGGCATCTGTGCCATAAAACCAAAGGCTTGACCAACCGTGGGCGAAACACAGCTAGTTAGTTAGGGTCTGCGGGGGAGTGTGCAGCTCTCCCTCACAGCTGTTGAGCAGTAAAGGTGATACAGTGGGTGGTGCCTCCATTCACAACCTTGATTTGTTCCACAATTCTAGTCACAAGCCGAGTTGCAAGAACGGAATCAAATTCAATGGTGAGGTTCAATGTGGACCTCACGGGGAAATTTGATTCGGTTCTCATCCAGTTCCGTTTGTGACCGGAATCGTGGAGAGAATTGAGTTTGTGAACTGAGGCACCACTGTATTAATTTGACCTAAGTCCTTTTAGTGAAGAAGAAGGGAGGTAGCCTGGAGCAGTGTGCGTGCCTGCAATCCCAGCACACTGGGAAATGAGGCAGGGAGATCACAAGTTTGAGCCCAGCTTGGGCAACTTACTGACTTAGACCTTCTCTCATGAGAGAAAGAAAGAGAGAGAGAGGGAGGAAGGAAGGAAGGAAGAAGAGAAAGAAGAAAGAAAGAAAGAGAGCGAGCTGGGGAGGGAGTGGAGGGAGAAGGGGCAGGGGCTGTTGTTCAGTGCAAAGGTCCCAGGTTCAGTTCCCTATATTGCCAAAGAAGTGTGCATGGAGGGAAGGTGTTGTAGATGAATCTGTTCTCTAATCAGCTTGAACAACCTGGAGTGTCTTTTCAGTTCAGTGTAGTCTGAGCTGCACATTTGCAGAGTGTTTCTTGTCAATCAGACCAGCCGTAAGGAACCTCCATTCCCAGAGGGTTTCCTAGCATTAGATTTTTTACTTGAAATATAATTTCAGGAAAAAGAAACTTGAAATATTTTGTTGATGGCAATAAACCCACTCCCCCAGAGCTGGTACCGGTGCACGGTGGATGCCTGCCTATGGAGGGGCAGTGTTGGCCTGCATTCCGGGGCCAGGGCAGGAGGGGGCACCCAAGAGAAGAGGACTTGAGTTGCCCTCTTTGCTGTTTTGCTGCAAGGCCAGCAGCAAGAGTGTTCTCTCCTCACAGTGCCGGAAGTGGAAGGTGGAGAAGGGCGAGCGGAAAGGAGAAAGCAGAAAGGGGTAGAAGGGGAAGATCTGCCCCTTCCCCTCGAGGCAGGAAACGGGGGCAGTCACGGCACAGGCTGCAGTGTCACAGACGCCTGGGGTCCGACCCCGGATCCCTCATGTAGCTCTGTAGCACTCGATGAGTTCCATAGCTTTCCGAGCATCACTTTCCTCCTGTGTGGATTAGGTGTGAGAATAATCCCCACCTCCTGGGTCCACTGCACTGGGTGACAAATAGCATGTGCGTGCGCCTCCTGGCGCAGCGCGTGGTGTGTACTGAGTGCTGGTTACGGTTGCTGCTCTCATCGTCATCATTGTCACCTGTGCCTGCCTGTGGCCCTCTCAGAGGTCCCTGTCTCGCTCACCTGCCCGAGGGAACTGTGTTTGCCCAGTATTTCTTGCTCAGAACTGTAATGGTGCCTGGGCCCGGGGCCGAGTTCTGATGCCGACCTGCCTCCTCTCCCCGGGACTGCATCCAAAGTGCCCTTGAAGGCAGCCTTGTTGTGTCCTGCCTGAAATTTACTCCAAAGTAGAAAACTGTCCACACTAAAGTGCAGACACAAATACCCTTATATTTCTTGTTAAAGATACAATCTGTGAAAAATCGGAAGAAACCCGCCTAAACCTTTTTTTCCTGTACCCTGTTGTCACTTGAAGTTGGGAGGAATAAAGAAGGCCTTCTGGCTTAAAATGTTTTTGTTTTTGTTTTTTTTGGTTTTTCTCCGGTACCGGGAACCGAACTCACGACCTTGCGCTTGCCAGGCAGGCGCTTTTGCCACTGAGCTAAATCCCCAGCCCCTCTGGCTTAAAATGTAACTCACTGCTGAGCTAGAAATTCTGACACCAGTGCCCAGGATCACACAGCACCCACAAGCGTCCATGTTATGGATTGCTGGCCAGGCAGCTTAGGTTTTGAAGACTATGGCAGCGGCCCTTTGCAGGCAGGAGGGACGGCAAGGTTAGCGTAGCCCAGGCGGCTAAACTTGGGCCAGTAGATGGCGAATATCAGCCCCGCAGTGAGTGCAGTTCGAGGGCTCAAAGAGCAGTGGGTTCCCTGAGCTCCTGGCTCTGCCGTTCCGGGTGCCGCCTCCGTGGAGGGCGGGGTGGGCTGGCTCTCACCGCAGCTTTCCCCACTGCCGCAGGTTTGATCCAAAGAAAGGATTTTGGTGCCAGCTGCTCGAAGGAGGAAAAACCAAGTGTCTGGGCAAAAGCAAGGGCCGGAAATACCCAGAGATGGACCTGGATGTAAGTGGTGGCTGTGGCGCCTGCGGCAGCTGGTCAGTACCAGGGGCGCCTGAGCGGGGGCAGAGCACGCAGGTGTTCGGTACCCTGGTCTTTCACCGAGGCGGTGCTGTGGGCTCCAGGACAAAGCAGGCGTGCCCCTGCCCCTCGGAACTCCTCATGCGGGGCAGACGAGATGCCGCACGGGTGAGGGTGCAGTGGGGAGCGCACGGTGCAGCAAAGGGGCACAGAAGTGACGACACTCAGCACAAGGGCGGCTTCTCGGGGGAGGTGGAGTCTCTGGGGTCAACATTTGGGCCTGTGGAATGGAAAGTTAGGCCATCCTCATAGGACATTATAGCATGTCCTAAAGCAGGCAGGGACGGTCATAGATGGCACCTTCTTATGTTTCCTGATCCTGTTTGCCTCTGGGTTTTTTTTTTTCCATGTGTTTGTTTTGTTTTTTTTGAGACAGGGTCTCACTATGTGGTTCAGGCTGACATGAACTCACTGTGTAGTCCAGGCTGGCCTCAAACTCACAGTGATCCTCCTGCCTCAACCCCCCGAGTGCTGGGATTCATGCACGCACCACCACGCCTGGGTTCCCTCTGGTTTTGATGAATGTGCCTTTCTCTCTATTACAAGAGTTTTGAGCTGCACGTATATGGCAGTTTTCTCTGGAGGCTCCCTTTAGAAGAGGACTGTGTGTAAAAAAGAGGTGCATGGCATGGGGCCAGCAGAGTGCCGTGTTAGAGGGAGCAGTGGCTAGTGCCCGCCACCCCCTCACCTGGCCTCCTTTCCTGTTGCAGTCCCGAGCCTTCCTGAAGGACTACTACCGGGACCACAACGTCGAGCTTTCCAAGCTGCTGTACAAGATGGGCCAGACGTTGCCCACCTGGCTGCGGGAGGACCTCCAGAACACCAGGTAGCCATGGCCACCACTGCCAGACTGGACCCTTGTGACAGCAGGGACGTCCCGCTGTGTGCTGAGCCAGACTGACCTGCGGAGAGGGAGCGGGCCGGGCTGGCCAGGCACTTACGAGCAATACTCTGCTGAGGCCCACGCAGGGCCAGGAGAAGCGAGGCAGGTCCACAAGCGCCTCAGAGCCTCCACCGCTGGGTCTGTGGCCTACCGGATCTCCCCAGCACCAGAGGCCCATTCCGTTCACAGCCTCCCTGGGGAAGGCCACTTCCTGTTGGTGGAAGGCCACTTCTTGGTGGGAGGGAGTCCACAAGACTCTCTCCTGTCCCTCACTGTGTTCTACCAACCACACCCTCTTCTGCATCCCCTCCCCTGCTCCAGCAGGGTATCCCCTCAGTATTAGCTGCCGTATTTTCCCTGTCCTCCAGACAATAAGGGAGAAGAGCCCAGCTGGGTCTTTTGCCAAACCAGGGACAAAGACTGGACATTCCTCTGAGTGTTTTGAGCCAGGCCCTTCACAGGGGTCAGCTGGGTGCCAGAGGTGGTCCTTAGGTGGGTGAGGGTGGCCACCGTAAGAGATTCATCGCACCTCCATGTTTGGCTTCATACCTTCCCATCTCACCTTCCCTTGTGGGGAAAGAATCTCTGGTCCCTACAGTTCCTACCCAGTCCTCAAGGCCTCTTCCAAGGCCAAGGGCACTGCCATGCCATGTGGGTCCAGAGACTCAGGCCTTGATCTCACCCAGTCTTCACCTGGGGTGTGACACGCGTGGTGTTTCCTGTGGTAAAGGGCTGAGGCGGGTCAGGAGTCTGCAGTACACGCATCCCCATGTACATACATCGTCCCGCCCACCGCCTCGGCCAGAAACATGGCAGAGCGGTGGGGACTGCCGCCCGCTGCTCTGCCCACACGACCTGTGGCCGAGGGTTCCCAGAGACCCCCTAACCTCTCAAATACTAAGAAGCTAAAGTATTTTAATATTTTGTTTTTTTTCTTGGTGCCAGAGTTCAAACCCTGGGTGCTGGGGTCGCACTGTGTTACATATATATATATATATATATATATATAATGTGTATATATATATATTATATTTTTTTTGGTTGGGTTTGTTTTTAATTCAGTCTTATACAATGGTGGTAAGCCCCAGTATCAAGGATGTCATATCTTAGTGCTGGAGAATGAGCTCTGAGGGAAGGAGGACGCATCTTCAGTGTGGGGGGCTCATGAGGACACTATGGGGGTGTCCATGGAGAGATGTTTCCTCTCCCAAGTGCCGCAGCTGCCTGGGGCCATCCCAGGGGAGCAGGCAGTGACACGCACAGGGCAGACAGCTCTCTCCAGGAAGCCTGGCTTCATGGGGCCCAGTGGTCCTGGGGAACTGGGGCCAAGGGAAGTAGCTGGGGCTAGGGTGGAAGCGCTGGCCCAGCCGGCCTGTCCTTCTCCCCTCACATGGTGCTAGATTGGGGGCTGTGGGTGCCCCTGGGACCCACAGAGCTGTCTCCAGGCCCTGTGGCGCCTTTCGACCAGTTTCTACTTGGGCTTTGCTCCTGCTCCCCTTTAACAATGTGAAGTGTCTAAGGCGAGGGTGCCTCCCGGCCCCCTCAACTGCCAATTCGGCTCCCACCAGACACCCGGGGAATTCTTCCTGGAGAGCTGGTCTTGTTCCCAAGACTCTGGCATCTTGGGTCGGACAGGTCCTTTGACTCATGCAGAGCAGGTCCGGGAAGGGAGTGGGCCTGCTCGGCCATGTCCCCTCTGATAGGCAGCAGGGCTGAGAGTTGAACCCGGGGCCTCCAGTTCTGGTCCAGTGCTCTTCTTCCGATACCACACTGCCTCTAGCCTGCGTGGGACCCTCCGCTGTGCCCGGTTCCTGTCCCTCCCTCAGTCACAGCTGTGGTCATTCCAGGACATGGGGACAAACCACTCTTCCCAGCCAGGTGCCTTTGAGCCTTCTCATTCCCAGACGTGCATTTGCTTCTCCGGCCCCCACCCCGTTAGGAGGCCCTTTCCTAGCCTTGTTCCCAGCTCATTCCCTCTCCTCGAGTTCCGCGCTGGGCTGGAGAAGGGTCTGGATGGTTGGTGTGACCGTCGCTGCAGTACGTGTTGAGGGCAGGCCCCCCGTGGCCTGGCCAATGGGCTGGCAGAGGTGGGGGGCATAGTGCCTGAGGACAGGGCCGCTTCCTGTCCTCCACTGCTCACAAGGACAGCTGCAAGCTAGAGCCCAACTTCCAGAGTGAGCAGGCCTCCATGGTGCAAGCCCTGAGCCTCCCTCCTGGCCTGCCGGTGGGGACTGTCTGCTGTGACCGGGGCGGGGCCCCCATGCTCCGGAGTCTGCCCTCTGCGCTGGAGCCTGTTCTCCCACACCGCTCCGGAGGCCGGCAGCACCGTTCTGTCTCCCCAGGCTCAGGTGGCTGCAGGCCGGGTGGAGAGCCAGGGAGAGAGCCTGGATTTGGGCCTCAGCTCTCCTGCGGGTCTCTGGAGCAGAGCTGCTGCCCGTTTTTTGGTGAGGTCCCTGCTACTCTGTGGTCACTGCCGCTCTGTTCCTCCCCACTGGTAGATTCTTCTCCCCAGCCCAGACACAGCCAGGCCGTGGAGCGTGGGGGTGAGGAGAGGGGTTCTGCTGCCCTGGGGCTCTCAGCTAATGGCCACGCAGACCCCTGGCTCACACAGGAAACCAGAGTATACAGGGCAGCACGGTCAGTCTTCCCTGTCCATGGATTACCTGTCAGCATTTGGCCAAAAATGAGAGACAGAAAGGGCTTCAGTCGAGCAGGTGACTCCACCCTCCGTCCTGTGTCCCCTCTACCTTTCTCTGCCCAGGGTGGTGTCACTGCAGCCGCCTCAGTCACTCAGGATGAGTCTCCTCCAAAGTGGGGCGTCTTCTGCGCCCCTGTGTCGGAGCAGCCAGTGCTTCCAAGTCCCACTGAGGGGAGGCCGCTGCCCCCGCAAGGCAGACTCCTGTCGGGACCTGGAGAGGTTGGCGGCCCCAGCAGCTGTGCTGGCGGGAAGAGCAGCTCCTAAAGCATCTCCCACAGTCTGATTATAGATGCCCACTACCCTGTGTCTAGATGGAAAGTCACCAGGATTTGGCACGTTTGTACTTTTCTCTGTATGTGTGTGTTTTTCTGACCTAGTTTAAAGTAAGTTGCAGACATCTCGGGGCTTCCCCTTAGACGCTTCTGCCCATGTCCCCCCAGAGGTGGCGCCCGAGCCGCAGCTAAGACCAATGACAGGGATTTCCTAGCAGCATCTGCTGTTCCCCAAATAACTCACCTGGGTTTGGAATTGGAGTCAACCAAGGTGCACGCTTGGCATTTTGTAATATGTTTTTAAAATCTCTGAGTGCTAAAAGCTCTTCTCCCTGCCCATCTGATTTTCAAACAATGATGTCCGTGAGGCCAGCAGGCCTGCTGTCATGGAGTCCCACGTTCCGGATGTCTGCTTTCTCCTGGTGTCGTCCGATCAGTTCCTTTCTCCCTATATTCTCAAGGGTAATTTCACCGTTCACACGGATGAGGCAGCTCCCTCCTGCCTGAGTGGCACCTCCGCTGTCACTTGTAGGAAGTGCCAAACCAGCAGAGGTCAGGTGGGAGCTGCAGGAGCTCAGGGGAGGGGCCTGGAGGGGCGGGAGGAAGGGACAGGGCACCGCAGGAGGGGACACAAGGAGGCTGGGCCGGCTCTGGGTCTGATGGAATGAGACCCCTGGCTTCAGGGCGCCTGGCAGCCCTCTGACCTGGGTGTGGGCAGCAGGGCACAGGACCCAGCACCCAACCTCACTCTCTGTGGTCCTGGGTTTCTGCTTCGTGGGCGCCTGCATCTCTGTGCACTGGAGCAGAGCTGGGCCCCTCTGGCTTGCAGCACGGGGCGCCTAGATGGGGAAATGCCTCCCCCAGCTGTGGTGTCGGGACAGGAGCACTGGGCCAGAGGCAGGAACTGTGAATTTTTGTCCCACCTGGGTACACTTGGTGACTGCATGACAGTCTTCCTCCCGGAGCCTCAATTTCCCCATCTGTAGAATGAGCTGGCCGGGTCTGGAGCAGTGGTTTGAGAATGACCAGGTAGGAAGTATCTCTGCTCTAGCGGAAGCGAGGGTGTCTCCGCTGGGCCAGCCCTGGGCCAGATGCCCTTACCGCTCACAGGCCCAGCCAGCCGTTAGCTCCCTTGAGACAGGTGTGGGCTTTGTGTGCAGCAGTGCCAGGGGTCAGGGAGAGACTGCAGCCGAGTATTGTCCTAGGAGGTTCATCCCTCATCCCGCTGCTCCTCTCGGGAGGAGGAGAAAGGTGGAGGGGGCTTTCTAGGGCTGAGCTAGTTTTTCTGATCAGCAAGAGGGCTCCTTCTGTAATTTGTGCATGAAATTCATGTGGCTTCCTGGGGAGAGGAGAGGGCCGACTGCACTTAGGGGGCACAGGGGAGCAGGCAGGGGCTCCTTGCCTGGTGGGTGGGGTGAGGCTGGAGAGGGGCGCTGCCCGCTCACCTGATGAGCTCTTGAACCAGCCATTTTGGGTTGTGTTAAAAGTGGGAACCTTCCTCCATTAATGTACAATCTCGAACTAACTGCTAATAAAGTGGGGTTCTGTTTGTATGCGCTGGTCCTGCTTGTCTCTGCCTTTCTTCCACAGCCTGCAAGACAGTGTGGAGGGGGCTGGGGATTTAGCTCAGCGGCGAAAGCGCCTGCCTGGCAAGCGCAAGGTCGTGAGTTCGGTTCCCGGTACCGGAGAAAAACCAAAAAAATAAAAAATAAATAAAAATAAAAAAAGAAAGTGTGGAGGTTGGGGTGTCTGCATACATGGCCGAAGCCTACCTACTGCATGAGTGTGTGTACACACACACACGCGCGCGCGCACACACACGCACACACACACACACGCGCACAGTGTTGGCTAAGCCCATATCTCCCCTGGTTTTATAACCCAGGGTCTGAAGCCTTTGCAGACATTGCAGAGGGCTGTGATAGGGCAGCCATGTGGGCCCCGTGGGTGACCAAGAGCCTCTGCACACATTGGCGTGGGAGTGCTGGACACAGGGAGCCCCGAAGACTCAGGCCGGGGCCATCGCTGCTGCTGCTGCTGTGACCGTGACCGGGGACAGGTCGTTTTACTTGTCGGCCCTCAGCTTCCGCCATCTCTCTGCGTGCGGAGGGAGAATTTCCCAGGGAGAGTTAACCTTGACGACACAGGGATGAAGACGCTGGTCGGACGACACCCGAAACAGACATCCGGAGCGTGGCGCATCCACGTGACAGCAGGCCTGCTGGCTTCCGGAGCACTGTCGCTTTGGGGAAGTGCAGATCCCCAGGCCCTACCTGCAGACATACGGCTCCCGAAGATGCAACCTGGGGTTTTAGGACGAGCTTTCTAGGATGCTGCAGGGGCCATTTGGGGGCACGCTGGGTCAGATTCTCGTGGGTTCTAACTAGTGCAGTCTCGCCGTCCGAGAAAACTTGGAAAACGGTCCCAGCCTCATTCAGGGCAGACTCCAGGTTTGCCTGGGAAGGGACAGGGCCTGGCCAAGCAGAGCAGCCCTGGCTCACTGTCTGCAGAGCAGGAATCTGACCTGTTCTCTGACTCCCCTGGGAAGCTTTAAAAGTGCACATCCCTGTGCCCGCCTCCCATGCACTCGCTGAGAGCCTCGGAGAGTGGCGTCCCACAGTGGGCATTCCCCGAGCTCTCTGAGGCACAGGACAGCTTGGGAGTGCTGACTCAGGCCTCCGAGCATGAGCCAGAGCCTGTCCTATGCAGAGACCGTTCCTGAGGCATGGAGGACCGGTGTGCTGGGGACACAGCTGGGGTGTCTTGGTTCCCAGCCCCCAGTGGAGGGGACCAAGGGGTCCAGATGAACACCCAGAAATGGTGGCCCTGCAGCACCCGCAGAGACCCCTTTGGCGCCTGTCAGCTGGGATCCTGGTCTAGTCACGTGGCATCGCTAGCAAGAGTGGGGCTGGACACTGCACTGCCCGGAGCAGATCCAGAAGAGGCAGAACAGTTGCCTGTGCCTGCTAAGGAATCAGACCTATGGGGGCTGCTGCATTCAGAGACAGCTGAGAGTCTCATTGGAAGTCACTGAATAGAAAACCAGAGGTGACGG
Source organism: Chinchilla lanigera (assembly GCF_000276665.1). NCBI lineage: Eukaryota > Metazoa > Chordata > Mammalia > Rodentia > Chinchillidae > Chinchilla > Chinchilla lanigera. Next base: position 4,015,639 of record NW_004955415.1, on the reverse strand, counting down.
CAGGGGGACCCTGGTTGGGGTTAGGATGAGGATCTGGACCCTCACCAGCCCAGAAAACCCTTGTCTCCATCCTGGAAACACTGTGTAAAAACCCAGCCCAGCAGCTTGCAGCGGTCCTGGGCCCAGCAGTTCTCGTAGGCTTAGTGAATAAAAGCCCACAAGAGAAGAAGCCCATTCCTCCCAGTCAGAGGCCGTTCAGGGAGTGGCACAGGCATGAATGGGGCTTGCAGGGGAGGCGGTTTCCTTGGAGAAGTCGAGGAGCACGTGCAGGAGGTGGTATTTCAGAACAGCAAAATGCTGCTAACCTAGAAGCCCTTCAGTAACCCTCATACATCCACATGCTAGATAGAACATGATCCTGCAGTAGGAATAGTTAGCTCAGTCGCCAAGTCCTGCCAGGGAAGTCTCTACGGGGTTGATCTGTCCACTGACCATTTATGGGAAGAGAACGCTTCATGGTATTTTTCCTGGGGGTATAAATGTGTATCTCACATCAGACTAGGAACAGTGGTGACTTCCAGAAGAGGGAGAGGGCACTGGGGAAGGGGGATTTTTCAAAGGGAATTTTAGTCTTGGCTGGAACTTTTTTCTGGTCTGTTTGTTTTTTGGTTTTGAGGCAGGGTCTCGCTATGTAGTCCAGGCTGGCCTTGAGCCCCTATGTAGCCCAAGCTGGCCTCAGCATCACAGCAATCATCCTGCCTCAGCCTCTTGAGTGCCAAGACATTTTTTGAAAAAGAAAAAAAAAAAAAAACCAGGATAATATGTTCATTTATCGCTTGTGGAATAGAAGGTCTTGATATAAACAGAGCAGAAGGGTGGAACTCTAGGCAGCTTGGCCTGTCTGGATGACACCACGAAGCCAACACTGCTGTCCCCTCCCTGGTCACATTTATCCCGAGCACCTGCCCTGCCCTGAGCTGGGGAGCGTGGCCTTCAAGTGACCGGAGACCAGGGTCAGCTCCTCGCTGGCCTTGGGCTTAGCCTCACCGTGCATGCGGGCCAGGCAGTTCGTGTCAGCCTCGGCAGTACTGGGACAGACTGACACCGTGTGCCCCCTGCCGTTGTGTCCCAAGGACCCAGCCTACCACCTGTGAAACTGCTGAGAAAAACATGTAACATGAATCCAGCCAAGAGGAAATTGCAGACACAGCCTTCTCAAGGGATGCTTTGCCAGATCCATAGCCTGAACTCTAACAATGTCAAGGTTGTGAAAGAAGAAGCAAAGCTGAGATATACTTCAGCCGTGAAAGATGTTAGAGAGACCTGTGCCGTGTATGACCCTGCAGAGCCAAGCACCGGAAGCAGTAAAGAAAGGTGCCATGTGGGCTGCTGGCAACGGGGGAATGTGGGCTGTGTGTGTTAGAGAACAGTATTCTCTCAAGGTTAAATTCCTGATTTTGATTATTGTGCTGTTATATAAGAGTGTGTCGTTGTTCTTTTTTGTTTGATTTTGTTACAAGACAAGATCTTGCTACTTAGTTCAGGCCGGCCTTGAACTTGAGGTGTTCCTCTTGCCTCAGCCTCCCAGGTGCTAGGATTACAGGTGTGCACCACCACACCTGGCTGTTCCTTGTTGTTAAGAAGTACACACAAATATTTAGGGGTCAGTGGGAAGAAATGGAGTTAATTTGGCCTTACCCTTCCTCTAATGGGTCAGATTGGTACTTTTCAGGGACACTCCAGAATGTGTCCACCAGGGGGAGCCATCACCCCAGGCTCGGGCCAGTCCGCACGCTCCTCAGGAGATTGGCTTTGTGAGGTGAAGGATACTAAGCGTTGTCCTCTTATACTAAACAAGCATGTGAAAGAGAGTTTCTCAGTCCGCGTCAAGGGCTGTCTCGTAATCCTCCTAACGACTCTCCACCGCAGGTATTTTCACCATTCCCCCACAGATGTGGGCTCTGAGATCAGCAAGGTCGTGTAACCACCTTTGTCACACAGCGGCGGGAGTCCTGGTCCTGCGGGCTCCGCAGCCTGAGCTCGTCCTGGAGCCCCACCTCACACTCCTCGTCCGGGAAGGAGCCCTGGCCTTGGGGGCCCGGCTGTGTAGCACCCCGAGGCAGAGGGGCGAGTCACTGAGGGGACCCCGTCTCCTGGGGTGGGGTTGGGGACTTAGAAATTTGTGTCCATGCATCTGAAACAAACCCGAAAGTGCAAGGGGGCATAGAGTGAGACGTGACTCCGCCCCAGCCTGGCCGCTGTGCCTAGCTCACGTCGGAGGGGACACCAGCCCTGGCTGCCCTGGACTTTCTGCAATCGCCTCGTGTGCACAGCGCCGGCTGGGCACTTCGGCGGGCGAGTTCCTGCTCTGTGTCCGCAGGCGGAGCGTCTCTGCCCAGGTTCCTGGGAGGCTGTGCTCTGCGCTCCCTGCAGGCAGGGAGGGCCCAAGCCCCTGTCCGTCGTCCGTCCGGGGTGCTCGCCCTTGGGAAGCAGGTGCTGAACGACACATTTGTCAGAGTAGGCCTGGAGGCAGGCCTGCGCCCAGGGGTGGCTCGTTTGCTGTGTGACTTCACACAGGTCCCTGGTGGCTCTGAGCCTAGGTCTCCCCACTTGTGGGCCGGAGCGGTGATAGGACCCCGGGGATGGGGCTGCTGGAGGAGTAAGGAGACAGTGCTTGGGGAGCCCTCTGCAGGGGCTGTGCACTGCAAATGCTCCCCAAAGTCTGCTCTGGCTCCTGGGGTCCCAGGACAGCCTGGGTCTGAGCCTGAGGCCGAAGAGGCCAGGATGGAAGCTTGTCACCTTTGATGGTTCTCGTGGACCCTTGTGCTGGAAGTGGACCTGGGACACCTGTCAGGACCTCCAAAATACACGCATGACTGCCAGTTTCCCAACAGGAAAGGTCGGAGGGAGACCACTGGGAACAGCAAACTGGAGACTGAGATGAAGCCTAGAAACCCGAGAGGTGTGCAGATTACCAAAGTGACTCAGGAAACAAAATCTGCCCAGACCTGTAACAAGTCAGGACGTCCTCACTGGTGAACTCTTACATTTAACACTAAGGAGTATTAGCACCAATCCTTCACAAACGCTTCCAAAAAAATGTGAAGAGGTGGGAACACTTCTTAAATCATTCTGTGAGACCAACATTTCGCTGTTCAAGCTAGACAAAGACTCTACAAGAAAAAAAAACATAAGCTGGATGTGGTGGCTTGCACCTATAATCCCAGCACTTAGGAGGCTGAGGTAGGAGGATCACAAGTTCAAGACCAGACTAAGGTACATGATGAGTTTGAGGCCAGCCTGGACCATATAGTAAGATCTTGTATTAAACAAACAAACAGACAAACAAGACAAAAACCAACCATAAACTAATGTCGCTCATGACCTTATGAGTATAGAGGCAAAAATCTTGTACAAAAATACTAGAAAATCGAATTTGGCAATACACTGAAAGGGTCATCTGCCATGATTAAGTGGGTTTGTGAGGCTGGTTCAGCGTATGAAAATCAAAACAACACATCCCATTAACAGAAGAGGGAGACACAGGATCATCCCAGCTGATGCAGAAAAGGTGCTTGACAAAATCCAACATCCTCTCACAATAAAAAATGCTCACTAACTAGGGCTGGAAGTGAGCTTCCTCTATGTGATAAAGGTCAGATGTGAAAACCTTCCAGATAACACCTCCCTCACTGCTAGCTGAAAGCTTTTTCTTCAAACCTTTTCCTGAGAATCAGGAGCAACAACGCCTGCTTTCATCTCTCCTGTCTAGGAGCTTCCAGTCCACATAATACTGGAAGTTTCAGCCAGAGCAATTACAAATGGAAGTGAAGGTTGGGCGCCTCGGACAGCAGAAAGTAAAACTATCTCTACTTATGCTCTTATATGTAGTGATTTTTTTTTTTTTTTTGTCTTTTTGAGACAGGGTTTCACTTTTTTTTGATGCCGGGAATTGAACTCAGGATCTTGCACTTGCTAGGCAGGCACTTGTGCCACTGAGCTATATCCCCAGCCCACGCTTTTATATCTAAAAGCCCCTAAAGAATCCACACAGACAGAAAGGGGTAATAAAAAAAAAAAATCAGGAAAGGTATAGGATACAAAATCAGCATACAAAAATTAGTTATATTTTTATGCACTGGTGATGAACAACACAAAAAGGAAATTAAGCAAACAATTCCACTTATAGCAGTACCAAAAAGAACAAAATAATTAAGAATATGTTTAATCAAGGGCATAAAAGACTTTTACAGTGAAGACTATAAAATATTGCTTAAATAAATTAAACAGTGCCTAAATAAAGGTTTATTGAGTAGAAGATTTACTATTGTTAAGATGACAATACTACCCAAAGGAACATAAAGAGTCAATGGAGTCACTATTAATATACCCACAGGGTATTTTTTTGCAGAAGTAAAAATATCTACCCTAATATTCATGTGAAATTTGAAGAGAGCCAAAATAGCTATAACAAACTTGAAAAAGAAGTGTTGGAAGTCTCATTTACTGATTTCAAAACTTACTCCAAATCAGTAATAATCAAAACAGTGTGATACTAGTGTAGTATAGATATATAGACCACGGAATCACTGGTAACCCAGAAATAACCCACTATATCTATTTTCAATTTCTTTTGAGACAGGGCCTCACTATGCAGCCTAGGCTGACCTTGAACTCTCAATCTTTCTGCCTCAGCCTCCCAAGAGCTGGGGTTACAGCTGTACACCACTGTGCCTGGCTCCACTGATTGCTGACGAGGGTGTCAGGACCACTCACTAGAGAAAGTACAGACTTCTCAGCAAATTGTATTGCAAAGCCTAAATATCACATGCAAAAGAAGGCAGTTGGGCCTTTATCTGACCATATGAAAAATGAACTCAAAAGGGATCAAAGACCTAAGTGTCAAAGCTAAACTATAAAACTATTACAAGGAAACAAAGGTGCAGATCTCCATGACCTTAGGTTTTGAAATGGTTTCTTAAACATAACACCAAAGGCACAGGCAACAAAAGAAAAAAAAAAAGATAAGTTGGCCTTTTGGTTAGCTTCCTGTCCCTGTGACAGAAATGTGAGAAAACCAAGTTAAAGGAGGAGAGGTTTGTTTTGGGTCTGGGTTTGAGAGGTTTTGCTTCATGGTCAGCTGACTGCATGGCCTTTAGACCTGGGGTGAGGTGGACCATCATGGCGGAAAGGTGGGGTAGGGCACAGCTGCGTACTGTACGGTGGCTGGAAGCAGGGCGAGAGGGAGAAGAAGAGGGAGAGAGGGAGGGGGCACCTCCTAGGTTTTCATCACCTCCCAATAAGGCCATCACACTATGAACCCATACGTGTACTCACTGGTAAAGTTAGAGCCCTCGTGCTCCACTCACAGTGCCAGGGCCACATCTCTGCGCATGTGAGCCTTTTGGAAGATACTTTAGATCCAAACCATAAGGGTCTTCATTAAAATAATAATAGCTGGGTGGTGCACATCTGTAATCCCAGCACTTGAGAGGCTGAGGCAGGAGAATCATAAATTCAACGTATGCGTGGAATACATAGAGAGACCCTATCTCAAAACCAAACCAGGAGCTGGACGTGGTGGTGCACGCCTGTAATCCCAGGACTCGGGAGGCTGAGGCAAGAGGATCATCATGAGTTTGAGGCCAGGCTGGACTACACAGTGAGTTCAAGGTCAACTTGAACTGCATATTGAGACCCTGTCTCAAAAAACCAAAAAGAATAAAAAATAAAAAATTTTTTTAAAAAGCCAAACAAGAGTCAGCTTTAGCTCAAGAGGTTACCTCCTTTGGACTTTTCATCCGTCCAAAACCAAACCAAACCAGATGAAACCAAACCAAACCAAGCCAAACCTTGTACATCAAAGAACATCATCACAAGGGTGGAAAGAATGTATGGAGTAGGAGAAAATATTTGCAAATCATAGATCTAAGGATATAAAATGTTTAACACCAAACAATATGCAGAAACAACTCATCATCAGAAAGACAACCCAACTGAAAAATGGGCAAGAGATCTGAATAAACGTTTCTCCGATGACCAGTAAACACAAAGCGAGGTAGTCAGTAATGAAAATGAAAGTCAAAATCACTTCACATCTACTGGCGTGGCTACACCTTCTTTTTAGAAAGGAAAATAAGTTTTGACAAAGATATGAAAAAACTGGAACCTTCACACGTTGCTGGTAGGAATGTAAGGTGGAGGAAAATAGTTTGATAATGGCTCCTCAGAAAGCCAAATATGAGTCAAGTAGCCAAAAGCTATTTGTTCAGATAGCGCAAATGTCTAAACAGAAGACTGGATAAACTGAATGTGGACACATGATGGAATAGTATCCAGCCAGAAAAGGAATGAAGTTCTGATACTTAGTACAGCATAAATTAAGCTTGAAGCCATCATGCTAAGTGAGGTAAGACAGAGAAGACTGTAGGAGCCCATTTGTATGAGATATCTAGAACTGGCAAATTCATAGAGCTACAAAACAGCAGGTAACCAGGGGCTGAGAGGGAGGGAGGAGAGTTACTGCCCATGGGTCCAGAGTTTATGCTGGGGGTGGCGGAAATGTTGGAAACATAGACATGCTGGTTGGAAGCATTGTGAGTATACTTAATACCACTGAATTTCACACTTAAAGTGGTTAAAACAACTTTTATCTTATGTTTTACCACGATACACAGCGTTCAAGGAAGCTGTTTTTTAAAATCAAGATATAATTTGCACATATAAAATAATGCTTTAAAGTATACAATTTACTGGCTTTTTAGTATATTCACAAAGTCATGTAATCATCACCGCTGTCTAATTCCAGAACATTACTTCAGGCAGAAGCCTCATAACTAGCAGTTATTTCCTATTCTCCTCTCCTCCCAGCCTGGCCAGCACCAACTGCTTTCTGTTTCTGTGGATCGCTTATTCTAGACATTTCACATAAAAATGTAACCCTGCAATATATGGCTCTTGTCTGGTTTATGTCACTTAGCATAGTGTTCTGTAGCATCCACCAGTAGGTTTTTGGTTGTTCTTGTTTTGTGGGGTTTTTTTGTTCTGTTTTATTTTATTTTATTGTTTTTTTGAGAAAGGGTCCCATGATATGGTCCAGGCTGGCTTCAAACTCCCAGAAATCCTCTGCCTCAGCCTCCCAAGTTGCCGAGATTGCAAGTGTGTGCCACCACGCCTGGCTAATACTTCATTTTTAATGGTTGAATAGTATTTCATCATATGGCATATTTTATTTATCCATTCATCAGGTGTTGGGCATCTTGGGTTATTTCCTCTTTTGGGCGATTAAGTGCAGTGCCACAGTGAACATTCCTGTAAGCATCTGTTTGAAACAATTTATGTACATTCTTAGGAGGCAATTGGTGGGTCACAGAGTAATTCTGTGTTTAACGGGCAGCCATTACGCTATTTTCCACAGCAATTGAAGTAATTTGCTTCCCCACCAGCAACATACAAAGGTTCCAATTTCTCTACATCCTCACCAAGACTTGTTATTTTCCTGTCATTTTTATTTTTTATATTTGGTATTGCAACCATCCTAGTGGATGTGAAATGATATCTTATTGAGGTTCTGAATTGCATTTCCCTAATAACTAATGATGTGTTTGTTGGTTGCTTATATAACTCTTTGGAGGAATATTTATGTAAATTTCCCGTCTTCTTTTGTTTGTTTTTGTTTTTTTGAGGCAGGGTCTTGCTCTGTTACTCAGGCTGGCCTTGAACTCACAGCACTCCTCCTGCCTCAGCCTCTCAAGTGCTGGGATTGCGGGCAGGTGCCACTACTCCCGGCTCCCCAACTTCATTCTATTTTGCATGTAGCTAGCTGTCCAACGCCCCAGCACCATTAGGTAGAAGCATTGTTCTTCCCTCCATCAATCAGCATGGCACCAAAACTCAATGGACATTAAGTAGAAATCATAAAAATACTTGTATCCCATTCCTCAGATCTGTCTGTCTCTCCTCAAACAAGTTCCACACAGCCTGGATTACAGTCACTTGGCATTAATTTTTGAAACTGGGACATGTTAGTCTAGACTTGTTCTTCCTTTTTGCTCTGGTTTTGTCTGCTTGAGAAGCTTTGCATTTTCATGCAAATTTTAGGATCCATCTGTCCTGATCCATTTCTGCCCCTGGTAGCTGGGATCTCGATGGGGAGTGCAGTAAACCTGCCGGTCACTTTGGGCAGCATTGCCATTTGAGCGTTGTTGCATCTTCTAACCCAAGCCCCGGAGAGGCCTTTCCATTTATTTATGCCATCTTTCATTGTTTTCAGTTTCTCTAGTCTGGCCCTAGTGTTTATAGTTACTTAGAAAATCATATAGACTGAGCACTCCTGTAATCCCAGCACTCTGGGAGGCTGAGGCAGGAAGATTGCATGTTTGAGACCAGCATGGGCAATTTAGTGAGACCCTGTCCCAGAAAATAAATGAAAAAGGGCTGGGGAGGTAGCTCCACACGAAGGCCCTGGTTTTTATCCCCAGTACTAAAAAAAAAGTTAGTGTGTAAGGAAGGGGCATGGCTGGAAATGGGAAGTGAAACTGCGTTGGCTTGGGGGGGTCACCCAGGTCAAGGATGGCTCAGCCTCTGGACACCTCTAGAAAAGGAGATTTTGATTTTGGAGGCAGAGTTAGAATTTAGCACTCACCTCTCCTATATCTACCCCATGGGACCCCAGGTGTGGGAAACAGGAAGTCGCACGGCGGGGCAGGAGGAGGGGGAGAGGGCAAGGCAGCTAGGGGAGCCTCAGGCTTGAGCTCTTCTCTCGGAGCCTGAGCCAGCTGCCCTGGCCGGTGCCTTTTCTCAGTGCCCAGCAGGGAGAGCCCCTGCATTCCACATGGCCAGAAAGTGCTCCCTGCACCTTTGCCCCTCTGCTATGGCGCGACTGCCGGCTTTTGCTCCAAGAATGCAGAGTTCTCTCCACTTGTCTGTTTGTTCATTTCCTGTTCAGTGTGAGCGGTTTTTTTTGTACCAGGAATTGAACTCAGGGCCTTGCTTGCCAGGCAGGCGCTGTGCTACTGAGCTGCATCCTCGGCTCATTTCCTGTTCAGCAGCATTAGTCCTCCCATCCTCCAGGGCACCTTCTCCCGAAGTCTGAGGTCTCCTGTTTATCCTTTTATTATTGTAATTTTAGTGCTGAGGATCAAGCCCAGGGCTTCTTGCATGCTAGCAAGTGCTGTGCTACTGAGCTACCCCCAGCCCTCTGCCTCCCTCCAGCCCCGCTCTCAGGAGGTCACGGCCTCTGAGCGCCCCCTGTGCCCACTGCTCTCTGGGCTGCGCTGCCTGGAGGACTCCAGCTGCAGCCCTGAGCTCAGGAGGCTGGCTCCAGGGACTGCTCCCCTCACTAGCTGCCAAGCTTCCCAAGGGCTCCTGGAGACAGAGTCGCATTCATCTGCCTACCTGGTGATGCGGTGCCCCAAGGTGGGGCATGCTGTGAAAATCACAAGTCACCCCCACCCTGTGTTTGATCCACAGACCCTTGAAACTATGAGCCGGAGTTTCCTAAACACACCTGTGGCAGACGTCTAAGCTCAGAATCCACCGGGCAGTCATGAAACATCTCTTAACTCAGATGCTCCAGGAAGGGCCCTGGAGCCTGTGCTTTACCGAGTTCTCCAGGGGCTCTGTTGTGTAACCATATCCAGAAGCCACTGGGGCTGACAAGTCTTGGTCATTTAAGTTCAGTATGCTTGATACCCTGCAGCCCCAGAGATCCACTTGCTCTGACTTCCAAATCTCTCCCCTCCCCTCCACTAGGATTTTTTAGAGGCTCATTTTCCCTGTCAAACTTATAACCCTTAAATCCATCTCTCTTCCTACAAGAAGTCTTCCTGGCTTTGCCCCTTCATACTCTGATCCCAAATACCCAGAGGCGGCCGTTACAGAATGCATACAAATGATATTAAAGAGCATGGTACAGTAGTATACATATGTGTTATAGTACAGATAGTTTTATTGTGGCAAATGTGTGTTATCACATGGTGTAGTTTTTTATTAAATTATAGGCAAATATGTTGTAGACATTCGGGCCCAGTACAAAGAGTTAGTCGTGATGTGACAGAACTAACAATGTCCTCCTAGTTCATTACTTCCTGTCTTCTGTGCTCTCAGGACAAGTAAACTGTGGCCCAGGTCGGTAAGTTTGGGGCTGACATGGGGAGACTCCTTGGTGCCCACGCCCAGCTCTGTTGCAGTTCTCCAATGAACTGCCCTGGTTCTCTGGCTCATGGCCTCTGCCCATTCCTGGGTGCCGAGGTCTGAGGTGGGAGTGTTGGGGGTGGTGTAGAGAGTCATCCTCACGGCCATTTCCGAGCTCTCGCCGCCGGCTGGAAGCAGGGCCAGGGCCCATCTGTGCAGCTGGAGTCGGTTACCCAGCTGTTTATGGGTCTCTGCCTTGAGTGTTTATAGTTCCGCCTTTGGATCTGCTTGGAGTCCCCACTAATTGGAACAATACCCCCGGAGGTGGTTTGGGCTGAGGAGACTGCTGGGTGGGGAGCGGTGGGCGAGGCCCAAACCCTGGCTTTTGCTTCGCCTGGCTCCTACCGGGACTCTGGGCCTTTTACGAGGACACAGGAAGGACAGCACGGTGGTGAAAATTAAGAGCGGGTGGGCAGACAGACACACGTGGTAGGGAGAGGGGGAGGCACGGAGAAGCCTAAAAAGGTAGCTTTTGCACCTTAGGCACTTAGTGCAGGGAAAATTTGGGGCCAGATCTCTCTTTTAAGGACTCATACACAGATACACACACACAGACACACATACACGATTGAAAATGTGGTGGATATTGAAATTTAAAAACTTATTACTGTAAAAGACACATCGCCACTAATCCCCCTCAGGACACTCCCCTTGCTTTGAACACACGGCCATTCGTCCTTGCTGCTTTCTGAAGCAGTTCTGGAAGTCCTATTTTGCCTTCAGTTGCATTGTCCTGGCTGCCTTGATGACTCGAATTGATTCAAAAACATTTACCTTTCATGATCATTTTGACTTTGGGGAAGAGCCTGAAGTCACACGGTCCCATATCTGGTCAGTGAAGTGGATGAAGACAGACGTATTTTTATTAGCCTGTCTTTCCATTGGATGGCCCTCTGCACAGTATTCACTCTATTTTCTATCACTTTTCATAAAGACACTCATGAAAGAGGACTTCCAGAACTGCTTCAGAAAGTGGCCAAAACAGGGGCTAGGGATATAGCTCAGTGGCATAAGCGCCTGTCTGGCAAGTGCAAGGTCCTGAGTTTGATCCCCAGTACCAAAAAAAAAAAAAAAAAAAAAAAAAAGTGGCAAAAACGATGGGATGAGTGTTCAGAATGAGGCCCAAGAGCAGGGGTGATGGGGCTCACATGATGAGAATTGTTGGCTCCCTGCCCTGCCACGCTCTTGGAGCTTTCTGGCATTAATGGCAATGTGCCTTTTACTGTATTTTTAAAAAATATATTATCAAAAATATATCACCGGGGGGCTGGGGATTTAGCTCAGCGGCAAAAGCGCCTGCCTGGCAAGCGCAAGGTCGTGAGTTCGGTTCCC
>NW_004955415.1:3953760-4004073 GCF_000276665.1 Chinchilla lanigera | reverse complement strand
ATATATATATATCACCAGAAACGTATACACACTTCAAGAAAAGAAAAACTTGTACAAATATTTTAATACTAAATTTGTTGAGACATCATGAGATGCATACAAGTTACCTTTGGTCCCTAAAACTACAAGTGCTCAAAGTGCTGGCCATTAGCTTCCAGACATGTATTAGTACGGTGAGCTGCTGCTTGGGTAACCTTGGTCATTGAGATTGCTGCTCGTGCATTTTTAATTTCTTCCCTAAGAGCCGGCAGTGTAGCAGGTTTTCTGCAATATGCAGCATCCTCTAGGGTCCCCCATATGAGAGTAACACCATCTGTTGAAAAAACATCGTACTATTTTCTTCTCCTGAGGTATGTATACATTTTTTTGGTGGATTCTGTATATATATCTCAAAAGTTAGAATCTATAGAGAAATAGAAAATGTAAATATAGACAAATAAGAAAGTGTGGGCATTGTTCATATTTTATGGCTTTTCCCTTTTAGTCTGATATATAAAGTTGTTTTTGTAAAAAGGAGAACATATGGACACTGACTGTATTTGCAAACCTTTTTTTTTTTTTTGGAGACAAGGTCTCACTATGTAGTTCAGGTTGGCCTTGAACTCACTGTGCAGCCCAGGCTGGGCTCTAATTTGAGGAATCCTCCTGCCTCAGCTTTTTTTTTTTTTTTTTGGTTTTTTTCTCCGGTACCGGGAACCGAACTCACGACCTTGTGCTTGCCAGGCAAACGCTTTGCCGCTGAGCTAAATCCCCAGCCCCCTGCCTCAGCTTTCTGAGTGCTGGGATTACAGGTATACATCACCATGACCGGCTGTGAACCTCTTTTCTCATAATAAATTATCACCTTTTTTTCCTGCCATTAAATATTTTTCTACAACATCAAATTGTGTTATTTTTGTTTTGTAAGACAAGCTTATTATAAAAGTATTGCAATCATTAGTAAAGTGCACAAAAACTAAAACACAAATGTGCCCTTGGTCCCCATTCCTGGGGGTGACATGTACTCTGGGGGCCCCTTAGACACTCTCCTGTACCTACTGGCACCCCAACACCATAGCTGATTTACCAGTCCGCTCACACTGGGCTTGAAGGTAGGAGTGCAGCTACAGGTGAAGAGCACAGACAGCCGATGTGAGCAGGGAAATTCCGGACACCAAGAGCAGGTCACAGTTCCTCCCTGAAGGTCTCATCAGTGCAGCAGAGCCAGTAACACTCTCAGAAGCACGCGGGTAGGAGACACAGGAAGGCGTTCCTTTATAAAATGAGTTTCCTTATAAAGCCAAGTTTACGTTTATTGTTAAAATTAATATGAATAATACACATTAATTGCAGACAATTCTAAAAATACAAATAAGCAAACCAAAGAGAATGAAAATCACCTTATTAAAAAGCTTTTGCCCAGGGGGCTGGGGATTTAGCTCAGCGGCAAAAGCGCCTGCCTGGCAAGCACAAGGTCGTGAGTTCAGTTCCCGGTACTGGAGAAAAACCAAAAAACAAAATAAATAAATAAAAATAAATAAATAAATAAAAAGCTTTTGCCCAATGAAAGAAATCATCAACAGGGTGAAAAGACAACACGCAGAAAGGGAAAAAATGATAGCTAGGTGCTCCTCAGATAAAGGACTTCTGTCTAGAACATAGAAAGAATTGAAAAAATCAGATCCCCCAAATTCAAAATCCAAAAATGGGCATCTGAGATGAATACACACTTCTCAGATGAAGAAATACAAATGGCAAATGAATACATGAAAAAATGCTCAACATCATTGGTCATTTGAGAAATGCAAATTAAAACAACACTGAGATTCCTTCTCCCCAGCAAGAATGGCTACCATCAAGAAATCAGCCAATAGCAAATGCTGGTGGGGCTGTGGGGAAAAGGAATCCTTATCCACAGTTGGTGGGAGTGTAGACTGGTGTAACCTCTATAGAAATTAGTGTGGAGATTCCTCAAAACACTAGGATTAGAAGTCCCATTTGACCCATCTATTCCCCTTCTGGGTATCTTTCCAGAAGAATTAAAAACATCATACCACAGCAATATATGTGCACCTATGTTTATAGCTGCACAATTTGTAATAGCTAAATCTTGGAAACAACCTAAATGCCCATCAACTGAGGAATGGATAAAAAAAGATGTGGGTTTTTTTATATAATGGAGTACTACTCAGCCATAAAGAAGGATAAACTGGAGACTTTTATAGGTAAATGGATGCAACTCAAGACCATACTCCTAAGTGAAATAAATCAGACCCATATGTGTAAACATCATATTGTCTCATTAGTGTAAGAAACTTAACAAGTAAATAAGATCCAAAATGTACAAGAGAAATTAGCTGTATAACAATCTTAACTATCATATATATATTTTTTTTTTTTTTTTTTGGTTTTTCTCTGGTACCGGGAACTGAACTCACGACCTTGTGCTTGCCAGGCAGGCGCTTTGCCACTGAGCTAAATCCCCAGCCCCAAGAAAAAATATATATTTATCCACAAGATATTAACATAGTTATACAGCTAGTTTCTCTTAGTTCACTGAAATGAAATGTTTGTGCTAATATTGTTTGGACACGATATCAGGCCTGTATCTTGTACTCTGCTATGAAAACAACAATATACAATGTATCAACTATTGTATCTGTCCTACTAACCTGTTTTGAAACTCTGCTTTATTGTTACTTTTACTTTTTTCTCTTTAAAATAAAAAAAGAAGTTGAAAATCCCCTATACTAGGAAATAAGCATGGCCCACATTTGGTGTAGCAGCGCCCCATGCTGAGCAGGGTGGTCGGCGTCCATGGGCAGGCACAGGGATACCCCATTCACAGGTGTGTTCAGGCCGGGTGGATGCATGAAGTCCCCCGGCTGCGAGGTGGCGGGGCTGCCCGGGGACCATGGCCCTCTGCTCTGCCACCCCCAGCTCCACACCTCTGCCTCCTCTGTGCAGCTGCCTGGAGTCTCTCCTGTTCCGACATCGTAGTGTATAATCTGCTGTTTTCACTTAGAGATCAGTTGGACTGTCTCCTGGTGCTGTCGGATCTCATTCGTCATAAGATTCTGTTTTGCATGGGGACTGCGCTTTAACTGTTGAGTGTGTGTGTTACTTCAGAATTTTCAATGCCGCAAACAAAGGCATGCTGCACATTTTTGTGGTTTAACCCCTGAGCTTGTCCATAGTTGTTTCCACAGGGCTGCTTTTTCTAATGGCCCTCAGTGACCCATTATCCCAAGGGGTTAGGGAGTCAGGGTAGCCCTGGGGGTGCCCATGAGAAGCCTATGCTAGTTCCTGGCAGTGCTGGCTCTACGCGGAGGCGACATCTCAGGCTATGAAGTAGATAGCAGACGGGTCCTTCTCTGAAAGGTCCTCCAGAAATGTCTCACTGAGCTCCCAGAAGCCAGGAATAAGTAGCTGTATAAGTGGAGCCCTCTGTAAGTGGAGCCACAGCGCCATACGAGGGCAGCACTCGTCTCCTCTGGGTTACAGGGGGAACAAGACAAAACCCACCAAAAAGCTGGCATCCCATTCCACACAGAAGGAGGAGGAAATGACTTCTGTCTCGGCAGAGATGGCTTCTGAATCTGGGGCAACTCCCAGAGGCCCCAGAGCTCCGCTCCTAGAAGCACTAGCGTGGATGCTGGGAGGCTGAAGTTCTGAGGGGCCTGATTCAGTTCCACAAATTGGGATTTGGTGTGCGGGGTGCTGGGGTGCTTGGCTGGGTCTCGGACGAGTCTGCTGGGGTGGAGGAGAGGGGCAGGCTGGGAGGGTGAGTGAAGCTGCAGGGGGCGGGGGTCAGAGGGCCAGGGCCTGCGGGAACTTGACAGCCTCGTCTGCACAGTGAAGGCTGGGGGGAGACAGGGAGGGGTACAGTGAGTTGGGGAGCTTTGCTGAGCCCGTGGCACCTTGTGCAAGGGGTAAGGAGCCTGCACATCTTCCCAACAGGGGCAGGTCCTCCATCCAACTAGTCCCATAAGAGGAGAGGTGGCAGGGTCTGGGCCATCCCTGGACATTTCCTCCCCTTCTTCCCGCTGTCCTCAACCACCCGGAGCCCTTCTGTGTGGGTGTGGGGTGCTGGGTGAGGTGAGGAGGAGCATGCAGTACCCTCCAGCTGGCCTGTGGAGGGGCCCTCGGCTCCCCCAGGCAGGCTGTCCTCGCTGGTGCCCAGGGGGATGGCAGTCCTTCAGCAGGCTGGCAGCGTCGATGCCAGAGCTAGGGCTCTGGAGCGGCATCAGCGTGGAGCTTCACAGTCCGGCTCTCCCTCCCCGGGCTGTGCGGCGTGGCCTGGCTGCTTACCCTTTCTGAGTCACAATTCCCTTCTGTGTAAACAGAAACACAGTCAGTGAGGAGGACGGCGTGAGCTGATGCTCGGGGTGCCCGAGTGCAGCACCCAGGAGGTGCTTGAGGACGTCAGTTATTCTGTCTGCAGCTCTGGCTGCCACGGACTTCCTGCACTGAGGCAGCCCCTGCATCAACCAAGGTGAAGCCCCCTCAGGGAAGAGGGAGCTGCAGAGGCCCAGGCAGGGGAGCTGAAGAAACAAAGCAAAGGTGACTATGGCCACCCCAACCCCACTGCAAGCCGGGCCCTCTCTTCTGCAGTCCCCCAGGTTTGTGAGTGCCCTGTCCCCCAGCAGGTTGGGCTGGACTCTGGTTGTGAGGTGCAAACAGTGTGCTGTGTCAGCTCAGAGGCCTCACAGCTCCTGTCCGGGACCCCACCCCATGTGCCAGGGTGGAGCTAAGTCTCCCTGAGGTTCCGAAGGTTTTGGGAGCTGCCTCGACTCAGTCTTGGGTGGCAGGGCTGGGACCCCACCCACCCTGTCCGACCACAGGCCTCAGTTCACAGCCGTGTACTGTGCTGTCTGCTCCACCCCTGCCCACCTGGGGTCCCCTCGCAGCCTCCCTCTCCAAGGCTGCCCCACCGTGGAGGTGAGCCCTGTGGCGCTCTCACAAGGCACCATTCATCCAGGCGGGCTGGTGATTAAAACCATGTGTGGTGTGGCCGGCCAAGGTGGCGGCAGCTCCGGAAGCCAGGCCTGGCCTGGGGCCTGTGGGCTCTGGGAGGGCTGGGGGAAGGGCCTTGCTGCCCCGCGGGCCGCCAGGCTTGGGTAGCTGGGGCCTGACTGCGGGCAGCCTGGGCTGGGGTCTGACTCCTGAGCCCAGCTGGGGACATGGGAGGCAGGAGATCCCTCCAGCTGGGTGAGGCAAATGTCCCAGCCTCTTGCAAAGCCCTTTCCAAGGCTGCCCGGAAAGGGCAGGCCCGTTCACAGGGTTTGGCTACTAAGGAAGGGGTGTGTATGCACAAGTGTGTGCACACACCGTGTACCCGTGTGCTGAAATCTGTGCAGGTGGCCTCATGCCCTTAGAGACATGGCCCTTCGGGGCTTCCTCAGGGCAGCACGGTGCAGCAGTTGACTTGGTGGGCTCCGGAAGCCAGCAGGTGTGGGCTTGAGTTCCACTTCCGCTGTCTCTGGGCTGTGTGACCAGAGGCAAATTGCCTGGGCTCTCTGCGCCCTCTCTCCTCATTCATCACACGGGGAGGACCTAGGCCTGCTCGAAGGGGTTGAGAACAATAGAGAAATGCAAATTAAAGCAACACTGAGATTCCAGCACACTCCATAAAGAATGGTATCATCAAGAAATCAAATAATAACAAATGCTGGGGAAGCCGCAGGGAAAATGGAACCCTCCTACACTGTGGGCATGTAAACCAGTACAACCACTATGGAAATGAGTATGAGAGTCCTCAAAAAACTAAAAGCACATTCCATTCGACTAGCTCTTCCCCTTCTAAGTATCTCCCTGAAAGAGTAAAAGACATCATATCACCCGTGTTAGTAGCAGCACGATTCATAACAGCTAAACCATGGGAGCGGCCTCTGCACCCATCAATAGATGAATGGATTAAAAATATGTCATATTTATACACGGTAGAATACCACTGTGCTGCCTTGAAGGATAAATTTGAGTCATTTGTAGAAAAATGGATGTATTTTGAGACCAAATGTTGAGTGAAATAAACCCACAATATTAAAGACACACAAGCTTTAATATTGCATTGTCTCTCTTATGTGAGAAATCCAAAGCATAAGTGAATTCAAGAGCAAAATAAAAGATATGTACTAGGAAACAGGGAAATAGATAACAAAAGGGAAAGCGATAGGGAGGCGGAGGGGCGGGAGAAGGGAGGGGAAGGGGAGGTAAAAAGAATCAAGGTGTGTTCTGTACTTGTACCAGCTCCCCGTGACAACGTGGTCGGTACGGCCTGCAGACTTGCACTAAGAAAGAAAAAGCAGCTGAGCAAAGGTGGAGCCACATGGCTGGGGGAGGTTTTGGATGTTCATGGCCAGCTCTGTTGCTGGGCCACCCCAGCCCTCTGCCCTGGGACCCCAGCTCCTGATCTCCAAGCTGTGGCCTCTCAGGGGCTCAGGAGTGCTAAGCACGGAGAGCACGGGATTTCCCCAAAGCCTGAGGGTGTTGGTTTGGGGAGGCAGAGCGTGGCTCTTCCGCCGGGAGGAGGTGTAGCTGAGTTAGCGGCCCCCACCCAGGCCAAGCACAGAGGGGGCGCTGTGTACAGCGCCACTCCCCTGGCACTGAGGCCCACTGGAAGGGGTGGGCAGCAAGTCAGACCACGGCCACGCTGACCGCAGACCTGGCTGAGTGGGACCCTGTTTCCCAAGGAATGCACATTCTGAGGGGCAGCCCAGGCCTGCTGGAGCCTGAGGTCGGGCAGACAGTTTGAGTTGGGGTTCTGACTGAGGGGCTCCCTCAGCTCCCTGAGCAGGAGCTCCTTGGAGCCAGGCGTCCCCAGACTGTACCCTTACCATGAGGTTAGGAGTTCAATATCAGACGGGGAAAAACCCTCGCTCTCCACACACAAGGTGATGCGGAGGCCAGGGAGGAGGAGTGCTGTATAACCCAGAGTCCATGTGTACCATTTTCCTGTGGGGGGTGCTGCTGAGGTGAGGGCCAGGGAGCAGATGGCTGCAGTGAGAGGGACCTGGAGAGGAGGTGGAATGCTGTGTGACTGGGGCAGCCACCCCCTCTCTCTGAGCCTTCCCCTGGGGCAGAGACGACCCCCCCCCAACACACAGACACACAGACACACACACACACACAGACACACTAGGCTGTGTGAGGACTGCAAACACACACAGCCTCCGCATGCACAAGAGCATTGAGCTCCCGCGGCGACCTGGGTTGGGTCCCAGTCCTTCTCCACCAGCTGTGTGATCTTGTGCAAGTCACATGCTTTCAGGAAAAAGAGTTTTAAAAATCTTCCTTGTGAGACTGTGGGGAAGAAAATCCTGCTTGGCAGCCTGCTCGGCAGGTGCTGTGGTCAGTGTGTGCCCACGTTCCCAGGCTACAGACAGCTCTGGGGTCGCTGCGCAGGGCACTTGTGGGTGTGATTGATCTCCAGGGTCAGTTCCCTTTATATGAGGGAGACTATCCTTGGTAAGCTGTGTGGGCCTGGTTTAGTCAGCTCTGGGGCCTTCACCGCCCTTGAAGAGGGCACCAGCTTCAGCTTGTGCTGTGCCCCGTGGACCCCGCCCTGTGGCCTGGGAGTCAAGGTTCTCAGAGAAAGCAGAGAGCGGAAGATGGGGGGAGAGAGAGACAACAGAGAGACTGACTGACTTGTGCGATTATGGAGGCTGGAGGGTGACCTGTTCCAAGATCTGCAGCTGCGAAGCCAGGAGACCAGGAGAGCCGGTATTTCTGTTTCATTCTGAAGGCAGGGAAAAGGTGGTGTTCCAGTCCAAGGCAGCTGGGCAGAAGGGACTCTCCCCTCCTCCTGGGAGGGTCGGCCTTCAGCTGCCTGGATGCAGCGCACTCCAGCTGGGGAGGGCCCAGTGACTCAAGTGTTAGTCCCACCCCAAATGGCCCCTTGGAAACACCCAGGGTGATGCCCCACTGTCTGGGTACCTGGGACCCAGTGAACTGGATGCATAATAGCAACCCCTGTACAGGCCATGTCTAAATCTTTTCACACATAACTCTTACTTGTTGTTTCTCTGGCGGAACCCGGACTGGTCACTCAGTGAGCTGCAGTAGGAATAATAACTGTTATGACAGGGATCTTCTCTGAAAATTCCCCCGCAGTGGGTTGGCACATGGAAGGCCCTTGGAAAACACCAAGGAGTCCTGTTTCATAAGGGAAGTTGTAGTGGTTTCTTCCACTGTTCCAAAGGGGTCCAGGCAGCAAGGAGCAGTCCCTTCCCAGCCCTCAGTGTGAAGAGCATCCCTGTCCCCCAGGATCCCACAGCAAAAGCAAGTTGGCTTCTCCGGGTACCAAAGACGCAGAAAAGGAAGCATTCACATAGCTCTGGTGCATGCTACCTGTCTACTAAATCCTTCACCTGTGGACTAATTTAATCCTCACGATAGCCCTCTTCGGTGGCCGCTGTAATTCCCCCCACTCGCAGATGGGAAGATCAGTCACAGCGAAGCTTGTCATGTGCCCAAGACCCCATAGTCAGGACGTGGTGAATCAGAGGCTCAACCTGAACCAGAGCCTTCACCCTGTTGGCTTCCTGACAGCTATGCCTGGGACTTCTACAAACTGCAAGATGCTTTGGAGCCCGTCACAAGATAGAAGTATGGGTCTGCTTGAACTCTGATCTCAGTCTGACTCTAGCTCAGACTCTGGAGTGTCTGATTCATCTCTGTATCCTGAGTACTTGGCATGGAGTAGGTGTCTGATAAATGTTAATTGTCACATCTATTTTTTTCTGAGGCTTGGTGTATCTCGGTTTTACAGTGGCTATCCTGATATAGTCCTGGAGCTTGCAGGTGTCCATTAAATTGATTTCCTTCTTTCTCACCTGTCTTTCCTTCTTTGCCACTCACCTGGTTTATATACTTCTCTCCTGAGGGAGAAAGGCATGGAAAAGGGAAGGGTGAGAAGGAGGGGGAGCGATGCAGGCAGTACGGGCCAAGACAAGGATGTGCACTCTCACCTCTGCTGCTCAGCACTGCGCTGGGGGTTCTACTGAGGGCAAGATAAGAAATAAAAGGCACTGAATTGGAAGGAAAGATGTTAGAAGATCTCTATACACAGAACACTGAAAGTCTTAAGAAATCCACTAAATAACTACTAATCTACAACTAATAAATTCAGCAAGATCCAACATACAAAAATCAGTTGCATTTCTATACATTCACAGTGAACAATCCCAGATTAAATTAAGGAAATAATCCTTAGAGCCAGGCATGGTGGCCCACGCCTGTAATCCCAGCACCTGGGAGGCTGAGGCAGGAGGATCGCTGAGAGTTAGAGGCCAGCTTGGTCTACATAGTGAGTTCAAGGCCAGCCTGAACTACATGTTGAGACACTCTCTCAAAAAACAAAAACAAATAAAAATTCTATTCATAACAGTAACAAAAAGAATACAATATACAGAAATAAATTTAACTGAAAAAGTGCAAAACTTATACTCTGAAAACTATAAAACTATGAAAATAAAGTGAAGATCTAAATAAGTGGGAAAATGTTGTATGTCTATGGGCTGGAAGACACATTAACAGTTACAGTAGCCATGCTCACCCAAATGACCTATAGATTCAACACAATCCCTATCAAAAATCTCAGCTGGCTTCTTTATTTGAATTGACCAGCTGACTCTAAAACTCACACAGAGTTCTGAGGGTTCAGAATAGGGAAAAAATCCTGAAAAAGAATACAGTAGAAGGACTCATTTTCAAATTTCAAAATTTATTACAAAATAACAGTGATCAAGACAATGTGGTAATAGCCAAAGGGTAGACATATACACCAGTGGAGTACAGCTGAGAGTCCAGAGATAACTTCATACATCTGTGGTCAACAAGAATGCTAGAACTTGTATTGAGGTCAGGAAGAAAAAGGCAAAGAAAGAACCTGGATTTGAGGACCAGGCAAATTCTCCCATTGTCTTAGTATGTGACTCAGGACCAGGGAATTTGTATCTCTGAGCCTGGGTTTTCTCGCTTGTGTGAACACAGACACTCACGCGGCCCCCTGGGCGAGTCCATGGGCAGCCTGGGCAGCACATTTGGAACAAGCTAGTGAGCATTAGGCTCTGATGTTCTTCCAGGTCCCCTCAGGGAATGCTTTTTTGCAGGAAATGGCAGGACTGGTGAGGGTTGGGTCTGTAGACTGAGCTTGGTGGAGCTCTGTGGGTTGTAATAAATGAACAGGAAAGGAGATTCCATTACGAAGGAATGTCTGGGGCTGGAGGGGGTGGGTCGGCTTCTCTCCCAGCACCAGCCAGCCCTGCAGCATTGATTGATGTGCCTTGCACCACAGCAGCCTCCAGGCCTGGCGGAAGGAGGCCCCTCACTCACCCCTCCTGGAGCAAGGCCAGCAGCCAGATGTTCCCAGCCTTTGGGGAACTCTGATGGGGGCAGGGAAGGCCAGCAATGGACCAGATGCTGGGCCTTTCAGCCTCCTCCTCAGCAACTGGGCTCAGGTGGCTTTGGCTTTGCTGCTGACCCTTGGCTAGGAGCTGTATCTGCCAGGGGTGTGACTCTGATCGGAGCTGGACATGGTGGGGCTGGTGGTTCTCATGCATCCTATCCTGCTGGAAGCTGCATCCTGCTGCCCAGGAAAGGGCTGTCAGCTCCGAAGAGGAAAATGTCCTACCTGCCCAAGGCTCTTGCGTTATTCTGGCTGGAGCCAAAGGTGGGGATTGACCAGGGCGCGAGCCCTCCAGAGAGTGAGCAGCACCTGAATTTGTGATTTGAAGTGGATCCAAAGGCAGATTCTGGACTTCTCAGGGAAGGGTCGACCAGCAGGTACTAGCATAGACCCTGCGTGCACTGCTCGTGAGCTCCTTCTGAGCGCCTCACTATAGCAGAGCTGCTCATCATCTCCATCGTGGCTGGCGCCCGCCTTTCTCCACCCGCAGCCTTCCGTAAACACCTGCCCAGTAGGAAATGTAGATCCATGCTGATCGTCTTAGTGCTTTTCCACAGAGTAGCTGCCCCACATCGGTGGGGTTGTAGGTGATTTTCGCAATTTCATTAATATGGACAGGCAGCACTCTCCGAACCTGTTGCCTTTCACATGCAGATGATTTCCTGAGGATAAATTTCAAGACGTAAAACTGCTTGATCAGAGCATAAGTCATATAAACCAGCTGAATTCATGCATGTGGGCTCCCTCCCTAGCCCTGCTTTGTCTTCCCAGGAGCTGCCCTTGACACAGCCCCTGGCACTCTGACCTGGGCTTGCCTTTGAAGGGCAATGACTGCTGGTTCCCCCTTCCGTGGCTGTGAGGGCATAGAGCCCAGAAACACATCCTTTGCCCTATTCCCAGAGGCTCCCGTGGGGTGGGGAAGTCCTGGGTTGGAACTGAAGAGACCTTGGGGAACTCCTGTCTGGTCCACGCTTCCTCATCGGGACCTGTGCAGTGTCGCATGCATACAGCCTGCGCGTGACAGTGGCTCCTCTGTGACTCTCCTGGCTGCAAACCTTGTGTGCAGACTGTGGTGGGCACAAAGGCGGGACGCCCATGTCACAAGCACTTGCCCCAGGGATGGCTCATGCAGTGACTGGTAGCTTCCTGCCACAGACAGGGGAGGACTTGGTTAGGGTAAGCCTTGCAGCGAGCTGCTGAGGAAGATTTGGGTGCTCCTCTTTGGGAGAGGGGCGTGTGACAAACCAACGTGACTGCGATGCTCAGAGGAAGCTGGAAGAGGAGCTCAAACTCAGGTGATCACTGAAGGCTTCTTGGAACCTGACAGTCCTGTCAACTAGATGGAACCAACACCTTACACGCTTCAAATTCACATGCAAACCTGTTCCTAACATCATGCTCTGCCCTCAGCATGCGCACGCTTGTGAGCACACACACACACACAGACACACACAGACACACATAGCCATGGAAGGAAGTCTGCACCTCATAATAACAGGTCATCACACTTATACACAAAGATAATAGCACAATACACTGACACCTCAGTTCACAAACGGTTTTGTTTGCAAACAGCAGCCTTTGAAATATTTTGTTTTTGTTTGCAAGCTCTGCATTGGACGACAAACACAGCTGTGGCCATCTTTTCCACACAAATAAAGCCATCGTTTCCAAAATCACAGAACAAATTAAATTCACAAACTGAGGTATTGCTGTACTTGTAACAGCACATTCATTGATTTATTGAGCATTTACTGCGTTCCAGCCCTTCCCAGACTTTGTTTAATCCTCCCATTGTTCGTTGCATTGCACAGAGGAAGTCATTTGTCTGAAGTCCGAGAGGTGCTGTGCAGGGAAGCCCTGCCCTGCTCACACGCTGCCCTTGCCCTACTGGGACACACCCTGCCAGCTCCCTCTCCCCGCTTTTGCCCTTCCTGCCCAGGCTGCGGTGGCTGAGTGCTTGCCTTATAATCCACTCCCTCTGCCGCACCCAGCCCTTGGTACACAGTTGAACAGACCTGGTTTGTCCAGATTTAGGCAGCTGGAGACACAGTAAATCCAGGCTGTAAACCACTTTCTTGGCCTCTTGTGAAGATTCAGAGCTTTTCCTGGACCTAAGCTTCTTAGCTGGAAGGGAGCAGCAGCCGCATCCCCTGCATATCAGAGTTCTACCCCCGCCATCCTCACCTCCACCCTCTGTCCAGCCTTTGCCCTCTCAGGCCAACCTTGAGGACACACCTACTGTGTACCTGGCACTGGGGTCTATCCTGGGGTTGGGGAGTCCCAGGTCCCACCCTCAGGAACTGACAGCTCATCCAATTACTTGAGGCCCCGAAAGGAGATGTTTGCTCAAGGTCATACGAGGAATGGGTGGCAGAGCCAGAGCAAACACTATGGCCTCTCTGTGCAGGCCAGGGCGTTCATCTGGGGAGCCAGCGCAGAGGTACCAGGAGAAGAAGAGGTCTGGCATTCCAAATTCACTGGTCAGATGTGGACTCTGAAGGAATCCAGAGCCACCCTGACAGAGATGCAGCTCTAGTGCACATGCCAGGTATGGTCTCTGGGTGCTCTTACTCTTCTCCATAACCCGACAGGTGACACTATGACAATCACCTCACCACCCCTTTACGGATAAGTAAAGTGAGGCTCAGAGCCAGTCAAGGCTCAAAGATATGTCTGTTTTCTCCCAAATCCAAGCTTTTGCTCCAGGCTGCATGGCCTTGGCTGAGGAAGGGACTGGGGCAGCTGAAAAACCTGAAGGCTTCACCTGAAGGATAGGAGCAGGCCATAGCAAGGCGAGAGCAGAGGGAGTGTTCTGGGAAGTGTGCTTTGCTTGAGCCAATACAGGGAGACAGAAGGGAACCTGGTGGAACCTGGTAGAACTTGGTACAACCTGGGTGACAGTGAGGGGATATAGCAATCATACGGGCTATGGCTAAGGGAGCCAGGTGAGCTCTTGGCATGTCTCAGTTTCTTTCTCAAAGGACAGTCCAGCAAGGCAGCGTGGCCCAAGCGTCCAAGTCTGGGGCAATTGTGGAGACTGTGCCAGATTTGGCCTCAGATCGCTGCACGGGGCCTGCGCTGGGCAAAGGTCTTTTTGGTATCATAAACCAGGTCCCATAGAAGGAGGAACCAAGAGAACCCTAGTGGCTGTGCCATCCCCCGAAAGAAACACTTCCAAGGGCAGGCCTAAGAACCAGGCTCAAGGTCCATGGGATGCACTGGCATCAAGTTCCCCCATGTGTGTGGTGGCTACAGGCCAGCCTGGCAGGTCGGCAGAGGTGAGTCCCACTAGAGGCTGCCTTGGCCTTGGCAGACTTCGGCAAGGGTCACAGAAGAGAAAAGTTACACTCACTGGTTGCCTCCAGAGGGTTGGACAACTGGGACCAGTACTGTCGTGGGAATAGTTGCAATCGATTATGCTATGGAAGAATTAGTTGATGATTTAGGCAGGAAACTCCTGAACCATAGGAGTGGGCTCTCTTTGAGCTCAGATTCCCTTCTAGGCAAACACCATGCTGTCCTTTGGGTCTCAACCTAGTGCCTTCTCAGGAAAGCCTGCTGTGGCACCCCCCAGTGAGCCCTTCTGAAGCTGGGCTTCTTCTCCTTTCAGAGTTTTGATTATATGCTCACCTGTGGGACCATTTGATGATATTGTGCTGTTCTAGCTGCAAGCTCTGAGAGGCCTGATGAATAGGGGATGCTCTTCAGAGGATCCCCAAGCCCTGGCGTACGGTAAGAATTCAAGACACGTTTGTTGAATAAATAGATGAGAGGATGGGTCAGTGTACACCAGGACGGATGATAATCTGAAGGCTCCACCCGATGGCGATGGAGAGTGGGAAGACGGGTGGACAGTTAGATGAAAGTGTGTAGAGATGACGGGATGTTGGATAGACCAGTGGATCGATGGGGGGAAGATGGGACGATGTGTGGAAGTTGAGAATGTCAGTGATCATGAAACTCTAGACCACTGAAATCAAAATTTTTTTACATATAGTTACTTATTATAGTGTCAGAATAAACCATAGCTCAGCATCATAATCAGGAGAGACAGTTACAGAGCTTAACTTCCTCTTGTCCGAGATGAACAGATCTCCTCTGAGAAGTGAGGAAGATTTGTTCAAGGTAGCAGAGCAAATGAGATGACTCCAAATCCTTGTTTTCTCTGGAAAAGGGGTCAAAGTCCTTCATTCCAGCCCCCTCTTCTGAGGTTTTGTGTGACCTGGAACAAGTTATACGGACTCTATTTTCTCTTTAAAAGAAAGGTCGGGTCACTCCCAAGGCCCAAATCCAGCATTCCTTTGCATTCTTAGAAAAGCCAGCCTCTGGTCTTTTCTTTTGGTCTTTTTCCAGTACCGGGGATCAAATTCACAACCTTGCACTTGCCGGGCAGGTGCTGTGCGGCTGAGCTAAATCCCCAGCCCCCTCTTTGGCCTTTTCCAGATTTGGGTGCAGATTTCCTTCCCACACCTTTCCAAAGCCCAGTCAGGGTGTCAAGGTGGCCCCGGCCCTGGGCATGGAGTGAGGTCCCGGGCCTGGTATAAGAGGCCCAGCCTCCCTTCCCCCCTTGCCAACCTGGCCACCTGCCGTATCTGCCCACAGGATTTTCCCTCTCCTGTGTACCCTAAGGGCAACGAGCTGTGGAAGAAGCTTTAGTGAGTTTCTGAGCCCACATGTTTGCTTGGGACTTCCTCGCTACTCTGGACTCCTATAACCGCAGCTCCTGAACCTGGGGAAAGCGTACTGGGGGTACCTCCTCTGGAGCAGGCCTTGGGGTGCCTGCCCCTGCCTGGGAGAAGGGTGTGTGGTGGTAAGGAGGGGCACTCTGTCGGGCCAGCTGGGAAGCAGGTCTTAAGTTGCTCAGATTCCCAGACACAGGGCTGCAGATTAGGAGAGGGGTGCCCTTCCTGTCTGAGTTGGGGAGGACACGGACAGGCATGCCATGTGACAGATGCACAGGAATGGGGTACCAGATGGGGCAGAGGAGAAAGGAGGAGGTAGGATGGCATTCCAGGGGTGGAGCATAAAGTCAGGATGAAGCCTTTGAACTCTATGGAGTAGAGAAACATAGTTTTGAAAAAGTCATATGCCTTTTGACTTTTAAAAATTCATATTGCATGTTCATTGTTTTTGTTTGTTTGTTTCTTTGTTTTTTCTGAGGCTAGGTCTCACTATGTAGTGCAGGCTGGACTTGAACTTGCTTATGTAGCCTAGGCTGGCCTTGAACTCATGGCAATCCTCTTGTCTCAGCCTCCCGAATGCTGCGATTCTAGGCATGAACCACCATGCCCAGCCCTGCATGTCCATTGTTTAAAAAGAATTTTAACACCTCAACTGAATGTTTAGTGAAAAATAAATTCCTCCCTCCTCCCTAGTTCTCTGCTAAGAAACAATCCTTGTGGACAACTCTTGCATATCCTTGGAGAGAGCCCAGGCTATATTGATTCAGTGTATCCACTACCTTCCCCCTTTTCCTGAGGTGCCGGGGATCTAACCCAGCTATACATGCTAAGCAGATGCTTTATCATTAAACTGCACTCTGGCCCACCCCTTCTTTTTATAAGTGGCAGCATATTATACTCACGATTGCATCTGCTTGATGCTTTCGAGATTGTTTCTTAGCAGTACACGTAAGCCTGTGTCACTGACTTCACTCCCACAAGCCAGCTTGCTGTGTGGATACTCTGCACTTCACTACCCGTCCCCGACTGAGGGACGCTGGCCTTGTTTCTGGCCTTCTGCTTCTCCAAACTGCCTTGCAATGCATATGGCTTGGTGCACCCCGCTTCAAGCATATGATCTAGTACACGTGCTGGGCACCTTCCTGGAATGGGTATTTATGGTCAAAGGGTGCATGCATTTAATTCAGTAGATATCACCAGGTTGTCACCTCCATGGGCTGGTTAATTGCTGCCTTTGACAGGGAGTAGAAAAAGCAAATTATTAATTGTGAGCCACACAATCTCAAGGTCTGGGATGGGATAAAGAGTCTTCCATAAGCTCGCGCTGAGTCCCCGAGAGCTCCCTCCAAGGCCCTAGCTCTGGGGTTCTCTGCAGTGCTCTCTGGAGCTTGGGAGGGAGGGCCCAGTAGACAAGTCCCCAGCGCCTCAGCCACGCAGGGACCTGAACCCCCAGGGGTGGCTGCAAACAGCCTCGCAGGGAGAGGACAGGCTGCCAGCAGCTGCGAGGGGCGGAGTTCAGCCAAAGCCCAGCGGAGGGCTGCCAAGAGTTTCTTCTTTGCATTTTTCCAAGCCTTGCGCTTTGGGCTGGGGCACAGTGTCATCCTCATGTTTCCTATTACTCTACATGGCTCCCATCAAAGCCGCAGCCGCTCAGGCCCTTTGATGTCTGGGCGGGAGCCTGCTCTGCCCTGGGGAGATCCATCTCTGCTGAGGACGGAGGGGAGTGGAGCCTGAGATGGTCTCCAGGCCTTCGCCAGCGTGGTTCCCTGCTTCCACTCCAGCAGGGACCACAGGCTACTGGAGCGGGTGGTGGGGCCCTGTCAGTGTGGCCAAGCTGAAAGACCCTATGATAGGGCCAGGAAGGGGGCGCAAGGGTGCTGCCCCAGCACAGAGCAGATTGGTGGAGCACTGCAGCTGCTGGGATCAAGCAGCCTGGCAGCCTTTGTCACCCTAGATCTCCACGTCCCCACCTTCCTTCCGGGAGCTCTCCTCACACTGATACCCTGCAATTGAGGGCAGAGGTGATGTGTGGGTATCCACAGTCATTCTGCCTAGCTGCAAATCCCAAGCTCTGTCCCCTATAACTGTAAACTTGACTTTGGTTAAGTTACTTAACACAGATGAGCCTCAACTTGCTCCTCTCTAAAGCAAGACAATGGTGAGCCTACCTTGGAAAGTCTGTCAGGGTGAAGTAGAAAGATTTGCAGGGAAATGCTTAGCAAGTGCCTGATGTGTGGCCAGACTCTGAAAAAAATAGCTCTATCATTGCTGATGCTATTGGTGATTAAAAAGGGAGTGGAAAAGGGACGGAGCTGGCGCAGAACGATTTGCTAATCCACTTCCTCACCAGACCTGGCATGGTCCAAATTCTCTCCCAGCCTCCCAGGTCTGAATCCAGGATTCTCTTCTGCGCTTCGAGGCTGGAGGGCTGGGGGAGGATGAGGAAAATGTGCCAGGCGCAGGGGCCAGAGGCCTGGTGGGTGGGGGCGGGAGTTTGGGGTATGCGGCCCTGCAGCCCTGACTCCTGGAGCAGCCGGAGTGGAAAGGAGGGGTGGGGGTGGTTTCCTGGCAAAGCTGAAAAGGTTTGGATTTGACTTGAAAACACATTGAGAAGTCCCTGGCGGCTGCCTCCTCAGACACAGCCTCTCTGAAGTTGAGCCGAGCTGGAAGGCTGTTTTGTGTAAAGGGGCACTGTAGACCTGGGGATGGGGAGCGGCTGAACCCTCTCTCCTGGAAGAGCAGCGCATACTGAGCTCTGTGCTTCCTGCAGGCCGCCCAGGAACCTGGGCCCCAGGGACAAGGGACCAGGCAGGCAGGGACAGGACCTTGGGACCCGAAGGGCCAGGGAAAAGGCACCTTCTCAGACAGCCTAAGTCTTGGTCTCTTGGGCTCCACGTCCTCTTTTTTTGGTCATATCCGTGTTTAGCTGTTCCTTACATAATATTTTTTTTCTTTTAATTGAATCGCTTTTGAAACCATGACTGCACTTCTTTCAAAAGGAATTTATGTTGCTACTATAAATAGAACACTGTATCACTTCCCTTACATAGTAGCCATATAAGTAGAATATAATACTAGTGAAACAATGTTAAATTTTACCTAGTGCCTGAGGTTCCAGCTCTCTCTGATAAACAAGGAGATTAAAAAATTTCGAGAGGTGTGTTAAAGGCAGGTTCACACCAAACTAAGATTTTCTTCTTCAGTTCTGCCAGATAAAATACAAGCTGTCCAGTTAGATTTGAATGTCAGATGAACAGTGAATCATTTTAAATGTAAGTGCACCCCAAATATTGCATAGGCTGTCCTTATGCTGAAAAACATTGCCTGTTGTTTATCCAAAATTCAAGTTGAGGGGGCTGCCTGTATTTTTATTTTTGAAATCTCACAACTCTAGCTGACCTATGAAAGAATGTTTTCAAAGGAATAACTTTCTCACTGCTAAGAGCTTAGATGTTTTGAGAAAACCTTTTCTGATTCAAAGTGGAATTAGGCCAACAACTTCTCCTGCCTTGGGGGTCTGGTGATGGGAGAGAACATTCTGGCTGGGAAGTCTTTAGAGCTTCCTCGAGGAGAGGAGATGGGGTGCCCCGCCTGAGGGGTTGCCCAGTGCAAGGCAGCGGCCTGAGAAGTTCTGAGCACCCTTCCCCTCTTGACTCCACCGCCTGAGGGACAGACACTGCTCAGGGAAGGAGACTTGACCCTGCTGTCAGGGGACAGAGGGCTTGTGTCTGCGTGACTGGCTTATGAGCTTGAGTGACGGTGTGTGTTTGCCTCAGTCACACCCTCTCAGGACAGAAAGGGCTTCTGAGGCCTCTCCTCCAGCACCTCCTCCCACCTCAGCCTGCCATGGCTTGGCGGGAAGCTCACCACCTACCAAGGCTTCTCTTCCCCCACCGAGGGTGACTGTTAGAAAGCACTTCTTCAAACTGCGCAGAGGCCTGCCTCCTGTGTCGCCTCTGCCCCCTGACTGCTGCCTTTGGAGCCCAGGACAGCCCGTCTAAGGTTTGTCAGCAGTGCTGAAGGCACTCTGGAGTCGGAGCACACCCGCTTCTTCAAACTGCTCTTCTTAGACCTTAGTCTAGGGGACCTTGGCCCGAGGCCCTGCACAGGGTGGTCCTGCCTGGTGCTGTTTTCAGGCAGGAGGCAAGGACGATGCTGGCGGGGGGTAGCCTGGGGGAGCTAAGGCCAGCGCAGATCCAGGACAGGGAAGGAAGTTCCTTTCTTGTGGCAGTCTGCGGGGGGTTGTAAGGGAGTCCCGGAGCTCTGGGTTCTGCTAGCTGCTCAGCCCCTAACTTGCTGTGTGATTGCAGGGAGGTCTTTTCTTTCTGGGTCTTACTCTTGTATTATGTACTGTGAGCAGCGTGGCCTGTTCCTACAGGTAAAAACTGAAGTGTCTGTCCAGGTTGCTGGGTGCTGACTGGAGAGCTATAACAGGAAGGGCTCTGAGGGACAGCAGGCAGTGTGTGGCCGGGAAGCGGTGATCTGGCAGCCATGTAGGGGCCATTGGCAGTCTTGAGGGGCCTGCCGGAGCCTGGCTCAGGAATGACAGAGCAGAGCAAATGAGATCACGAAAGAAGTCAGATATGGGGCAGGGGATGTCCCCACTAGCTGTCCCTGCTGCATGGCGATGCTGACTTTGGCTGTGTCCGGTCAGTCTGCAGATCCATTGCAGGTGTGGTAGCTCCTGCCGTGCCACCCAGACAGCCTGAGGACAGAAGTACTCTGTGAAATCCTACATGCAGGCCTAGACTGCAGGGCTTGAGGGTGGTGCAGAGGGCTACAGGCAGGCTGAGCGGGCAGGGCGGGCGGTTGAGGGTCTGGCTTTTCTGCTGGGGAACAAAAACATGGGTCAGAGCTGGGACTTGGCGGCTACACAAAGAGGTGTTCTCCCCGCTGCTGCCTTGCAGGGCCGGACAAGGGGAGCCCAGACTCAGTGCATGTTGGAGGGGTCACACTGAATCCTCAGCTGGGCAGGGTCCCTAAAGCCCCGCTCGTCCTTCCTGACTTAGAGACACGCTTTCCTGACAGAGGGCCAAAGACATATGGCTCACGGTCTCTCCGGCTCTGGCCTTTGCCCCTGGTTCATTGCTATCTTGAGGTGTGATCTGTGTCAGGTTCTTCTCCTCCAGCCTCAGTTTCCCTAACTGTATGAGGAAGAAGTCAGAGAGAGAGTTCCTAAATGCCCTCCCAGACCTCACATTAGCAGGATCCAAATTCTCCATCAGCATCATATAAACTCTTAGGTCTACAGAGCACCTTCTTATTATTTTTCCTTTTAATTGACCCAACGATTATACAGATTTATGAGATACAATGTGATACTTCAGTACATGTGTATGATCAGGTCAGGGTAACCCATTGCCTCAGACAGTTATCATTTCTTTGTATTGCAGACATTCAAAATCCTCTGCATTGGCTACTTTGGAATATATGGTTAGTTGTTTTCAGCCACAGTCATCTTAATCCTACTAGCACTCCCCTATTGATCCCTGGAAGGCTTGGGGAGAGAGGCACGGAGACCACTATCCCGCCAACGTTTTCAGGTGATGAGATTGGGGCTAAGAGAGGGAGGAAGGTAGTTTAAGTTCACAGCTGAGCCAAGACTCTTTTCCCTCCACCTGGATGTCCTTTCGAAGCCCCAGAAGTCAGCATGGGGTTCTGGTGGGGTGCTAGGGTTGTGGGGGAGTTGGGGCCTGTGGGGAGCAGGTGCAGGGGAAGGGGAATGGGTTGGAGCAGGCACATTGCCTCACTTACCTGTTTTCCCATGGAGCTCCATGTGGCACTTCGAGAAGAACACATGAATGTCTAAAAATGCTGGAAGCCTTGTTTTGTTATAAGACTTCTCAGGTGGGAGCCGAGATGAACACTTCTGAGCAGCACCAGCTCTGGGTTGGGTTCTGCTTTAGAGCAGCGTTTTGTGTGTCTCAGGAAAGTAAAGTAGAGTTGCTTATTTTATTTTAATTGTATAAGTGGAAGTTGAACCCAGGGCCTTCTCACTGAGCTGCAGCCCCAGCCCTTTTTTATTTTGGGACAGGGTCTCACTAAATGGCTAAGGTGGGACTCATACTTGCAACCCTCCTGACTCAGTCTCCCAAAGACTGGGATTACAGGTATGTATCACCATGCCTAGTGATTTGTCTCTTTTAGGTGAGCTATTTAGAGCTGGGCATGATGGTGCATCCCTATAATTTCAGCATACTGCAGGGGCATGAAGATGAGGATCACAAGTTCAAGCCCAACCAGGACAACTTAGAGATTTAGTAAGATTCTGCCTCTTAAAAAATGGGGCTGGGGATGTAGCTCAGTATAAGGTGCTGGATTCAATCCCTGGTACCAAAAAAAAAAAAAAAAAGAAAAAGAAAAAGAAAGACATTTAGCAAGGGATGGCATTTGGTTGGAGGTTGGAAACTTCATAACATATAGAATCACCAAGTACAAAAATGTCAGCATCACAAAGTATAATGCCACAAAGATCTTTAGAAGCCATCTGGTTCATCCCATCCATCCCTATACTTTACTGAAGGGAAACTGAGGCTCAGAGAAGGGAGGGAATTTGACCCAGGTCACACAGAATCCTTGCCAGAGCCGTGACTAGAATGTGGGTCTCCTGGCTTCTCCTGGCTGCTTTCAGGGAGGAGAGTACGGTGGGAGAAGGGGGTGGGGAGGGAGAAAGGAGGCCAGGCCTGTGGACAGGCAGACAGAGTTATGTGGGCCCCAGCCGCCTGCTGATAAGAGCCCCCCAGTGCCATTCCTAAGGGTTGTTTTATCAAGATGTGGTTTTCCCACTGCAGACACTATTTTCTTTCTCGTGCAGGCTGTGCTGGCCTTCACGATAAGGCGCCTAGACATGTTCACACTGAGGCAGCCAAAACATGAGGCAGGAGGAAAAAAAATTCCCTTCTTAGGCTCCCCCCACCCCAGCCCACTCCCCCCTCATTTCCTCTCATTCTCTCCAAGTTCTCATGCCCCCCACCCCCGGCTGGCTGGCCTCTTCCTGCCTTCCAGTAAGTCGGCCCAAAGGAGCCAGGAAGGTATGTGGCCCAGCCGAGGTCAAAGGAGAGACATGGAGGGGCCTCCCCTGGGAAAAGAGGACCAGACCACAGGCTGCCCCCGACGCGCGCGAGGCAAGGGACGAGGCGGGGGACGTGGCGTTTGTAGTCCTCTCCCTGGAGCCTTCTCTGTGCTTCGAGCAGATTGCAGAGTGCTCCCTGGTTTGGGGTTCAAGCTGGAGGTGATTAAGGCCTCCCCCAGCCACAGATTATCTGCTTCCTAACCCCCCGGTTCCTGACTTCCTAACCCAGAACTTGGGGATTTCTGAAAGAGGAGGCTATGCTGTCTATTTTCATCTCAAAACCCCCAGATAGAAGAGATCTGGCCTGATAGGAGTTCATCAGGGGTCCTGACCCAGCAAATCCACTGGCCACTGTGGAACTCGTCCCTTCTGCTCTCTAGACTGCAGTTTCTCCCTCTGCCCACCAAGGGAGCTGGACTCAGATCCTGACCTTCGAATTCCACCTCTGGCTTTTTAGAAGACAGTGTTCTTTCCCAGGTTTGCTGGGTACTTGGCACGGTGACTTCATGGCCCCTGCGTATCAGTGCCCTGCCCCCTGCTCCACTCAGGAAGCCCACCCCACCCTCCGCATCTGGATAGAATTTACCCCCCAGAGCAACTCAATTACCGGTGATCCGATCAGGATGGCTCATGTGTCGGAGGGGGCCCTGGTGAAGGTTGCATTGCCAGAGCTGAAGGTTCCTGGGCCTGGGACTTGCCCTCTCAGGGCCTGGGTGCCTTGCAAAGACCCCTGGGGAGATGGAGTCCTCTGAGCAGTGTCTTGCTCTGGCTCAGGCTCCCCACTCATGGACAGAGTCAGGGTGTAGAGGATGGAGGGTAAGGAAGGATGATGTATGAGTTTTATACCACTGACCCCACCAAGTACCCAGCCAGTAGCATCTATGACAAGCAATGGCCCTCATGTTCACATCCTGAACCCTGGCAAGAAGCCTCCATGCTCAGGCTGTGACCTGAGGGTGTGGAGACTTCCTGCTGTGTCTTAGTATACCTTCCTTGGAAAACCAAGACAATCCCCGGTGTCTTCCTGTGACTTCTGCTAGGCTGGCTAGTGGGGGACACTTTGGGGCTGCTTCTAGCTTCACATCCCTGCTGAACACCTCTTATTCTGAGCTCTTTGTCAAGGGTCTGCTTTGCTGGACATTGGACTTTTTTTCTCCTCCCCACCCCTGACCCTCCAGACCCTCCAGACAGGAGGATCCCTGAGCCCAGAAGCTCTGGAACCCAGTGCACTAGGCAGGTCAGGGGTCTCATCGAATTTGGCATCCATAAAGTGACCTCCTGGGAGGGGCCTCCAGGTTGCCCGAGGAGGGGTGAATTGGCTGAGATCAGAAACAGCAGGTAAAACCCTTATCTCATCTCAACGGGATCACACCTGTGAATACCCACTGCCCTCCAGGTAGCATGGCACACTCACAGAGCACACACACTCACATTCCATCCAGGAATCTAGCCAGAACCAGTAGTGTTTAGCTCAATACATATTCACTGATGACAGTTCAGAAAGAAGTACTGTGGTTAGCTCTGCTGCAGAGACAGGAAAGTCGGAGGCCGAGCCTCACGCCCCCTGGAGCTCATGCTGCATTGGACTAGAAAACACTGATTCCGAGCTCACCTGTGCAGCAGTTAGGAGCATAGGCTGCAGTCAGCAGCCACGCTGGGATTCCAGCTGTGCTGCAGACAGGCTGGGGGCTTTAGGTGAGGAGTCCTGCTTCCTTCCCAGCTAAGGGGTGGTCAGGGATGTACGGATAGTGCATACAGAGCACTTAGCGTGGGGCTGGCAGAGCCAGTGTGCCACCAATGGCAGTAGTACTGTTTTATGAAAAAACTGATTGTAGGACAAGGGCTCTGAAACACTTCCTAATGCAGAACACAGCTTGGAACTTGGGAAACCCCCTCTGGAAAGGCCTCTGAGCTTCCCCGGTAGT
This sequence comes from Chinchilla lanigera, assembly GCF_000276665.1. Lineage (NCBI taxonomy): Eukaryota > Metazoa > Chordata > Mammalia > Rodentia > Chinchillidae > Chinchilla > Chinchilla lanigera. The sequence goes on along the minus strand of NW_004955415.1, from coordinate 3,980,004 downwards.
GAGGTCCACACCCTTGCGCCAGCGCTCCCAGACTTCCCTCCCCAGCAGGCCAGTGATGGGGTAGAAGAGAACCACAGGTGATGGGGGGCCTTCCTGGTGGCCCGAGGGACCAGGTTGATGTGGGCAGAGGGTCTGGGTAGGGAAGAAGGGGGCGGCTGAGGCGGGGAACAAGATCACAGGGTCTTAAATGCCCCCCAACCCATCAGCTGGCTGGTACAATAGGAGTTGTTCTAGGTCTACAGCTGGGCATCAAGATCCAAGGCTTCTTTGGGAAGCTGGCTCTGGGGCCAGAAGCAGTTATGTCAAGGGCCACCCATGGGCAACTAGACCAGTCAGGGCCTGTTGGAACCCAGACGGAATTTAATGCCAGGATCCATCACAATGTGAAACTCCAGACAGGGAAATCACCAGGTACTGGGCGAAGCCCCTATCACATGCTTTTCATCAAGTGAGCATCTTTACTTGGTGAGCTGGTCATCTCCACTGCGTCCTTAGAGAGGGCACCTCCACAGGTCACTAGTGGCAGGACAAGGTCTCCAGCTCCTACACCAGTGCCCTTCTTCATGGGTGTTCTGCCTGGCAGGGTCAAGCAAGTGGCCATAATTAAATAAAGTGGTAGATGGGCCCATAAGGTCTTGGGCCCAGGGCTGGGGACAAGCCTCAAGTGATCTGTGGAGGGCTTTGCATGGTAGATCTGGAGTCAGCAAGCCTGGCTGGAGGCCCAGCCCCGTCATTCACCACCAGTGTGACCTGGGCAAGCTCCAGCCCTCTCCTGTCTCAGTGTCCCCAGTGGAGATGACCATGGTCCTGACAGCAGTGTATCTGCCCAGAGCAGAGGCCCGTGAAGGTGCAGGCCGAGGTTTCCGGGCTGTGTGGGCTTGTCTCACGGGGACTGCGTGGCACCAGTGCTAGGATCAAGCTTGGCCGGGCAGGGGCTGCACTGGCGTTTGCACAATCGGCTGCTGGCGTTTACTCTGGGTACCTCCAACTCTCCGGTGCTGTGCCACTTGGCTGAAGCGTGATGAGATGAGGGGTGACAAGGCCAGGATGCTAACAGGAGTGGTAAACTGAGGCTGCCTCTGCAGGACGCCTGGGCGAGCTGGGGACACTGTGTGGACCACGCAGCAGGGGCGCCGGCCGGAGGGAGCTGGAGCCCTGCTTAGAGGCAAAGACAGGCTGAGCAGTGCAGGCTCGGAAGACCTGGGTTCAGTGTTCTGCCCTTGCGTTGTCCTGCTGTGTGACTGGGAAGGCCCGGCCCTCCCCAGGCCTCTGTTTTCTTCCTGAAGACAGATGGAGGGCATCAGAGCACTGGGAGCTAAGCTGTCAGGGAGGGAGGCTCTCACACCTGAGGCCTCCAGGCCTGTTGGGATCTGCCAGCCTGCAGGGGATTTCCTCGGGCCGGCCCTGCTCAGCCCTCTGACGTCGTCCTTGGATGGGTGCCCAGAGTGGGGGTGGGAGCCCGGAGCACAGCTCCAGTGGGAACGCAGGCGGGCACACTCCCAGCCCACGTCGTCCACCCCTCTGGGGGCCGGGGTCTCCCTACCCTCACCCCCAAGGTGAGGAAGTGGGACATCCACACTATTGAAAGAAGAAACGTTGCCCCCCGGCCCAAGATCCTGATGTGCTTGCTGTGTGACCTCAGGCAAGTCCCTGCCCCTTTCTGGGCCTTGGCATGGTTTTCAGCAGCAAGGAGGGCAGAGATTTCCGAGCTCTTTTGGAACTCTGCCACTCTGGGATCCGAGGGGGGCTGGGGACCCTGCGAAAGGGAATTGGGATGGAGGATTGGGTCTCAGGGGCTCACTTCCCACTCCAGAGCAGAGGGGTGGGGGCGTGGTGGGGACAGTGGTGTAGGAGGAAGGAGCCCCAGGCCTCCAGGTGGCTCCAAGAAGGGGCAAGGCTAGCCCCAGGCTTTGGAAACATATTTATTTTTAAGTGTCCGGTGTCACTGGGGGCTTTTTCTTTGAGTTTTGAAATGCTCCAGAAGTCAGCACTCTGCATGTGTGTTTGCTGAGCGGAATATGGGCTGTATTTATTCATCCTTTAGCCCGAGCCCTTAAAAATATAGACGGCTAATGTCTTCAGCATGTATGAAATATCCCATATGCTCGGAAACAAAAGGGGCTCTGTTATTAAAGTTTCATTTCCACACGCCCCCTCCCCTCCCTCCCGCCCGCCCCCCTGACACCCTGCCCTCCTTCCATCCCTTTCAGCCTGCTGGAGACAGAGCGCGCGTGAGGAGGCTGGCGGGCAGGCGGCGGGCAGCTGGGCAGCTGGGCAGCTGTGGACGGAGGCCGGGAACAGCAGGCCAGTCCCTGCGTGAGTGGCTGCAAAGTCCAGCTCCAGGTGAGCGGATGACCGAGGGAAGGACAGCAGGGTCTGCCAAGGAGAGAGACTTCTGGGGTTCCTGGGACAGCCAGCGGGGAGTGGGCCAGAGGTGGCCCTTTCTGTGGGCTCCTGTGGGGCTGGGGCCCTGGCAGAGCCCCGCCGTCTGGGACGGAAATGCCCGCTCTGCCGCTAACTGAAACCACATGTGTCTCCCAGGCAGCGGGACAAGGACGCCGCCCGCCAAGCCTGGGACTTGGAGCTGGGGGAGGAAAGACACAGGCGGCCCGCTCTGTGCCCCCAGGGTGGGTGAGGGGCTGTGCAGCAAGGCTCCGGGTTGCCCGCGTCTGTACAAGTGAGTGTGAGTGAATGTCTGAGGGTGGTGTGTATGTGCACGTGCGTGTGCCCATCTGCAGCGTGGGGGTGTGTCCCTATTCCCAGGGCCCGTGTGACCTCTTTCTTGGCCTTCTACCTGTCACCCAGTACCCTGCTGGCTGCCTCCAGGTGAGAAGCCTGCTGGGCGGCCGGCAAGGTCATCGCCTTGTCCCACGGCCCTGCCGTCCTCCCCCTCTAGCCCAGTCTGTCTCCTCTCACCTGCAGAACCTCCACCCGCCTCCCAGAGGGAAGGATAGGAGGCGAGCACGGGGTGATGACAAACCTTACTCCCATGTCTGTTTCCATAGCAATCCCCTCCCTGCCAGGAGCTGCCAATGTCGCTATGGTCCTGGAAGATGAGGAACCCTTGCGCATGAACGAGGGGACACCTTGCGCAGGGCCATCAGGGAGCCAGGGCAGGGGGCTGTCCAGGTCTGACCATGGCTCAGAGGGTTCCTGGGATGAGTGCTCAGCCTTTGGGACAGGGTCCCTCAGGTTCTGTGACAAATGGGATCATTTCTGAGTGCCCAGGTAACCTCAGTCTGAGGCCATTTCTCCCTAAAGGATGAGCCTTGCTGCGAGGCAGGCTTGGGTTCTAAGGGTGGCGCTGCCACTGCCTCGCAGTGGATGTTGGACTGGCTTCTCCCACTGCCAGGCCTCAGTTTCCCTATCCCTAGGATGGCAGGGGTGGGCCAGGGCAGTTTTCCAAAACCTGATATGCATGCCTCCAGCAGCTCCTGTGAGCTACCAATTTTTACTTTATTTATTTATTTATTTATTTATTTTTTTGGTTTTTCTCTGGTACCTGGAACCGAACTCACGACCTTGCACTTGCCAGGCAGACGCTTTGCCACTGAGCTAAATCCCCAGCCCCCCAATTTTTACTTTAACAAGGATTGTGTTTTATCTTTACCTATATTAGGGAAAAATATATAAATAACATATCAAACCAGTGAGTAAATTGAAGTAAAAATATACTCTACTCAGATAAAAATCGGGACCAATAGCACAACCCTTGGGTCCTGTGCATTTTGGCAGTGGGTTCTCTTTATGCTTCTACCCTTTCAAATGCTCTTTTTTTTTCAAATGCTCTTAAAAGCGTTGGTTCTGGCTGTCTAGGGCCAGAAGATGTGGTCCCCTGTGCAGACCGTCTCTTGGCCTCCACAAATAAGTAGCCCTGTAATTCCGTGATTACAGTGTAGAAAGCCCCGATGCCACCTGTGAGTGTGTGGTGCACGCTGTGTGGGAAAAGGCAGAGGACAGGATGGGCAGAGCTGGGGAAAGGGCCAGCCCATCCCAGATGCGGGGGTGGGTGCTCAAGGTCAAAGGCGGGAGTCTGAAAAAGGTGTCCCCAGAGTGCCGTTCATTTCCAAGTGCTTTGTCCGGTCTCAGCCTCACTTTGAATGGCGGGGGTGGGTGGGTAGTGGAGAGGCCACCCTGCTTCCACCTTTCCTGCCATTCAGCCTTGGCGCCCCGACCACTTGGCTGTGATTTATTTGTCAGCTCAGGGCTGGCGTTAGGTGGGGTGTGCTGGGAGGGTGCAGGGGCTGTGGGGACCGTGGTGGAGCACCCGTCGCTTCCCCAGGCTGGGCCCGAGTTCTCTGTTGCTGTTCCTACTCCTTGGCAGTTGTTGCCATGTGGGTTCACTGGTGCTCTGTCTCATCAGGGGAGCCCTGCTCTGCTCTGTTACAGGAAATGCGTCTTCAGGGACTGTTTTTTCCTTGGCTAAAATGGACAGAGGGTACCAGACTTTGGCTCAAAGATGTGGACAGCATCTTTGGGTGGGGATGAATTCATGCCGTCCACCTCCTGGGGAGCCAGCAGGTGCAGAGTAAGGAGCCCAGGGCTGGGTTTATCCAAACCTTTCCACTATCATGCTGTGTGACCCTAGGCGAGCTCCTTACCCTCTCTGGCCTTTCTCTCCTCTGACTTCAAGAGTCAGTGTCTTTGATGAGATTGAAATGATTCTCTAGCTCTGCCCTAGGGGAGAGCATCATCAGCTCCCTGATTCTAGAGCTGCTCGTTCCTCTTAAATAACACCTTTTCAGGAGGAAAATCCTGTAAGTTTTGGGGCTGAGCTGCCTGAAGCAGAGAAGGCCCACATGCAGTCACTTATACTCTGTAGCCTGGGCTCCTGCAAGGCCCTGGCCAGCTCTTTCAGGGCCTGAGGAAGCAGCTGGCCAGGGTCAGGGGCACAGTCACTGCCTGCAGAACTTAACGCAGCCAGCCAGCCTTTGGTGGCCTTGTGCGTCCTATTGAACCACCACCAGCTACACCCAAGGCCAAGGACAAACGGAGCTCTGCTTCAGGGCCCTGAGCTGCCGCTCGGGAACCGTCTCAGAGCTCTGCGTGGCCAGGGAGTGGGAAGAGGCCCTGTTCACCTGGAAGAGCGGCTCCTGTCCTAAAAACATTTCTCCTAGAAGTGAAATACTTCATTTTACCACAGTCGGAGTAGGTAAGTCCACCATGGTGGGCTTGTATTGGGGTTCAGACAGAGGTGGAGGATTCAGGCCCCCACTGGCTTACCCCACCCCACAAATGATGTCCATTTCTCCAAATTTTGGCTCAGAGATGTGCACAGCACCTTTGGGTGGGGACGCATTCCTACTCCCCACCCCTTGGGAAGGCGGCAGGTGCGGAGCAGGTGTCTGCGACACTTCCGTAGATTTCACTGTGATATCTTTTTCCTGGGTTTGGTAGAGGCAGTGTGGAATTGGCGGAAAAGAAGTTTACCTGTGGAGTCACCCATGTCCACTGGTGACAGTTTCAGCTTCAAGCAAGGGAAAGCTGAGGTTTGCTGTGGGCTTAGAGAATGGAGCCGGGCAAACCCGCACCCTGCCCTGGCAGCCTCTGTGGGGTTGGCCAGGTCTCTGCCCGTTTCGGAGCTCTACTTTCCTGATCTGGAACCGGGGTCGCTGTGAAGCCCCCCTAGGTGATGGCTACAGTGGGCACTGGACACACAGAGGTGTCAGGCCCACCCACAGCTCCGCTGACTGAATGAGGGAAGGGTGTCGTCAGGACACTAGTGCTGTGCTCTGTGATGAGGGAAGGCCATCACATCTTCCCCGGTCCCTGCCCTGCCCTGCCCTCACTGGCTCTGTGACCTCAAGCAGGTTGCTGAACTCCTCTGGGTCTCCGCTTTCTCTTCTCAATGACTAAGGCCGGAACGGGACCTACCTCACAGGGTGGCTACGGAGACCAAGGCAGCTACCCTAACCTCCTGGCACACACTAAGCCATCAAAGAGTATCTCACTAAATGAACGGAGACCTGGAGGTCTCGGCCCCTCACACTGACCCCCTCCAAGAGTCCCTCTAGTCCCCCTTTGGGGTTACAGCTGTTGTAAGTGGTGAGGTCAGTGGGCAGAGGCTCTGGGAGGCCTGGCGGGGCGTTGCCCCTGTGTCGGCCTTGTCTTGTCACGAATACTCTCCAGGCCGTCTCTCTGAAACTTCTGCTGTGAGTGCCCTGGGGTGGTGGGGGTCACAGCGGTGCTCCTCATGGTCATTGACAGCAGGAGTAGTGGGAAGGTTCCATACCTGAAGGGCAATATGAGAAACAGGAAACTAACGAAACTGACACACAGAGAGGGTGGGGCCCGTGTGAGTCGGCACTGGAAGGTGGAGGGGAAGGTTGGTCATCTGGGGAAGGCGGGAAGCCTTCCAGGGAGTGTTGGAGGGGCTCTGCTTCCCCTGGGAATGGGTGAACGGTCCCGAAAGGAGAGGAAGAATGCAGTCGGGCAAGGGCTGCAGCCCCAAGCTCATGGGGTTGTTCCGTCTGGCAGAGCACCTCCCAAGCTCTGCAGACAGATGCCACAACTCCACATGCACTTATATATGTGCGTGTGGTCCACACAGACACACATGTCACGTGGAGATACACAGACACACACTCCGACACACAAGCACACACAGACCCACAAAGATGCAAACAGCTACAGCCAGACACATAGACACACACAGATATACACGGATACACAGCAACAAGTGTGGATGTATGCCCAGAGATACATTCACATCCAGTATACACAGCACAGATATACACCATCACACAGTCACAGAGAATCAGTTACAGATATACACACAGACACTACAGACACACGTTTAGATGGACACACACAGAGATGCACATGACGCTAGACCCAGGATGTAGACACATGGGCACACATAGATGTACATATAGATACACAATACAGCTGCATAAGCAGGCACACACACAGTGCACATGTACATGTATGGACCCATATGCAGACAGCCATGCACACGCACATGCACTTAGCAGGGTGGCTGCAAGCAGGAGGGGAGATGCAGGCAGGGGGGCTTCTGTGGCTCCTTCCAGCTTGAGCTCCTGCTGCACTGGGCCCTTCTTGCCCGAGTGGAACACCAAGCCTATAAGGAGGTCCTCTCCCTCGCTGGGCTGTGTTCTCAGCTCCTGATTTCTACTAACTCAACCTCACAGCCACTGTGAGGTAGGCACTGTAATCAGCCCCAACTTGCAGATGGACCAACTGAAGCTCAGAGAGGGAAAGTCACTTACGCAAGGTCACACAGTTTGTTTAGCAGCTCCTCCAAAGCTGGCCACCAAAGTGCAGAGCTCTCAGGCACTGGGCTCCTACTCTGGGACAGACCAGGGTCAGCTCCCACCCCCACTGTGGCCAGGCCTGAGAAGCAGCAGGAGTTTCTCTTCCTCAGGCCGGGAGTGGTGGGGCACCTGCCTGTGGCCGCAGAGTGGAAGGAGCAGGACTGAGTGCTGAGTGGAGGCCAGGTGAGGGGAGGCCAGACCATCAGCTCTGCACAGGAGGCTCACAACTCTGGCCCCCTCCTTCCGGGTTTCCCGTACCCTACTTTCTTCCCCTGCCTCCAACCCCTCAGACCGCACCTCTGTGCTCCACCTGCTCCACCCTGCCTTCTCCCACAGCCAGAACCTGCCTCGACCACAGGGCCCCGAGCTGCCTTAATGATGGATTTGGCAGCTGTTGACGAAACATACTGTATTTCTCTTCCATTATTTTATTTCGGCCTGCGTGTGTGGCGGGGGAGGGGGTCATTTTCTCCTTTTAATGGGTTTGAGTCTTGGCTTCTCCCATTACTGAGAGTCCTCACCAGCAGGGGGCCAAACTAACTAAAATATTTATCAGGTCCTCCACTGAGTTCAACATGCCAAAACGCACAGGTACAGAACATGAGGGATGTGGCGTAAAACTAGCACTTGCACAGTGAGGCCTAACCAGATCCAGTGGGGATGTAGCTGCTGAAAGAAAAACAAGCAAACCAAAGCAAATCCAGTGTCAGGCTGCATTAATAAATGTAGAGGGCCCCCGAATGAGGGAGGTGATGGTCTTACCGTGCTGTCTAGGTCTGGTTTTCCTGGAATGTTGTGTTCAGTTCACTTCTGAGAAACTGACAGAGTGGGCTGGGAGCATGGGTGGAATGGGCCTGGCAAAGGACCTGAGGCTTAGTTGAAAGGAAGGGATGGAAAAGAGGATGGCTCGTTGTGTGTCTCCCCCAAGCAGGGGGAGAGGCCATGCTGGTGGTGGGAGGAATGCTCAAGAGGCGAATTTCATTTCCCCGGAAAAAGGATGCTACAACTGGAACAGATGAGCCGCCTCTGAAGAAAGTGAGTCCCCAGCGCCACACACGTTAGCGGGCTCCTGAGCGAGGGGAAGCAGAAGCAGGCAAGAGCTTCAGTTCCCTCCCAGTCCCAACACTGGGGTGATCGGGCTCAGTGACTCCTCGCTTCCCCATGCTCGGTGCTGGAGCGTGCCCAGGGGAGTCCCGGACACATCCGTCCGCTCTGGTCCCTGAACTCTGCACAGCCTCTTCCCCGCTGCACGCCGTTCCTCCCCCGCCAGGACCAGGATGCAGTGTCTTACACAGGGAGATCTGTGGGCTTCCCAGAGTTCGGGGGGCCGTTTTCCCTATGGAGAGGTACAGTAAACTGAGCCAAGCGGGGAAGGCTTGCTGGAAGCTGGTGGGTGCCCAGCAGGTAGGAGATCATAATTCTGAGCTGAACCCAGGTCTCCAGCCTTGATGGACTGAACAGCTGATTCCCCCTGCAAGAGGCTTCCAAGAAGAATCAGCCTGCTCTTTTGCATACACCGCAGGGTTTCTTGTTCAAAATCTGTCACGTGCACTGATTGAGGACCCACTAGATGTCAGGCATTCGAGCTGGCCTAAGGACACAGTGACTGTCATATTAGAGGAGGGAGCAATCGTCTCCTCCAGCCCTGTCACCATCCGAGCACTTGTCATTTTCTGAAACTGCCTGACATATTCATCTGCTGCTGTGTTATTTGCTCACCCTGCCCTCCTGCCCATACTCCCAAGCCCCAGAGAGTCTTTTGTCCCCATGAGACTCCTAGCTACTAGAGCACTCCTAGTATGTGTTCTAAATTTCCTTGCTGAATGAATGAATGAATGGTGAGGCAAACTGCCAGCCATGAGGAACTGGAATAGCGACCAGCCCTTCCTGAGCCTATCCTTGCGCCGGGCAGTGTCAAGTGATTCTCCTCCCCCACCTCGTTTCATCCCCACACCTTGTCTAGGAGCGGGTGCACTCCGTGGCCTCATTTTACAAAGTGGTAAATTGAGGCGAAGAGGTGAAGGAGCTTCTCTCATCCCTTGTCACCTGTCATCTTGTAGTACAGATCCTCCAGTTCCCGCTCCATGCCATACTATCCCTACTAGATTCCCTCAGGGCAGGAGCCACCTCTGGCTTCCCTCTGTCCGCTCCTCAGTGTCCTGCAAAACCCTGGCTCAAAGGCACCTATAAACGTTTATCACATTCAGCTGGACTCCACGAAAGCTGGGGAAGGTAGAGGAGGACTCGTGGGGACACCAGGCCAGGGGTAGATGCCAGCATTAACTGGGGTGGTTGCTTCAAAGACCGCATCATCCAGTGCCTCCCTCACATCCACGCCATACTGGGGCTCCCTTGAGAGAAGCCTGTTGAGGAGTTTACCATTATCTTCTTGTTCCCCGCTGTAATGGGGAGCTCAGTACCTAGTGAGGCACTTGATAAGTTAAGAAAATCTCATGGCCTAGTACCAAGAGATCTTGGGGTAGCTGATCTTTTTTGAACGTCTTCTCTGTGCCAGGGGTGTTAAGCCCGCACCACAGCCACGAGAAGTATGTACCCTTATTATCCTGGCTTTGCAGATGAGGAAACTGAGGAGCAAGGAGTTATGTGACTAGCCCGAGGTCCCTCGGCTGGTAAGTGGCAGAACGCAGAATACAACTCGAAGCCCAAGGGGCTCGGCATTCGAGAACATCTCGACCTGACTGCTGTGCTAGTGCTGGCCATGGAAATGTAATGTGAGGACATACGTAATTTAAATTTCCTAGCAGCCACACTAAAAAGGTAAAAAGAAACAGATGGAAAAATGAAATCAGCACAATCAATTTTAAAATAATGCATTTATTTAAAACCCAAATATTTTAACATGCAATAAATGTTTGAAAAGTTATTCATGAGGTATTTTACATTCTTTTTTGGGGGCCTAGTCCTGGGAATGTGGTGTGTATTCTTTATTTACAGCGTGTCTCAATTCTGCCTGGCCACATTTCAAGTACTTAGCAGAACATGTGGCTAGTGACAGCGCTATCCTATCCTACAGTCCCTTTGAAGGTGCTTACTGTGGACTCCCCTAGTACACAGGAAGGAGCTGGTCAGTGTCACCCACTGAGGCCATTATTCTTGTCACTAGCTATTGGTCCAGGGAGAAGCTAGGCTGAGCTTCCCAGCCCATGGCATACACCATGGCCCACTGTAACTACTCTTAATCCTCCCAGCCAGGAGCTTGATGTCTCCCAGACTTAGCCAACTCTGTGAACCTGTGGCCTGTGAGTCAAGAAGAGTCAGCTTGACTCCCTAGGAGGGCAGGGAGGCCCAGGGGAGACTGTGTCTCCCTGTAGTATGCCAAGCAAGCCCGGCCTCAGCAGGTCTGTAGGCTTGTGGCCCCTGTTCCCGATATGTGGGAAGCCAGTCCTACACCTGCAAGGGAGGGGCCAAAGGCCTCTCCTTCCCTGGTTTCTGCATGCTTCTAGTGGCCTTTAAAGAGGAAAAACTAACAAAATTCATCATCCTTCTCTTTTGGTGATTGATCCTAGGGCCTCACACATGCTAGGCAAGCGCTCTACCCCCGGGCTACACCCCCAGCCCTTTTTATTTTTAGCTTTGAGATAGGGTCTAAGTTACCCAGGCTGGGCTCAGATCAATCCTCCTGCCTCAGCCTCCTAACTGGGATTATAGGCTTGCGCCACCACCTTCCAGCTCACCCACCTTTCTTTCTCTTTCTCTTTTTTAATGGTAGCAAAGTTTCACATTTAGTAAAGGTAGGGAAAAAACAGAAGGGTCGAGGAAGAGTGGGCTCTATAGAGTGAGTTTGAGCCAAATAAAAAGGGAAGAAAAAATAGAAATATACCCTACAGCCTATTGTGAAGAAGCATGATCATCTCACCCACCATTCCTTTTTTTTAAATCTTTTTTTTGGGTACCAGGAATTGAACTTACAACCTCTTGCTTGCAGGTAGGCGCTGTGCCGCTGAGTTATATTCCCAGCAATCACCCTCCCATTCTTAATGTAAATTTTTTCATGAAACCCCATGAATTAAGAAGCAGACTTGGGTAAGGAGCCTGCACTGTCCTCTTTCCTCTATAGCTCTGGGACAGCTCATGAATGCCTGCCAAGAGCTTGTAGTTCCCACCCCTCTCCGCTCATAGCAATCACTGGGACACGTTAAAAGATGCTGGTGCCCACGTCTTACCCCAGAGGTTGTGATTTATGTCATCTAAGGGGGCCATGGCTTCTGCAACATGTGCTAAATCCTTGGGTGAGTCTAATAGGGGTACGAGTTTGGGAATCGTGAGCTCGCCTTTGGGGCATGCGCTTATCAGCACCCCCAGCAGCTGTGCTGCAGGTGTGGCCAGGGTCCTCGCTCTGGTGGGAGGGACGAGGTTCACCTAGGCAAAGGAGCTGCCTGGGTCAGCCAGCCAGGACGCACTGTGGTGTAGGGATTCGCTGGCCATGCTTTTCCTAGCATTGTGCTGGTAAAGGCTTAACAACTGGCTCTCTAGAGGAGACAGAAATTGGCTCGTTTCCATGGTCTAACTAATTCCACCAAGGCCTGTTTTTGAGCTACCAACTGACATCCCAGGTCAGAGTGGGAATAATGTGTTTGGCTGTGAAGTTGGTGTGGCCAGCTTCTGCCTGTGGCTGACCATTCCGTGTGGTGAACAGAGGGTCCTATTGGGTGGCAGGGAAAGAGGGTTAGGATTTTTCTGAATCTTTAGTCCCAGAACCTTTTATCTAATGAAGTATATACCAATATATACAACAGATAAAATGCAGTGTGTCATCAGCATAAGTTTCTTTTATGAGCTTACACTGTACTGTCAGGCTCTTGTTTGAGCTAGGCTATTCCCGTTGGAGCCCCTGGGGCAGGGGAACGGTAAGCCTCTTGCTGTAGGCCAGCCCCTGATGCTCACTGACCTAATGGCCTTGGCAAATGCCTCCCCATCTGGCCTTCCATTTTCTCATGTGTCCCAGAGGACACCAGACTGTGTGTAGGACCCCCGGGTATGGTTTCCCAGACCAGACTTAGACCTGCCACACCCCCACCTGACCCCAGCCAGGCAAGTCTTGTATTTATAGCCGTGACTTCAGTCTCTCCAGTTCTGCCAGAGCTGGTTCCCTGGCCCACGTATTTATAAACCCAGCAGGGCAGAAATAGATGTGCCATGCAGGGGATTTAGCTGATTTTGCGAGCAGGCTGCATTCAGTGAGTCCTTTTGGAACATGCTCGAGTCCCCCAGAGATCACAGGCAGTTCAGAGCTGGAAAGGGGCTTTGAGACTCTGGCCCTGTGATCGCGCAGTGGGGGGTCACTGAGGCCGAGGGATGGAGAGATATGGCCAAGGTCACAGCGGGTGGCAGAGCCAGGGCAGGATGAAGGGTTCTGTGTGCTGTAAGAAATGACTTCTTTCTGGACCGTTGGAGAACTCTCAGGGACCACCCCAGCTCTCAGGCTGTCAGGGTGTAGCATCTTACTGAGGATTTGTGTAGGTCACCTTACTACACAACAATTTTATGTCATTATTATTATTATTATTATCAAACATTGTATAACGTGCATTTTATGGAGAGAAGATACACCCTCACATAAAATCTTTTTTTTTTTTCTTGTCTTTTTTTGAGACAGGGTCTCGCTCTGCAGTTCAGGCTGGCCTTGAACTCACTTTGTAGCCCAGGCTGGTCTCGAACTTGCAATGATCCTCTTGCCTCAGCCTCCCGAGTGCTGGGATTACAGGTGTGTGACACCATGCCCGGCTTAAATCTTGATCTTTCTGGTATCGGGAATCAAACACAGGACCTCACACTTGCCAGACAGGTGCTGCGTCACTGCTCTAAGTCCCCAGCTACCCTATCCATTTAATGAACTTGGAACAGAATGTTTTCAAAGAAACAATGCTAAGATGTGAAATCATACATTTATGTACAGGTTCAAAAAGTACTCTGTCCTAGACAGTAGAGATGTTTATAGAGGAATAAGAAGGTTCTAAAATGGTTCTAAAAATTAAGGTTCTAGGGGCTGGGGATTTAGCTCAGCGGCACAGCGCCTGCCTGGCAAGCACGAGGTCGTGAGTTCGACTCTTGGTACCAGGAAAAAAAAAAATTAAAATAAAAATTAAGGTTCTAAAAAGGTTCTAAAAATTAATCAAAATATTAGCATAAGATATGCATCTCCCAAGGATTTATAGCGCTTATGTTTCTGAGTTTGCCACCTAATGTTGATTTTGTTTTTTACTATTGCATGTGAAAATTTAACATAATAATGAACTTGAAATACATATGCCATAACAATGCAGAGTGGGCATCTGTCAAGGTTTCTCATGGCTTCCGCTGTTATAATGCCTCACAGCACTCTCTGGCCCTCTTTCCTGCTTAATTATTTTTCCATCCATTTAGCACCATCTGATATGCTTTCTTATTTATTTATTATCTGTCCACCCCAACTAACATGAGCTTCACGTGGGCAGTTGCATTCTCTTTTGTTCACTATGTACTGCTGGTGCTTAAAATAGTGATGGCACAGAGCAGGCGTTCAGGGAATGTGCGCTGAGGGAGCAAATGAAGAAATGAATGACTGAATTCTCCTCTGCCAAGGGGGCCCCTGAAATGCAGGGAGATGATGTAATTCATCAAAGTCCCAGCTATCTCAAGGCTGAACCAAGACCCAGCTCACATGCACAGCTCAAGAAACCACCCAACTGGCAAGACACTGGGACTGGGCAAATGCAGGGAGGGGTCGGGCAGTATCTACCTTGGCGACTTCTCTTCTACTAAACATACGTACCCCAGGCTTTTTTCAGCTGAGGGAACTGACGCCCAGTGAAAGGAAGTGATTTTCCCAAGAACCACAGCAGATAACGGCAGATGTGGTGTTCCATCCTGTTCCACAGTGTGGAGGTTGGAAGGGTTGGGATCCCCTCTTGGAGCCATGAGGAAAGAAGCCTCTACCTTGGCCCCCAGGAGAGAAACATTAAAGGGAACACATTCTCAGATTCTTGAGGGTGCATCAAGCTCTCTTCCTAGAGGGAGGGTGAACCCACCTCTAGAGAGTATAGATACTACTGCTCCTCACCCCACCCTGACCCCAAGGGTACTTCCAGACAGGAGGGGGGTGGGCTGTACACCCTAGCCATATGAACCTGTTCAGAGTATCACATATGCAGGGCAACTCCATTTTCACTGTGGGCTGCATGTGTAGTTAATCCCCTGGTCATCTTCACATGTAACGTATAAATACATACTGGGTGGCTACATGGTGTCCGGCAATGTACCAAGGCATTAGAAAGAATCCACCCTCCCCCCTTCCATCCTTCCATCTTCTCACTCTCTCATTTGTTCAATCATCCATCCATCCATTCATTCATTCACTCAGTAATTACTTCCACTTCTGAGACAGGGCAGCCCTGTGGACAGCAGTGCTATTTGGAGCTAGATGATCAGGATATGAGCCCTAACTCAGCCACTTGCTAGCTGTGTGAGCTTGGCAGGCCATGCAGTTCAACCTCCTTATCTGCAGAATGGGGATAATAATAGCATCTTCCTTCCAGGCTGGTGGTGAGGCTCAGATGAGTCAGTGTGCACGGAGTATCGGGAATAGCTCCTGACATAATAAACACCTCATGACCAGCTATCGTTATTGTCATGTGTGCCTGGCACTGCGCCGGGTGCTCAGGAAATTGCTCCAGAATGCTCCTGTCCCTGGGATCTCTGTTTGTTAGTCCTTGTTTTGGCCTCTGACCTGCTCAAGTCTCACTGCCTTTGGCCCCAACCCACAGAACTTTGACCTTGCATGCTACATTGTCTCAGCAAGCAGGAAAATCCAGCCAAACGGACTGTCTCTGTTACTTTTTCTCATTGCTGAGACAAAATACCCAACACCCAAAGTTAAGAGAGGAAAGGCTTATGTAGCTCACAGTTTGCAGAGGTTTTAGGCCATGGCTGTCTGGCTCCAAGGCAGGGTGGTCGGGCACAGGGGAACTGCAGAGGAGAAACAGTCCATGGCAGGCAGTGAGGCAGCAAGGCAACAAGCAGCAACCAGCAAGTGCCAAGTGACAAGGGACAAGCAATGATCCTCTTTCTGTCCCTTATATCTTATCCAGGCTACCTCTCACACCAACGGTGGGGCAGCTTTCATTCTAACAGTGAACAGTGAATCAATCCTTGATCCAAGCAGTGCACACCCTAGATCCAGCCACCCCTGAAAAGCCCCACCTATGACCACCTGAGGCTTTGGGGAACATCAAGATACAAGCCATAACATGGAGCCTGTCACAGTCTGGTCCTGTTTTCCAGTCTTACCCGTCTCCACCTTACAAATATACCCTAACCTCAGCCTGTGCAAGCCAAGTGGTCCTGCCTTCCTGCCTTCCCTGGGCCCTGTAGCTCGTCTCCCCTAGGAAGCCTTCCTTCATTCCCCTCAGCCAAGAGTCATGAAATCTTCCTTGGAACTTACTTTTCCTTTTGTTTGTAACTTTGTAACCTAGCTTTGTTCTGTGAGGAAGGGTGAGTTAGAGAATGCTCTTAAGCAGTAGGCAACACGTTCAAATAATACCTTAGGAAAATGGATCAAGATCCTATACAGTGCAGAGCAAGAAGGCACTGCAGGTGGAAGGTCAGGCAGAAAGACTTCTGGTGGAAGAGCCTTTGGAGGAATGGGGGTAGAGTCTTCCTAGGTTAGTTTTCCCTCTCTGCCTGCTTTTGTCTGGCACCTGGAGAATCAGTTCTTGGGATTTTCCTAGCATGACTCAGTGAGTCAACGGGAAAGTTAAAACCAGGACCCTGTGCTCTGGCCCCATCATGGACCCTCGTGTTCAGCGCCCCTCACCCCCTTTCCTTTTCCCTCTCCCTGCGGCATACTGCTTGCTCTCTTGGCCTGCGGGGACCCGAAGGAGGGCCTTCCACTAACTGCAGCCTGTGTGAGCCAAGTACTTGGCCCAAACGCTGGGCTCACCAAGCATCCGTAAGCCTAGCAGGTGAGCAGCACACAGAAATGCCTTCTGTTCTGCTGGGGGAAGCCATGAGCCTGTTTTGTCCATTAACCTCTACAGCAGCCCTGGGAAGCAAGTCCTGTTTCAAGCCCCATTTTGCAGTGAAACTGAAGCTCAGAAAAATAACAGACTAAGCCAGGCATTCACTGGGAGATGGACTCAGAATTTGAACCTGGCTCTGACTCTAAGCCTGGGCCATTCCCCACCACATAGAGAACAGTAGAAAGGACATGAAGGGCCCAAGGCCACAACCCCCAGATCCACTTAGTCAGAAGCCAGCAGCAGGGCCCCAGAGGTGCCTAGTCAGGCCTGCAGTCCCCAGGGCATCTGAAGCTTGGGGTCGCTGGGCTCCAGTGCTGTTCCCTGCAGTCGAACCTGGCCCCAGAACTGCCTGGAGATGAGAACACAGCGCTCAGTGGCTCCATCAGCCCTGCCTGCCAGGGCCTAGGAGTTCAGTGCCTATGGCCAGATGAGGGGTATGGACATGGGCAGGCCTGGAATCAGAGCTTCGGAGGATCTGCTCCTGTGTCTGGTAAGCAGGGCGGGCCCTCTCCTGCCCTCAGAGACCCCACACATAGATGGGCCTGCTATCTGCGCTCAGCAGCCTCAGTGACTAGGGGTCCCTGGAGTCAGAGTCTTGGGCCCCCGAGGGAAGTACAGAAAAGCACAGCCTTGATTTACACCCTGCTTTCGCCCCTCACAACCCACAAGCTCTGGATACTGTGCTTTCCTTTGTGTGCCTCTGTTTCCTCAGAGGAGTGTTAGGAAAAGGGCTCCGTCCACCACCAGCTGCTGCTCAGAAAGTGGCTGCTTCACTCCGCTATGGGTCCTGAGCCCCGCTGCTGCTGGGCAGGGGTAGCTGCTCCAGGGCTCAGGCTTGGGCAGGGCCTGCCCCCACCAGTGTTGGGAGTCCTCCCTCCCCGGAGAGAGTTGAATTGGAGTGCTCCTGCCAACTCCTCCCTCCTGGCTTGGCAGCCTGAAGACAACGCTGGCCAAAAATATTTGTGTGGGTGGCGGAAAGTTAACTTTTCCGCCTCTCTTGTCTTTCCTGGAAACCGTGGCCACCATCAAATACAGCAAAACAGAAGCAGGGATAGAGGGAGGCGAGGCCCCCGTGGGGAGTCAGAGAGCCCTGCCCCCCATGCCCACTCCTGCTGCCTCTCCATCTGGCTCTGTGGTGGGAGTGGGTTGGGGGCTGTGAGTGCTTCACATCACGAGAGCCTGCCATGCCAGAGTCCCGTGGCCCTCCAGCACCATCTGCCTCAGTGTGCATTCAGCCTCTGGGGAAACTGACTCCAGAATATGGAAGGCACCTGCCCAGCTCACTCAGCCAATCAGGTGTCTGGAATTCTGCCAGCCCTTCGTGAGATTCTCTGAAACTCAAACAGCAGCAGCCTGGTAGTAGCTCGTGAGTGGCACCAGCTGGGGAGGAGTGAAGGCCTGGAGCCATCTCTTCTGCATCCCTGGGTCCAGCTTCATGGTCAAGGAGACAGAGCTAAGTTTGGATCCCAGATCTGTCACTTTCTAGCTGCATTGCTTTACCTAGCTGAGCCTCAATTTCCTAACCTCTGAGATGGGATAATAATAAAGTATATGTCTCATACAGTAGTTGTGAGAATTTACAGCAATAACCTAACTGAAATATCCCAGGACAGGGTAGGTGGTCAGTATCCTGAGCTAACGTCCTTCTCCTGGGCTCAAGGCTGGCTGCTCTGTCCTGATTTTTCCTCCATGGAGGCTGCTGTAACAGGTGCCTGGTTATCTTTCTGATCCTGTCGTGTGTTTGCCTTTCCCCTGGTTGGCTCTGATTTGCCCTCATGCCTGGTAATGGGCTTATCTCTCTGCCTGCCTACCGGACTCCTGGCACAGCCTCAGCCAGGGGTCAGGACTGCAGCAGGGGGGGCCTGACCCCTGCTGGGCAGAGGTGTGGGCACCGTCACTGAAGCCAGGCCAGGCCCTGAGATTATCCACGTGCACAGAAGTTCTGGGGACCCAGGATTCTCACCATGCACAGGGCCGCCAGTGGGCATGCGTGCTTCTCCCTGCTTTTGCAACAGCATATGTGAGATTCAGAGTGCACACAGCTAAACACTGGTAGAATCAAGTCTTTAAACAAGGTCTGATTATTCCAAGGTTTCCTCCTAAGTGTAATTGCCATGAGCTCTGACTTAAGAGCTATCCGCCTTCACAAATGAGTCCCCAGCCTTTGTCCTCAGCCGGGAACTCTCCTGCTCTCCAGGCCCCCAAGTAAAACTGCCCCCTGCTCATCTTCCCTGGAAACCCAAAACAGCACACTCATCCTCCTGCCCACTGAGCACTTGCTCCTTCCCATTATTCCTAATCTCCTCTAACATCACTCTGTTGCCGGAGCTGGGAACCTGCACTGTCTCACAGAGCCCTCCCCTTCCTCCACTCCCACTCTCCATCTGCCTCCAAGCCCAGCCAGTCCTCCCCACAAACATCGCTCACGTCCATCCCCTCCTCCCAGCCCCCTAGAGGGAGCCTGCATCCCCTTTCCTTATTATCATCATCATTCTTAACCTTCATACATAATCATATAATTATTGTTGTTTTTCTTATCATTCACAGCTCTCCCCACCAGATTTTAAATCTTCATGAGCCAGATTCCCATATTTTCTTTATCCTCATCATTGCCACAGCAGTTTTTATGGTATCTGAAATAGAGTAGGAGCGTAAGAAGTTTTTGTGGAATGTGAGGATAGCCAGTACACGTTAAATTACACTTAGGAACTGTGCCGAGTCCTCCGCATGCATTTTCTCAGTTTGTCCTTAATGCAGCACTAAATTGGAGAGTGTTCTGTGTCTCCTACCTGAAAGTGCTCAGGACCGGAAATGATTTAGATTTCAAAGCTGGTCATATTTTGGAATGTATGTGTATACATAAAGAGCTATCTTATGGGTGGGACCCAGGTCCAAACCTGAAATTCAGTTATGTTTCACATGCACCTTGTATACAGTGGTACCTCGGTTTACAAACTTAATTTGTTTTATGATTTGGGGGAAGATGGCTATGTCTGTGTTTGAGTGGGGAAGATAGCCGTGGTCCTGTTGTTGTCCAATGCAGTGTTTGTGAATGGGAGCTAAATTTTTTTTTTTTTTGGTACAGGGAATCGAACTCAGGACCTTGCACTTGCCAGGCAGATGCTGTACCACTGAGCTATATCCCCAGCCCCATTTTTTTTTTTTTTTTTTTTTGATACCAGGAAATCAAACTTAGGGGAAGCTAAATTTTGCCCAATGCTTTTGTTTGCAAACCAAATTGTTTGCACACAGAAGCATTCATGAACCAAGGCATCGCTGTATATTGCCTGAATGTAATTTTACACACTATTTTTAGCATACCTGTGTTTTGATTGCAACCCACCACATGAGGTCAGGAGTAGAAAGTGAACTTGTGGCATCTTGTTGGTGCTCAAAAAGTTTTGGTTTTGAGAGAATTTGGGGTTTTAGAATTAGTGATGCTCAGCCTTTATAATTACAGTACACATTGTACAGGTGGAGAAGTGGAGGTTGAGACTGCCACACAAGTGGCAGAGCTGGGATTCTAACTCAGAGCCGGAGCCTGTAAGCACCCCCTCACACTGTGTGTCACAGTCTCCTCAGGGGGTGTCTGTCCCCAGTCCTTTATCCTCCACCCCACAATTCCTGTGATTCCTGTGGCGTATGTACCTTTGATGGAATGTAAGCGAGCTCTTTCTAGGTGGGGCCCAGATAAGTATTTTTAAATAAGTAGATATTTATTTAATGTGCAGGAAAAATGACTTGGCACAATATACTTGTGGTTTTCCTGTGATTATTGCTTAAGATAAGTCTAAAGTAATAAAAGCACATTATTAAAAGTTGAAGGGAAAATAGCAAGTCAGTAGGGTCAGGCAGCAGAAAGATATGGTACAAACCTAAGGTGTTTTGTGACTGAAGCTAAGGAAACACTTCCCTATGGAAGTGCAGGTCCTGAACCCCAATCCCCAGCCAGTTCTCAGGGCCACCCAAAGATGGACAGCTCTCAGAAATTCATCCCGGGACACCTACTGCACTGTCTCATGTCATTTCTTTTCTGCCCGTACAGATAGCCTGCCCTGAAGGGGCCTCACCTGCCAGAGGTCAAGAAGTATTAAGAAGGAGGTGTTGGGGCCACCACTTTGCCCAGGCAGCCAGCCAGGAAGGACTAATCTTACCTCGCAGCTGGACCTTGCCTCTGCTCTGTGGATCAATCAGCAGAGGAAGACAGATCTACAGAGAGCCAGAGGAGCGGCCAAGGGGAGCAGAGAGCAGGGCTCACACAGGTGGCTCCAGCCCAGGCCTTGCTGGCTTCTGTGTCACCAAGAAGAGGAGCATCATGCTGGGCCCTCACTTCCCACCCTCGCCCCTTGGGCCCAGAAAAGGAACACCTTCCCCCTGCAGCTTCCAGATCCCTGATGGGAGCTACAGGTGTCTGGCCCTGGAGGCGGAGGAGAGCAGCAGCGAGGAGGGCCTGCAGGGAGAGGCGGGGCTCATGGAGCTGGAAGAGGATGAAGTGGCCTGCACAGCCACACAAGGGGTGCCACCGCTGCCCAGAGTCCTGGGCACTCAGCCATCCAGCTGCGCCAGCGAAGCACGAGGGGGGACCCAGCATGACAACAGGGCTGGCCAGGACTGGGATGTGGTGACAGCCCGGCGGGTGATGATACCCAGCCCCAGCGCTGGCCCTGAGCTCAGGGTGGGCCAGAAGCCAGGTAAGTATGCATCCTTCTCTCTGGAAAGACAGGAAACCCCAAAGGCCCTTAACATTTGCCTTGGGCATATGTTCCGGTGATGGATAATAATCCATCTCATCTCGAGAGCGTGCCCAGGTTAACAGCTGTGGAGAGATAGGAGCGGCTGCAAGTTACATGCCGTCCCATCTGTGCCACATCCAACCCCACTTTTGTCTCTGCCGAAGAGCACAGGTGAGAAGGCAGCAAGAGAAAGCCATGTTATCATGCATGCTTGGAAAAAAGTCCATTTCTCACTCTCACCTGCCCTTTGGTTGTTAGTGGTAACAAGTCACCATAAAGCCCCAAGAATCTGATGTGGAAGGACCCAAAATTAGACATACTCAGGCAAGCTAGGGTGTGACACCAGACAGGACAAACGTGTCACTACCCTTGCTGAGTTGGCGGGGTAGAGGGGGTGCCTCTGAACTCATAGGGATCTTTGTGGAGACACTGAGGCCTGGAGAGAGCGAGAGTGCTACAGGTCCTCCGCAGAGTAGGGGCTGAGCTGGACCCATGTTCTGCCCCTAGGCCTCGGTTTCCCATCTGTTAGAGATGACAAAGGCAAAGGCCACGTCACCTGGGTGGCACTGGGATCCAATGACAGCTACAGGGAACACTCCATGTGCAGCACGGAAGGAAGGCGCAGGGATCATTTTCCTGCAGGGCGGGCGCGGCAGTGTGCAGTGCAGGGCGGGGCCGGGAAACCCACACTGAATCACCTCCACCACCGGCCCATGGAAACGCTGAAGTGGGTCCAGATGGGGAAGACGTGAGCAGGGCCATGCTCAGCTCAGCAGGAGCTGCTGCCAGCAGATCCTGGGGGTGCAGGGTGTGGGGGAGACACAGTCCTGGGAGGGCTTGTGCGTCAGGAAACCGAAAGAACACTTTATTTCTCTGCAGGCATCGCTGACGCCCTGGCTGGCATCTCACCAGCCTTCCCGCCCACTCTGCTTTCTGAAATAATTCTCTCCAGGCTCTGATCACTCCCCATGGACAGAGTTCCTGCCCAGGTTTGGGTCACACAGGGAGCTGGGTGGGAGAAAGAAGAGACCTTAATGCCTCTGGGGTGGGCCGGATGAGCCCAGGGAGACTCAGCAGTCCTGGATTGCCAGGCAAATATGGGTCCCCTGGAACCCAAAGCCCCCAGGACCTGCTTCCTCCCCTTGCACAGACTCCAGCTGGGGTCAGGAGACAGGGAAACTGCTTCTGCACCCAAAGCCTGCTGGTCAAACCCTGGCAAGTTCTTTCCCCTTGGTGAGCTTCCATTTTTTCGTTTGTGAAAATAAATTAAAAACATAAGCCCTATCTACTGGATAGAGGCGCCGAGAGGTTGCAGTGATCTCAGATGTGGCGGTGTTTGGGACATTTTACAATACTCTAGGTAGGAATGCTGATGATAATTGAGATGATCATCATTAGCTCAACAGTACAACAGCTGTTTGTTGAGCCCTGATGTGCTAAGCCCACTATGCCAAGAGCTTTAATATCATTTCCTTGACCTCATAGCGATCTCCGTAAGGGAACACACTGTTATTATCACCATTATATAGAGGAGAAGACTGAAGTTCAGAGACTATAAGTGACTTGTCCAAGACATGGGGCTGGCAAATTCCTACACCATGATTCAAGCTTGGTGTTTTAAATGTGGGGCTTGTGCTCTTCTGGCCTTGTAAGTGTTATTTGTGGACATGCAGAGTAGAAGAGACCATGGATGGAGAGAAGAGAAGCAAGGGTCACCTCCACTGCACCCCAGCCACATCTCACAGCGAGCTGGGTTACTGAGAGGTCTCTTGTTCTCCTTGTTTTACTATAGCTTTTCCGGGCAGGAATTATTTTCCCTATTTTATGAGAGAGACAGCTGAGGCTTAGGGGTATATATTGCCTTCCCAAGGCCACATGGTCTCTACCAGCATGGAAGCTGATTGAGAATGGTTTTCACCAATCTGGTCGTTTCTCTCTTTAATGGCCATCCAGTTGGCCATCCGGTTCTGGACCAAACATTCTAGGGACAAGAGGGGCAGGAGTACCCTCAGGAGGACAGCATGGACAGGGGAGGCTTCTCAGAGGTGAGGGCAGGAAGGAAGCTGGATCTTGCCAGAGAGTCAAACTCCGGGCGGTCCTGGGTCACAGCCACGAAGGGCTTCCTGCTCCCTGGGGAAAGGGTGTGGCCAGAGTCCCTCCCCTCTGCCTGGAGAGCCACAGAAAAGCCTGCGGCACTGCTGGGTTATTTATTAGTGGCTTATGGTTTCCTTGTAAAGCTTTCTCCCATCACTGTCAGAGATTAGAAGAATCTCTGGACAATTACACCCATCCTTCTGCAACTGTACCCACCTCTCTGGAGTGCGGCATTAGCTACAGGCTGTGGCATAGGCTGCCTTGGGCTCTGCAGAGACTTGTATTTGAGGTCAGTGGTACTGATGCCTTTTCTCTAAGATTTGAGTACCACTCAAGCAGGGCAAGCTGAAAGGGGATGGGCTGCAGGGAACTGAGGTGGGCAGCGGCCTGAAGCTCAAGTTTCTTACCCCCAGCGGCTGCCACTTGGGAGAATATCTGTGGGAAGGAAAGTGTAATACTGGGCTCATAATCAGGCCTCAGCCAAACACTAGCTAGTCCATTGCTCGCTAAGAGACCTAGCGGTCCTCTTCACAAAGTCACAGTTGGTCATAACTGGCAGGGCTCACTGAGATTACTGGGCATGTGGAGACTCTGAAGCCCAGAGATGCTAAGCAATTTGTCCAAAGTCACACATAAATTGGTGGCAAAACTAAAGGCTGGAACTCCGGATGTCCCAGTTCAGCTGGCAGGCTGTACGTTAAATGCTTTGTATGGATGATATCATCTCATCTAAAAAGCCTTGTGAAATGTATACTTTTCTTATCTCTGTGTTGTAGAGGAGGAAACTAAGGTATAAGAAACTTAAATGAATTGTCAGTCTCCCAACTTGGGGGTGGAGGAGCCAGGATTTGAACCATGAACGGTCTGGGACTATGCTTTTAAGCACACTCTCTCCATGGAG
The DNA here is from genome assembly GCF_000276665.1 of Chinchilla lanigera. NCBI lineage: Eukaryota > Metazoa > Chordata > Mammalia > Rodentia > Chinchillidae > Chinchilla > Chinchilla lanigera. Next base: position 3,955,985 of record NW_004955415.1, on the reverse strand, counting down.
AAGAGGCAGTAGGCTGTGCTCTCCCATCCACTTGGAGGTGGAAAAAGGTCCTTCAGGCTCTGAGAATAGGTGGGGGATTTGGCCTCTTTAGCTGCCCTGGGAAAAACCTGGGACCCACTGTGATCCAGGCTTTCCTTTGCTGGTGGCCATTTGTTATTGGGGTGGAGATATCTAGAGGATTGGCAGGACCAGGCAGGTGCTGTGTCTCTGAGCTATATCTCCAACCTTGAATTTGTAGGACCTTCTAGTCCAGCAGACATTGCTCTGAGCCTCAAGGATGGGGATGCGCAGGGGCATGGGTCTAGGTGTCAGATAAGGCCCACCAGGGCCACATCCATCTTGCTGAGGCAGAGGAGCTGCCCCCAGGCTGGCAGCTGACAGGGTTCCTGGGCCAAGGACAGGTTCTGCTACTTGGGCTCCTGGGAGACAGGATGGGCAAAGCAGGAGGCTGGCAGGAAGCAGAGCATTGCCCTTTCCACTCCCCACCCCACTGTGGCTATAGCAGGGGCTGATCTGTGCTCACACACAATCCCTTGCACCCATGGGCACACATGTGTGCCCCCAGGATGCCTATATCCCTGTTCTCATGCAGAAATTTTCACACGTCTGAACTTTCATACCTGCATACGTGTGAGTACCTTCAGATGTTCACACAGCTCTGCAGTGGACAGACATGGGCAAACATGTTCCCAAAGGCTCCCTCGCCCACCATGCCTATCACATGGGGACACGTGTCTCAGACTGACTTGCAGAGGTACAGCACCACATGAAAACACTGAGCAAGCATGTGCACGCTTCCTCATACAGGCACTCGTGTCTCCTCCTGCAGGAACAGGCTAAAAGCATGTTCTGTTTTCCATTTTCCTTTGCAGCACACCTACACTTTGAAAGCTCTCTTGCATTCATAGTCTCTCCTACAGGTATATCCGTTCTTGCACACCCACTGCCACACACCTACGTAAAGGCCGCACCACTTTCTCTCCTTCTTTCCCCATCTCTTTCTCTTTCATGCCCGCCCACACAGTAATCCTAGCCTCTCTCTCTCCCTGTCACCCACACTGTTTGTTTCCTGGTTTCCCACCGTCATTGCTGTAGCTACTCCCCAGCACATGTGCTCAGTGTAAGCAGCACCCTGCCTGGTGACAATCTGCAGGACCCAGTTCCTGTCCCCTACCTTGGTACAATAGGACAGGAGCAGCCACAGGGTCAGAGGCACTCTCTGGAGCCCATGAGGCCAGGCAAAAGGACAGGAGTAGCCAGAGAGGGCTTGTCTCCTCAGTCACCCGACCTTCACCTCTGAGTCCGCCCACGGGGACAGGGAATGTCCTCAACCCCAGCACCCATGGGCCCATGTTTCAGAGTGGGGGGTGGGCATACATCAGCACATTTCCAACTTCCTGTAGCGGAAATCTAAACACTGCTCTTGATGCAAAAGACAGAGGAGCATTTCTTCACCCTGCCAGAAGCAGGGAGAAACCCAGGGAAATGCCATGGAAACCAGGCTACCACTTTCTCAAGCCTGGTCCAACTTATGTGAAGGGTGCTTGTTAGCGGTCATGTTTCCAAGCTCACCCACCCCTCCCCACGGACAGTCTCGGGAATGTGGGAATATGGGCTTTTACCAGCATCTCCTTGACTGATGCGCAGCATGGACCACTGCCCTAGACAGGGCACAGACAGGCCTGTTCCCAGCTCAGTATCAACGGCGTGCCCTTTAAGGGGACAGTGGCACTCAGCCCCACCGAGGCCATACAGCACCCCGACCTGCTGCTGACCACTGACCAAGTCGGGGGACAGCAGCAAGACGGTGGGAGGGAGCGGCCCCCTCAGCCCCACTGTGCCTATGCCCTACCAAAGGAGAGGTACTGGGGCCCCTGAGGCTGAGGTGAAGGGGTTGGAGCACACGGGCCGGAGGGGTACTGCATCTGGGTGGGAGGTGGTGTCGCCTGGGAGGACAGATCCACAGGTAGATTCAAAAGGGGTTAGCAGTGCGAGGGATGGAGAGAAAAGAATGGGAACATGAGATGGCAACACAGCGCGTGAGAAAACGTACAGACAGATTCAGGGACAGACGGACAGACCTACTAAAGTAGACAATGATAAAGAAACAGAGAGACAAGAGGCTTGGCCGCAGCAGCGAGGGCAGAGGGAGGGCAGGGGGTGCCGTCGGCGAGCCGGAGGCTGAGCCCGGGGAGGGGGAGTCGCACCCCGGGGCGGGGCGGGTG
>NW_004955415.1:3941519-3953532 GCF_000276665.1 Chinchilla lanigera | reverse complement strand
CCGGGAGCTCGGGGACAGCCGAGCCGGAGGTGAGTCGTGAGTGAGGGGCGCTGGCCTCGCGGTCCCCACCTGCGCAGCTGCTGGCGCCGCCTGGAGGAGGTGGCCCCGCTGGGCTCCAGCCCCGCGCCCGGGGTGACCTTGCCAACTTGCTTCTACACTCTGGGCCTCAGTTTCCCCACCGGTACAGTGCAGGCGCAGGCGCAGGCGAGTGTCCTGGCCAGGGGAAGCGGCTCCCCGGGGCGGCGTGGGTCCAGCCCTCGCGTCTCTCTCTGTTAGCGGATCGAACCGGGAGCCCCAGGTACCCCCAGCCTACACCCCCAGTCTGCTCTGGGAGAGTCGGGGGTGGGGCTTGAGCCGGGAGAACGGCGGGGGAGCTTGGCCCAGGTGGACTCGCGTGGGCGCCTGTGGGGGCGGCAGGGCGCCGGGGCTGGGCCTGCACCCCCTACCTATCAGGGCGCCGGCTGCCTCAGGCTGTGAGGGCTGGGCGGGACGCCGGGCCCCACCTGGGGAAATCGAGGCCGTTCCAGGGTGCCTTGTGGAGAGGGGACACTCGGGGCTTCCCTCATCAAATTCTCACCACACCTGGACCATTGCCTCTTTCGCCCAAGGACCCAGGGTCTGGAGGTGTGGGCCGAGGGTGGGGCCGCGCCGTGGGATGGGGGATGGGAGGCTCCACCCAGGGCCCTCCAAGAGGCAGGACCTCTTTGAGGATTCTGGGGGAAAGGTCCCCTCCCCCAAGTTAGGGGCTTATCTGGCTGGGGACACGGACCCTTCTGTGTTCCATGTCTGGGATTTCTAGAAGGGACAAGAACTGCGGGGGAAGCAGCATGTGGCCCATTGCTCCCTCCCAACCTACCCTGAGTGGCAGGTGGCACTGGAATACACTGCTTTGCTGTGTGGTTTTGGGGCAAGACCCTCACTCTCTGTGGCTCTCCAGAGGGTGGGCAGGATGGCCCCTGGAGGCCAGCTGCACTGGAGAAGGCAGTGTCGGCAATGGCTGGAGGGGCAGACAGAAGGGTCCAACCTGATTGCATGGGAAAGTGGAGGGCGAAATAGCATGCTCCTCGGGGTGGGGGTGGGGGGGCGGTGAGGGTACACTGTCCACTGAGGTGAGGGACTAGAAGCCTGCTGGCACCGTCTGCTTGGTCACCAACCCCCATCCGGGGGGCACAGGCACAAATTACATCATTTGCTGTCCTTACTATACTGCCTCAGGCAGTAGGATGAGACCCTCCTCCAAAGGAGCTATCTCCTGCCTTGGTCTCCCTGTGAGATCCTGGGATGGTCTCACAGGGATGATCCCATCTCTGGTCCTCAGTTTCGCTCTGTGTACAGCGGGATTCACTAAGATCACTCCAATGTGATGTTCAGAGAACTTTTCCCAGCAGATCATTTGCTGCTGTGCTACCCGGGCTTGCAGGGCCCACTTTTCAAGCAATGGGTCAGCCCTCCGCCTCCAACCCCACCTGGCACTGAAGTTGTGATTGGAGTCAACATTCTGTGATTAAAACAAGGCCTTCAACACATTCCCTCCCTTGTCCGCTGTTGCCTTAAACTCTGCCCCGAAGGTAGGGGGAAGACCAAACCTGTGGCATCCAGGTGCCTGTGTCCCCCCTGGCCTCTCCAGTCAGTGTTTTATCCCATCTCCAGTTTTCCAGCTGCAGAGACTGAGGCCAAGCAGGGGAAGAGCTTTTCCCAGAGCGGTCTTTCGTGCGGGTGACTGCAGAGCCCTCTCCCTAGGAAAGAGCAATTCCTTGGAAAGTGGGAGGGGCACAAGTGTCCCTGGAGCATCTAGAGGGAGGGGAGAAGCACAGGTGGAGCCTACCCCACCCCAGGTCCCCAGCGTGGACAAGTGCTTTCCAGAGGCCACATCACAGCCCCAGAGGAGGCCGGGTGGGGGTCAGCACCTCCCAGGACTGCCCTCCTTCAAGGCTGAGCACACCTCCAGGCCTAGGGGGCCTGGCCTGGAAGGCACCCTTTCCTTCAGAGCGGCTCCCAGGCTTCCAGACATGAGCTCATCAGAGCTGCTGATGCCAGGAAGGGAGGGACTGAGGGGAAGCAGGCGGTGCTGCCCAGATAGGGGCATCATGAGCCCCCCACAGAGTAGAGGGCACTGTTGGCAAGGACCCCGGCTCTGGCGCCATGGTGGTGAGGAGACAGGGCCTGGATAAGTCAGCCGAGGGTCCAGGGGACAGGGTGGAGATGGGCCCAGGGCTTGAGCTGCAGTGCCAGGCTGACCTCTGGCACTTGCCGTGTGACCTTGAGTGAGGATCATGGGTCTCCCTGCATGGATCTCTGTGTCCCTGGCTAGCAGTGGGGTGGAATGGGGGCCTAGGAGCTGGGGTATAGTAGTAAGCAGAACAGACAGGTCCCTGCCTTCAAGGAACTTGCACTTCAATTGCAGGAATGAAACAAGGAAAAAAGGAAATAAATAAATCAGCACAATCATTTAAGAGAGGCAAAAACAGAGTAAAGAAAAGTCCTGATGTTAAGCTGGAAAGCGTGAGGAGGGGCCGCTTCAGGTAGGTGGCTCAGGAGGGTCTCAGGAAGTGACAGTGGAGCTGAGGTCTGGACATTGTCTGAGGGTCCTCAGGGCTTCCTGGAGGAGGCATGTCAGGACCTGGGGCCAGACACATGGGAGGGATTTGTTGGGAGGAAGGTGTTCCAGAGGATGAGAAACGGTCTAACCTAGGGCTGGAGTCGGGGTAGGTGTTAGGTATAAGTTTTATTTCCCCTCCCCAGACTATAAACTGCAGACCTCAAGGGGCTCAGCCAGAAATCTGTTGTGTGTGGAGGGCTGGGCTTGCTGGTGCGCAGGCGCTGCAAGTCAGCTAGTGCTAGCCAGTTCATTTGTACAGGGTCCTTTGTGAACTGTCCCTGGACTCAATTGCCCCAAGGGTGGCCAGAGAAGGAGTCAACATAACTGCCCCCAGGCCCTGTAATTCCAGAGGCTTACACAAAGCCCTCTCTCTGGAGTGAAATCTTTACCAACTGGCTGCTGCCTGAAATTCCACTACCCTAGCTTCATCTTTTCCACTTGGTGAGGCAGGCCAGCCGGGTGCTGTGCTGACCCTGGGCTGCCCTGCCCTGCCCTGCCCTGCCCTCCCTGTCTCCCTGGGTGCTGCAGGTGGAGCACAAGTCAGTCTACTCCTTCACTTCTTCCCTCCAGGCTGAAGCACTGCGGCTTCCCCACTGACTGGCTGGGAGATGTTAAGCACATTATGTAACTTCTCCGGACTTTGGCTTCCTCATCTATGAAACAGAGACAATAATAGGCCCTTGTACTATTGTTGTGAAAAGGGGACGAGTTGGTAAATGCTTTAAAATAAGTTTCCACTTATTAATACTATTACCGTCTTTTGATCTGTGTTAAAATAGGAAGCCCTTGAGGAGATGGACTATTGCCGCAGACTCATCAGGTCTCAGTGTGAATTACTTTTTGATGTTTGGCCAGGAACAGGTTTAGGTGGTAGGAGGAGGAGCAGGAGGAGCACAAACACAGCGGAAAGGGCCTGGACCATGCTCAGGAAAGGCGAACTGGCTGCTGGTCTGGGGCAAAGTACCTGTTACCCTTGGGCCTGGGCTTTGGTTCTGAGTCGCGGTGAAGTAAGCAGTAGAGACCTAAGGGATTCATGGGTGTGACAGAGCTCAGCGGACACCGAACACATCGGACCTGTGGTGTCAGATGTCAAGGAAGGGGCAGCTGGATGAGTCTGTGGAGAGGACAGTAGTCTGACCTGAGACCTTTGTGTCTAATCCTCTAGAATAAAATATTTTAGAGACTAAGAATGCTTGATAGATTAAAAAAAAGCTACAGTTACATAAAAAAATAGTTTATTGTTACTTACTATGTGCCACGAATTTTCTTTACATGTCAGTGACTGCAGGAGATAAGGACTGTTATTACTGATATCACTGTTGTATAGTTGGGAAATTGAGGCACAGAGAGGTTGGAAAAGTGATCTTCAGGCGGTCACAGAGCCGGTCAGTGACTAGGTGCCGAGCCAGGCAGTCTGGCCCCAAAGACTGAGCTCACTAAGGTCTCTCCTGCTTTAGGTGGAGTACTGGAGGCTGAGAGATGCCAGGCTACCTGCCTGAGAACATGCAGCCTTCCTCTTTGACCCTAATAATTTCTGTCCTCAGGTCCTATAGGGAGGAACTTTACCAGCCAGGTCTGCGGTCCAGAGCTCTGAGTGTTTGAACTAGCCCCGCCTCTTTTCTTCCCTCTACTCTTCCCCAAGAGTAGGTCAGAGAGAGTAAGTGTGCCTGTGGGCACCACGGTGTGGGAGGCCCTGCCAGGGCCTGATGAGTGAGCATGGTTACTATTGTGAGGCTTGAGTGGATGCCACATTGTAATACTCTCATGCAGTCTGGCACACCTGCACCATTGTACAGAGAGGAAAAACTGAGGCCAGAGAGCCCAGGGACCGGCCCAAAGTCACACAGACAGGTGAATCCCTTCGTTTCTGGACCTCCTGTCCTGCCTTCTGGGCTATTTGATACTTGTGGGCTCCATGGAGAGATGGAATTTAGGGGGCCCTTCCATTGATCCCCAAGGTGGCCCTGGTCTAGGCCAGGTTTCTGATCCAGGGCCCATTGGGAGGACTCTTGGAGTTGGGGGATGGGGAAGGCACTGATTAAAAAATAGATTGTCACGCGCATGAGGGACAAGCCTGCCACCCCCTAGCCTGAGCCAGTTGGTTCCTCCGCCCAGCTGCCAGACCCTACTCAGGTCTCCTGCTGGGGCTGGGCCACCTCTCCCTGGCTCTGGGCCTGAGGCTGAATGCTCCCAGCCGCCCTCCTCTCTGCCTACTCCTCCTGCCCAGCCTGCAGGCAGATGGTGCTCTCATTGAGCTTGGGTGGGCCTGAAGCTCAGCTGTTGGCTTTCAACGGTGCCAGGGAGGTCTGGCGTCACTGCACACTGGCTCTGTGGTCCTGAGTGAGGGATTGTGCCTCTCTGGGCCTCAAGCATCCCTAGAGTAGAGATGTTAATGAGAGCTCTTTGCGGCTTTTGAAGCCTTTCCCAGACTCCTTCTCTGACAAGCAGCTGTGGAGACCCTGCTTAGAGAGGGGATGGGGCTTGCAAAGGCCACTCAGCTGCAGAGTAGCAGAGTGGAGGCCTGGAGCCAGATCATCTTGAAAATCTCAGTTCTGTACAACTTCTCTAGGTTGAGTGGGGTCACATGGAATTGCGGAGGCGGGAGGCTGTGCTGAGAAGATGCGAGCAGCATTTTATTCATTTGCTGTTTCTCTCAGTCCACAAACGTTTGCTAAACCCCAGCTATGGCCTGGCCACAGGGGCACGGGCACAGCCAAGGTTCTGCCCTGCAGGGCCGGGGAGGACTGACATTAAAGCAAACACCGACGGGATTGCACGTCTGATGCGGGTTTGGGGGAAAGGTACAGGGTGTGTGCCGTGGGGAATGTGATTTCTTCGGCTGAGACGCCTCCTAGAGACAGAGTTGAAGGATAAGAAGTATGGTCAGAAAGGTGCGCGCTGAGGAGCACGGGAAGAAAGGGCTGTAGCTGGGTGTGACGGTGCCTGTAATCCCAGCACCTGAGAGACTGAGGCGGAGGGTCACTGTGAGTTTGAGGCCAGCCTGAATCACACGGTGAGACCCTGTCTCAAAAAAGTGCTGAGCACTTGATGGAGGGGTGGTGTTGACAGGGGTGAGGCACACGAAGAGGCTGCAGCGTTATGGGGCATGAGCTGGGGCTATCATTCAGGCCTGGCGCCCCAGAGGGTTGGAGGAGGATGCTGGGAAGGAGCTGTTTCCATGGCACTGCTCTGGAGGCTGATGCTACCTTCTTCATTCCCTTGGATGCCAAGCCTGATGGTGCCACCATGGCCTCCACACCCAGCCACTTCCTGGATGACGGAATGCAGGATGCGTCTTTGCCACAGCCCACATCATTTTTGCATCCGAAAGGCCACCCGATGCATCCTGCCTTCTGGGAGGGCGATGGTGGCCCAGCAGCCTCACATGGAAGCTGGAAAGGGAATGTTCCAAGGCCAGCATCTGTAGCCACTAGAAATGCCCCAAGGCCGGAGCCCTGGTCGGTAGTCCAGCTGCTTGTTCTCTGAGCCTAGCTCTGCTGTCTGCTTGAGGGTATGTCTTCCCCTCTTTGGGCCTCAGTTTCCCCACCTTTGTAATAGGGAATGCTCTAGTTTTTCTGTACACGAAGGATGGGCTGTGGATGAAGTATGCAACATCCAGAATCTTGCTGGAAGTGCAGCATCTCAGGCCCCACCCCGGACCTGAATCAGGGTGCATTTTAACAACAGCCCTGGGAGATTCCTGGATGCTTAAGTTGTTGTTCTGGGCCAGTCATTTTTAAACTTAAAAAAATGAAAGTCTGTAAAATCTTCCTCCCACTCCAAAGTTTTACATGTGGAAACGTGAGAGGGGACCTACCCACTCTGTAGTCACTCATCCGCACCCCTTCACAATGAGGAGCGGCACAGATTTCAGGATTGTCATCAGAGGGGAGGTGGAAAAGATACACGGACTGATTCGAGGGAAGGAACTTCTTAGACCTCTCCCATGTCTCTTGAGAATTCCTGACCAGGTGACCTCTAAGAGCCCTCTCAGTTCTGGCCTCCAGGGTCCTCTGTCTTGGGAGTTTGGAAGATGGGATTGCAGAGAGGGAGGGCGCTTGATGGGCCACAGCCCAGTGACATGGTTCCTGTTGGCCCCATGTTGGTGTCTTGCCCTGTTCACTCTGAAATCCCTGAAAGGGTAGCCAATGCTATTCTTCTTTGAGACAGGTGCTCAGTGTGTAGTTCATGCTGGCCTTGAGCTCACTGCGTAGCCCAGGCTGGCCTCGAACTTATGGTGATCGTCCTGCCTTGGTCTCCCCAGTGCTGGGATTATAGGCCTGTTCCACCACGCCCAGCTGCCAGTGCTATTCTTAGCACATCGGAGTAGTGAGGAGAGAACATACTAGTGCATTATTAATGCCTCAGAGTCCAGAGGATCACACACAGGGCTCCTGGGCCACAGCCTCCTGGTATGCTCTTCATGACTGCCATGGCAGTGCAGAGGGGAGCTGGTTTCCCAGGACCCATCTGCCATCTCTTCTGGCCCTGGCCATAGCTGCTGTTATGGTTTGTGTATAGATGCCCCCCCCCCACAAGCCTTGTGCACTTTCAGATGAGGCTTTTCCAGAGGTAGCTTAATCTAGCGTTTGTGATTGATTCATGGTTCAATGCTAGGATTAAGGGTACTGGGATTAAGGGTGGGTGGTTGCTGGATCAGTCCACTGATTGGATTGGCACCACCTTAATCCCAGCAGCCTAGATAAAATAAAGGGGGCAGAAGGAGGTTTGTTTCCCCCTCTTCTGCTCTTGTTGCTTTCACTGTCTTCCACCACCATGAACTGTTGCCCTCTGCCATGCCACCCTGCCTTGGAGCCAGCCACTTATGGACTGAAACCTTCACAAACTGTGAGCTAAATAAACCTTTCCCCTTTAACTTTGGGTGTTCTGACCAACGAGAAAAGTAACTAAGACACCTGCCTTCCAGCTCGGAAATGAGTCATGAGATACAGTGGTCAGCTAGGTCTGGCAAAATCATTTCTCCCTTCATTAGCACACATTTATTGAGCACATGTTACACGTAGCAGAGTGGGTGGGCTGATGAATGAAACACGGTTCTTGCCTTCCAGAAAGTCACGTCAGCTAGAGAGTCAGTGTGCTTCACCATCACTGCAGCATATGTGCAGGGCCTGGGGCCAGGTACTGTGCACACGTGTGAGCTGATTGGTGTAACCACCCAGCAGTGTGAAAATTAGGAGGACCTTTTGTAGAGGAGGAGGCTGAAGCTCAGCAGATACAGGCTCACTAAAGGCCACTGTAGCTTGTGATCAGATTGAACTCAAGAGTGGGTAGAGCAAAACAACTGTTTTATGTGGAGCAAATGGTTATACGTAGCATGAGGACTTTGGGAGCCACTAAACTGCACAGTGGGAGGCACTTTACCCTACAGGACATTGACTGGTTGAGGCTAACCCATTCTTAGTGAACCCTGAGGTGCTGAGGAAATTGTGTGTCCAGAATTTTCATGAGGCTGGAATGGAAGGTCAGCTATACTATGGAAATCCAAATCCTATGGGATAAGACCCCAAGGTGGCCCATCTCACGAGGCTATGCTGAGGACTCTGGTTGGGAGACAAAGGTCTGTATACTGTGAGATCCTTGGCCTTTCCTGCCTCAGTTTTCTGGTCTGTAAAATGGTATAACATTCCCTGGTCTGCCTGTATCCCTGATGGGTGAAAAGTCCTAGGAAAAACATAAAAAGTGTTGTGTGTATTCAAGGGATGATATATAACTATTACATGATTGTGTGTATAAATACATTCTGTTACATTTGCAATTAATATGGAGTTGTGCCATGTGCCAGACCACATTCCAGGCATTTTCCTCTGTGTTCACAAACTATGAACTTATTTATAAAATCTTGAGTTCTGCCAGGCATGGTGGCACATGGATTGTTGTGAGTTTGAGACCAGCCTGGGCTACAAAGTGAGCTCAAGGCCAGCCTGAATTGCATGGGGAGACCCTGTCTCAGAAAGACCCCCCAAAAAATTGTGAGTTCTAAAGGCCAGTGGGTCTCCAACCTAGCCGTGCATCAGAGCTCCTCTGGGAGTGTATGCATATTCTGTGGTCCTAGAAATGTACGTGTAGAACACAGTCCCTGAGGATTCAGCTACACCTGCAAGTTTCTGATCTGGGTAGGTGTGGAACAAGGACTTATCCAAGGCTGCACATGGAGCTGGAGACAGTTGAGGCTAAAACCCAGGCCTCTGGCTCCCAGTCTGCCCTTTCCTCCTGCTCTGAAGGCTTGAAGCTGGGCAGGCTGTGTTTGAAGAGCAATGCTGCTGGTATCGGCTGCTAATGTATATGGTCTGTGCTGGGCACACTAGATGGCTTATTCTGTTAAATTGCCTGAGGGGTGAAAAGGAGACATTCACCACAGCAACATGATCCCCTAAGACTTGACCTAAATTGGGTATAAGACTTTAATGTACATCTAGAAAAGAGAGACCGTGGCTGAGCTACAGGGATTCTGGAGACATGAATTTGAAACCATGCCGTGAGGCATTTCTCCTTCTGCAGTAGCATGTGCCCTTGGGGTGACAGCTATCCGGTAACTGGCTTACCTGAAGACCGGCAGGCTGGTGGGAAGGAGAAAAGTCCTGTCCCACGAGGTGTATATGAGATGCATGGGCACACTGCTCCCACCCGCCGCCTGAGCACAGTGTGGTTCTGTGCGCACACCTGCAGGACTCCATGTGCACAGGGTTGTGTGTCTGTCCCGCGCCCTGGAGTCATGCATGCCTGAGCAGGCTCCATGGTGTGCCGTGCAGGTCTAAAGGAGCAGCACCTCTGGGAGCTGAGGGGGAGGATGGGGCAAGGGAGACAATGGGGCAAATGGTCAAGGTATGTTATGTGCATGTAAGAATCTTCCAAGATAGAAGATAAATTAATCTGTATAATCAGTTTAGAAAGAATGATAAAAGAGATACAGACAAATGGTGGCATGGTTGCAGTGCAGGGGGACCCTGGGATCCCAAACATCACAAGCAGAAGGGCAGTAAGAGAACCTACTTTCCTTATTCGTGTTCCATCTGCATGTTAGGAGCGCCGTCTGCAACCTGCCAGGTGTAGCCTTCCCAGGATCTTGACACGGCTGCTCCCTCACCAGGCCACTCCTCCCTTGAACTCACCCATACCTCGCCCCATCCCCTTCCCCTTCTCGGAAAGGACCACTTTGATCCCCATGTATAGCTTGGCAGAGGCTCCCTGCCCCGAGAGGTCCCTGTGCTTCCTGCGCCTGCTTTGTGTTTCTCTGTAGCATTTACCAGCTGACTTACTTGTATATTGATTGTCTTGCTCCTCAACTGGACTGCAAGCAGAGATCTCTGTCTGTTTCTCTTCATGGCTGTGAACAGTGCCTGGCCTTTAGTTGGTGTGCAATAACTATTAATTAAATGCATGAGTCCGTGCTCCGCCATGGACTTATTTTCTTTATACTGTCAAATTGTATTACTGTAACACCCACTTTAGCCTTAAATAGTAATATACCTGAGACCACATTTACCAGTACTAGTTTGAAATTTACATAACTGATACGATTTTAAGTATCAGAGTTCTACCCAAAGTCCTCTCTGCTTCCACTAGAAGGGTAAAGGCACCACACCTTGGGATTCATTGATCCAGTCCAATCCCCCCCTTTGAAGAAAGGATAAACTGAGGCCCAAAGTGGTGCAGGGACTCACTAGTGTCATCCTGGTTGTGACAGGACAGACACTGGAACCAGATGTGTGACCTCCAGTCTTGTAGTCTGAGGGAAGAAGAGAGGGCAAGCCTGGATGATTCACCTCTCCCTGGCTGGAGACACCTCCTGGCAGCAGAGGAGGCATGGCAGGGTCAGAGGCCTCCAGCACCCAGAGCCATGGAGCCCTCCTGGTGCAGGACCAGCATGGGCTGCTCCTTCCCTGCTTCGAGACTTGGACCTGGGGGCTGCACCTTAGAGATTTGAACCTAGTTCTGTCTGCTGCAGCACATGGGCTAGATGTCCACACTGGGTTCGCTTGTGCAGGGAGGAGTCTGGGGAGAAGAGGGGGAGGAAACGAGCAGTGCCCACTTGTGAGCACAGGTGTGAGACCAGATCCAGAGAGGGCTGGCTAAGAGAGGGACAGGGAAAGAGGGCGCCCGAGACTCGAACAGCTATGCAGAAGTGGGTTTGTGCAGAAGGCTGACGTAAAATTCCCCATAGGTGTGCACAGTGATTTATACTTTATATATTATTTTTGCATGTCATTTGCTTAGCAGCTACTTTCAAAGCAGATGTTTCATCGTCTCACTGGCATTACTCACTGAGATTGAGAGAGGTGCAGTGCTTCACCAAAGGCAGCTCAGCAAGTGGGATGGGGCCCTGTGTAGTCTTTGAAGGGGAGGACCGGACTGCACCTCTGGATGTGGTAAAGGAGGGCTGTCTGGGGAGCCCCAGACAGGCTGGATGGAAATGCGAGCAAGAGGCAGGCGCTGGCAACCTGAAGCCCAGTCCTTCATTGGTGAATCTTCTAACTCTTCTAAGCCTCAGTTTCCCCATCTGTAAAATGGAGGTGAGGGTCCTGCCTCACAGCGTGTGAGGATAAAGATGGTGCTACGGGAAGGAAGAATGCCTGGCATTTGGAGGCGCTCGGCAGGCAGCGCCGGGACTAATGAAGTGAGCACACCTGCCGCGGACAGGTTTGCCCCTGCTGACCGCTTGCCAAGGCCTCGACCCAGGGATCCCTTGCGCCTTCTTCGACTGGTGCCAGAGACCCAGTGGGCCCGCAGTGCCGGGGGGGGGGGGGGCGCCATGCGGGGCAGGCGTGTCCCCCAGCCCGACTGGCGACGCCCGAGGGAGAGGTGGCCCCCATCGCCTGGCTGGGCCACAGCGCTGCGCTCCTCTCTGCGCTCCTTCTGCCCTGCGCGCTGCGCTGCGTCCAGGCAGCGCGATCCCGATCCGGACTCCCGCGGGCCTGGGCCGTCATTAGCATTCCTCCAGCGTTTTTTCTCCCGGGTTATTTATTTTTCTGCGAGGAAGGAATGTGGGGAATTTACCGCAGGGCGCTGGCCTTCGTTTTCGGCTGCGCGGCGGCCTCTTCCCCGAGAAGGAAGCGGCCGAGACAGATGGCAGCGCTCACGGAGGCGGAGGCGGAGGGCGCTGGGCAGCGCGGGCGCGGGTTATGTAACCGCGAGGCGCCGCGCCTTCGCCCTGGGCCGGGCGCTGCGCAGTCCTGCGGGGTTCTTCCTGGGCAAAGGTTCCTTTCTCTCGGCTGGTCTTGACTTGGGATGCCAGGAGTGGGGATTACCTTGGGTCCGCCAGCCTCTCCTGGGCCATCCTCATTGCTTGGAAAACCACCTCATCTCCATCTTTCAAGACCTAGGGCAGGGTTGGGAATATAACTCAGTGGCATAAGTGCCTGCCTGGCAAGCGCAAGGTCCTGAGTTCGGGTCCCG
>NW_004955415.1:3932191-3941419 GCF_000276665.1 Chinchilla lanigera | reverse complement strand
AAAAAAAAAAAAAAAACAAGGGAAAATGAATACACGACTGCAATAAAAAATGTTAATCTCCTTTGGTGGACACTAAAGTACAAGGTTGAAAGACAGCACAGCACCTGCCTGGCAAGTGCAAGGTCCAAAAAAAAAAAAAAAAAAAAAAGACCTAGGGCAAATGCCACCCCCTCCAGGCAGCCTTCCAGTTTGCTTTGTCCTAGTTCCTTCCACTCTTAGGTTCTGCGTTCTCAGAGGGAGTTCATGAAACATCCTACTTCTCAGGCTCACGCAGCATCTCCTCCACCCACAGATGTGTTGCTTTCCTCTTCCCTCTCCTTTCCTGCAGGCACCACCCTCAAGATCCCGGATTTACAGTCCCGATGACTCTAGAAGTCGCCTGCAGGGACCAGTGATGGAGCACATGTGAACGTGGGAGGCTCTGGGTGTGGGAGTGCTCATCCTTTACCAGTTAATTTAGTCAACACTTTTTTCTGCAGTGTTGGCCTTTCTGTCACTGCGTTGTATCCCAGCCCCCTTTTTATATTTTATTTGGAGACAGGCCCTTGCTCCTTGCCTAGACTGGCGTCAGACTTTCAGACCTCCTGCCTCGGCCTCTGGAGTAGCTGGGATTACAGGGTTGCGCCACTGCCTGGCTAGTCAGCATGCACCGAGGCTCTCCAGGGTGCTGGCCTTTGCTGGGCCTGGGGCATTTACAGTGCCCTGGCCCTAGATAACGCAAGGCTACAGGAAAGGGCCACGCCTTTGTGCAGGGCCCAGAGTGTGCCAGGCCCCAGGATGAGTGCTGATGAGGAGCCTGGATTGACTGATGGGGGCTTCCAGGAAGAGGTGCCTAGGCGGGGTCCACAGCATGGGTGGGGAAGGTGAGTGTGCTTTGCAGGTGGGGCTCTCCAGAAAGAAGGCACACGGGCCTGGGCTGAGTACCACCGCCCCAGCTCCAACTCCATTCCACCCTTTGTTGGCGCTGAGATCTGTGATGAGTTAGCGAGTTCTTGGTGCCTCGTTTTTCTCTTCTCTAAAACACCCATGGGGAACCTTCTTTTTGCCTCGTGGTCTGGATTAGAGGAAAGACCCGTGAACCCTGCACTCAGCAGCATTGGCTGCTCCCAAAATACCTACTGTTGTCCTGTGTGTCAGCTTCGTCATTGTTCCACAAGTGCCTGTGCATGGGTGGGCTGGGGGAGCCAGGAGTACAGAGGTGCACAGCGGAGGCCTGGCCTCCAGGCTCTCCTGGTCTATGCAGAGGTGAGGTCAGTCCCTGTGCTACAAGCAAGACATACTTGGGCCATCCTAGATTTGAACCCCAGTGGTGTGATCTTGAACAAGTCACCGCACCCGTCTGAGCCAGTTCTGAGACAAGAGTGCTGCTGACCCCATGTGTGCCTGGGAGTGTCCAGGAGGAGAAGGCCTGCTGTGGTGCCTGGCAGGGGCCGCGCACCTTGCTGGGTGACTTTTACTAATGTGAGTGACCCACAGAGCAGCACAGATAAAACACTGGTGGATGGGGAGGGCTTTCGGGAGAGGGTGGTGGCATTCAAATTAGCTGGGAGGCTGGGGGTGAGGGTGCGTGGGAAAGGGAGAGGCAGAGAAGCACCCGAGTGAGGGGTCTGCACACCTCTCCCTGTGGCAGGAGCTCATGGGGCAGGCGGGGACTCCGAGCTGCTGGTCTCCCTCTGCCATGGCTGAGGGCACAGGGAGGTTAACGAGCTCTGAATGCCAGGTGAGGAGGACTCTCTTCTGGATCCCCCCTGTCTTGGGGAGACTGGAGAGTTCTGAGCAGGAGGAAGAGGCGAGTGGAGCTGGGAGCGGAGGAAGGTGAATCTGTCTGCGCGGGGTGGGTTGATTGGCGGGGGAGACTGGGGGTGGAGAGGCCATTTAAAAGGCAGTTGCAAAATCGGTTCTCCTGATAAAGAGCTGGGCTGAGTCATCTGTGGAGGAGAGAAGGCATATCCAGCTCCTCTGTGCTGCTGTTGAGGTGGGATTTTCCTCCCTCGGCAGCCTGGTGACCGGCTTCCTTTCCGGAGGCTGAGAGAACTGAGGCTGCGGTCAGCAGGCACATCCAGCAGGAGCTGGGCTGTGGGAAACTCCGCCGGGGTGAGTGAGAGGGGCACCTGGAGGAGCCCTGGAGGTTTGGGGGTGTGACTCCAGGGCTGTGGCACCCCTCTCTGGTGGTAGCTTTCCCTCTGGCACGGAATGGGAGGCATGTGTGGCAAGGCTGGAGTTGCTCCCCGTGCCTAAGCATGGGAGGGGGCTATAGGTCTGTGGGCCTCTCGGGGTTGCACCCCCTGCTCCTGGCTGTGTGGAGAAGCCTAGGGCAAGGAGGCTGTCATTTCCTCCTTTCCTGGGGAGGATGCCAGGCGGGGCTGGCCAGGCAGGTAGGCATTGCTCAGACCGTTCTATCTCCCTGCCCTGGCTAAGCCAGAGCCGGTTCCTTCCTGCCCCCCTGGGGGGCAGTTTACCTAGTCCGTTGCCAGGACTCCTGGCAGCCACAACGGGCTGCTCACCCCGGTCTCTGTTCCTATCTCTGGCTGCCTGTCCCACCCCACTGGACCCAGGCTGAACACTCCCATTGACGGCAGGCGTGTGAAGAAGTATTTCCTTCAATTCTCCCCGTCCTGACCTTCTGCTCTGGCCTGTCTTGCCCTGCCTCACTTCCCTCCTTTGGGTTCTTGATCTAGACAGGCCCAGTGATGGGTGGAAAAAGCAGCTGTCTGCAGAGGGTGATAGGGATTGGGAAGAGGCCTTATTCCTGCCTGAGCAAAGCTAATACTGGGGACCTCCTGACTCCCAGCTGCATGATCTTTCCACTCCATTCATCCTTCATACCCTGTCAGTCTTTTCTACCTCAGTAAGAATGAGTTTATCAGTTACTCTTCTGAGAGGAAGGGTGAGGAGAAAGCATGAGTTGTCCTAGGCAGCTGAGTGTCCAGGGCAGAGGGCCCTGCAGAGGGAGGTGGGTCATGGAGCGAGGAGGCAGAAGGCTCTGCAGCTGCCTGTGCAGGGGCCCTGCACCTTTTCTTGAGCCCCCGTCGGGAAGGTTGTGTGGTTAAGAGATGAGATTTCACAGCCAGACTTTCTAGCTTTGGAATCACAGCTGTGCCACTTACAGATAGTATGACCCTGCGCGGACATCTCTGGGCCTGGGTTTGGTGTGGAAAATGGGAGAAGTAACAGAATCTATTTATTGGGGTTGTTGGGATGGAGCAGGACAATGACTAACAGTGTGCAGTGTTGCCCTGGGATGCAGCAAGGCGGTATCTGCGGTGGGGCGCACTCCCTCCCCACCTCCCACTTCGGTGCACCTGTTGGATGGAAGTCTCCTGACCCCAGGCAGCTCTTCCTTGTCTTACTCTAGTCTGTCCTGTCTGGGCCATCTGTCTGCAAGGCTTCTGACCCAGGCTCTGGGGGAATTTTACAGGGCTGGCATCCCACATGGCCCTGCCCTGGGGTAAAACGGTTCACAGGGTGTGGGCTGTAGCCTGGCAGATTAAGGCTCAGTGAGGTGCCTGTCCCTTGTGGCCTGTAGCCGTCTCCTGTCTCTGACAGCAGACAGCACACTCTTAGGCCAGCTGGCTACTGTCAGAGGGTGCAGTTTCCTCTGGGAATTTTAGTAGAGCTGGCCCCTGGTGCCCTGCGACAAGGGCTAGTTACTAGGGTTTGCCAGCCCCTCCCCCTGCCCGCTTTGTTTGCAGGGTGGCAGAGATTGTGGGGACTGTAGGCTGGGTTTGGTCCAGAGCTCCCGCTGAATTCCTTTTCTGTGGAGTCACTGCGGTCTGGGATGGGGGTGCATAGTTCACAGCCTCCTGGCCTTGGCTGTCACTCTTCAGCTCAGCACAGTAGCGCGGGTAGGGCTGTCCAAGCCCCGGGAGGTGGGGGAGGTCACAGTTCAGGCTGCGGGCCCAGCCAGCTGGGGTCAGCACACCTGGCTCCCCGGGCCTGTGGCCTCCTTGTGACCCCTTTTCACCCTTTTTCTCTAAGGGCTCTTCACACTCTGACATTTAAGGATTTTCCAAATCCATGGCCTTTGAGAGGCAGCTAGGAGATGGGATTGAAGCAGAAAAATTAGGGAAAAGGCTGAAAAATGCAGGGGTGTTGAGAGGCTTGGGACATTCAAACCTAGGAGCACTGTGCAGGATGCTTACACTGTGGGACTGCACCAGGCAGGGCCTGGGTACTCGGCATAATGGAGAACCAGGTGTGGTCCAGCTTACTGGGATGTTGGTCAGCTCATCTTGTCTCTCAGATCCTTGGTTTTCTCCTCAGTAAAATATGCATAAGTCAGGTGTCTTCATTCCCAGCTACTAGGGAGGCTGAGGCAGGAGGCTCATTCAAACCCAGAAGTTCAAGACCACCCTGGGCAATATAGAGTTCCCATCTGAAAGCAAATAAGTAAATGAATAAATAAAAATGTGCATAATAAGTGCACATTTATAAATAAATAAATTGTGCTTTGTGGGCACATGTGTAAACTGCTGCAGTTGTGTCCTCAGAAACACAACTGGGGTGAGGATGACTGTCTTGCGTCCCATGGGGACCTCTGCAGGGTAGTCCAGCTGGAAAGAGAAAGCCTTTCTTCTGTGTGGCTGTGCTGGACAGAACCACATCAAGTAGAAGTCAACGAAGGAGCAGCTTTACAGCTGAGGAATGTCTGCTGGTGGGGCACACCTCAGCCAGGCATGAGCTCGTATCTGTGCAGTAGACCAGAGCTTGGACACTCAGGATGTGGTTCTGGGGATGTGAGAATTGTGTGGGGAGCTGGACCCAGTGGTGATTGGCTCTGAGATGCCGAGGCTCTGTGACTTGGGGCCAGAACCCCTGCTGGGTGAACTTCAGGATGCTGACCTATCTTGTGGATCTCTGTCCTCTTCTAGGGGGTACAGCGGGGCCACCAGTTGCCAGTTCTTCCCAGGGTAGCATAAGCCCTCTGTCTTGTCCAGCAGGGCTTGGTGCTGGTGCCCCCTGGCATGGGTGACCTCACTGTCACCTCCCGGTTCCAACAGCAAGTGCTTTCAGCCCTTGCTCAGTTAGCAAGACAGTGTCTCTGAGAGATACAGTACCTTGCCAAGGTCACACAGCTAGTAAATGGCAGAGCTTGGACTTGGGCCAGGAGGCCTGGGCTTTTTTGTTTGTCCATTTGTTTTTTGAGACAGGGTCTGGTTATGTGTTCTAGGTTGGCTTTGAATTCACTATGTAGCACAAGCTGGCCCTGAACCCATGGAGACCCTCCTGCCTCAGCCTTCTGAGTGCTGGGATGACAAGCGTGAGGCCTAGGTTTTAAAGAGAGAAGAAGAAATGGACAGTGCATAGGCTGAACAACCTCTCAGAGATCTCCTCTGTGGCTGATGACCCCCACTTTTTGGTTCTTCCAGAGAAGCAGCCTGTGTCACCCTCTTTACCCTTTACAGATGGGGTGGCCCAGGCCTGAGCAGGTGAAGTGGGCTGTGTGCCATCATTGTTTCCAGCAGGCTGGGGGAAGCGAGGCATTTGTGGAAAGCAGGAAGGAGGAGGTTGGGAATAGAAAGCCTGTGGCTGTGTGGCCTGGACCAGTGAGGCTGCCATCTGTCCTCTGTCTGGCTTCCTGCTGACTCCAGTGTGGAGGTCAACATGCTCTACCCTGGGCTACCCTCTGGACCTCAGTTTCCCCACCTATAAAATGGGGGTGGTAGTGAAATAGCTCCTCGAGAAGGGACCTTCCAGCTCAGAGAGTCTAGGAATCCTGAGGCTGGCTGGCAGGGTGCCTAGAAAGACTGTCCCTGGAGACCCACTGGGCATGTCGCGGCCAGCACTAATGAGGGCAAAGCAGGAGGGAGGGCAGGGTCAGATTCCTGAAGAACTAATTAGCTTCTCACAGCAGGGGGGAGAGGGATGATGAAGGGAGGAATTTTCTCAGCTACTGACTAAGCTCAAGAGGCTGGCCACAAGCTGACCCATCCACCGGTCTGTCAGTTCATTTGTTCTCACATCCATTTGCTCATTCATTGCTCAGCAAGCCTAAGCTGAGTGCTGACTGGGTCCCTCAGTGAACTGGGGATAGAAAGAGAAACGCCTGTCTACAGTAAGCTTAGTAGGGTCCTGACCCTGACCTCTGTCTCCAGACGGAACCTGGACCCATAGCTATCTCCCCACCCCTACTGCCCAAAGGGACCTTAAGTGCAGGCTGTAGACCAGCACCAGCCTTGCCATCCTCAGCTGTGTGACCTTGGGTTGTTTGCTTACAAGCTGCTGAACCTCAGTTTTCTGCCTCAGAAAACAGAGGCAGGTAATGCTTCATCCCATAAAGTTCTTGTGAGGACAGAATGAAAGAATGCAATGTTCTGCTATAGTCACTGCTGAAATTAGCCCGATTTATTACTTTTCTGGTGTTAAAATATGTGAATTTGTCAATGACTGTTTTAAGTAGAAATGGGAAGAAATTCTGGAGGCGCATAAAGAAACTGACAGTGTAGCAGTTTCCTGACTCTGATGTGTAGGAATCATCAGGGGTGAAGGGACACTTTTCACTGTATAGCTTTTTATGTTTTTATTTTTATAAATAAAATGTGAATATACTGCCTGTTCTAGAAAGAAATATTGCTAGTGGCAATGCTTTATAAAATCAAAGCAGTTTACTATACTACAAGTTAGAAAGTGCAGAGGACCCTAAAAAAGGCGCACAGAAAATGTCCCAGGGGTTCTTTTACATATTCAGCCGTCATCACCGAGGCTCACATTACGACAGGCACCATTCTAATGGCCTGGGGCAGGGCACACTTGGCGTTTTGAAAGGACAGAGGGAAAGCCAGTGTGGCAGAGCCTAGGGAGAGAGGAGAAAGGTGACGGGAGACGGACAAGTCAGGGGCTCACGGGACCTTGGCTTCCAGGGTGAGTCAGGTCTCGTTTGGTGAAGTGCTGTATCAACCACCTCCAGGGGCAACCCAAGTAAAAGGGGTTAATCCTAGAGAGATAATCAGAGAGTGCTGCCAGGGATATAGCTCTGCGGCATAAGCGCTTGCCTGGCAAGCCTGAGGTCATGAGTTTGATTCCTGGTACAAAAAAAAAAAAAAAAAAAAAATCAGAGAATGCTTCACAGAGGTGGTGGCATTTGAATTAGGCTGTGAAGGGTGGGTCAGGTATCTTTATGAGCCGATTCTAGGCACCAGAAAAGATCAAATTCCAGAGGAAAAGGTCATGTGTAGGAGGGTACGATGGCCAGCTGTGTGTCTGCACTGCCCTGTGGCTCTGCATTCCTGCTTGCTAACTGGGCCTCTGTCCCTCCCTGCAGCCTTGGGCCGGAGCACCAGCCTCACTGAGAAGGACCTGAAGGAGGCCAAGGCACGGAGCCAGCAGATCGCAGCCCAGCTGACCACCCCTCCCAGCTCCAGCTCCCGGGGCGTCCAGCTCTTCAACCGTCGCCGGCAGAGGGTGAACGAGTTCACCTGGGAGAGCCACGGTCAGAGGGGGCCGAAGCCCAGCCAGGAGTCCCTCAGGGTGCTCCCTGCAAGCCCGCCAAGCCATGCTCCAGGGCTCTGCCTGAGTGCCCTTGCACCATCCAAGCTAGGCCCTCCAAGGCACTCCAACCCCCAGAGCCCCAGCCGAGGGGTCCCTGGCCGCAGCATGGAGGGGTACTCAGAGGAGGCCAGCTTGCTGCGGCACCTGGAGGGGGCCAGTGAGGAGGAAGAGGTGCCTCTGGTGGTATATTTAAAAGAGAACGCAGCCCTGCTGACAGCCAATGGGCTCCACCTGTCCCAGAACCGGGAGGCCCAGGAATCCCCGCCAACCCCTCCTTCAGCTGAGGTCCACAGTCCAGCTGCAGATGTCAACCAGAACCAGTCCTCACCTGGAGCCACGCTCACCACATCAGCCTCTAACAGCAACTGCAACCCACCGGCCACAGACATCAACCAGAACCCCCCGATAACAGTCATCCCGCAGAGCCCGGCACTTGCCGGGGTCCAGCAGAATTCTCCTGTGGCACAGCACACGACAAATGGCACAACACCCGAGCCCAGACCCAGCACCCTGTGTGCTGATGGGCCGCCCCCGGCGCCGGTGGAGGAGGTGATGTCTAGCGTACTCCTAATTGATAAGGTATCCACTCCACCTGCTACCACCAGCACCTTCTGCAGAGAAGCTACCCCCATCCCCAGCTCCGGGCCTCCAGGTACAGATTTCATGTCCAGCTCTGTGCCCCTCGATGTGCAGCCCAGCACTCTAGTGATGTCAGCAGAGCCCGAGATGTCTGGGCGGGCACCTGCCACCACGCCCACCAAGGTATACAGTGAGGTCCACCTCACACTGGCCAAGCCTCTGTCAGTGGTCAACAGGACGGCCAGGCCTTTTGGGATCCAGGCGGCAGGGGGCACTAGCCAGATGGAGCGGAGTCCCATGGTGGAGAGGCGACACCTGGGGCAGAAAGCCCCGGCTCCCCAGGCCCCCACCATGGTAGACAGGAGTCCCCGGCCTCAGAGACATATCATGTCCCACAGCCCCATGGTGGAAAGGAGGCTGGTGGGGCAGCGAAGCCCAGCCCTGGAGAGACGGCCCTTGGGGAACTTCACCCCACCTCCCACCTATGCGGAGACCTTGTCCACGGCGCCCCCGGCTGCCCGAGTTCGGTCCCCCCCTTCTTATTCTGCCCTGTACCCCAGCTCTGACACCAAGCCTTGTCATCTGAAGGGACATGCGGTTCCCACCAGCAAGACAGGCATTTTGGAGGAGTCCATGGCCCGCCGGGGCAGCCGGAAACCCATGTTCACCTTTGTGGAGAAGCCCAAGGTGACCCCGAACCCAGACCTGCTGGATCTGGTGCAGACGGCCGACGAGAAGCGGAGGCAGAGGGACCAGGGGGACGCGGGCGCGGAGGAGGAGCCCTTCGCGCTCGGCGCCGAGGCCTCCAACTTCCAGCCGGAGCCCGGCCCTCGGGGTCGGGGCAGCCCCGCGGCCGCCGAGGACGCCGTGCCCGAGTGGGCCTCCTGCCTCAAGTCGCCTCGCATCCAGGCCAAGCCGAAGCCCAAACCCAACCAGAACCTCTCGGAGGCCTCCGGGAAGGGCGCAGAGCTCTACGCGCGCCGCCAGTCGCGGATGGAGAAGTACGTCATCGAGTCCGCGGGCCCCGCCGAGCTGGCGCGCTGCCCGTCGCCCACCATGTCCCTGCCCTCGTCCTGGAAGTACTCCACCAGCGCGCCCGGCGCCCTCCGCGTGGCCTCGCTCAGCCCCGCGCGCACGCCGCCCGCCTCGCTCTACCACGGC
>NW_004955415.1:3926358-3931900 GCF_000276665.1 Chinchilla lanigera | reverse complement strand
CTGCCGCCGTCTCCCGCCCTGCCCCGGCCCTCCCGCCCCTCGCCCGGCCTCTACACCCCACCCGGCCAGGACGGCCTGCAGCCCGCTGCTGTGAGCCCCACCTACAGCAGCGACGTCTCCCCCGTGTCGCCCTCCCGGGCGTGGTCTCCTCGAGCCAAGCAGGCCCCCAGGCCCTCCTTCTCTACCCGGAACGCGGGGATCGAGGCTCAGGTGTGGAAGCCATCCTTCTGCTTCAAGTAACCATCTTCCCACGGGTCCCGCTGCCGGTCAAGGCCCCTTCTCCAAGGCCAGGAAGAGCAGACCGGTCAGGAAGCAGCACGGGGTTATCCAGAAGGATGCGGCATCCCTGGGGCAGGCACCACCACTGCCACCCGATAGCTGCTTTACCCGGGCGAGTCTCCTCCCCAGCGGAGCTGCATCCGGCCTCTCCCCACTTCGGGGGCCTGGGCACCGTTGTGGGGCAGAGGTCACGGAGTGAGAACTCTCCCGGCGCCCTGAAAGGCCGAGGGCGTCCTTTGGCCTTGGTGGGAGGCAGGAATGGCAGCGTCTGAGGCCAGCGTCTTGCTGGGGGAGACAGGGTCAGGAAGGGGCTCTGATGGGACCTCTGGAGCAGACAGCCCGCCGGTGCCTGTGGAGTTCTTCTGCGAAGGGTCTGGCTCCTCAGCCGCCCCCCGGCACCTGCCTCTGCGCGCCCGCCATCTTTCTTCCTCTTGCTGGATTCTCACCTCCATGGGCCTATCTCTTCCCATTCCTGCCTCCTGGACACCGATTCTTCTCTGCTGCTTCAGAGAGCTTCACCTGCCTCTACCTTTCCAACTCTCTTGGGTCCTCCTGTGGATTCGGACTCAGCCCCCTGCTGTCTGATGCTTTTTTTTCCCCGCCCCTCCTCCACACCCTCTCCAGGACTCCCCTGCACCCAAGCGATTCCTGGGCCCCGCCGGACCCCAGGCCTGCTTCCACCTAGCTCACCCTCATGGTTTGGGGGCGGGAATCCCAGGGACCCTGGAGAGGAGAGCCATGAGGAGGGATGTGGGAGGTGGGGGTGATAGTAGCAGGTATCCCTGAGATGTTCTGGCTTTAACCTCAGCCAAGAGCTCCCTGACTAAAGGAAGGCACCTCAGTGCAGTGGAGGAGATGCCCCAGGGAGAGCGGCAGGAGGGAGGCTGGTCCCCTTTGGGCTTTCCATTTGTTGCGTGAGTTTGGCCCATTCTCTCCTTTATACAAAAGGCCCTCCTAGCTGAGATGTGTAAGGATGGAGATGGTATTCTGGTACTTTGGGAGGAAGGTTTTGCAGGTAAAGAGGGTCCCCTGGGAAGAACAGAAAACAAAATGGGCAGTTGAGGAAGGACAGAGTTGGCTGCCTGTGGAGGCCTGGTGGGTGTGGTTGGACTGAGCTGCTGCAGGAGGCCACAGGATCAGAAGCGTGATATCAGGATTGCTTGGAGACAGGGAATGTGCTGAGGGTCAGAGCAGGTATGCAGCAGCTGGGAGGAAGGGACACAGAAGACTCTACCATCTAAGTCTGGGACGTGGACCTGGATTCACAAAGCCTGACTGCATGCCTATTTGGGTCTTAGTTTTCCCATCCATACAGTGAGGATGTTGAGTCAGGTAGCCAAAGATCCTCAGCCGCTCCTCTGAGGTGATGCAGCTCCTCAGAACAAGGCTTTGTGGGGTGTTGAGAAAATACAGACAAGAGAGGCAGGATTCTGATGGAAGCTTCCCAAGATTGGGGGCTGAGGACCACCCACTTCCTCTTTCCCAGCCCTATTTCTGGGCTCCCAGAGGAGCGAAGGGTGGTGGAGGCGGCGCCATGCCGGGCTGAGCCTGCAGCTTTCGTGAGCTCTGGGCTCATCTCCATGGGAACAGGGGTGCCTGCTCAGTGAGCTCATTCCACACATCAGAATGAGGGGTGGGGAGCGGCTGAGACGGAGCTCAGCACCTCATGCCAGGGCCCTCCCAGAGCACAGCCAAGGCCCCACTGGTCTCCTGCTCTCTTGGGCCCCGGGAGGGGGCTGGCAGTGGAAAAGCCCACTTCCATTGTGCCGCTCCTGCCGCCAGGCTGAGCTCTTCCCCGCAACTTTGTTTTCTGTCCTGTTCTCAATACACTCTGCCTTCAATCCGTCTCGCTTCTTTCTTTCTCCTGCGCTGCTGCTGCCTGCCGCGGTCCGGGCTCCCTCGCTGCTCCCTGGTCTGGCCTGGGATGCAGAGTGGGGCTGCTCAGCCACTGCGTGTGAAAGTGAAGCTGTGGGCTCCTGTGCTGGCTGACTGCTGTGTGTCTGGATCTGAGGGGGCGGGAGGTGGATGGGGCAGTGGAGGAGGGGGCTTCCTCCCGTGCCAGGCCTTAGGGCTCCCGAACCCTGTGCGTCACCTTCTGTCTTCCCCTTCCCCCAGGGCTGGCCAAAAGAGCTGTGGAACAGGGAAGCACACTGCCTCTCGGGGTCCGGGCTTCTTTCAGTTCTTTAGAAGTGGAGCTGAAAGGCCTTTTGCCCGACTAGCACTATCGAGTTTCCTCCGGTCTCCTGTTCCCCTACTACTGAAATCTGTTTCCCACATTCATCAGCATCACCACCTGGCTCCCAAAGGCACAGCGTCCACAGTAGGTGGAGAGGAAAGAACCGCCAGATCAGTGCCTGGTTCCTGTGCAACCTCCCACAACCCTTCCTGTCTCATGCCTCAGTTTCCCCTTCTATGCAATGACAACCCTGCAGAAGGTGGTCTGGAAGCTGTTTGGATTCTGTCAGTCCCTGCTGCCTCTGCTCTACTTGTGTCTTTGCCCCACCCGGGTGCCCTGCTGTGTGGCTGGGGCTGGGCTGATTGGGTGTTGCTTTCTGAATTTTTACCCACTGCATTCCCAAGGAGTCCAGTATAGACATGCATGGAGCCCTCGGGCAGAAAGTGAACAGTTCTGATTTCCTGCAGCCTCTTCATATTGTGCACTGACCCCCATACACTCAGTTCCCGGACAGGGCAGTCAGTATGAGGTCAGACTGTGGCCCGCCTCCAGATGCTGAGGAGCTGCTCACCACTGCCCCCAACACTCCAACCCATGTCCGAGCCATCCCAGGCTGTAGTCTTGGCTGAATTCTCTTACTCCTTCCATGGTTGGACCCAGCAATCCCCTTGGTGCCGTGACAGGCAGAAACACATATTAGAGATTTTTAGACAGGTATTGTAGCTCCTTGTGCTCTAGCCTCATCTGTGGCTTCTCTGCCTCAGTGGCTGTTGACTGGCTTGGGTCAGTCCCTGCCTGCTCCTATCCTCACCTGCTAAGAGTAGCACTTTGCCAGGTACTGGAAAATGCCTGAGTATCCTGGATTTGGCATTTAGCCCTGAAATTCTGGTGTCAGCCTCTAGTCCTTCCTGTCTCGTTGTGGGCCTGGGACCTCCTTTCCAATCTCCTCTCCCTAAGTCCCAGGGTTTGTCACCCACAGTGACCTGCTTGCAGGTTTCCTGGGATGGATCAGAGACACAGAGAAGCACTTGGGGTCTCTGATTCACATACACAGCTCTGGCCTTGGAAGTAAAAGAAGTCTTGTACTGAGACTTAACCTTCCCACTTGACTGAATGCTTCTATGCCCCTGGAAGTCGTTGCAGCATTACCATCCCATGACAGATTTCCTGTTGACATGGTTGCTTAGCATTCCTCTTTAGGTTAAAGGGCCTAATTCTGAGTCTGGGCCCATCTAGCCACTGCAGGATTCTGTTTGGAGAATATATACAATCTTCCTTTTGATTGGGAGGAACTAGATTCTCAACTGGTTGAAAAGAATGGTTGGTGGGGCTGGGGATTTAGCTCAGCTGCAAAGTGCCTGCCTGGCAAGCGCAAGGTCGTGAGCTCGGTACCCGGTACCGGAGGAAAAAAAAAAGAAAAGAAAAGAATGGTTGGCTGATTGTTGATTGGATGAAAGAAAGGATCTTGTTGATGGCTTCAGTTTTTTTTTTTTTTTTTTTTTGTCTGAGCACAGTTATCTGAGTGTCACTCATGACCTTGCTTTTTTTTTTTTTTTTTTCTCCAGATTTTGATTGGGTAGAGGGCAGTGAATGGAGGGGCTAGCTCAGGGCTCTGATAGATGAATGACTGCTGGTGAACTTGGGTTGGACTGGGAGCCCAAGTAGACTGGTTGGAATTTGACCCAATCAATAGTTAAATGGTTTAGAAGATACACACTGAGTATGGATTCCCAAGTCCTGCGCTTTCAAACAAGTTAAAACTGGTGTAGTCTTTGAGCAGTAGATAGTCACACACACACATTCCTTGTGCAGTGGGATGCACTGGTCTGTTATTTATACCTCTGAGCTTCATTTTCATCATCAGTAACATGGGTGGGACAGTGCCAGCTACCTCACCTGTCATGAGGAGTCAATGAGAGGAGGTAAAGTGTGGGAACGAGCCTTGAGATTGGAAAGTCCTCAAGTAAATAAGACACAGGTATGGCAGTGCGTGGCAGAGCAGGAACTCAACCTGGAGGAGTGAGCTGGCTGGGGAAGAACGACCCACCTGTGTTTCCATGTCAGTAGGAACTTCCTCCCTCTCAGGTATCCATGGGAAAATGAGAGGACCGTGGCAACACAGCAAGGGGTTTGGGGCTGAGAGGGTCCTTCACTGAGAACAACTTTAAAATAGTAGTTTAAAATCCTTAAGTTCAAAATTTGGGAAGATAATACATCCCTGTGGTTCAAAACTCCAAACATAAAGTAATACCTTTAACAGCCTGATCCCGTCCCCTGTGGCTCTGTCCCTCTCTGCCCCGTTTCCTAACAGGTAACCACTTTGGCTAGGTTCATGTGTATCTTTCCATGAACTCTTAACATCTATTGTGCAACTTTCCTCCACGGAATATGCAAACACATGTCGTGTTTTTTCACGCAAGTTAATCTCTATGCTCTCCTATCGCATAGCGCACCCATTTTGCCAGGGAAAAAAACTAAAGTCCAGAGGGAGGAAGCAACTTGCCCAGTTCACCCAGAAAGTTAAGTCTGTCTTCAAAGTGAGCATTCTCAGCTTCTGGCCATCTGCCTCCCTGTTCAACACAGGAGCTGACACTGAGTCAAGCCAGGCACTGGCACACATGCTTGTAACCCCAGCACTCCGGAAGCTGAGGCAGGAGGATCGCTGAGCACTGGACGCCAGCGCAAACAAAACAAAAACAAAAATCCTGTTTTGAAAGGAGCGCAACACTAACGCCCGGCCCCACCTCTGCTCTCTCCCCAGGACCGCCCGGAGAGCCTACCCATCTCCCCGCCCTGGACGCCTGCCGCGTCCCGGCCCCCCAGCAGCCTGGACGGCTGGGTGAGCCCGGGGCCGTGGGAGCAGGGGCGCAGGAGCAACATGAGCAGCCCCCCGCCGCTGCCGCCGCCGCCGCCCATGTCCCCGTCGTGGAGTGAGCGCTCCGTGTCTCCGCTGCGATCCGAGATCGAGGTGCGTCCCCCGAGTCGCCAGCTGCAGGCGCTCCTGGCGCGGAACATCATCAACGCGGCCCGGCGCAAAAGCGCCTCCCCGCGGCCGGCGGGCGCCGAGAGTCTGTGTCCCTTCTCCCC
>NW_004955415.1:3870875-3926188 GCF_000276665.1 Chinchilla lanigera | reverse complement strand
GCCTTGCGCCGCTCCCCGCAGCCCGCTGCCCGCGCCGCCTAGGCCCCTCCCCTACCGCCGCTCGCCCACGGACTCCGACGTGTCGCTGGACTCGGAAGACTCCGGGGTCAAGTCGCCCGGCATCCTCGGCTACAACATCTGCCCCCGCGGCTGGAGCGGCAGCCTGCGGCTCAAGCGCGGCAGCCTCCCCGCCGAGGCCTCGTGCAGCACCTAAGCCGCGGCGCCGCCCGCAGGCCGACGGTGAGGCCGGGGCTCGGGACCCAGCGCGCTACCCCGGCCCTTTGGAGAGCCTCGGACATAGGGGCCGAAGGAGAGCGCTGGGCCCCGCGCGCGGGTCCGGCCCTAGCCGCGATTCCTTGTGTGGCCGCGGCGGGACTCGGCCCCGGGCCCGCAGCTTTCACATGTGTTTAATGTGGCCTTGGAGTCTGCGAACGTCTAAATTTCCCGCTCCATCCGCACGCACACTCGTGCCTTAAAGGAGGCAGCCGTGCACACGGCCCTTCGGGCGTGCTGCGTTCCAGGTTCCACACGCCTGCCTCGCGCGCGCTGCTCCCCTGAGTCTGGCACACGAGCAGTCAGGACTTAGGCTGCGTCCCATGGCCAGGCCCTGGCTTGACCATCCTGCTCCCTGGCGCCAAGTCCTAGGCGGGAGCAGCTGTTTTCCATCCCTTCTCAGAGAAGATCTATTTTTACCCAGTGACCTTTAGAGAGATCCCCCAGGCCAGTTCAAGGTGCCTTGCTGGCCCCTGTGGAGAGAAGGGGCAGGACAGTTCTCCCCAGACCGTGTCACAATACTTTCTCCACCCAGCTCAGCCCGTGCAGGGAAGAGCAGTGTTAGGCAGTGATTTTCCCCAGGCTTAGGTTTGAGCCTCCAGCCCACCTGTCCCTTCTGGGCCCACTCATGGCAGGCTGTGGGTTCGTTACTGAGGGAAGGAAGAAGAGATACTACCTGTGGCCCTGCATGCTTGGCCTCAGTGAGGGCTTGCCTATTGGGAAAGAGGTTTGCCTTTCTTGTTAGAGACAGTATGCAGGCCATGGCCACGATGCACAGCAGAGTCTGGCAGGGGATGGCATTGGCTCTGGTGACCGCTGAGGGCTCTCCCAGTGCTGAAAGGTGCTCTGTGGTGTTAGGAAGTGGAGGAGTGGTGGTGGAGGGTCTGCTGAGCTGGAATTCAGGGGCAGATGACCTGGCGTGGGAAGGTAAGGGTTTCGGCCAGACTGCCTGTCTCTGGTCACCTGGGAAGTGCCCCTCTCCTGTTTCAGTCTGCAGCCCGGTGTCCAAGTCACACTCAGGAGAGTAGACATTGTCCCATCCACACCTTTCCCATCACATGCTGGTCTAACTCATGCCTGCTGCCCAGTCACCTTGGAAGTCTGGCTGCAGGCCCTAGCCTGTTCCACCTTAGTGGCTATTTCCGATCCCCAGGAGGGACCCAAGGAGGAAGGTGGCCAGAGTTGTGTAATTTCCAGAGTTGGCTAGTGGTGCCCCCTAGAGGTTCAGAATATGGCTTCACAACACTTTGAAGGGGTGAGTGGTAGGTGGTGGGAATCAGCCACCGATCAAGTGTGTGGGGGCGAAAGAATATCAGGATGTTGCTAAAGGTGACCGACAGTGTGATTCTGGGTTAGGCATAGTCTTCCCCAACCATCAGGGTGACGTTAGACCCGGAAACCCCGAGTAAGGCTAGAAAAAGCTTGGATCAGGATGGAAGATCGTCAGTGCTGAGTGGGGCACTTTGGAATAAAGGAGCAATCCTAGAAGTTTCCTATGGCCTAAGAGTTGGGGCACAGGCGCTGTTGCTGGAAGATGAGAGGGTGTTCTTGCTTAGTTCATAAGGAACAACCACATTTACCAAGGCCCTCACCTGCCGGAGGGTCTCTTGTAGCGTGGGAGGGGGTTAGAGTGCCTCAGAGAAGGGACACTATGAGGCCTCTGGCTAAGATAGTAGCATAGAGGATCCATATCTTCCTGCATTTCCCTGAGGAGCCAGCAGGAGGCAGCCTTGGGAAGCCACAGTTCTATCTTGAGCTCTCAGCTTATGGGAACTGCCTTGTCCCCTCATGGGAACTGCCTTGTCCCCTGCCCTCTTGTCTAACACACTAGAGCTTGCCTGTGTCCTGCCTCCACCTCCTGTAGAATTCAGCTCAATAAATGCTTTCTGAAATCTGCCTCCTGTGTCATTTTGGGCTTTTCTGGAGCCCCTGCCTTTTCCCTAAGCAGGACACTGTCCACAGGACGCTGGGTCAATGGGAATATAAGAGGTATGAGGAGAGATGAGGAACGATGGAAAAACTTGAGACCACAGAAGAAGTCCCTGGGGTGAAGGCCGATTAACTAGGTGGCCCTGGGTGTGCCCACTCCTCTGGGTCGCACCTTCCTTATCTGTGTAATGAGAGAATTGGATTAGGTAAGGTCTGGGGGCAGTACTGCCCAGTCCCTGACCACAGGCCACTGTCACTAGAGCACAGAGTCCATCGGGTCAGGGCCCAGTCCTCTGGGGCTACTTCCTCATAGCAGTAGCTCAGAGTTCCCAGCAGGACAAGGAGCCTCGATGAGAGGTCACATCTGAGGCCAGGCAGCCCTAGTGAGGCCGGACCCAGTCCACTGGGAGTCCCTCTCCTGATAGGGCTCTCCTTTCCCTACAGAAGGGGACTGTGGCCTCATTCCCGGGAGAGGACATGTCTGGCCGGGGGATATCCTGTGTTTCCTCTGTAGAAAAGTGGGCCCATCAGAGACTGGGCAGAGAACCCACCGGGCAGGCAGCTGGGCTCAGGGCAGACCACAGCAGAGTCCAGGCTTCAGTCCTGACCTGGTGTCTAAATGCACCCCGGACAGTCAGCATGGACATGCAGACATGACGCTCCTCACGCTCGACCCAGGGCATCCTTGCCATGCCTGGGAATGGTTTGTGTCCCTCTGGCTGATTGTAACTTTGGCTGGAGCCTCTTCTGAGTGTAGAACCCTGCTGTCTGCTGGTCACTGCACCCTAGTGCCAAACACCTTGCACTGAGTTCATCCCGAGCAGGGTGTGGTGGTGCACACTGGTGGTGCCGGCCTCAGAAGGAGGTCGCCATGAATTTGAGGCCAGCCTGGGTTACATAGTGAGTTCAAGACCAGCTGGAACTACAGAACTATGTATTGAGACCCTGTCTCAAGAATCAATCACTCAACCAAACAAACAAAACACCAAGTTCATCCCAAGCAGCTCGGCATCTGTCCCCTACACCAAGCTGCTCCTCCCTATTGCCTTCCTCAGTCCCCAAACCAGGCACAGGAGTCACTGACCTCGACCTTTCCTTATCTCCCACCCCCAGTCCCTCACTGTGAGGTGGAGATCGTCCAGGTACCCTTGATGCCCTTTCCTCTCTCTACCCGCTCCAGCCCAGCCACTCCCAACTCCCGCCTGCCCATAACCCCAGCCTTCAGCCTCTCTTCTTGCTTGATCCAACTGCTTGGCAGCCAGAAGGGCAGTCCAGTGTGACTACTGCTCCGTGTGATCTCCGTAGCAGCTCTTTGGAACCCACTTTCCCTCTGAAAAGCCTGCTGGGATCTGGCCCTGCCCACCTGTGTGGCCTCAGCTCTCAGCACTGCCCCCAAGCCCCCAACCCTGGCTCTACCTGCCAAGCCCTTACCATCTTTACATGTGCTACGTCCTCTGCCCACAGTGTGCTTGTCCCCTCTCTGCCCAGTGAACTCCCAGTCATCCTTCAAGGCCCAGTGCAAGTGTCTCCTCCTCTGGGAAGCCTGCCAGACCTTCAGGCTGAGCCGGTTAACTTGCACGCCCAGCCTCTCCGGTGAGCCTTTCCCGTAAGACTTGTTTACGGGTCTGAATCTGAGCTGGCTGAGCTTCTTGAGGACAGAACCCTGCCTTATTTATTTTCAGTCCAGAGAGAGAGGCTTAGAGAATGTGAGCAGGTGGAAGGAGGGCAGAAGGGAGGGAGAAAGGGAAGAAGAGAAGGAAGAAGGGATGGAGGGAAGAAAGAGGAAAGGGAAGGATAGGTCAAGCAAAGATACTGGGGAGCAACCCACTCACCCACCCATCCATCCACCCACCCGTCATTTATTTCACAGATACCAACTGAGTTCCTATCATGCAGCATTCCAGGCACCAAGTATGCACCAGTGAATGGGCTGAAGTGACCAGCAGCAGGCAGCATTTCCAGGTGACTGTGATGTGAGCAGATGTGAGTGTGTCTGCCCATGGGTGCAAACCCTTCTGTCTGCAAGGGCCTGCTGCCGGGCACCTGTCCTCCCCAGGGCCTGGTGCTTTTAGCATCTGGCCCCAGCTCCTGTTGCAGCCCGAAATAAGGCTGTGACCCACGACAAGACAAGAATGATTCTTGTCAGCTGAAGCCAGAGCTGGCAGGGCACCACCCACTCACTGACCACTGACCGCTGACCGCTGACTGTGACAGACGTGAACCTTACGACTCAGCTTCCCGACAGAGGGGTCAATCTTGAGGGTCCAACAACTCCTTCCTGCCCACCGTGGTCCCGTCCTCTCAGGTACCAGAATCTGAGGGGAGCCAGGGAAGTTATGGAAAGTGGACAGAGCGGGGCTAGGCAGCTCCTAAAGCACTTTCGCCTCAGCAGAGACAGGGCCCTGCAGAGGATTTGGGGAGTTTAGGGCCCCAGGGAGCCTGGGCTCCATAGCTCCTGGGCTGGGAGGAGGGGGACTCTGGCTCTAGGCTGCCCGCCATGAAATAGCAGAGCAGCAATTAAAGGCTCTGTTCAGGACATCAGGGTCAGAGGCACTGGAAGGAAGCAGCCTGCTACCTGCTGCCTAGAGACCCTTCCTAGTGCTAGTGGAGTCTGTAAGGGGAGCGTTTATCCAGCAACCGCTCTGAGGACTGCAGCCGTCTAAAGGCGACAGTTGGGTATCCTCGGTCATCTCATGCCCCCTCTCCAAAAGCACGCAGACACACCCAGGTCCATGTGCTGTTTTAGGAGCTCATGGATGCCTTGCAGCTCACTGTGGATCTCTGATTTAGCCCAATCCTCTTAAATTACAGGGGGAAACTGAGGCACAGAGCTGGAGAGCCATTGTTCACAATTTTGGAGGAAGTCAGGTGCACTAACTCAGACTGCCCAGCTCAGTGCCCACTGACCTGGGGCCCCAGGCAGGTTGGGGAGACACGGATGGAGGCAGTATTTCCTGGAGGAGAGGGCATGGAAAAATCGGGTGGGCTCTTGGGGACCCCAGGAGCTCTGCTTCCTCTGCTGGGGACAGTTAAGGACTCTGGATTTGGGGCCTACAGGGGTTCACTGGAGCTGTGGGGGGTCCAGTAAATGTCCAAGATTCTTGGAAAGTGCCAAGGAAAGAAAGAGGGCAGAGGCAGAGGGAGAAGGAGAGGGAGAAGAGGACACTGTGGAAATTAGCAGGCGATGGAAACAAGGCTCTCTCTTTGTTGGACCAGCCCCTGAGAAGAACGTGTGTCTGAGCAATGTGGACCCTGACTTGTACGACCACCAGTGCCTCTCCTGTCCCTCTGGACCTTAGTCTTCTCCTCCTTGCAAAGAGACCTCAAGCAGACCCCTCCCAACTCACACAGCCCTTGCTTATGACTTGGGGATGGGTCAGGGCTGTTCACAGCTGGAGCTAGGTGGATCAGAGACTTGGGGAGAAAGGGAGGGGACCTTGCTCATTTGTGGACACTTCTCCTCCACAGGATGATTCCCAAGGAACAGCAGGATCCAGCGATGACCGTTATGGGCGACATCATGGGGCCAGGTAAGGGGGGCCTAGCCCTGTGCTTTCCTCAAACTCCTCTCTTCATCCCAGATTGCACGTCTCAGGCCCACTGGCCCCCAGACCTGGCACACAGGTGTGAATTCTAGAAGGACAGAAAGATGTGCCTGTGGAATATGCCACCGGGGCTGCGTCCTTTGTGAGGTTCTGGAGGGGTTTCACCCTTAGTGCATAGACTAGGAGCTGAGATTGAGTGGCTCAGACTGTGTCCCAGTTCTAAGGTGAGCCTGGCTCTGGCCCTCCACCCCGGTTTGAGCTCTGGGGTTTGGGCTCTGGGGTGTGTAGCCCCACTGTGGCCAGAAGCTCCCGGCACATTGCTTGGTGTAACTATAGGTCCTACTGAGACCCGAGGACAGCCCAGGGCGCCCAGGCCCACAGGGCAGAGTAAAGAGCAGAGCAGCTGTCCAAATGGACTCAAAGCACTTCACTTAAAAGTGGGTTTTTCTCACGACAAAATTATCTGAACTTCATGTTGCTCAACTTTATAAGATCATAAAGAGAACTCCTGGTATAATTTTGGAGTCCTATTTCCTATTTGGACTACTTTAGAGCATTTCAAGTAATTAAAAAATCAACTATGTTGTGCTTTCAAGCTTTAGAGTAAAGCATGGTGGGGCTCTGTGTTGTTAATTAAAAATACAGAAGAATGGCATCTGCCCCCAGGAACTCTGACTTGGCGGACTTGAGGTAGGGTCTGCACCTCTGCCTTCTGAGCAGGAGCCTGGGTGGCTCCGCTGCAGGTGACTTGAGCGCACCCTCCTGAATGCCGTCCAAGAGCTCGTCTGCAATTTGCCTCCACCAGAGTTCTAAGTTACTACCAGTCGTGCTGTGTGGAACTTCATAAGTGCGTCGTCCTTTCAACCTGTTCTGTGTGTTCTTCACGCTCTGTGGTGATGCGACATTTCTTTGCCCTCCATGATTTTCTTTGCTGAAAAATGCAAACTTTGTGACATAGTAATGCCCTAATTGGAAGAGAACTGTCTAGATAATTAGTCATAGACCTCCCTGACATCATTTATGCCATACTTCAAATATATAACTTGTTGATTATTGCTAAGGTACAAAGTAAAGGCAATTTTGAAATGAAAAAAAAAATGAAAAATAAATCTTCTGGTCTTACCACCTAAAAATAGCTATTTTAAATTGTAATAGTAAACCCTTACCCTCCTTACATGGTTATTGTGTATCAGATCTGTTAAGAGCTTGTTTGCCATGTGTCATTTGAGCCTCTCTACAACTCCATAAGTTATGTAACATCCCCATTCAGCAGATGAGAAAAGTGTGGCTCAGAGGAGCTAGGCTGTCAGGAGTGCGGTAAGGCGTAGAGCTGTAATTTGACTTTAGGTCTCTGTTTCCAGAGCTGCTTCTCCTCTATGGTTATGTAAATAACACACTCATTTAAAAAGAAGTTCCGACAAAACACAAATGAATTATAGTTCCTCATAATGGAACCATATGGAGTAACCACTGTTAACATATTTGTATAAATTCCTCTGTTTGTATATCACATATTTATCTAAACACACATACATGTGGGCTAAATACTGCATGCTGTGTTCCTCAGCTTGCTTTCTTTTGCACTTAGCAGCACACCACAGCCGTCTTTCTAGCCTGGAAGGAAAGCTCACTGCCTCCCTCCCCACTGCCCTAGCGTACTCCTGCTGGGACAAGTCATTTGCCTGGGACCAGCCCTGCTCACTGTCCTGAAGGCTTGTCTCGGTGGGACCCTCCAGAACCTGAGTTGACTGGTTGAGGGGGTTCTCTTGGGAGAAAGGAGGGCAGTGAGCCATGAAAGGGCCAGAGAAATAGCTAAGCAAGGATGAGGTTCAGCTAGAGTCCAAGTTCAGTGTGATACTTTGGGGGGGGGGGCCTCTGGACCATGAATTCCTCTGCTTGGTTAAGGGGTGGCAGCAGCTCTGTTCTGAGCAGTTCTCTGCAGAACTTGCAAACTAATAAAGAGCATTTGGGCAGCCTCCACCCAGGACCAATCCCGCAGTTTTCACAATTTTACACCCCATTACAATAAACTTTTTCCCTGAGAATGATTTCTAGTAATACAATTAATCAAACATTTTATCTTTTTTTTTTTTTTTTTCAAACATTTTATCTTAAAAAAAAAAAAAACTAATGAGCTCAGTTCACCTGTGTAGTAATTAAGAACATTTTGGGGGAACTTTTACTATGTATTCATGTTTTCTTTCATATTTGTAAGAATTGAGTACAGTTTCTTGCTCAAAAAACAACAAACAGCACAGACAACTCCCACCCTCTTCCTTCCTATGCGCCATAAGCAGTCCCTGATAATATCTGGCATGTCTCTTTGCCAACCCTTTAACACCATGCACACACACCCGTTTTTAATTTATAAATGGAATCTTAGAATACATATTCTTCCGAAACGTGCCCTCCCCCTTCACCTACAGCAGATATCTGTATGCTTTTAGCATTTACAAAATGTTCTTTATATTTTTGTTGAAAGAATGGAAAAAACAAGTCCACCTCCTTTTCTTAGTGGCTGCTTAGGACTCCACATAATGCAATGAACCCTAGTATCGTGTGACCCTAAGTGACGCTAGGCTCTGCGTCCATTTCCCCGGCCTGAGCTCTCCAGGCTCTTACTTGACCTTGGCAGCCTCACTCCTCTCTTCATGCTCCCACTACCTCCCTCCACATCTTCAGCTAATGACCCTGCTCCTTGTTTCACTGGGAAAAACAAAGTAGCTAAAACAGAACATCTTCAAAAGCTCTCTGCCACTTCTACCTACTTGCTTGCACCTTGT
Organism: Chinchilla lanigera; assembly: GCF_000276665.1. NCBI lineage: Eukaryota > Metazoa > Chordata > Mammalia > Rodentia > Chinchillidae > Chinchilla > Chinchilla lanigera. Next base: position 3,917,658 of record NW_004955415.1, on the reverse strand, counting down.
TTTATGTTGTTTTCTTTCCTGCGAGGGTGGGTGGGCTATTCTCACACCTGTCTAGGCTGATCCTTCTAGCTGGGCATGAGACACCCTGCCTGCCCCTTGGGCTCAAGGACATTCCTTCCAGAATTCTTTCTCTATGTGTTGCCAAATGTTCCCAGGGCCAACACACATGCCATTGTCTCTTTACAAAGAGACCCTCTTGATCCCACAGATGCCTGCAGCCACAGGCCTTTAAAGCACAGCCCCTCCAAGTAGTTGTCTATATGTTTCTTCCCACCCTCTTTTTAACATTTTATCATGCTCGAGTCCAAACACACACAAAAGTGGAGTGTAGAAATCTCCAAGGTCCCTCCTTTATCCCTGGATCCCAGAGCGAAAGCCAAGGGACATGCCATTTTATTCCCCAAGTTCCTCAGCATGCATCCAAAGTAATAAAAAGGGACATTTCCTTACATGCCACAGAGACAGGTGCACACTGAACAAAATTAGCAGCAATGATTTAATAATAACTAATAAGCAGCCTCATAGTCAGTGTTGTCCAGTTTTCCAGTTTGTGTTAATCAGGACCCAAACAAGGGCCATGGTTGTTATTTGGTTGCTATGTCCTTTAAATCTCTTTTAATCTGAAACAACCCCTCTGCCCTTTATTTCCACGTCATTCATGTGTTAGAAGAAACCAGGCCAGTTGCCATGTAGAAGGCCTCACACCCTCAATTTGGCTGACTGCTCCTCATTGGCATTATTAAACTTGTTCCCTGTCCACTTACTCTGGAACCCTCTCCGATAGGTGTTCACACCCAAATTCTCCACAGAAACTGAGTTAATGATGTTCAGCACTCATCTGACTTGACATAGCAGCATTTGATACCACTGTCACTCTGCCGGCCCTGAAATGCCATCGTTGGGTGTCCAGGACACCACTGTTTAGATTTCCTCCCACCTCAATGACTGCCCCTTCTCAGCCTACCAGGCTGGCTTGTGTCCTCAATCTGAATGTTGGTGGGCTCAGCGTTCAGTGTCCGAGTCTCTTTATCTATTCTCCTTTTTTCCTGACCTTATCTAGCCTCCCAGCCTAAAAGACCATTTACAGAGCTGGCAATCAACCTGTGAGTACTTTAATTAACTAATTAATTAATTAAATTTGTTTTCTTGCTGTGCTGGGGATTGAACCCAGGGACTTGCCCATGCTAAGCGAGCAGCACTCTACTAGTGGGCTCTACTCCTAGCCCTGCATCTAATTTTAAGAGATGGGCAACATGGCCATTCTGCCGCAAAGAACCCTCTCCTGTCAAGGTCCTCACTCTCCTGTCACTAAAAAGCTTCCCTGACAGTCAAATGTGAAAGTATGCATTTTTCCTAGCATGGAAAGCACAAAAGTAGGGGATGGATCCCAAACTAGTAAGGGCAGGCAGGAGCCCTGGAACTCCTCCACACGCATGGTCCCCACCACTGCCTGAGCTCATGTTAGATCAGCCACTGTGTTGGTCTCCTAGGAGCGTGACCCCTACTGCACACTGTGAACTATGCATGCGGAGGATCTCCGTTTCGGGCTCTTCGTGAAACCCCAATCTGACCTTCCAACCAGCTCTACCCTTAGCCGGTGGAAAGGCTGTCTTCTTTGAAGTTAGTCACTAGTTCAAAAAGTGCCTTTCACTTTTTCTCATATTGTGCCTGTGGCCAACTTTTAAGAAGAGTGTTCAAAATCTGATTCTTTCTCACTACCTTCTTGATGGGCAAAGAGCTAGGGAGATATTTACAGAATAAATAAAAATGGCCAAAGAACTTCTAAAACGGCACTCAGCTTCACTAAACATCAAGCACCGAGGAACCATTTTTGCCCATCAGGTGGACAAAGATTCCAAAGAACTATGACTCCCAGCGTCAGCGAGACTGGGAAGACACAGGCAGCCTCCCACACAGCCTGCAGTGCTCTCCCCAGGGCTTTAGAGGCTCTGGCCAGGAATGCTGGGGGTTAAGTAGTGAGAGCTCCCCGGCCTCTCGTGCAGAACCTTCTCTGGACCTGGGGAAGAAGGTGAGTGTGCCCCAGGACCTGATGATAGAAGAGCTGTCACTGCGCAACAACCGGGGATCTCTGCTCTTCCAGAAGAGGCAGCGCCGGGTGCAGAGGTTCACGTTTGAGCTTGCAGCCAGCCAGCAGGCGGTGAGTAAGCCTCCACTGTGCTCACAGGGAAACTGAGGCGCACAGGGAGCCAGTGGTCAGCATAAGGACAAACAGTAACAGGCTGAGGACCTCTGGTCCTTGGACAGTCCCTCCGTTCCAACTGGGAGGCTGATGTTCCCATCCCAGTGAGCCCCTGCTGTGCTGTGTGATCACTGAAAAATGTTCTTCAGCCATCTTTTCCCAGACGCAAAACATAAAGCAGGTTGAGCGGGACGTACTGTGGAATGACCCCCTCTGGTGCCTAGAAAAAATGGGAAAGAATAGCCCTGTGCCCTTGGTCAACTCAGCGGCAGGCAGGATTTGTTCAGATTCAGTTTGATCCTAGATGGACACTGCAGGATGCCTTTTTCCTGCTTCCGCCGAGAAGGAAGTGACCCTGGGACAATCTGCTGGACCTGAAAAAGGCAACAGGCAGAGTCAGGCGTTCAGTTTCTGGGCTAGAGGAGACGACAGAGAGCGAATAAGGCGATGAAAATAAGGATGGCAGATACTTAACTTTGCTGTGTGCCTGAGAGGCAGAGCTAGCTAAGCGCCCTTGTGCATCCTTACAGAGAACACTAGGCGGTGTCATCCCCGCCCCTACCCAGAAGAAAGCTGAGGCTGGGGAGTATCGATGTGCCAGTAGCAATGACTACTTATCGCGTAGTCCTCTGTCCCAGGCAGGGGACAGCGCTGTAAACTATTAGCATCCCTCCAGCACCGCCTGGATGTGGGCCCTGGGGTCCCCTCATCTTCCTCCCCTTCGCTCTCCTTCCCTGGGTAGAGGGGGACCTGACCTCTCGCCCCGCTGAGCCTCGCTGGGTTTGTCTGTTCCCCCAGATCCCGGCCAGAAGCACCAAGGGGAAGGTGACCGAAGCGTCGGCGCCCCAGACGGTGAGCGCAGAGGGGACCCGCGGGGGCTCAGCTCCACGCCGCTACCCGCCGTCCCTGATATCTGAACCCGGTGCCCAGGTCGCCAACTGCCCGGAGGGGCAGAACTACCGTTCGGAGCTGCACGTCCTCCCGGCCTCGTCCGGGGACCCAGGGGACGCCCGCCCCGCAGCCGCCCGCAAGGACCGCGCGCGGAGCCCCAGCGCCCTGGCGCCAGGTGAGCGGCGCCCCGGGTCCTGGGACAGGCGCGGTGCATGCGCGACGGCGAGGCGAGAAAAGCGAACGCACGCACGCACGCACACGCACGCACGCGCACGCACGCGCGCGCCCCACCCCCACAACACAAGCCCGCGCGGCCGGAGCCTGCGCCTGGTGTTCGGGGTCCCCTCGCGCCGCTCGCTCGGCTGCCTGGCGCGCGGGAGGGGTCGCTTTGTGGGGCCCACGTGTCCCCAACCTCCTCCCTAAAGCCGGCCCCGTCCGACCCGGTCCTCGGCTGGGGGCGGGGCTGAGGGCGGGCCGGGGCGCCCCCTGCCGCCCGCGCGCCCCACGCCCTGGCCGGGTCGTCGCAGGCTACGCCGAGCCCCTGAAGAGCGTCCCGCCGGAGAAGTTCAACCACACCGCCGTCCCCAAGGGCTACCGCTGCCCGTGGCAGGAGTTCGTCAGCTACCGAGACTACTCGTGCGACGGCCGGAGCCACACCCCCAGCCTCGGAGACTGCCGCAATTTCAATAAGTAAGGCCGGGGGCGGGCATTTGGGGGCGGCCCGGGAGGGGCGTGGCAGCGTGCGCCCTCCTTTCCGGACACCGGCTAGGCCGGTGTAGCCCCGACGCTGGCGACAATGACGTCTTGCTAGAACAGAGCCTCGGTACCTGATGGGCGAGGTAGGCAGAGCGGATAGGGAAAGTGCCAGGCATCTGGTTGCGTCCTCTACAACAGGAGGGGCCGGGTGCCGTGATTTTCCCAACCTGCCCACAGCCGCAAAACGGGGAGGAAGCGAGCAGCAGGGCCCTGCATGCCTGTCTCCAGAGCTGCGGTCTCCTTCTCCGTGCTGCCGTGGGCCACCTTTATGATGGCCGTCGAGAATCCGACCTTTCCCAGGAGACCCCCAGATCTTACAAGTCCTAGGCCAGCCTAGCCTCTTGCTCTCAGTAGTGGTGTGGAAGACGCCTAGAAGGTAGCTTTGAGGTGGCCCAAAGCAGGAAGCGGCACTAGAGGTGAGGGCCACAGAGGAGTGGCTTATTCTGGTTTAGTGGGACCTCACTGTGGCCCCACCCCAGGCCTAGACTGGTGACCTTAGGCAAGTGATTTAACCTCTCTACACTTCCAGGGTCCCATCTGAACCTGTACCTGAGCCTGCTTCTTAAGGTTGCTATGACACGAGACACACAGGTGAAGTTTCTGGCGAGTAGTAAGCTCTCAGTAAACAGTGGCTACATCTACTTGCTGCTTACAGGCCGAAATGGTGATGGGAGAGGCCAGCAGGGAAAAACTTGGAAGGCACCAATTTAATTCTGCCCTGAGAGCCAAAAACCACCCATAGGAGTCAAGACTGGAGCTTGGCCCTGGAGGAGGCTCTTAGGCTGGGGATACATTTCCATTGCAGTTGGTTTTGTTGGTCTGATGCCGTTTCTGAATATGCTTCTCTGGCTTTGACTGCATTAAGTGAGGACCAAGAGGGTCGCCAGAGAGGAGGCTGTGGTCCAGCTCTTCTGGCACCTGCTCAGACCACACGTGGTGATTGCCTGACAAAGACAGTGGGCTGTGTGCCGGGCCTGTGGAGGCCTGGAGATGAGGTCCTAAGAGGAGGGAGCAAGGACAGGGGCATGGCACATGCAGGGGTGGGGTGGCCTCCAGACAAGATGGCTCAGGAGCGGTGTGACTGCCTTAGCCAGCTGAATAGCTGGGGAGGGCCTTGATGGGAAGAATTGGCACTGTGAGCCACCAGCCGTTGGCAGACACTCTGGAGTTCCCCACCAGGCCGGACTGCCCAAAGCCCTAGGCAGACTTTGTGTCCTGGCAGCCAACTTTGAGGCTGGCCAGCTCTTCGGGGCATTTTCCAGCCATTGCATGCCTCAAGAGTGATTGGTTGTGGCATATTCCCACCAGAAGCAGGAGGGTCCATGGCAGTCCTGAGCCCAGATCCCTTCTGGAACAGAAGGAGCAACTGAGGCACAGACAAAGAAAACAGCAGTATTGATAGCCAAACGAGACTCAGATATTTACGGGTTCTGGGCTCCCGGTCAGTGGCCCACCTGGCTTGGACACTGCCCATCTATTCCTGCAGGACCTGGCTGCTGTGGCCAAAGCTGGGTTGGTCCAGGCAGCAATGCTTTCCTGGCAGGGTCCTGGCCCTGGCCAGAGCCAAGCATTCCCCTCTTCCCTCTGGTTTCTGCTGTAGGAAAAATACTACAGGAACAGTGCTATTTTATTTTCCTTAAAATTAAAAAAATGGTTTTAAAATTACACACACACACACACACACACACACACACACACCCAGCACATAAAGTGTGGTTGAAAATACAGTGCATGAAAAAAAAAAAAAAGGAAAATACAGTGCATGCTTAAATTAAAAAAAATTATTACACTAAAAAACACATTAGCCAGGCATGGTGGAACACACCTGTAATCCCAGCACTCTGGAGGTTGAGGCAGGAAGATCACTTCTAGTTGGAACCCAACCTGCGCTACAAAGTGAGTTCAAGGCCAGCCTGAACTGCATAATAAAACCCTGTCTCAGAAAGACCAGAAAAAAAAAAGGACTTACTGCCATTAACTCTCAGAATACTTTCTCTTACTTCAAACACACTTATACCATTGTTCTTACCAGTTTGAAGCAGTCCTGGAAGTCCTCTTTTGTGTGTATCTTTGGATGTACTGTCCTGGTTGTCTGAAATTGATGCACAATATTTACCTTTGTCATTTTGACTTTGTGGAAGAACCAGAGGTCCTGTGGTGTTCTAGATCCAGTGAATAAGAGAGATGATTCGCCATGAGGTTTTTATTTGACAGAAATTGCTATAAATATTGTGAGTTGATTTTGGACATTGAGGCAACTTCAAACATTTTCAATTGATTTTGGACACTGAAGCAGCCTCAAAAATACATAAAAGAGGACGTTCAGAACTTCAGAAAATGGAAAGAATAACAGAACAAGCCTGTTCAAAGCAAGAGAGAGTATTTGGGGGGAGTTAATGGCAATATCTTTTACTTTGTTATACTTACACTTAAACATTGTATTTTTGATCACCATGTGAGTATTCTTGTTGCTCTTTTTTTTTTTTGTCGTTTTTTGAGACAGGTTCTTGCTAATGCAATTCAGGCTGGCCTTGAGCTCACTTAGTAGCCCAGGCTGGTCTCCAACTCGCAATGATCCTCCTGCCTCAACCTCCCGAGTGCTAGGATTACAGGGATGTGCCACCATGCCCAGTTTGTGTATTCTCTTTGAAAAAAAAATTAAGCAACTACAAATAAAAGCGAACACCTTTTTTCTCCAATCCCAAGCCCCTTGCCAGAGGCAGCAGTTGTCAGGTTGGCCTCTGTGTGTTGGGAACATTTTGTATGGACAGCTGCAGACTTGTAGACATTGTTTTGTGGGTGTGTATGTGCTTTAATACAGTATTTTGCATTTCAGTCCGTAACTTGTCCTTTCAACATTATACTTTTAAGTTTCACCCCTTTGGGCTCCAAAATAGCATCCTATATGTGATATATTATCTCTGCCCTGTCCACTCTTCTGGTGCACTTAAGGGTCACTTCTTGTTGCTGCTGCACTGCCCATCTGCTTCCTCATGCTCACACACATGTGCCTCCCTAAGTCATACATTTAGAGATGGAGTGGCTGGGTGAAATGTTTGCACCTTTTCAGTTTAGGAAGATCCTTCCAGATTGTTCTCCATGAGAGCTGGTTTACCCTCTAGCCAGAAGACTATAAATGCAACTTTGCCCCTACCTCATTGACTTTGCCCCCATCAGATTCTTTCCATTTGCCAGTCTTACAGGGGAGAAATGGCCTGTATCTGCTGTAATTTACATTTCCCTGATTCTCACTGCTTTTCTATCCTCCCTTCTCATTTGGGGGCATGGGTATTTTAAGGGGAGATGATAAGAGCAAGGAAAAACCCTACTTTCACATGCTGCTGTTAGGAGAGCCTAGTCTTGCCAAGGATGAACCACTTCTAATGCTGAGGGGCAGACTTGGGAAGCGGTAGAGCTGGGGACACTAGTTAACGGAACCTTTGCAATACAGAAGGGGAAACTGAGGTCTGGAGGTAGTCAGGGAGGGGTCATATGTGGTGACCTGCCTGTCTGTGTTCTAGCATCCGTATCCCACACAGCCTATCTCTCCTGTTGCTTTCTTACCCCAGGACCCCGGTGCCATTTGGAAGACCCTTCATGGGGGATGCCATTCCCAGGGCAGCCACCTCCTTTGTCCTGGAGCCCTTCAATGGCTTGGAACTCCTCCGTCTCAGACCCAGCTTCAACAGGGTGGCTCAGGGCTGGGTACGCAATCTCCCAGAGTCTGATGAGCTGTAGGCCCAGCCTGAAGCTTGGTTCCCCAGAATTGGGGCTCAGGTAACATCTGGAGCCAAGACTTTTGGACAGCACTTTACAGTTTATAAAGAGTCTTCATACACAAACCATTGTTGCAAATGGCCTTGAAGGTCACAAAGTTTAGTAGAATCCAAATGCAGATATGCTTCCTGAAACAGATTTCCGGTCTGCCTCCCACTGGCAGCATCAGAACCTCCTGCACTGGGGCGTCTGTTACTAACCAGGTGATTCCAGTGTCACCTGTCCATGGTTTGTCTTGCACCTCATCTGAAGGGCGCAAAGTAGGGCACTTGCAAGGAATCCTTCCCATCCTCCATGCTGAGCAGGCCCCATGGTACAAGTGATGATGAAGATGGTGTTGGTGGTGGTGGCAGCAGCTGCATTCTAGTTAGTGTCCCAGTGCTCGGGCTGGCAGTAGGCTCTCTATATATTCTATTCCTCATTCTCAATGTGACTGCATGATACTTTTCTCCCTACTTACGGATATGGATATCCAGGTTCCGAGGAAAGAAATGATTTGTCTTGGGCAGTCAAAATGACTGGTTGAGGGGATGAATATTTCTACCATCCTGGGGGTCCAAACCAATGCCCACTCACCCTACAATCACTGATGTTGGTGCTCTGCCTTGCAGTGTAGAGGTTAAGAGTGGAAGCTGGGGTATCAGATGGGCTGGGTTGTAATTCTACCACTTTAAGGAAGCCATTTGACTTGAAGCCACGTGACTTTGAGGAAGTCATTCCCCATCTTGATCCTGTTTCTCCATCTGTAAGATGAGATAAACGCAGAAGCTCTTTATAGGGCTGTTGTGAGTTCAGTGAGTACATTCATAAGGGCCCAGTGTTAGGCTTCTTGCAGCCACTACTTATGCCTGGAACAGATGTTCTTGCAGTGGATACAGCCTGAGAAGCAAGCTCCTGGGATGCCATTGGGTTCAGAAAAGCTTGCGCGGAAGGAAAGTGGCTCATCACTGTAGCACGCTCTTTGGACAAGAATTTCCCCGACCTTGCCTCCCTCTACCGCCTCGACTCCGGGCTGGGTGGAACAGTGGTTACATTTTCTTTTTGCTCCAAAGTTTCTCTTCCCATCTGGGTCTTGGGGCCAGTAGCCAGTCTCTTAGGATTGCTTGTAATTGATGTGTTCTCTTGAATTTGGGGGCTGTTGTTTAAAGCCAGGTTTCTGTGAGCTGAGGAACATTAGATTAGTGTCTGGAAAGTAGAAGAGTGGGCTTGGAATGGCTTGAGTTGGTTCTGCAGTGCTCTGGAAGGTAACCCCAGCTACCACACACAGAAGAGAGCCTGGGGAAGAGGGGAGATGCTAGTACCCAGAAGTGGATCCTCCTTCCTTTTTTCTTCTGATCATCTGACTTTGCTGATGTTAAAAAAAAATGAGAAATAAAATGTGAAAGTATCTGCCCAACACAACTCCTTATTCATATCCTTACACCTTCCCACCCTCCTGCATTCCGCTTCATTTCTGTGTACCAGCGGTAGCCATGAGTGATGGAATTCTGTGACTGTGTACATGTATACAGGTGCCTGAGTACATAGGTATGTCTTTGTGTCAATGAAATTGCACCATATGTACTGTCCTTCATTCAGCAAATAAAATTCTGATCCTGAAAAGGCAAGTAATTAACCTTTCATGTAATTTGGGGGCCTAACAAGTCCTTCATATACAAATCAACATCTTTGCCTGTTTCTGTTCTTTATGTAAGTGGAAAGGTTCAGGACTAACCAAAATATTGTAATAGCAATGAATAAACTCATTACATACAACCACATAGCTACACCTCAGTAACATCGTGATGAACAAGGGAAGGCAAGTAAATATGTTTACTGATGTAAGGAAATGTTTAATAGAAAAGTCAGTATTTATCTTTGGGAGGGAAGGGCTTGTGAGTCTGAAGGGACATAATAAATGCCACTGGGGTAACTACAAGTTTTCTATTTCTAGGCTGGGGTGATTGTTACTTAGATGTTCACTTCACATATTTAAGTTGTACATTGTGTATGCTGTATTTTAACAAAATACCTTTTTTTTAAAAAAAATGAAGATTAATAACAGATTAGACATACCTGGAATGGCCATAATGCATCAAATTAGGTAAAGACACAAAATAGAAGTTAAAAGAAAATAAAAATTCCTAGAACAGCAACTTTCCAACAGTGAAAAATCACCCTCAAGTAATGTGAGGGTTAATCTTGGTTGTAACGCACTGATGAGGGATGCCTAGACAGTGGCAGGTGGACCAGCGCACTGTGTGGTAAGATGCTCCTCTGAACGTGGACACCGCTCTCCGAGAGGCTGGGGACTGGGCCAGAGCTGGCATGGAATGAAAACGCGTAAGAGGGAAAGTCGCTCTTCCTTTCTGAGGGGGTGCATGCTCATCCTAGAAGTATGTGTTTTAGGTAACAATGCGTGGCATTGGCTTGAAGAAAAAAAATGGATTTATAGATATTTTGCCTTTTCTTTTTATAATGACTTGTGTAAGGATGACTTTATTTTTTTTTAAGACAAGGTCTCTAGGCTGAAACTCTCAATTCTTCTACCTTAGCCTCCTGGCCACTTTTTTGTTTTGGTACCGGGAGTCGAACTTAAGACCTTGTGCTTGCTAGGCAGGTGCTTGTGCTGCTGAGCTATATCCCCAGCCTCTGGCCACTTTGAAGGCCAGCATGGTGGTGCATACCTGTAATCTCAGCACTCAGGAGGCCAAGGCAGGAGGATTGCTGAAGTTCAAGGCCAGCCTGAACTACACAGTGAGTTCAGAGCTCAGCTTGGACTAAATATGAGACCTGTTCCAAAAACTGCATGTGAGCTAGGCATAATGGCGCACATCTGTAACTCTAGCTCTCGGGAGGCTGAGGCAGGAGGATCACTGTGAGTTTGAAGCCAGCCTGGGCTACATAAGTGAGTTCAAGGCCAGCCTGACGTACATAGCAAGACTGTCTCAAAAACAAAGTGCACACACTAGAAAGAGACACAGACTTTTTTTTTGGTCTTTTTGAGACAGGGACTTGTTATGGAGTTCAGGCTGGCCTTGAGCTCGCTTCATAGCCCAGGCTGGTCTCAAACTCGCAATGATCTTCCTGCCTCAGCCTCCCAAATGCTGGGATGTGCCACCATGCCCGGCTGAGAGACAGACTTTTAAGCTACATTTATCAACCAACACATGCCAGGCTCTACACTAAGTGCACTCTAATCTCAGTCTCACAGTCTTTGACTTAAGAACTAAAGATGCTTGAACCTTTTTACCATCAAGACAATCTAAAGCAAGATTTTAAAAATTCACTTATATGTAACTTGTTTCTAACAGCCACTGACCTGAAACTCGGTTACCAAAAGATGAACAAATATAGAAGCCAACAACTTTTGGAAAACGACCCGTTTTAATTATTTAAAAACAATGCAACACATCAAATTTCCCTTACATCTACAGTTCAGTTATATCCAAACATTCTAAGACCAAATAGTTTCCTGCCCAGAAGCAGGGGACTACAATGAGACGCTGAAGACACACAAAGGTGAATGCTGAAGATCAGAGTTGCAGCCATAGGTCACAGGTCTTCCATTCAAACATACGCCAAAGCTTTTCTTTTCAGTTTGTTAAAAATGTTTTTACAGGAAGTTTTTCAAAATAATTTCATCCTGGACACTAGGTTTCTTCAATGATACACAGCTCCATAAAATCTGTATTTCCATCCGATAGGAATAAAAAGGAATTTTTACTTCTGTCTCTTTTTTTTTTTGTGGTAGTGAAAAGAAGTGAAACTATCAGATTCCTGTAATACTTGAAGAAAAGGAGAGGAAAGAAAATATTTGGGCTGTGCTGGGTGTTGGTTTCTGCTTCTCTCTCTGGGGGTGTGACTTTAAAAAGAGTTAAATCCTTAAATCACACTTACGCCACTACAGTGATTAGTACTAATTTTTTTTAGATGATAAAAAGGAAAATACCCAATAGTCATAAAAATGGTCAAAAGGTTTTTTACCGCAGATCTATTGTTGCCCCTCACCAAAAAAATACAAAATGAACATATAATGGTAACTCTGTTGGATATGCCAATTAATTCATCCACTTGTCCCTAAACAGGTTTAAGGGAAACAGGTTTTCTTAGTAATGTTATAGAAGTAACCAGTTGTGTTCATGGCAGCTTATTTGAGGTCCAATGATCCTCTGAATGCAGGTAAGGAAGCATGGCTGTCATTCTCCAGCTGCTCACATCTGAACACATTCAGCTACCGTGGAAATTACAAAGGAAGGAAAATTGTATTTATTCCAGTATTCATGTACTGGGATTTTAAAGCGCTCTTCCTTCCACAGAGCTCCAGAGTGGTGATAATGTGCTAGGGGCTGCTGTGTTTTCCGGCATGAGCTCCCATCCGCTGCGGATCCTGGGAAGGATAGTGAATTGGTCCTGGAGCCCTCATGAAAGGAGGGGGTGGTCCCATTGGATGGAACATATGTGGCCCGAAACCTGCACATGGGATAGAACAAATCTGTTAGGCTGGAAGTTCCCTTGACAACCTTTCAAACCTCAGAACCTTGCTGAGATCAGAATCACCTACATATAAATCAAGGCTGACCTGGCTTAAGTAGTGTCAGTTCACAGGACTGACTGAGGAGTGTCTGTCTGTAGTTATTTCCTGGATATTGAAACTTTTCATTTCAGTACAAAAAACTCCACAGGACTCAGCACACCTACCACACATCATCTGAGTGTCTGCTATGTATTAAACATACCAAATCCTACCAGATGAGATTCACTCAGGATGTGGAAAATGCGGAAGAAGTTAGGCCTATGGCAAGACTGCCAACATTAACCTGTGCTCGATATGAGAATGGAGGGTGCTTGGCTCTCCACCAAGGAGAAGTGGACACCTGGGTTACCTCAGGCTGTTAACCAGTACTGACATTCTCTAGAGCAGTATTGCACAAACAGCAGGCCCTTATTTACTACTGGCCACTGACAAGATAACAAGCTTGGGCCAAAATTAACTCAATTATGCAACCAAGCACACTGCTTATTTATCAGTTTGTAGTAAGACTTTCTAATGAAGAAAATGGTTCAGAGATTTATAGCCTGGCATAAGCTCTGTATCGTATTGCAGACAGGTAATAAACATTTTGTGAAATGACATCTGCCCACCACCTATACTTTGAGCAATACTGCTGTAGGGCATCAGCTATGCTTTAGTTTAGGACAAGAGACAAACTGCTGGCAGATCACTGTAACCCAGTACTCCTACCCTGCTTATTCTCTCAGCTCTTTAGAAAACTGGTGGCTTTCTTCTCTTTGGGAGGCTGGGAAAACAATGAAATGTCAGGAATCTCAACCTATCAGCTTTGTTTGTAGATGTCTACAGGACAAGCATAAAGGACTCAGCTGCTTTAGACCTTATAGTAAATGCAAAACTTTCACTAGAACACCCCAGGCCAGGAAGGAGAAAGAACTGTACCTGGGGGTGGAGGTGGGGCAATCCCAGGGGGCGGTGGCAGAGCGATGTTCACCACTGCTGGAGGACCACTTGGCGGCAGGTTGAAGTAGTTGGCAGAAGCTTCTTCTTCTGCTGCAGGAGGGGGAGGAAGAGCTAGAGGAGAAAAAATAGCACTCAGAGGCAAAGACACCTGGTAACACTGTTTCTGCCACCTTTAAATCCTTAGAACAGTGATGGCAAACCTGTTAAAGAGTGTTCATTGATACAAAAGGCTGCTGTGGCCATGTGTGCCACAGGTTCGCCACCACTGCCTTGGAGGACCTGCTGGGAGAACTCAGCTGCAGCAGGTGCCACACTTGGGTCAGAATAGAACCATGAAGACAGCTGCTGAGGTAGCAGGAAGTCTGCACTCACCTCCTGGCAGTCCTGGAACAGGCTCTAGCTTGATCCCAGAGTCTGTGGTTCCATCCTTCTCTTTTTCTTTCCCCCTAGCTGCCTGGGATCTGCGAGACACACAAGCACACAGACATCAACACTTTGTTCTACCTTGATTCACACCCTTGCTTGTCATATTCTCCCATCAAATGGGGTTCCTTCCCTCCTTGCCTTGAATGCAGAAAGGTCTGGGTTCAAAACTTGCTAAGACTATTATAAATACTAGAAGAGGCAACATGTATGTATGTAGCAGTGTTTAGCATGTCAGGAGGACTTCATAAAGGGAGCTGATGTTACTCGCTCCTAACTAGTTTAAAGCTAGAAAACATGTCCTCCCCCCTTTTTGAGACAGGGCCTCGCTATGTAGTGCAGGCTGGCCTTGAATTCACAGCAATTCTCGTGCCTCAGCTTCTGAGTGCAGGGATTATAGGTGTGTGCTACCATGCCTGGCATGTTCCCCCTTTAAACTTTTTTTTTTTTTTTTGTCTTTTTTGAGACAGGGTCTCGCTATGCAGTTCAGGCTGGCCTTGAGCTCACTTTGTAGCTCAGGCTGGTCTTCAACTCGTGATGATCCTCCTACCTCAGCCTCCCAAGTGCTGGGATTACAGGCGTGCGCCACCACACCTGGCTCCCCCTTTAAACTTAAAATTGAGGGTATTTTACTGTGCTCCTCTTATGCAATTACCCATGTCTCTCTTATGCAACCATCACTTTCAAACTTAAAAATACTCTGTTTTATCTTCTCCCCCAGACAGTCAACCTCTTGAGGACAGAATCTAGGTCTAATTCCACTACAAACCCTAAAATGCATGTTTCATATGCTGGCATTATACTTGGCCTGTAATAGTTGACTAAAAAACATGAACCTTCAGGGAGGCAGATTATTATAGCAAAACCCTGAATCCATTTCCAAAACAGGACTCTGAACATCCACAGAAATCAAATGCCAGAGAATCCATTTTTTTTTTTTTTTTTGGTCTTTTTGAGACATCCCACTATGTAGTTCAGGCTCGTCTTGAGCTCACTTTGTAGCCCAGGTTGGCCTCGAACTTGCAATGATCCTCCTGCCTCAGCCTCCCGAGTGCTGTGATTACAGAGAATGATTTTTTAAATGTCTTTCTAAATAGCCTATAGAGTCAAACCTGTTTACCAATAGCTTACGAATCTCCAGAAAATGAGTTTCTTAAAAATCTTAAAATATTTTAGGAGTCTTATTCCTACCTTCCCCATTTCACGTTGAGTCTGCGGCCGTTGACAATCAACTTATTAAAGGACTTCTCGGCAGCCACTTCTGCAGCCTGCCTTGTGGCAAACTGGATGAAAGCACACTGCTGCCTCTGTACAACAGTGATCGTCCGGATCTCTCCAAATTGGTAGAAATGATTTCTGAGGGGACACAGGCAGACAAAGGTGCATTTACAACACAGACCTGCCCCAGAGACGACGTGGATGATGACCTTTCTCCGACTTGTGCTGGCAGAGCAGATGGGCCCCCAGTTATGTCCCTAACAACTTGCAGCTATTCCCCTCTGGCTCGTGCCCTAATGTGGTGCTGCTAATAGAGAGATGGAAGAGTGAGTGTACATCTCAAGAGTTTTCCCAAGGAAGGAAAGGGTCCTCATAGGTTCCTTAAGGAAACTAAGCCCTAACTTGTAAATGTGGCCTTGGCAGACTACTTTTATGGCCCAGAAGCCAAGAATGTTTAAAAATGTTTCAACTTGAAAGAAAAAATTAAAGATGAGAAAAAGACTAAAATGCTCTCTAGTCTGAGGACTCCTGGGGATGATCTAGCTCACTTAAATATCGTTTAATGGAAACAATCTACCAAAGGCAGATTATAAACTTACAGGGGTTTCTTTTCCACTTTCTTTGGAAGAGGCAATTTCCATGACTATCTGCCCAGATGTTTCATCTAGCCAAGCATAATCCAAGCCAAAAATAATACAAACTGAACACGTATCAGTATCTTTTTAAAAGCCAGCAGTTTGAGCTGGGGATATAGCTCAGTGGCACAAGCACCTGCCTGGCAAGCACAAGGTCCTGAGTTCAATTCCCAGTACCAAAAAAAAAAAAAACCAGCAGTTTAAACCGTGAGCATTTTGGAACCACAAAGCTCTCCCTCCTCTAGATAATCACACGTGGGTGTAGACCAACCTTCAAAAAGTCTAGTTGGCTGTTAGGTCCCATGTAAGTATTGCCATATGGATAAGCACTCTGCATGAACATTACTTCTCTGGCATCAGAAAGGACAATTCTATGAACACTTGAGTCAGCAGGGTAACTATAGAGCAGCTGAAGAGAAATGTACTTTATATAAATTATCATGCTTGCATTATTTCAAGGCAGTTAAAAGCAAAAGGAGCTCTTGAAATTACATCCACAAACCTGAGGTCTGTCTCAGTAATGGTATCCCCCAGACCACCAACATATAGCGTGGTGATAGTCTTATCCTCGGGCGGGTCTAGACGAGGCATTGTGGAAGCCCGCTTTAGAAGCTTATCTGCTACAGGGTCATTGATTCCATAATATCGGTCTTTAATATTTTGATCAGCAAGGGGGTCATCTGGGTCTGTAGGCTTCTCGTGTCTATGAAGAAAGAACAACACACATAGGTGAAACAAAAATGTTATCAACCAACAGTAGTGACAGAGTAAAACCCCAAATACATACCCAAAAATGTTCTTTGAACTAGGAACCCAAACATGCCATACCAAAACATAATTACCAAAAACAGCTAACAGCAGGGGACTGACTGTATCATGATTCCTTGCCTCTTAGAATCCATGTAAATGGCCATTAATAGGCTGCAGCTTTACTCATAAAGAAATACTTCTGGCATGATCCACCCCTAAACAAAAGGTTATCCCTGAGGCAATGCTTTTTTTCCGAGTCAGGTTTTCACTACGCAGTTCAAGCTGACCTTGAATTTACTATGATGTTCCCGCCTCAGCCTCCCGAGTGTTGGGATTACAGGTGTATACTACCATGCCCGCCTAAGCCATTTTACTCAATTTTTTTTTTTTTTTTTTTTTTTTTTAATTTGAGACAAGGTCTCACTACAAAGCCCAGGCTGGGCTTGAATTCATGGTGGTCCTTCAGCCTTCCGAGTGCTGGGATAATAGGCATATACCACCATGCCCAGTTATTTAATGTACCTGAAATACTATATTACACTGACTAAAGAAGCTAACTAAAGCTATGGACATAGCTCCCACCCCTCAAAGAGCATATATTATTTTTTTGTGGGTGGGGTTACCCAAACCAAGTTAAGAACTCCTAATTCAGATGCCTGGCAGTCTTGACTGAAACACAATCTTTAGAAGTCTGGACTTAAGAGTCCTGTAATCCCAGCACTCAGGAGGCTGAGGGAGGATCTCCGTGAGTTTGATGCCAGCCTGGACTACACAGGGAGTTCAAGGTCAGCCTGAACACACAATGAGACCCTGTCTCAAAAAACCATTAAAAAAAAAAAGTATGGTCTTATTTTGACTTCAACTAAATGTGAGAATCAAGCTATTTACAGGACAGTGAGAACTGACCTTTGAAACTTTTAGAATCAGAAACTTCTTACCTAACATAGCAACTTACTTTCCTATGACACAGTCATAAATAAAAAGTTCAATTTAATCAAGCTGTTATAGTCCTAAGACAAGAAACATTGTACTAACTGCATAAGCCTTGGATTTTAAGTCACAAATAGTTTCAGCTAGCATCTTCCATTTTTTACACAACTAATTGTATTTGAAAGCAAACACTAAAACTGTGGCCCAGCTCTTGCCTGTACGGACACTCCTCTCCTCTCTTACACTCTCCTTTCACCCAGAAGGAGCAAATGTGGGGCCGATTCCTTTTGTAGTAGGGTGTGGTCCGGGCCAGTTTAAGCAGCATGTCACTGGTGGACGTGGCTTTCCCCAGCATGCCAACTGGCCGTGTTCCATCAGAGTTAGAAATCTACATGGGATGACAAATTTATAGTCAATTCATTAGGATTGTCAAATACAGAACTACACTGATCTTGAGGACCCAGGTTCAATCCCCAGCATCTCAAGCATAACACAAAACCAAACCAACACAAAACCAAACCAAACCAACTGGCAGCGTACTTCTCTCTCCATATTCTGTGTGTAGTACTCTTTGTTGACATCTGATTTTGGCATGTCGTCTTTAAAAGACAGTCCTGCATCTCGAACCTGGATGGGCAGCCCTAGTGCAAACAAAGGGACAAATGCAGGGAAATCTCAGATGTACACATAAAAAGACACATGCATACTAGATACACACAACACACCAGCACCCTTCCTTTTTCTTTCCTACTGGTACCAGAGACGTTATTACATCTTTATTCAAACTTTCAGTACTATCAGGCCAATACTGCTATGTAGCATTCTAAGAAGTGATCCAAATTCCTTAGAAGTTGTGAAATCTGATAAAGGGCATTTTTTTTTGAGACAGGGTCTTGCTATGTAGTCCAGCTGGCCTTGAACTTGTGGTGATCCTCCTGCTTCAGCTTCCTGAGTGTTGGGATTATAGGCGTGCACCATCACACCCGGTGAACGGCATGCTTTAGAAAATCTTTTAAATGAAAAACACTGGGGGCTGCGTATTTAGCTCAGTGGCACAGTGCCTGCCTGGCAAGGGCAAGGTCCTGAGTTCAATTCCCAAATACAGAAAAAAAAACAACAACAAAAAACCAATGAAAAAAACACTGGGTTATAGTCAGATTTAAATTAATAATGTATCTAGCTTTTACTATAACACAATTTATTTAAAGTAAATGTAAAAGTAGTTTATTTCTAGGTTGTTCCTACAGAACCTGTGGCTAGTCAAAGTCACATAAAGATCACTGTACACTAGGACCAGAATTCTCCTAACAAACATATAGATAGTAACAAGTCTGATCAGTAGAGTAACTCTCTAAAGTTAAATTACAGGGAAAAGGGAAAGTATATACTTGTTATTATACAGAAATTTTGTTGGTAAATTACTTTTCTTGAACAAAAAGAAAAGGAAAAGAAAAAAAGTAAAAAAGAAAAAAAAATTACAAAATACATTTTGGTCCCAACAAAACAGTTGAAGCTGGGAGTGATGGCACATGCCTATAATCCCAGTACTGGAGAGGCTGAGGCAGGAGGATTACTGTGGTTTTTGAGGCCAGCCTCGGCTGCATAATGAGTTCAAAATCAGCTGAAACTTACAGTGAAACCCTATCTCAAAAAACCCAAATCAAACCAAAACAGAAAAACAACACAATTGAGACAAAGCCCAATGCATAATTAGCCTATAAGTTTCTGTTTGAGACTATGGGGATAAGAAGCTTCAGATCAAGAAAAAAAGCACAAGGCAAAGAAATTACCTACCGTAGGATGAATACCTTTTACCTCACTTTGGCTACAGGGGAAGAGGCTAGGTCTGGTTACTTCCCAACTCTTCCTAAAGTTCCTATTGTTGTTTAAGAGGCTGTTAGAGTGGCCTAGGCCTAATTATGATTCTTTTCCTGGCAGTGGAATCAGAACCAGAGATGGAAGTGGGCACTTGTGTGCTTTCAGATCTCTTAGAAATGGCAGACATACCATACTCTAGGTCTAAGAGGCAGGTCTGACAGACATTCTTCAGTTTACTGCAGGTCTGGCACACTTCAGTCTTCTTGAAGCGCATGCGGACCCCAGGACACCAGCGAAACACTGTGAATGGCCTGGCACAGATCTGAACACAAGACAAATGCCACAGTGGGTTAATGTCCTGACCCCGACAAACCAGATGGTCTGATAACAACAAGGTATTCAAGGAACATTCCTTGAATCTAGGATTTAGAAGAGACCTTAGGAATCACTTAGTCTAAATGTCATCTGATGTTTCAACCCAGTAACTGAAAAGCCTGCACAGTACAAAAGTGAAAATATTTAAAATCAAATTTAGGGGTAAGTACCATTAATAATCAGATCCTTAATCTTTTGAGGTTGGCAAGTGGGGGATATCAAATAATCCTTGAGACACAACAGGTATGACCTTTCTCCTCAGCTAAAATGCTCACATGCACAATTATACATCACTTTGTATAAAAACTAATCTTCAATGTCACTTTATGAACCCTAGGTTAAGAAATTCTACATTGCAGGGGTCATTTTCTTACTTCCTACGATATAGTTACGATTCAACAAATACATCAATGATATACGATAGCTGTGCAGCACTGACTTTTATTGTAGGCTCTCAAAGTTTACTAAGTTGAAGGCTAATTTGGTAGAGAAAAGGGGTAGGGGGGTAATAATTACTTTTTTAGTAGCCATACTTACTTTGCATTCTTTCCCGTACTTTTCTTTGGTCTGAAGTAAAAAAAAAATAAAAACAAAACTAAAGTTACACAAAGACCCAGATGTTTATGCTTTTCCTAACTACAACTCAAAACACATGTCTGGGAATCCTTGGCATCCCAATTAGGAAAAACAAAACTAAAATAAACAACTTTTTGGTGGGTGAGGATGGGCTAGCAGATACTTTTTATTTTTGACAGGGTCTTGCTCTGTAATTCAGGCTGGTCTTGAACTCCCTACGTAGCCCAGGCTGGCCTTGAACTCACGACAATCCTCCTGCCTCAGCCTTCAGAGTGCTAGGATTACAGCTGTGCACCACACCTGGTGATACATTCTTTTTATACACTTTCTTTAGTACATGTTTGCAATGCATCCTGAATACATTCATCATAGAAAGCTACTTGATATATATATACACATAAATATACACACATATATGTGTGTGTGTATATATATATCTCACATCTTATTCCTAGGAGATACAGTCTAACAGCATATTATTATGAGTTTCGGTCTCTCAATAGTCTATGGATCTATTACTCAGGGAAGTGTCCTTCTGCAGCCACAGGTCTTAGCTTCACTGTTCACTCTCAAGAACTAAATTTTTTTCCAAATCAAGGAGGATGCAGCCATGGTCAGTCCCTTTACAAAGTTTGGTCAGAAGGTAACTACTCTAGACTCATCCTGTGCTCATATCCTGTATCCAGCAAACATTCTGTTTCTATAAGCTGTTCAAACATCTTAAATATACCAGCATATCAACACCTCTAAGACTGACAACAGTAACAGAACCCTAAGCAATTATTAACTGTTACTGTTTCACTCTTATTATCCACAGCTACATTAGACAGGAATTAATATGCAGTCAGAGAGGGATTGGGCCCTTGAGGAAGTCAGAACAAAAGATGAAGGTATCAAAATTGTGGCTGGAGGCAAACCTAAAGAGAGGCCAGGTCTCAAGATGCACAAACCATAGCTAGGCCTACAAGCTTCTCAAGAGGTAAACAGCAATTGGAGATTACACTGTAATTAGCACCACCTTGTGAGCCCAGAAAGGAATCAAGACACAGATGGCTGACCAGAACATCAGGATCGACCCCTTTCCAAGAGTGCCTTTATTCTTTCCATACACCCTTGCTATGTGACTCGGTTTCCCTCCTAGATCAGTTATTAGCTAAGGGACTATACTTGTCTTATAGATTAACTGCAGTCTGACCCACGTTGTGATTTCACTGTATAAATTACCCCAACAGCCAGGGATATAGCTCAGCAGCACATGCACCGGCCTGACAAGCTCAAGGTCCTGAGTTCAATTCCCGGTACCAAAAAATAAAAAAATAAATTACCCCAACAAAGAGCCTGCATGGCTACCAACTTGGGACCCCTCCGGGAAATCCAGGAGCTATTCTTATCTTTATTTCCAATACAACTCTCTCAACTTCCTCCTCTGGTTTCCAACTTCATTCCTTGAGGTTGTGATATGACGAATTGGGTACATCTGACATCTAACAGGTTGGGAGTTATTTTCCCCTCACACCTTTATTATAAGGATAAGATGTACTTTACACTAGAGACTTTAAGGTGCAGTGAAAGACCTAGGACGAAGAACCAGTCACATCCTGGTTCTCCTCATTTGCTGAGGTCCCTGGAGTCGGAATATCTGAATTTAAATCCCAGCTCCACTCACTCCTTCAGATAACAAAACAAACTCTCTGATCCACTGGTCAATAGATCTACCTCCCAAGTAAATTGTCAACAACCGTTAGCTGTTAGCATTCATTATAATACGGAATTACCGCCGAATTCCTAAAGCGGGAGTAGGCATGACAGTCCTTTGCAAGTCGTCCTACTGTCTGGGTTAGTAAGAGCATCATTTTTTCTCAAGGCTAAAAGAAACACTTAACACCGTGTGCACGAACCACGATACTGACAGAACACGAACGATGACTCCTGTTACATGGCATCACTCACCATTCTGATATACGGGTTTTCTCCAAGACATGTCTGGCACAGAATCGGGAAGTCCTGGTGAAAATGGGAAATCTAGTTGAGGACCAAGCTCCGAAGACCCAGCCAGCCCAGTCAAACTCAGGGGGCAGAGGGCGGGGGCTGGCGGGCGGGGGCGCGAGGGAGGACAAGGCAGGGCAGGGATCCCAGGTCATGCACGGGCCGGGTCGCGGGAGGGGGCGCTGTCTGCACTTCCGGCACGCGGTGTGCGTGAGAAGGGGGAATCCGCTGGGAAAGCCTGGCGGGGACAGGGATGGGCAACAGGCTGGTTCCCTGGACCCTGGCTAAGCCCCATCTCTCCACGCCACAGGAAGGCGGCCCTCCAGCTTCCTGCTCCCGCCAAGGTAGGCCGCAGCGCTAGTTCCTTCCTGGAGTTCCCTCGGCCATGCCACAGCCCCAGTCCTGCCCGCTCGCATAAGTCCCGGCTTCGCTGCTTCCTGCCGTGCTCGTCCAGCAGGCACACTCACCGCATCCTCCCAGTTCTGCCTGTTGTAGGTGTTGGAACCCAAAGAAGTCGCCATTTTGAGAGCGTCGGGGGGTAGCAGTACGTTCTGAGCCGGGAGAGGGGAGCGCCACAATCCCATCAGCCCCCGGGGCGGCGCGCGGCCGTTTAGTGACGTCTTATTTACGCGCAGAGGGCCGCCCCCTGGGCGGGGCCTCGCCAGCCAAGGGGTTTCTGCTTTGGGAACCTCTGAAATGATGTTGGGGTTCTGGTTTGCTGTCCCTTGACTCTTCCTTGGAGTTTTTGTCTACTTGGGATGAAAAGCGACAAGTACGGGTGATTTACTTAAAAGTTGGGGGAAAGAAGAAAGGGACACGTAATGAATGAGGAGCTGGAACTGGGGTTAAACCAGCGTTAGCTACCACTAAGCTCTTATTATGTAGAACACTGGGCGACGTCTTGTGGTGCCAGCATCATTTAATTCTTACAATAACCTCTCTGTAGAATTGCCAGAGTTAGCAGATACAGAGTGTCTGGTTAAACTGTTTCAGAAAATAACAAATCTTTTTTTTTTTTTTTTTCTGTATAAGTGTGTTTGGTGCCAGGCGTGGTGGCTCACGCCTGTAATCCCAGCACTCGGGAGGCTGAGGCAGGAGGATCATTGCACATTCGAGGCCAGCCTGGGCTACAAAGTGAGCTCAAGGCTAGCCTGAAATGCATAGTGAGACCTGTCTCAAAAAGACAAAAAAGTTGTGTTTGGCATATATTTTGTTTGTTTGTCTATTTATTTATTTATTTTTGAGACAGGGTCTCGCTGTGTAACCCAGGCTGTGTTTGAATTCACTATGTTGTAGCCCAGGCTGGCCTCGAACTCGCAGCAATCCTCCTGACTGTCTCCGAGTGCTGGGGTTACAGGCGTTCGCCACCAAGCCCAGCCATGGGACATACATTATTTTAAAATAGGATTCGGAGCTGGGCATGGTGGCGCACGCCTGTAATCCCAACACCCTGGTTGGCTGCCCACAGAGTCATGTGTGGATGAGTGCCGAAGAGCTGTCTGCACAGTGGAGATCCCAAAGGCTCCAGTCAAAGGATAAAGCTCAGTGTAGTGTCCTGTGTGAGTCTGTACCCAGGAGGCTGAAGGGTCTGTGCTGGAAGCTGGGAGATGACATCTTTTAAATAAATCATCTGTACTTGTCGCTTTTCATCCCAAGTAGACAAAAACTCCAAGGAAGAGTCAAGGGACAGCAAACCAGAACTCCAATGTCATTTCAGAAGTTCCCAAAGCAGGAAGCCGTTGGCTCGCAAGGCCCCACTCGGGGCAGTTCTCCGTGCGTGAAGGTGAAAGATTGGAGCCCCTCCAAAGAAACAGAAGGAGCTGTCCTTCATTTCCCTTTTATTCCATTCAGGCTAAAAAGCCTATTGGTTGGTGCCACTCACCCCCAGACTGGGTCTTCTGTTTTCAGTAAATCCCTTCAGCCACACCCAGAACTACATACTCTATCATTATTGTGTACTTTAGGTGGGGGCTGAAGAATTTTCTTAAGTATTTATGGGCACCTTTAGCTTATAGCTGTGCAGTAGAGGCAAGGCTTCTTCTGGGCCCTTACCCAGCCCTAGCCATTGGTGGTTATCACTAGCTTCTTGTTAGGCTGGTAGTGGAGAACACATAAAGGGGTTCTTGTTCTAATTTAGTGGCAGTCTGTAGTAGGCCTTGTATGCCTGCTAAAATATTGGCTTCTTTCTCAGCATTCTCGCCCCTCTTCCCTCTGACTTGTATCTGTGGCTGTCTCAGGGAGACAGTGGTGCCCTTCCTGTGGCAGCAGGCTTTAATGATACAGATTTGTGGGCTTAGGACTCAGTCTTGCTCCTTCTGTGGGACAAGGTCTTTCTTTTTCTTGTTTTTTTTTTTGTCTTTTTGAGACAGGGTCTTGATATGGAGCTCAGGCTGGCCTTAAGCTCACTTTGTAGCCCAGGCTGGTCTTGAACTCGCACCGGTCCTCCTGCCTCAGCTTCTCGAGTGCTGGGATTACAGGCATGCTGGGATTACAGGCGTGCTGGGATTACAGGCGTGCTGGGATTACAGGCGTGCTGGGATTACCAAAACGCCCGGAAGGAGGAGGTCTTTCTTACCTTGTGTCAGGAGCATGGGTCCTATCTGGGAAGGTGTGGTTTTCTGTTCCTCCCTCCATGGCTTAGGTCTTTCCTTATGAAGAGATCCCGTCACTCCCAGAAGCCCCACCTATGAGTGAATGAGGCTGTGGGGGACATCCAGATACAAGCCATAACAGCTGGGGGAAGTAGTTCAGTGGTAGAGCACTTGCTTAGCATGTGAGAGGCCCTGGGTTGAATCCCAGTGCTGAGAGAGAAAAAAAACCTCTCCCATTATTTATTCTAGATTACTTCATGTTACTTGCATTTAACACTTAAGAGTTGTTACTTTGTGTAGGTAATGAACACTGTGAAACATACTTCTCTATGTTGTTAATGACCCTGAGCACCAGAAGATGAAGATAGTGTACTTACAGTATTTAAGGACAAAGATGCCTTTTGAGAAATGCATCATTAGGAAATTTTGTCATTGTTCAAACATCACAGAGTGTGCCTACACAAATAGGCTACTACCTCAGTAGGTGATATAATCTTATCGGACCCCTGTCACATATTCAGTTCATTTATTAACCAAAATTGTATGTAGTGCATGACTGGATTGCAATTCAGCAAGCAATTTACATCTGTGTATGGGGAGTTTGTACTAGGTGAATTTTTTTTTTTTTTGTCTTTTTGAGACAGTGTCTCACTGTGCAGTTCAAGCTGGTCTTGAACTCACTTTGTAGCCCAGGCTGGCCTCAAACTCACAATGATCCTCCTGCCTCAGCCTCCCAAGTGCTGTGATTACAGGCGTGGACCACCACGCCTGGCTCTAGGAGCTACAAAAGCAGATGATAAAGGGGCCTAGATGTAGCTCTCAGGGCATTTGCAGTAGTAAAGGAGCTACAAAAGCCCACTGTGCAAGGAAGAGAGAGATTCCTGCCCTGGAGAGGGACAGCACTGTGGACTGAGATTACATCTAGATAGAAGCAGAGAAGTAATCATGGCAGTGCAGAGAGGGGGAAGGGTATTCCAGGAGGGACAACACCAGAATGAGAAGGCAAAAATCAGGAAGAAAATATTTCTGACAAAAGAGACAAAGTTTATTACTTACAAAAAATGAAATAAAAGATCAATAGCCACTAAAAACAAATAAGCTCTCAAGCCAGGACAAGACATGGAGAAGCCTTTACTGCATGTCACAGAGAGAAAAATCCAGCCTGAGAAGGCTACATCCTGTACGACTCCAACTATGACATTCTAGAAAAGGTAAAACTATGGAGACAGAAAGATTAGCGGTTGTCAGGGGCTGGGGTATGGAAGGAATACTCAGACAGAGAACAGAAGATTTTGGGGGCAGTGAAGCTACTCAGTATTAAACTATAATAGTGGATACAATATATACCTTTGTGTAAACCCACAGAATCGCAACATAAATGAACTTAGCGTACAAGGTGGGCTCAGGGCTATGATGTCAGTGTTGCTCATCAGCGGCAACAAATACACTATTTTGGTGCCCTATGTAGATAGTGGGGTAGGTTGTGCCATGCGGAAGCAAGAGGTATATGGGAAGTCTCTGTACCTCCCACTCAGTTTTGCTGTGACCCTAAAACTGGGCTACAAAGTGTCTTAAAATATCATGTCACACAGAGGAAAAGAATGACAATGCTAATTTTCATTCAGCAAAGATATGGTGCCTACTATTTGCCAGGCACTGTTCTATGTTTTGCAGATGCAGTAAAGACAAAGAAAAGAAATCCCTGCCTTCATGAGGCTTATGCTGTCAAAGTACGAATCAGATAATAAACAAGTGTGTACATGGTGTCGGATGTGACCAGTGAGTGCTATGGAGGAAAGCGAAGCAAAGAAGGGGTGGGGAGTGTGTTTAGGGGACAGCAGCTGACCTGGCATAGGGTCAGGGACAGCCACAGGAAGGCAGCATGGAGCAGAGCTGCGTGCAGTGTAGGCTGTGCAGAGGGCACAGCCAGTATTAAGGCCCTGAGAAGGAGGCTTTCCTGGGGTGTCTCAGGACTAGCAAGGAGGCCAGCATGGCAGGGTGGTGTAAGCATGGGCGTCGTGGATGGATCTGGGGAGGCAGAGGTTAGGGGAGACTCAGGCCATCTAGGGCCTTACATGATTTTTCTTTTGAGACAAGTCCTGCTAGGTAGTTCAGGCTGGTTTTGAAGTCACTGTGCAGCTCAGGCTGGCCTCAGACTCATGATGATCCTCCTGCCTCAGGCTCCTAAGTGGTAGAATTACAGGTGTGTGCCACCATGCCCAGCTTCCTACATGCTATTGTAAAGATGTCTTGTTCTTCTCCCCCTCCTTCTTTACTGTCCTTCTGTATGCTAAGAAGCCTTTCAGAGTTTAAGCCGAAAAATGACTCAATCACTCTGCCTGCTGTGCTGAAAATTACTGTGGAGATGGGTGGGGGAAGTGACCTGCAGGGTTTCAAGACCAGTTTGTACAACCTGGGGATGTGTACAGATGGCTGTGACTTGGCCAGGACGGTGATGGTGGAGATGGTAGAGTCAGCTGCAAGGCAGAGTTGACACGACCGGCTGACTTACTGCATGTGGCACATAGAGGAACCAAAGTTTTGCTGGGGGCAGCTGAAAGGATACAGTTGCCATTTCATTGGATAGCACTGCAGGAGACAGATGTGAGAGGAAATCTCCACTGCAGTTTTGGGCTTTGAGTGGATAGTCTAGAGAAGGTATTTTTTTTGAGAGGTATTTGAATATGGGAAATGGCCTGAAAACTGGGCAAGAACACAAAGTAAGTGTAGAGAGAAAAGTGTAAGAAACGAGATATGAAACACTGCAAAGCTGGTAGGAAGAGAATACTGAGAAGTTCCCCATGAGGTAGAGGGAAGCCTGCAGGTTGTGCTGTGGAGACCGTGGATAGACTCGTGTGGGAGAGATCACCGTCAAAGGCTGCCAACAAATCACAGATAGGGGCTGAGAACCATCACAGCTAACAGTGTGGAGCCAGCTTGTGACTCTGACAGGGCAGTTCTGGACGTGTTGGGGGTTGTTATGGTTGATACACTGTGTCAATTTGAGGAGTCTAGAGGCTTGGCTAACTCGCAGTTCTACATCTTGGGGTGAAAAGGACACGCCCTACTGCCCTGGGTTGTTCATTGTCAATTTGAGAAGTTTAGAAGGGTAACTAAGTGACTGAACAGGGATCCAGGGTGCTTACTTTGTATTCATCATGAGCCTGTGCAGGAGGAGGGCATTAGATCATGTGAGTGCTATAGGCCCCCTGGGTGGGGGCAGTCTGCTTACAATACAAGAGAGGAAAAGAGACTTGCTTTCCCCTTTTGCTCTTGTTGCTTTGTGCTGTTCTTCTCCGCTGTGAACTGCTGCCCCTGCACTATGCCACTCTGCCTTGGAGCCAGCCCAGTATGGACTGAAACCTCCACATACTGAGCTAAATAAACCTTTTCTTCCTTAATTTTGTGTGTTGGGTATTTTGTCTCAGCAACTGGACAAAAATAACTAGGACAGGGTTGATGACCTACTGAAAGGGCTGAGATGGGGGTAGTTCTAGACACAGGGAGAGAGCATCAGGGCACACAGGAAAGTGTGAGGTCATTTTCTTTTCTACAATGAACTGAATCATATCGTGGTTCTAGAAGTGACACAGGCAGGGAAGTGCTGATGTGATATTCTTGAATAAGTAAATGGATGAGCTTGAATTGAAGAGGCGGTGCTGCCTTTAGCCAGAGGCAAACACGATTCACAGAGGATTCACAGAGCAGCGGGAGGGAAGGAGAAGGTACGTGGGTGCAGACTATGATGGGGGAAGGCTATCTCAGGGAGTGAGACCGTTCTGCACACTTGAAAAGGAGACTTTTGGGAGTCATGGCCCAGGCTGGTAGACACCTAACATTCACACAGTGGTTCTGAGGACATGTACACAGGGACGCAAGCGGTATCCACCCAGCTAATGTTACAGTGAACTCACCTGCTACATGGTTTTACCTTCGTTCATGTGAAGAAATGGAAGCAAGGAGCCGGTCTCCTGGCTCACAGGCCAACTCACTTCACCCCACCCGCATGTGTGGACTCAAGCCATGCCCCTTGCAACCAGTGTTCATGAAATGAAACCAAGACACAGTCAAGCTTTGTCTGCTTTATTTCACTACATTAAGTTAAGCAATAAGGCAAAACAGTAACCTGTCATTCATAAAGATTAAGGAGTGCCTCTCATTCCCAAAGGACCAAAAAGGGTGTTTCCTTACAAGTACACATGACATTTAGCTCGTTATGCTACAGTCTGGACTTTGAACAAAAGAAGAGTTTGGCGAGTGAATCAAATCACAAATCCAAATTAACTCAGGCTCATGTTTCCCAAAGTGTAGTTTCAAGTGCTAATGTCATCTACCCCTCCTGTGCTGGTGCACACTGACGAGTGCTAACAACTGCACCTATTCTAATATAAAAAAGGCAACAGATACAATTTCCAGTTCACCTCCGGCAGGTGTTGTACCAGTTTTATGAACACATAGAATACCAACTTGTGCTAAAACTTGTCTTGAGGAATGGAAACCAGCAGCTCTGTTACTCTGCAAGATAACTTGGCCTCTGAAGAAAAAAACTCATCAAGTATTTTTGGGTTTTGTTATCATGTGGGAGTGATGAGATCCTTTACTTCAAATACCAGCTTCAAGCCACACCGGCATGACACACAACCCTGTGCAGCCCTCGCAAATGTGTGAACACGGGAAGCCGTTCTCCCCTCCAAAGCCCACTTCCTCCCGCGGCCAGCTGGAGCGGGGTTTCCATAGGCTCTACACATAGTGATGTGGAAACGGACACTCTGTGGGGGCCACAAACAACCAAACTCTTTCTACTCTGCAACATTATCAATGACCCACCTCCCTGCCCCGACTTCTAAAAGCCTAAACCTCAATTAGTATTAACCTCATAATATTAGAGATGAGGGTTTTTTTTTTTTATACTGCAACATGTATTACTCTGTGGGAATATTGCTTCATAAA
The DNA here is from genome assembly GCF_000276665.1 of Chinchilla lanigera. NCBI lineage: Eukaryota > Metazoa > Chordata > Mammalia > Rodentia > Chinchillidae > Chinchilla > Chinchilla lanigera. The sequence continues at coordinate 3,888,327 of NW_004955415.1, read as the reverse complement.
ATTGGCTTGACCTTAAGAGTACAAGTTAGTGTCTTTCAAAAGCTTCTGCCGACAAGGACCATGTCTATGTGTAGTCTATATTATATACCTTAAGTTTTTTTGTCTTTTTGAGACAGGGTCTCACTATACAGTTCAGGCTGGCCTTGAGCTCCACTTTGTAGCCCAGGCTGGTCTTGAACGTCCTGCCTCAGCCTTTCGAGGGCTGGGATTATAGGCCTGTTCCACCACGTCCCAGCTATCTTAGTATTTTTAAACTAAGAGCTTAAAAACAAAACCAGGGTAAACAGGAAATTTATCTTTTCCTCAAAAGTCTGTTGGCCACTTACTAAGAATACTTTTAAAGAAAAGTGTTGTGCAGCTGATGGTCCACTTTGTCAAGTCTTGTTTTAGAAACACAGAAATTCAGGTTAGCAACTCAGCTCCAGTATCCAACTAAAAACAGTGCATTGGTTAGGCCAGCATTGTGGGTTACTTGTGGAACTATGTTATGGTTTACAATCAAAACGGTCTTATTTGAAACATCATAGGGCCGGGCATGGTGGCACATGCCTATAATTCCAGCACTCTGGAGGCTGAGGCAGGAGGATCCTTGTGAGTTCGAGACCAGCCTGGGCTACAAAGTAAGCTCAAGGCCAGCCTGAACTGCATAGAGACCCTGTCTCAAAAAGACAAAAACAAAAAACAAAACAGAAAAAAACCCAAAAACATCATAGGACAAAAATCTTAACCGCTGTAAAAGGAAAAGTTGTTTTACTTAATATCTGGTTTGGGATTCAAGAGATTGTAAGAGGTAATTTCCCCTTCAAATTAGTGGAAAGAACATTAGTTCAGATCATGCTAAAGTTCTAACTTTAAAAATGTTTTCTGCATTCCAGAAGTGAACTTGTCCCTCAGGCTTTCCTTGGGCTCCTTCCAAGTCCCAATTACTCAGAACACTTTACTGAGTGAAGCAGGCAGAGCGGAGCAGAGGGACAGGGAGTTAAGAGTACAAAGATCGCCTCTGGTGGCAGCATCCAGACCTGCGTAATGTGGCAATACTTTAAATGAATCCAGTTTGCTACCCCATTTTTTTAAAGTTCTAGGGCTAGAGCCCAGGGCCTCACTGAGCTACATCCCAGCCCTTTTTATTTTATTTTGAGACAGGGTCTCACCAAGTTGCCCAGGTTGGCCTTGAACTTCCAATCTTCCTGCCTGCACCTCCTCAGTAGCAGGGAGTATGGCCACGGGCCACTGTGCCTGGTGATAGCAAGTAACTGCTTCCTTCTGAAATTTTTATTAAAAGAAAAAGTTCCACATTCTTCTGTGAAAAAATTTAAGAGCAACAGATAAATAAGTGTCCTGTATTCACTTAGAAGGGGGCAAAGGAAGAACACCTTAAGAATTACACAGGTTTTTTTTAATCATCACAAAACGAAAGACAGTATGACTGCTATCTTCCTGCTATACGGAAATCTGTGGCAAAGTGAGAGCCGTGAGGGCAAGTGAAGGGATATGTTTTAGACTGCGCAACCACAGTGAATGGAAGGCAGAAAGCAGTCGCTACACTGACACCAGCGCTGGACAAGTAGCGGGTCCAGCATTGGGTTATCATTTTAAGTTTTGTTTGTCAGACTGATCCTTTGTGAGATCAGATTGAGAGACAGTATGGTCTGTTTCTCTGTGGTCAATTTAACACCACTGTGAGGAACAGCCGTCCCTTCACTGGGATGGAACTGTGCTGCTGTTACGCAACGTGCAGGGCAGAGTGAGGGAGCCACAGACTTACTGGTGCCAACAGAGGAGACTGCAAGAGGAGTAGCAGTTACCCTGTTCCCAGTGCCTGTCCTATGCTCCACTCCTGGGAGAAAGATTCAGTAGTGCATGGTACAGCGTTACAAACAAGGTCTAATGAAGCAGCAGCTTCCACATTTTAACATGGGTTTGTGGTGATAATGCTGCTGGTGGGATCTGCCCACCAGGGACGCTCTTAAGGGAGAAGCGGACCCAAGCTGAGTTCCACGTGCTGGGTGAGCCAGATGACTTCTATGCCCTGGTCACTTTCTTCACTGGGGCGGATGGGAGCTGCCAGGTTTTTAAAATCATGCTTCATCTTGAAGCAGACGGTCACTTCGCCCTCCTCACGCTGTGGAGTGACTTTGATGAAAATGCCCACTTTGTTGGCCTTTCTAAAGGCTATAATGCTATGGAAGGAATAAACAGCGATTAGGCAGGTCACAGGTCAGCCAGAGCACTGAGACCGACAGCCACATTGCACGGAAGTACATTTCTAGTACGATATGATCATCACATCCTATTTATCAGCACTAACCAGCGTCTCCAGCACACACTGATCTCTTTATTTTCTGAGTATTATGAAAGTAAATGTAGACAACAAATTCAGTTGGGAAAAGGTAAATCCTTCCCTTTGTTCTTGCTATCAGCATACAGATAAACTGTAAATACTCTGGTTCTTAATGTATCAGATACTTTTCTAGAAGCTTACATTTTTCTGCATACTTAACACAAATGAGACTGTAACTTGCATTTATTTATTTTGGGTTTCTTTTTTGAGACAGGGTCTTATGTAGTTCAGGCTGGCCTTGAACTTGCAGAACCCTCCTGCCTCAGCCTCCCAAGTGCTGGGATTACAGGCATGCACCACCACAGCCAGCTATAATTAGCTTTTTAAACTGTTTATCACAAACACCTTACCATATTGGAATATATAAATCTACATTCTATATAATGGTTGCATAGTATTCAATCACAAGTTTACCACAACCACTGTACATTGTAGCTGCTGCCTAGTTATTATAAATCAGGTGGTATAAACATTCTTTTATATTTATCTTTGTATACAAGTGGAGACTTTTTAAAAGACCTCTGAAGGGGGGGTGTCTAATAATATGGAATGACAAAGTTCTATATTATTAGAATAACATAGAATAATATCGAACAACAAAACACCTGTCTGGGTATTGTCTGAAGGTTACTGAGGTTCAGCCATCCCTGTGCCTTACCTTTCCTTCATTGCCTTCATTTTATTTTTCCAACCCATCCCGTTTTGTCTTCTCTCCAGTATCGTGTTGAGGTAGTTTTTGATCCATTCTATGAAAAACTTTAAATGTCCCCTGTGCTAGTTTATCAAGCTGTTGGACAGGACTCTGCTAAATCCGCTTCTGCTTTGGCATCTGGCTCTCTGCTAGGTCCTATCAGCAGAGGACTCAGAAGCTCCACAGGTGGTAGAAGCTTAGGGGAGAAGGGTCTCGTTCCTCCTCCTCAGCTTCCCATCTGGGGTGGTTCTTGTGGGGCTCACCCTAGCTACTCTTCTTCACCCAGGAATGGCAGTATCCAGTTGGTTTTCCAGTTCCTGGCTGACCAGCTGCATTGTGCTGCTCTCCTGCCACTCTGAGATGCCAGCAGCACGCGTCTCCTCCCCACCTCCCTAGCACTCCTGACTTTCAGGTCGTTGGGGTTCCTCCTTTAAGCTTCTGAATTTAAGTACATTCTTTACTTATCTGTCATTAACTTATTTCAACTGTACATATTTTTAGGGACCAGTGCAATAATTTAATACAAAGATACAACATATGAAGATCAAATCAGGGTAGTTGGAATTTCTACCTCAACACTATCTTTTCTTTTTTTTGTCTTTTTGAGACAGGGTCTCGCTATGCAGTTCAGGCTGACCTTGAGCTCCCTTTGTAGCCCAGGCTGGTCTTGAACTCATAAGGATCCTCCTGCCTCAGTCTCTCAAGTGCTGGGATTATACGCATGTGCCACCATGCCCAGCTTCAAACACTGTCTTAACATTTTTGATTAACACATAAAAACTACAGAGCCACGAGGTGCAGTGTGATACTGCAATACATATATACAATGTGTACTGACCAAATTGGCGTGATTAGCGTTTTCATTGCTTAATGTTATTTTGTATTTGGAAGCTTCTAGTTCTGCTCTTGCAATTGGAATTTTCGTTTCATTTTATTTTCTGAGACAGGGTCTTGCTATGTAATTCAGGCCATCCCTAAACTCACTATGTAGTCCTGGCAGGCCTCGAACTTGTGGTGATCCTCCTACCTCCGCTTCCCAGGTGTTGGGATTAGGGCATGCACCACCACGCTTGGCTCTGTAGTTTGAATTTTAATATTTCTAACTATTTCTTTTGGTTCCCACAGCCCTAGGGATGTTAGCTGTGTCACAGGAACTTCAGAGTTCTTTTTAACCCTTTAAGTTAGAAACTTTTTTTTTCTGCAGGGGCTACTGTGACAAGGTCTTGCTATAGGCTTGCTATAGGCTGGCCTTGCCTTGAACTTGCAATCCTCCTGTGTTTGGGTTACAGACAGGTGAGTCTCACTGCACTAGGCAGTAATTCTTTATTATTAAATTCTATCTGCTCAAAACATGGATATAATTTTATTTTCTATTTTTTTTTTTTTTTTCTGGGCATGGGGAATATAATTTTAGACTGGTTTTTTTTTTTTTTTTCTGGGCATGGGGAATATAATTTTAGACTGGATCCTGACTACTGCATTCCTAACCAAGGGAAAATTTTTGTGTGTGTGGTGGTGGTGGTACTGGGGATGGAACTCAGTGTTATTCTACCACTGAGCTACATCCCCAGCCCTTTTTATTTATTTTTTAAATTTTGAGTCAGGGTCTCACTGTTTGCGAATCTGGTCTCAAGTTTGTGATTCTTCTGCCTCTGACTCCTAAGTAGTGGCCTTGCAGGTGTTCATCACTGCACCAAGCTCAAAGTGTTTGTTTTGTTACTTCTTAGTTACTAAGAGAGAGTACAATCTATTAATCACTTTAAGTGGGTGGAAACAAACTCAGTGATAAATGGATAGGAACCAAATGCTGTGTTTAATCCCCAACCATTAAAAATCTTACACTTGAAGTTGGGGGTATGGTGCCACATGCCTGTAATCCCAGTATGTGGGAGGCTGAGGATTGCTTTGCATTGGAGGCCAGCATGGGCTACATAGTGAGTTCAAGGCCAGCCTGAACTACATAGTAACATAGCGAGACCCTGTCGCAAAAAAACAAACCAAACCAAACCAAACAAAAAAATCATACACTTGAAAAGTTTCGTTAACATGTAACAATATACATTTAAGTGAAAAACAAAAGCTAACAAGCAGTTCACAGAATACTTTATGGTGGAAGAAGTATCTGGAAGGACAAACACCAAAATGGTCACAGTGTTCATCTCTGACAGTGGGATAGTTTTATTAGATATATTTCCCACATTTACACAGTGTTTATTTTTGTAAGGAAAAAGTGTTATATGCAATAATCCAGGTAAAAAAATGAGAAGATAAGATATGCAAGTGAGCCAACCGTTACTTAGGATCACAAACAAGATCACTCACTCAGGATCATCCTGAAAGTCCTGGGGCTCTGCCAGCTCATCATACTCTGCTGCGGCGTCCTTGCCAGCCAACACGAGCTCTTTGGGAGGCACCACCACCTGGTGAGCAATAGAGGGGACGGGTGTGCTGTGGGACTGTCACGCAACAGAATGTGGCCAGTACTACGCTGACCTAGACATACAAAGTAAACAGCAACTTTCCAGACACATATGACATTATGCTCTTTACATATGGAGGTTAAAAACATTGCTTAGGAATACAGACATTCGTAGTAAAAATAGACAAATGAAGACACTTCTGGGAATGATAAAGTCGAGCGCTTGCTTCATGTGGGCTGCAAAGGAGAATTCAAGCAGGGCAATTGCAGGGTACCTCACCATGTCTCTAACATTATTTTTACTTTTTGTTCCTTTTGTATTTATTTATTTTAATGTTTTACTTCTTATGAGAATGAGGAGTACATGGGTGTTGTATTTTTTTACCTTTTTTTGGAAACAGTTCATTTTTTTAAAAAAAGACACTAAAGAGAAACATTAGCTCCAACATAGGAATAACTGGGTATATTTATGGTTATGCTAAAGAGTTATGCATTCTTTAGACTTACTTTAATGCTGTCTCTGATTTGCTCAGAGGATAACAGATACAACTCCAAACGTATTTCTAATTATGCACACAAATGTAGTAGGGCTGGTATATATAGAGAAAGACAACAAATTTTCAAGTTGGGTATATGCACCAGCCAACTGTTTCTACCTCCTAGTGGGAGCTGCCTATTAATGTTATTTTTAAAAAGGAAGCAAGGGGAGATAAATGGCATCTTTAAATCATTAAAGAGCAGAAAGAAAAAAAGAGCTAAAGACATTCTCTAATAAGATTATCTGAATAACAATAACTACCAATTTTATTGAATAATAATTCTATTCAATAATTCTTTTTTTTTGTTTTTTCTCCGGTACCGGGAACTGAACTCACGACTTTGCGCTTGCCAGGCAGGCGCTTTCAATAATTCTATTGAATAACAATAACTACCAATTTATGAGTATCATGCTGAATTATGGGTTAGTAGTACAGAATCAAAGTTTTGTGTTTTTGTTTTGAGGCAGGATCTTGTTTTTTTTTTTTTTTTTTTTTTTGTGGGTACTGGGAATTGAACTCAGGACCTTGCGCTTGCCAGGCAGGTGCTTGTACCGCTGAGCTACATCCCTGGCCCAGGATCTTGTTTTGTAGTCTAGGCTGGCCTTGAACTCATTATTATGGCCTAAAGGTGTGGCAGTCCTCCTGCTTCAGCCTCTTGAGTACTGGGATTACTGGTGTGCACCAACACAACAGGATCCGAAGTTCTTATCCCCAAATTTCCAGTATTAGAAAAATCACTCAGTAGCAAAAAATAGGCCATATTTCATTTATTCAACTAACCTGGAGGTAAAAAACATGATTTAAGCATATGCTATGTATACTTTATTTGGGGAGATGGAATCTAGAAAAGACATACTTGTACCAGCTTTCAAAAGGAAATGATACTTCACATGAATCCTAACAAATGAAAGGGCATACGTGCTAGAGAAACGGGGACCTGCAGGAGGCATTCTAGGTACAAAGAATAGAATATACACTTTTTTCAGGAGTGTGCAGATTTTGATTATTAGGATCATTTCTAACACCAAGGTCCAAGAACATCTTGCATAGCCGCCTTTTTAAAAGCCTGTTGGTATTTAGACATACAAAGTTGAGAATGTTTTATCTTTAAATAAATAGTCTGGAGGCACAGGCTGAGGAGTTTCTTTAAAAGCCTCACCCAGCTCTGGGTCTCCCCTAGGAGCCAGCAGCACAGTGGGCGGCTGTTGTTTTTCTTCTCCACCATGAAAAGTTCTTAATCCACTAGGTCTGCTCGGCTCATAATCACTAATATGGACAATTTGGAGAATGTGAAATTTGTGGATATGGAGGAAGGTCGTGCTGGAGCCAGAATTCATTTGTATGTTATGCCAAAGAATTTGGACTTCATCTTAAAGTCACTGAGATACTAAATAATCAGCATGCTGTACACAAATAGATTTTAGAAAAACCGGCCTGGTGGCAATACAGAGATAGACTGAAATGGAGCAGGGTGTGTACTAAAAAGTGAGGTCACAGAGCAAGCAAGAAATGATACCTTCCAACAGGATAGTGGCAGTGTCTCTGAGGATAAAGTAAAAGCCTTAGGAAGCAGAATCAGAAGAACTTGCTGAGTAGAGGTGGAAATGAGTGAGAGTGTAGAGTCCTTTTAAAGCCAAATCAAGTGAAGCCAGTGTGGCACAGTGAGGGTACGTCAGGAGGAAACCCAGTGCCCTACCTTCGCAGTGCTGTACGTATTATCAGGGTCCCCCTCCACACACTCCAACAGAGTCACATGTGTGAGGTTTTCCACAGGATTTGTAAGAGTCAGGAGGACCTGGCTCTCCTGGGGAAGAAAAACATCTCTCAGACATGTGCCATGTGTCACACGGGTCCATTTTCTTAGCTGTCATACCAAATATTTTACAGAGTCATCTCCCCATCACTCCTGAGCAACGACGCCTACCTATCCGCCTCATGGACGAATTCTCAGTATTCACCGGTCTGTTATCAGTATGTTAGGCTACGTGCTCTTGGGAGCTGCTATTTCACTGAGGAAATGAGAAGCATCCCACAGAAGAACCAGTTGGTTACTAGATCCAGACATCCTGAGGAATACACATTAGCTAAGTGATTGTCCTAATCAGGTTGCCACTTCAGGACTGAAAGAAGGAAGCCCCATAAATAAAATAACAGAGCCACAGCCTAGCCAGATTTTTAACATAGAAAATAATGACATACCAAGACTTATAAAAATCTTTTAAGACTTCTTGTGTCATGATAGTTTGCCCTTATTTGGTGCTTTCTTGAGGTTAGTAAAATACTCTTTCAAATGAACAAGCACTATATAAAGGACTGTATGTTCCCATGAGCTAAAGAAAGGAAGAGCTACAAAGCCTGCTACAGAGTATTCTATAATTCACTGGGAGAGCACGGAGGAAGAGGTATGGATGAGGATTCCAAGGAAGAGCAAGGCTGTGGTAAAGAAGTGCTCTAGCTGATCTGTGGTCAGATGCATAAACACATGAGGCCATGGAGAACCTCCGGGCTGCAGATGACGGAAAGATGCCTGCATCACAGGGTGTGATGTCATTATCCCTCTTTTCTCCCCCTATGATTCTACCTTTACAGTGTGTGTACCCGGCTCCTTCTGCATACATTTTAAAGGTGTTAATGTCACGAATCTAAGTTTAAGAAACTTAAAGTCACAATTCCTTTATTATTCTTTTTTCCTATACTGCTCACTGCAACCCATTCCAAATATACACACATGCGCACATCCCTGGTCAGTCAGTTCGTTCTGTTAGTAAGTGAGGTACTAACCTTCATGTAGCGAAGGTTGGGAATTGACATGATTCTCACTTCTGGAATATAATTGCTGCCAATGAATAAAAAAGTATTAATGTTTACTGGAGTCTTTTGAAATTATTTTCTCTTTTTAAGCTAGTACAACAAATAAATTCTTCATGTTAATTAGAATTTGTAAAAGAAAAAGAAATTTAAAGTCATATTAGCATAGTAAGAGACTAGATATGAAACCAAACTGATTATGAATTCTATCTCAAATCTTAGACTATGGCCTATACATACAGAGCTAGTTTAGAGCCTATACGTAGGGGTGTGTGTGTGTGTGTGTGTGTGTGTGTGTATATGTATCATGACAGACACTTTCTGTATTATTATATTTTGGGGATTTATTAGATATAGTTTGGAGATCTTAATAATTCATTTTTATAATTGTAGAAGGTATTGGTTATAAGATCCAAATCTCATATAACAATATATTATAGGGCTATAACAATGTATTCTTACCACATGTCAAGCAATGTCCTAAGTACCTTGTAAGTATTATTTCATGTCATCTTCATGACAACTTCATGAAGCAGGTCTTATTACTACTACAGGTCATACTACTACAAGGTAATACTACTACAAGGTCATACCTTGGTACTACTCAAGTACTTTGAAGCTGGTCAAATTTGGGTACTCGATGCATCTAGATGAGGAAAGTTTATACCCTGTTCATCATTTGTTTAGTCCACGTGTAAGCTAGAACCTATCGGCATCAACTGCCTTAGGACTTGCTACCCTTTTAGAGCCAAAGCAATTTGGTAAGCTGTCATGCCTCCTGGAACCGGAGTACCAAAGTACTGCTGTTATCTCCGTTGTTAGAATGAACAACCTGGGCATGGTAAGTGGCAGTGTGAGGATTTCACATCCGGGCAGCCTGGCTCTAGTGTCCCTGGTCTTAACTACTATGTCATGCTGCCTCTAAGTAAGACAGCAGAAAACTGTGCTTAAGTATGCTTGGTCTGGACTCAGAACTGCCCAACACCAAATGGCAGCTCAGTGTCTACAGACCGAGAGACTGCTTTCTAAAACTGATGCTCTCTGTGATCTGGCTTTTCAACTATAGAAGTAGAACAGTAAGGGCATTTATCTCTTGAGCTTATTGTAAAGGGTAAGTTAACCAGTATGTACAAAAATTGCTTTGCCAAGGGCTTGCAACAAAGCATGCATAACCTTTAGTTATTGTGCATATATTAATGTAAGGTAAGATCTACTGAAGAAATACAAAAGGAAAAAAGTACATCTTAGAATCTAGGCAAGAAGGCATTTTGACCTCAAACTAGATATTTTTCATGGTGAACAGCAGGATTACTAGAGTATCTTAATTGAAATTCAAGGTTCCCCTACCCAGGATGTAGATTCAGCACGCCTGAGGTAGGGCCAGAGCATCTTTATTAAGACTGCTGGGTGATTTTCCTGTAGCCTCAGCCTCCCAAGTAGCTGGGCTTATAGGTCTATGCAACCACACCTGGTGTTATTGTTTTTGTTTTAGTTTTTGGTACCAGGAATTGAACTCAGGACCTTGCGCTTGCCAGGCAGGTGCTTGTGCCACTGAGCTATATCCCCGGCCCTGTGTTTTGTTTTTGAGACAGGGTCTCGCTACGTAGTTCAGGCTGGCCTTAAACTAGCAGCAATCCTCTTGCCTCAGCCTCCCAAGTGCTGAGTTTACAGGCGTATGCTACTATGCTGGTTCAGATTCTTTGCCTCACTCCCACCTCATCGCCTCTATTTTTGTGTTTCCAATTGGAATTCTATAAGCCAGGGCTGTTATACTTTTGTCACGAGTGCTAAATGGGTATCCCTTCCTGCTCTACTGTCCGTCACAGGACCCTGCTGTTAATTTCATGCTTCACTTTGCCCAGTGGTGTCTCTTCTCCCTACTAGTTTCTGGGTTTCCTGACTTGCTGAGGAAGGGCTTTCCTACTCTAAGGTTACACAAATTTCCTCATTTTTCAAAACATTTTTCTTTTTTGCAAAGTGGTTTTTACACATAAAATTTCCTTCCACTGACAAGTCCCAATGAGTTAATGCTAACTTAAATCATTTTTATTCCACACAATATTATCAGGATACAGGTAAAGAAAGTGAACCTTGTTTCAGGAATACACTTTACTTTGCTGTACTTTATTAATTAATTTATTTTTTGAAGTGCTGTGGATGGAAACTCGGGATGCTCTACCATGAAGGTACATCCCCAGCCACTTTTAGTTTTTATTTTGAAAGACAGTCTAAGTTGCCTAGGCTGGGCTCAAACTTTTGATTCTATCTTAGCCTCCCACATAACTGGCATTACAGGTGTGTCCCAATATACCTGGCAATTTAGTATACTTTGTTATGTTTAAATTTTAAAAAGATTACTCCCAAACTTAGGTACTTTATAATTTGTAATGAATGACTAGTGACTCCACCCAAAAGTCAACACAGCACATTGCCCCAGACCATACTACATTTCTGTGTTCCTAACACTAACACTCTTGATTCTATGTGTATAGATTTACCTTAAACTTCATGGTATGTAACTCAATTCAAAACGTGAACACAATGACAAGATTATTCTAATATAATTTTCTTTTTTTTTTAGACCAAGAGTAAATACATTTTGTATTTAAAAACAAAACAAAACAAAACAAAACTGAAAACACTAAGACCAGAATCAGTAACCCAAAACACCAGCCCCAAAATACTCACACAGCAACCAGCTGGATTTTGAATTTGATAGATGTTGGATTAAATTCTGGCTTGCTCAAATTATGTTCACATTTCTAAAAGAAAAGTATATATGTCAGAGAAAAACCAGAACATACTTTGCTGATCCACAGAGCTGCTAAATTCAGAAAGATGGCACTTACTAAAATATTGTTTTATTCTAAGACCACAGGTTTTGAAATAGTGTATGCTACTGATAGTTAAAATTTATAAAAGATGTTTAGACTTCCAGATATAAGCAAACACATTATGAAATATAATTACAGCTCTGTGGTGCCTCAAAACCACTTAAGTAAGTGACACATGCTGGAGTTCTGTGCTGAACAAACGTGCTCCCTGGCTTTCCTGGGTTTTACATCACACTGACTTTGAGGAAGTTGTAGGTGCTGTGACTGTTAACACTGTCATTTTATAGGTGATTAAAATGGGATATAGGAAAAGTAAACACTTTATACCAGTTCACAGAGCCAGTAAGAATGAAAGCTGGGATTTAAATCCAAGTAGTATAATTCCAAATCCCACACTTTAAAATACAGAAATGAATATTTACTACCTTTTTTGGAGGGGGGGTATTATTTACTACTTTCCAAAAAAAGCATACATAAAACCAGTTAAAAATTTCTTAATGGTACCAAAAAGATGTTTGGTATAAAAGGTACCTGTTATCTGTGTGTTCCCTTGCTCCCCTTTCCCCAGAGCTGTCCTATGTAGACAAACTATGCACACGTTAAGTGTAACCACACATCGTCTTCCTCTTTTCTCACAATGACAAAAAGGGAATTTTTGGGGGGTGGTTTTGGTACTAGGGATTGAACCCAGGGCCTTTGCACTGACCTACATCCCTCTTTTATTTATTTATTTATTTTAATTTGAGAGAGGGTCTTTAAAAGTCAGCAAAGTTGTCCAGGCTGCGCTTGAACTTGCAATCCTCCTGCTTCAGCCTCCCAGGATACTGGGAGTACAGGCATGCAACGCCACACCTGGCTTAAAAAGGAGCATTTTATATGTTCTTTTAACGTCTTTTAACTTGAAATTCCCTTTCAACACACAGAGAAGCCTCTTTCACCCACTGTAACTTTCTGTGCCTTATTTAACTTGACAGAAATTGATGGACATTTGGAATATTTCCACTATTTTGCTACTACAAATAATGCAGCAATGAGTGCTGTTATAAATGAATGACTTTACAATGTGTAAATGCACCTGTAAGATAATTTCCTAAAAATAGATCAATGTATGTATGTATTGATTATTTTGACAGACACAAACTGCTAACTTCTGCTGATCTGATGATTATGAAATGATGTCTCTTGGCAGGTTTAATGTACATTTTTAAAATTTCATGTTCATTGGGTACTGGAATTTTTTTCTGCCATGACTTGTGTGTTAGCATCTACTATTTTTATACTGGCTTATGCTTTTCTTGCTAATTTGCTAAAGTGCATTATCTATCCTGGATGTTAATCATGTGTTAATTATATATTATTCAAGTTACTCATCTCAATCTATAGCTTTTTTATTTCTTCATAAGTTTTCTTTGGGGTGGGGCTACAGAATTTACTTTCAATGTAGTTAAATATACAATTCTTTATAGTTTGTATTTGTTTGTTTTACTTATGGAACCCTCTCCTACCCACAAGTCATGAGGGTATTCTATATTTTCTTTTAAAGTTTGCTCTTCGTATTTTCTCTTAAAAGTTTGCAATGTTTCCAAAACTGATATTTGTGTAAGGTGTGAGACAGGGACTCAATTTTATTTTCCTTCCATATTATCATTTGACCTAGCAAAAAAATCTATTCTTTTCCCTACTGATCTGGAATGCCATACTTAGTAAATTTCAAGTTTTCTTACATGAATGGATCAGTTTGTTTTTCTATTCTGCTGGATATATTATATACATACATATGTTACTATATTAATGGCATCCATGTAAATTTACATTAATCTATACAATAGTATTACTATTATTCCTTTTTTGTTGTTATTTTTTGAGAAAGAGTCTTGCTTTATAATTCAGGCTGACCTTGAACTCATGGTGGTCCTCTGGCCTCAGCCTCCAGAGTGCTAGGATTACAGGCATCTGTCAACATGCCCAGCTTGGTTTTGTATTTTTATACTGATTTCTTAATTTATTAATAAAGTACCTGTTCTTCTAGTTTTTTTTAATTTACTTTGTTATTCTTTTTCTAACTGCTTGAAATGGATGCTGAGATACAGACCTTTCAACCTTTCTTCTTACCTGTATCTTCACACAGGGATCTTTGTACCTCTAAGAATGGCATTAATTGTGTCCTACAAATTTTGCCATATAGCAATTACCAATTTCTAACTTAATTGCATTATGATCAAATAATAAACTTTAGTAATTTCATCTTTTGAGAAATGCTGAGACATTATAATCTAGTACATGGTTAATTTTTACACGTATTGTACAGACACTTTTAAAAACAGAGTAGCTTTTCTATAAGTTACTTGACAAGATGGTATATTCTGCAGGGTCTTAGAGATAGTTTTTTATATACTCTCATTTGTTCACATTTGCTGGTTAAATTGTTCAGATGTTATATATCTTTACTGATTTTCATCTGTTTGTTCTCAGTTACTGAGAGAAATATGTCAAAATATCCCCAAATTATTTGTTTACTTACATAATTTTCTGAAATGTTGTTTTATAGATTTTGAGTCTATATTATTTGGTACACAAGAGATTTAGAATGTTGTATCTTCCTTTGTGAAGGGGATCCTTGTTCTTTATGAACTGTTATGGTTTGAAACATTTCCCCTGCAATCAGCATGGGTTTCTTGCAATCAGCGTGTTGATGAGTATTTTGTTAGACTGAGAGTTTTTGTCTTTTAATAGAAGCATTTATCGTGTTGATATTTAATATAAATACTGAAATGTCAGGCTGTTAATCTAACTATATGCTTTTTACCTGAGTGAACCACCAGTTAATTTTGTGATTTTCCTACTTCCTTTTCTAAAAAGAATTTTTTAGATATTTTCTCATGTATACAAAAACACTGCTGGTGTTAGTTAAATCCCTAACTGCTTATCATGCAAGCTCGGCTAAAAGGTAGACTTTTTAGAGATGGGGAAGGGTCGGAAAGGGAGAGGAGATTGAAAATGATCAAGATATAATATACATGTACCAATTCCCTAAAACAAATGTACCTATCATGCATTACACCATATATCAATAAAAAATTAACAATGGCTAATCTTCCTTCTGTATTCTTCCCTACTCTTCATCCTTGATTAGTTTGTGATAAATATCAAACATCAGGTCATTTCAGCTATAAAGATTCTCCAAAATATATTTTAAAAAATAACAATACTATTATTATCCCTAAGAAAAGAACAACTCTTTAATAAAATAATCCTACCAATGTTAACATTTCTCCAAAGATTTAATAAAAATTTCCTTCCTTCTTTTCCTGCTGGATTTCTTCTAACCTGGGCCATTTTCTATGTTTTGTTTGGATCAGGATCTATACAGAGACACATTCTGTTTAGTTTTATGCTTCTTAAATTTCTTTTAAAATCTACAGTTGCATTATTTGATAATGTTAGCCACTATCCACATGAGATTTTTTTTTTCATTTTAAAGAGAAAAAACCCCCAAAATTTCAAAACAAGGTATTAGGAGGGTAGCAATGGTTAATACACTGCATACTGTTATCTTTAAATCCGTTACTCAGAGTACAAGATATAGGCATTTAATTGTCCAAACAATATTAGCACAAACCTTTCTTTTTAATGAACTAAGAGAAACCTGCTATATAACTATCTGATTTTTTAAATATATATGTATATATATTGTTTTTTTCTTTTCCCTTCCTTCTTTACTTCATTCCCCTGTTCCAGTTTCTCTTTCCTTTTAAAGTTTCTTTTCATTTTACAAGATCTATTATTGTACATTTTGGACCTTATTTAACTCTTTCAGCTTCTCATACTAGGGAGACAGTATGATATTTACACATGTGCAACTGGTTTATTTCACTTATGAGTATGGTCTCGAGTTGTATCCATTTACCTATCAAAGTCATCAGTTTATCCTTCTTTATGATTAATACTCCAATGTAAAAAAAACATATTTTTAACCATTCCTTGATTGATGGGCATTTGGGTTCTTTCTAAGATCTAGGTATTACAAATTGTGCTGCTATAAATGTGGGTGCACATATATTGCTGTGGTATGATGTTTTCAGTTCTTCTGGAAAAATACCCAGAAGGGGAATAGCTGAGTCAAATGGGACCTCCAATCTTAGTTTTTTGAGGAATCTCCAGACTGATTTCCACAGTGGTTGCACCAGTCTACACTCCCGCCAACAGTGGAGCAGGGTTCCTTTTTTCCCCACAGCCCTGCCAGCATTTGTTATCGGTTGATTTCTTGATGATAGCCCTTCTTTCTGGGGTGAGATGGAATCTCAGTGTTGTTTTAATTTACATCTCTCAAATGATCAATGATGCTGAACATTTTTTCATACATTTATTTGTTGTTTATATTTCTTCACCTAAGAAGTGTGTATTCATCTCAAATGCCCATTTTTGGATTGGGCCTTTAAAGTTAGGAGGTCTGATCTTTTTGAGTTCTGTGTATGTTCTTGATAGTAATTCTTGGTCAGAGGAAAAGCTGGCAAAAAATTTTCCCACAATGTGGGCTGTCTTTTCACTCGGTGGTTTTTCTTGCTGTGCAAAAGCTTTTTAATAAGATGAGATCCAAGTTGTTGAGTCTTTGTGGTAGTTCCTATGCAATCAGGTTTTATTCATAAAGTCTCTGCCTACACCAGTGACCTCAAGAGTTTTACCTATTCTATTTTCCAGCAGATTTAATGTTTCTATTTTAATATTTAGATCTTTGATCCATTTTGAATTTAGTTCAGTGCATGCTGAAAGATATGGGTCCAATTTTAATCTTTCGCATGTGCAGAGCCAGTTTTTCCAGCACCATTTATTAAAGAGGATATCTTTCTGCCAGTGAATGTGTTTGGCACCTTTGTCAAAGATAAGGTGGCTGAGTATGTCTGGAGTTGTTTCTACATCTTCTGTTCCACTGATCTTCAGGTCTGTTTTTTGCCAGTGCTATTCTGTTTTTATCACAGTAGTATATGAAGACTATTGACTTTTGAGTGTTGATTTTGTATCCAGCTACACTAATGAATTTGCTTATTTAATCTAGCAGTCTTTTAGTGGAGGTTTGGGATCTTCTTTGTAGAGGATCATGTCATCTGCAAATAAGATAATTTAGCTTCCACCTTTCCTATTGTTAATCCATTTATTTCTTTCTCTTGTCTAATTGCTCCGGCTAACATTTCCAGGACTATGTTAAGTAACAGTGGACACAGTAGACATTCTTGTGTTGTTCCTGATTTTAGAGAGAAAGCTTTCAGTTTTTGTCCATTTACTATGATGTTGGCTGTTGGTCTGTCATAGATGGCTTTTATCAGATTGAGATAAAGACCATCTCTTCCAATTTTCTGAAGGTATTTTATCATGAGTGGGTGCTGGACTCTGTCAAAAGCTTTTCTGCATCTATTGAGATGATCATATGATTTTTGCCCTTGGCTCTGTTAACATGGTGTATTATATTTATTAATTTATGAATGTTGAAATATCACTGCGTCCCTGAGGTGATCTCACTTGGTCATGGTGTATAATCCTGATGATTTGCTGCATTCTGTTTGCCAGTATCTTCTTGAAAATTTTTGCACCTATGTTTACAAGGAGATTCACCTGTAACTCTCTTTCTTCATCGGGTCCTTTGCTGGTTTTGGTATCAGAGTAATGCTTGCTTCAGGAATGAATTTGGGAGTATTGCTTCTCTTTCAATTTCATTAAAGAGTTTGAGAAGTAGAGGTGTTAGGTCTTGTCTAAATTTCTTGTAGAATTTAGTAGTGAATTGATCAGGGCCTAGGCTTTTCTTTGTTGGTAGATTTTTAATTACAT